>NC_052057.2:102401649-103124149 GCF_903992535.2 Arvicola amphibius
TTTCTTGGTTGGCTTCATTATCTCTACATACAAATAGTAGTGGCACACATTCAGCACACTCATCACGTGCCCCCTTCTTCTGAGGAGATATCTTCTGTGTTGAGATCCTATTTGTGGATTCAGAAACCACATTTATTTCCTGTCAATTGACCTTGAATCTTTTTAGATATCTGTTCATTTTGAAGGGCTTGGAATATTCTTCTGACATTTTTTATTTTAAAGAACAGAAACCACTTGATCCATCCATGTGCATGGTGATTTGTCTGTAATGTAGGATTGCTATATTTGAATATAACAACATAGCCATTACAGCATCTGCAAGTTTTGTATTTAGTAAATACTAAATACAAATTTAGTATTCCCTCTTGCTTTTGTTTATTTTTCCCTCCATCAAGTTTTTTACTTGACATCTGTGCATATGTGCAGATGTACACATTTTCTAGAACCTGAGGAAATTTTGGTGTTTGTGGACTTGAGGTGTGTACGTTGAATCTCTTTGCAGGGTATTGTAGGGTATTCATTACTCACTTGTGACTATAATAATAGATGGTTTAGTTTGCTTCCAGACTCCTATCTGTTTCTCTACAAACTACCTTTTATTGTACATACTTAAACATCTACATCTATTAAGAAAATGAGAAAAAAGAGTAAGCATATGTGTTGAAGAACTGCTTCTCTTTAGTACATATCTAGGACACTAGCGTGACATTTGGGAGTGCGGGGGTTCGAGAAAGGGTTTCTCTGTGTATCTTTGGAACCTGTTCTGGAACTTGCTCTGTAGACCAGACTGGCCTTGAACTCACAGAGATCCATCTGCCTCTGCCTTCCGAGTCTTGGGATTTAAGTTGTGCGCCACCACTGCCCAGCGAGTGTGGTGTTTCAAAGGCAAGGCCAGCATTGACTCCCTCAAAATTAAGGCTGATAAATAATAAAATTTTGCTCAAAAATGTTTTGTTTACTTTTTATTTTCATACAAATATACATAGAAAGGTCTTCTTATTATGTAGTAAAAACTTAATTATGATGGAGAGGAGCTTTGACATCATCTCAATGCTATTATTGTTCTTAAAATATATACCAATTCCTTCCACTGAGTCACTGAAGTAATTCTGTTTATTTGCCTTAATCTAGATTAAGAAACTTCTTTGAGGCCTTCTTTGTTTTTATTTATAAAATATCATAAGCAAAATAATAGTAATGGTATAATTCTGTAAACACCAAAATATTTTATGAGAATATCACTTTCCTCTTGATAAGGTGCCATTCAGATGCAACAGTTTTATGTAATAATACATGGATTTCTTCTTTTTTAATTTTTATTAATTTTACATTCCAACCACGGTCTCCCACTCCTCACTCTGCTCTCCCTTGTCTCCCCTCAATCCTACTCCCTATCAACTCCTCTCAACATGGGGATTAAACTAAGTCTGGCACATTAAGTTGGGGCAGGATCAAGCACCTCTACCCTGCATTAAAGCTGAGCATGGCATCTCACCATAGGGAATGGGCTTCAACAAGCTTGTTCATAGAATATGAATAGATCTTGGTCCTACTGCCAGGGCCCCCTCAGATAGTCCAAGCTTGACCCCTGCCTCTCATATACTGAGGGCTTAGTTTGGGCCCATTGAGGCTCCACAACTAATGGTTTAGGATTCCTGAGTTTCCATGAGCTTTGTTCAGTTGTCTCTGTAGATTTCTCCATCATGATATTGACCTCCTTTGATCATATATTCCCTCTTCCTCTCTTCGATTGAATTCCCAGAACTTGACCTATTGCTTGGTTGTGGATCTCTGCATCTAGTTCCATCAGTTAATGGATGAAGGCTCTATGTTGATAATTGTGGTATTCACCAATCTGATTACAGGCAGGGCTGGTTCCGACACCCTCTCCACTATTGCTAGATTTCATAGATGGAGTCCTCTTTGTGGATTCTTGGGAATGTTGCTAGCACTGGATTTCTCTCTAACCTTATAGTGGCTCTCTCTATCAATATCTCTCTTAAATTGCTCTCCCACATGGGTTTTTTTTCAAGAGTGATAAATATGATATATTCAAGAGAAAATCCACTGAAGGTTTTGGCTTCATGTGTGAGCATTCAATTGTTGAAGTATATTTGTTTTAAGAAAATGTATATCATTTGGATTATCTGTTGTAGTCCCTACTCAAATCTACATTATGGTACTAATATTTAAATAAAATAACCACTTGATTAACTAATTGACTTGATTAACTAAGATTTTAGCACACCTTATTTTTTAACTGTCTCTTTCATTTGCTTATCTTGAAGCACAGATTGCAATGCTTTACCATGCATAAAGATTCTCATTTCCACTATTGTCTCATTATGTGAATTTGGTCAATTTTCTACTTCCTAGTTGTATCTTTTAATTTTTAAAGTGAAGCAAAGTGACATTTTTTTACACAGAAATATTTCTAACACATCTTAAACAGTTATATAAAATATTTTAATAATTTCTGCAATTCTTGGTTAGAGTTAAGATAGTAAGAATATGAGTATATCATTAAAATCCTCAATAATCCAGTTATTGTTTGTCATGTGAGAATTTTATTAAATGTCTTCATATTTCAGTTTCCTGATCATGAAACAGAAACAATATTATTATTTTAAAGAACTTTTAGACATATAAATAAAAAATTAAGTAATTGCCACTTTGTCTAACATGCCAAAAATATTGTGTTATTTATTCCTTAAGGTGTTAGATATTTATGTTTTCTTCATGTCCGTTCCACAAATATCAGTAGTTTATTTTTAATTTTGTAATGGAAAACAGATAATTTTACATGCAATATATTATGATTATGATTTCCTTTCCCCAACTCCTGCGTGATTCTCCAAACCTCGCCTGCCAACAAGTCCACACCCTTTCTTCCTCTCCTTCATTAGAAAATAAAAATGCAGAGAAAAGTACTTAATATGACAAAATTTTTAGATAGAACAAATAGAAGGAGAAAAATCCAACAAAAGAAAGCACAAGAAATACATAGAGATGCAGAGATGTACACACTCTTAAACAGAAATTCCTTAAGAACTCTAAACTGGAAACCACAACATATACAAAACACCTACAAGGTAAAAGAAAACAACACAGAACATCACAAAAACCTGTCCTGAGAAAGCATTAAGAAACAACAGCTAACTAAAGAAAGCAAACAAGAAGGTGGCAAGAAAGCAAGGATGGAAAGAAGCAAGGAAGGAAGGAAGCAAGAAAGCAAGCAAGTAAGGAAGGAAGGAAGGAAGGAAGGAAGGAAAAGACTACTGTTGAATTAGTTCTGTGCTGCTGTCTCCTGCTAAGCATGTGCCTACTCTTCACGGTGGTTTGAATCTCATTGAGATTCCTTTGAGAAAAACTTTTTTTTCCCGATGCGAGCCGTTACCAATTATAGATATCGTCTGGGTTAGGAATGGGACCTTGTGTCCACGTCTGTACGCACTGGGATTCTATCTGGCACAGGCCCATGTCGGCTGTAGGAAGACTGTCACAGTCTCAGTGAGTTCAAGGGTGCATAGACCCTGCCTGATTTAGAAGCCCTCATTTTCATGGTGTGCTTCATTCCCCGTGGCTCTTACAATAGTTCTGCCTGGTCTTCCACAGATTCCCTGAGCCCTGAGGGGAGGATTTGGTGGAGACATCCCATTTAGGACTGAGTGTTCGAAGGTATCTCGTTCTCTGAACATGGTTCAGTTTGACGTGACCGTATTTCTTTTCAGTTACTGCAGGAGGAAGCTCCTCTGATGATGACTGAGATAATGGTCTATGAGTATAGCGGAATATCATCAGGGATCATCTTACTGCATTGTTTCATTCCTTCAGCGTAGCGATGTATTTGCTTTTCCCCGAGGTCCCTTACCTACCTAGTATCAGATATTTGGCTACCCAAGTAGTGCTGGATATAGGTTCTATTTCATGGAGTGGGTCTTAAATCCAGTCAGTTATTGGCTGGTTACTTCCACAAGCTATGCGCTGCCATTGCACGAACATATCTTCCTGTTAGGTCACTGTTGTCGCATTGATGTTTACCTTTCTCCTGTAGGAGTTGTTTGCAGAGTATATTTCAGTACCATGAACACAGATATTTAGGGATGGAGGCTCTATATAGGCACCAATTTAATTCTCTGTGTTTAATGAGGTATGCAAATATTGTCTTCAGCAATAGGGCATTACTATTAGTTTGTGGAGACAACTGATAGATTTGGCAATAGCCTGGATTATTTAGTAGTATCCATGAGGCCCCTTTGGTCAAAACTTGATAAAAAGTAACCATTCCTGAAAGAGTAAGTTTCATTTGACAATAAGAAATGTCTAGTAATGGCTTTGGTTCCCCCATTATTTGCAGATTCTATGTAGGTTTCTTACATATCTGAGGATATTTTAAGATGTTTCCACTAGACCCTTCAATTGGGCTTCCTTTAGACCTCTCAAATGGCCCTCAGTTTTAGCTATCTTGCCCTGTATTTTATCTCTTACCCCTTGCTTTCCTCTCCATACCCGTTTCATTCTTTTATTCCCTTTTTAATTCAGTCTCTTCCTGATGATTCTTTTTCTCTCTTATAGGGAAATCCATCCCTCTACTCTAGTCCTTTACTCTCTAGCTAATGTCTGTGGTTATAGAGTTTGGTGTCTCCCTATCAAACACTTAACAGCTAACATCCACATATAAACAACATACACCATATTTGCCTTTTTGCTTTAGGTTATGTCACTCAGGATGATCTTTTCTACCCATTTTCCTGTTAATTTCATTTTTCAACAACTTAATAATATCCCATTATATAATTGAACCACATTTCTTTATCATTTTCTTAAATGTTGGACATTTAATTTCCAATTTCTGGCTATTATGAATAAAGTAGCAATGAACATGGCTTGAACACATGTTTCTGTATCAGAATATAGAGATCATTGTGTTATGCCCAAGAGTAGTATAGCTGGATTTTAAGGTACATATATTCCCAACTTCCTGAGGATCCACCATATGAATTTACACAGAGGCTCTATAAGTTTGCTTTCGCACATACAATGAATGAGTTTTGCTCTTACTCCAGAATAAGTGTCATTTATTTTATTGATTTGGCCATTCTGACTAGGTTCTAGTGAAGATATAATTTCTTGAATGTTATTGATTGTACCTTTATATTAGTGTTGAGTCATCTAAGTTTGAGATAGTTGTAATTCTAGGTGTTGAAATCTGGTTTTGTATTTTTGGCTCAGTGTTCACTTCTTGGTTTTTGTTGGCCTTTCTTCATCTTCTGACAGTGTGTAGGCTATGTATTGTCTGCCTGAGAGTGTTTCTGAGACCTTTTCAGGTATGAAAATCCTGGTTTGAACAGGCATTGGGAGTTCTTTTATACAAAACTTTATAACAGATTCAGAAGTTTTATTTCTACTATTATGTAAAATATGAACATACATATGTGGATGACATGCCAAAATAAACTAGTAATAACTGAAAAGGTTTTCCAAATCATTCCTCAATCTGTATGATAATTTCCTACCACTGGGTAATTGGAATAAGAGTTGTTATTATAAACATCTATTTTAACATCAAAATGTTAAAATATTCTGGCCAACATAAAGTACAAAGCAAATAGAATATAAAGAAATGTATTTCACACATCACTGAAAGTCCAATGGGAAGATAAGCTTCGGGGTTGGATAAATGAAAAGAAATTTGTTTTGGTTCATTTCTTTATGGTTCATCTGCCTAGTAGACAAGAAAGCATCTCATATTCCTGGACAATTGTGTTCAAACACCAGAAAAAGCATATAGTCTTTGCCTGGAGTGATACCAAGATAATAAAATAACAAGGACCTTTTGAACCTACTGTTTCACTCCATCAGTGAATGTCTATCACAAGACAATGCTGTGCAATCAACTGTTGATTTAGTCCCATGACCATGAAGATATGATCAACTTAGGTGAGTGACAGCATGTACCATCTTACAATTTACTCAAAACTTAACAGAAAGAGAGAAAGAGATGGGTGATACTTTATGAAACCATGAACTTTGTTTACATTTTAATATTTATCATAAATACTAAGATATAAAAATTAATTGCAAATTATATGATTATGACTCACCATTTTGTAGGAAACTGTCACCCATGAGACACAACATGCTCATTGAAAAAACTTGTGATTATTCAATTTCATCTTGTTAATTACACATAAATTAAGTTTACATGTAATAGTAACTGATTATTAATATTCCTAAAGGCAATTCCACCTCTGTAAATATTGGCTGAACTATGCTATATGTGACAAAATGTTTAGAAGTCA
Organism: Arvicola amphibius; assembly: GCF_903992535.2. Classification (NCBI taxonomy): domain Eukaryota; kingdom Metazoa; phylum Chordata; class Mammalia; order Rodentia; family Cricetidae; genus Arvicola; species Arvicola amphibius. The sequence continues at coordinate 102,407,952 of NC_052057.2, forward strand.
TTTATCATTTTGTTAGAGTACATAATGACATTTGTATAGTGGCCAAAATACTGTGGAACAATGTCCTGTCTTAAACTAAATGAAATTGCATTAATTTAATAATGGTCCATTAGGAGCTTGGAAGCAAATACTGCACACTAATTAGAAACTACCTATCATTAAATCTGTTCAACTTCACCAATTCAACGAATATTTTTTGAATTTTTTTTAATAAGAGGAGAAATATAATACTTTCAAATACTAGAGGGAATGTTTCTACTTGGTATGAATTCTAATGATCTGAAAATCTGTCAAGGCAATAAATTTAGAAATAAAAATGTTCCTAAATTTGTGATTGCTTGAATGTAGAACACACAACTCAGTGTTTTTTTCATGTTATACGATTTGGAGCAATAATCTTTATAAAATAGACATTGCCATCATTTCACAGTGTAAATTTTAATATATATGATGTCTGTCCGTTAAAAGTTAACTAATTATTAAATAAAGCCAAATAAAAGTTATAAAGAGCAGATCATCCACTGAATTCTAGATCTGGTGCTTATGCCATTCTGAGAACAATAAAGCAAGATCTAACTTTATATATAGTTGTCAGGATGAAACCTCCTCTGACACTCAAGGTGTGAGTGAACCTTGTGCTTTTCACCTGGGTATGCTGACAATTTACATATAGCATTGAGGTATAAAAATAATAAGAAAATGAAAACAGAACAAAGATCATTTATTATATGTTACACATTCTTACAGTATTCTTTCTCAGCTGGTGTCATTCTCAGTCCAGTGTTAAATGAGACTAAAAAGTTTTGTAACTTATTATTGTAGCCAGATTTCCATAGCTCTAACACAAAGCATATGCATGTGTCATCGGAGGAGGAAAGAGTGATTGTGGCTCATGGTTTCCAGTGCTCTGCTTCAGGACTTAGTGATGTCTGATGATTCTAGGAACATGGAGATACAGAATGTCACGGTGTGAGTACATGGCAGAGCAAATTTGCCTACTGTTGGGAGCAGAGAGACCCCATATCCTGAATTTCTTGTAATCCCCTGATCTGAGTGCCTACAGCTGCTCTGAGCACGAGACCTTCAGGAGTTCCTGATGGCAGGAGAGTGGTTTCTGGTGGGTTTGGCTGGGGCGTAGCTATCTCTATATATTCTGCCCCTGAAGACAATAAAGGGGGCATTCTTGGGGAATTCAAGGATGGCCCGTGTTGCTGTCTCTCTGTCTGTGTGTGTCTGTGTTTTTAACCTCCACCCCTTTGCCTGAAGCTAAGTAACTGGGTAAAAGCGCATCGAATGCAGACACAGGGGCACGGTGTGCTGAAGTCTACCTCATGATGATCACAAGAATAAAGATCAGGGTCCAAAAGAAACTTCAACGGTTCATTCCAGTTACCTATTTCTTCCAGCCATCCTTCCTTAAAGTGCCAGACACTCTACATCGCCCTGAAGTAAAGGTCCAGGATTTTAGCACATGAGAATTTAGCCACTTTTAAGATCTAAACTATATCACCTAAACCTCTAGATAGAAAATTTGTAGCAATTTTGATTTGCATAATAAGTCTTTGCCCAATAATAACATTATTCTGCATTTAAATTATCAGTAGCATCCCAATAAAGTGGCAGATACTCTTGAAGAACTAAATTCATCTCTATGATTGCCATTGACTAATGCCTGTTATAGAAATGAGGAATAAATTATATAGTGTTGATTTTAAAATGTGAGAGAGGAGTAAAGGCAAGAAAAAATTAAAAGAAAACAGATATGTGTGAGAGAGAATGAGATTCATAATAAGTAAGGAAAATGAGATTCATATGAAAACTGATAGTATCATTTTCAGGAATTTAAGTCAAATCAGTTCTCTGTGCCAATCAAAATTGCTAGTTTGAATGAGGCTCTTTCATATTCTGATGTATTATATAACAAGAATTCTTGGTCTAACTTGTAACTGCCCCTTCTGAGAGAAATTCTATTTTCACCCTGCCACTTATACACCACAGACAGAATCCCACATGATTCAATGTACATTAATAGGACTACAAAGAAAGGAGTAAGCTTGAGAATTTTAGATATCTTCTTTGTTTCCAGGGGTGCTACCTGTGCATATAGAAAACCAGAGATTGAACCAGTGACAGGTTATGAAGTATGATTGTAGTGCTGGGGTATTTTTAGAAAGCACTGGGCACAACCTTATTAGAGATAAAAGAAATAAAGGGAATGGCCACAGGGTCACTGTTAGAGTATTCTACTGACACAGAGACACAGAATACTGAGACTCTTCAAAACTGTCTTCACCTGACCTGCAAATACCGCTTAAGTCTAAGTCATTGTACAAACAGCATTATCTTATTGTGCAAGCATTGTTGCATTTAGACAGGCAGTATCTGAACTAGAAAGTCACAATGCTCTGTATTTAATTGCAGATTCTGAATCTTAGTTTAGAAGATGTTTAAGTAGAGAATAAGAAAGATGGGGCTATGACATGGCCACTGAATTCATGTTGATGTTAAAAAAAATAGTCCACCATTTCTATTCATGTTATTTACTGGATTGAAAGAAATGATTTGGATAATGGGAAATAAAAAATTCTGAGTACCACTTTAGGTTTGCTAAATGGAGACACCAGGAAGGAAATAATACAGAGTAGATTTGTGAAGAATGTTTGGGAATGACATAAGGAAGAAAAAGGGGCAAGCAAGATGCACCGTTAGTCTTTGATGCATGCTTTGAAAATGTATTAACAAATAAAACAAAGCAAAAAGAAAACAAAGAGATAGATAGGAGAAGACAGAAAGGGGCTGAGGTTGGAAGGCAGATCAAAATGTTCTTTCCAAGAGCACTAGCAGCTTCAACTCCTAATTACAATTAAATCATTTCAGCACAGCACAAAAATGGGTCAGTCCTATGCTTTTATACAGGAGGAGCACAAACTCAGAGCAGTAATGCTGTGTTAAGCTTACGGGGGCAGGGCTCTGGCTCTGGCAGGCTCTAGAGGATATATTTGAGAACATACATACCTGTGCTTTCCTGGTACTCCTTTGTGTGTGGACCCTTGGGAAGAAATACTCTGCCTCTTTCATTCTAATGACTTCGTCGTTAACTAGTCAGATAATTTACAGTATTACTTGACATTTGAAAATTTGTATATCTTCATGTTCTTTAGGGAGAAAAGGCTTCAGATTTTTCATGTAATTTTTTTCCCAGTTTATTTATTTTTTTATTAAAAATTGCCATCTCCTCCCCTCCTCCTCCCCCTTCCCTCCCCTCCCCTCCACCCACACCCCCACTCCCTCCCTCTTGAGGCCAAACAGCCATCAGGGTTCTCTACACTATGTTGAGTCCAAGGTCCTCCCAACTCCCCCCAGGTCATGTAATTTTATATTCATATCTGGTAATGACACTGCAGTTGTATTCACAATTAATCTTACACCCTATTCTTCATGTAGAATTATTTAGAAAGCTTATTGCTTAATATTGTGACTCAAAGGACACCTTTCATGTGAAGTTAGTGTAAAATAACCAGTTCTTTCCATTTCAGGGGAGGCTGCTTTCTAGACTAATGAGAACAAACACACAATATTCATAGATTTCTTTGCATTTCAGCACATGTATATGTGTATATGTATATATTTTATTTACTTAGTAAAATAATTTATATTAAGCTTTTGTTTAGTTAGTAAACCACAGATTTATTTTATGTGTAAACAGGATAAAATAGAATTATATATTAATTATTATAATTATTAAATATCATATATACTATTATATATAAATTGTTGCTATGTTTAGAATATATAGTGGAAATAGTTCCTTATCTGTGTGTTAAAGTTATATTTTTCTAGAATGCTTATATCAGTATTTTGAGCACTTATAGAATATGACAGGATAATCCATAAGTGAGGTACAAGTCTCAGTTTCATCCTCATTCATTTACTTAATAAAATAACATTAATGAACACTCATTTTTTATTTTCTTTCAAACAAACATTTTGCTACTGCAAAATAATTCCTCCATTGCATGTCGTCATGTACATTTCAATGGATGTAGAGGTGCCTGTTATTAATATAGCCAGTAAGATAAGTTTGACATTAGAGATTAATTATTGCCCATTTAGAGCTTACAAGTGACTATGAGTTGTTCTTATTGTTCTCAGGTCCCAGAAACTTTAGTTGTGCATTTGAGAGCTTCCTTTTTCTTTTTTTAAATACAGAAACAATTCAGCAATTGATTTTTATCCATGTTTGCCTTGCTATCTTTATAGGTATAAATGCTAAGATCCAACCACATTCTGAAGAAGAAAAAAGAAAACAGAGCAAACATAAAACCAAGAAAATGTGTCTTTTTTGTTTAAGAAACAATTGAGACTCTCTAGATGAGGATGTGATGTGTTCTCAAAGATTGTTTAGTGTTGCTCTTCCATTGACACCAGCTACAGAAGTAACTTACCCTTAGATTTTTTTTTAACAATATGCATGTAAACAAAAGGTTTTTTCAATGATGACTCACATTTCAAACTATGTCAGGCAACTCTGTATCTCACAATAATATGGAATGCAAAATGATTTGGAGTTAGAATACTAAAGAAATTCGCCTTGTTAGTTCACCTACTGAGACCTCTACTTAAAATGTGTAAGGCACACACACACACAAAGATCACTGAAACTTTAGTGGACAATCAGTGTCTTTGAGAATTTCTTCAGCTGTAATGTCAATTGCTATAGCTTAAATGAGTGACTGCTCTAGTTTCAATGAGATTGTTACAATCAGAATAGACAAAAGTGTTACAGTCAAGGCAGTTACAGTTCAGATAATTTCAGTTATGACAGAAAGGTAAGGATGGATACACAGTGTACTCAAATAGTGAAGACTTATCATTTTCATTTATGCTAAATTCCATTATATATTTCTGTTTCCAGATTTATACACTGAATATAGTCACATTTTATTTCATTGTATGTAGTGATATTGCCTTGGGTACTGTTTTGTTTATAATCTAAGGCAACTCTTTTAAAAATTTATTTATTTTTATTGCTTTATAAATAATACCATTTGAAATTTCCACTCCCTCCCCTCTTCCCATTTCCCTCATGCTCCCCTACTCACACTCCCCCCTTCCCCTCCAGTCCTAAAAGAGGGCAGGGTACCCTGCCCTTGGGAAGTCCAAGGCCCTCCCCCACTCCATCCAAGCTTAGGAAGGTATGCATCCAAATAGACTAGGATCTCAAAAAGTCAGTACATGCAGTAAAGACAAATCCCCATGCCATTATCGTTGGCTTCTCAGTCTGCCTCAATTATCAGCCACATTCAGAGAGTCCACTTTGATCCTATGCTCCTTCAGTCCCAGTCAAGCTGGCTTTGGTAAGCTCCCATTAGATCAGGCACACTTTCTCAGTGGGTGGACCAACTGCTTGAGGTCCTGACTTCCTTGCCCATATTCTCCTTCCTTCTGCTCTTCAACTGAACCTTGGCATCTCAGTCCAGTGTTCCAATGTGGGTCTCTAAGGCATCTTTTATACATAATTTTTGCCTGTCACATCTAACCAACATTGCTGTTTCACCTAGATAGTCCATTCTCCCTGCTGTCTCTTCCAGGACCCATACTACTGTTGCTCTGAGATCTCCCTCTTACTATGTGTGTGCTGAGGATATCACAGATACTTTCTTAAAGCTTGGTGAGGCACAAACAAAATATTGGAGAGAATCAGAAGATGAATTGATCCTTATTTGGTTAGGAATTAGTAGATCACATTTTCTCTTTTCCCCCAGTGGACTGTTTTGTGATCTAGTTTATCATGGATCTTGATAGCTATACTATAGCATTACAAATTCACTTGTGTATCTCAACTTTTACCTTAACAAAATATTGGAGGCTCTTGTTACATCAAGCCAGATTAGTCTGGAAGGAATCCACAGGTTCTCATCTTCTGTGGAAACAAAAGCGGAACTTCTATTCCAAAGCATTATATATCCTTAGACCCTAATTTTGAAGCTAAGATACCTTTATGTTGGTTTAACTTAGCAGCTCCCAGAATCAAATATCTCTATACAGTCAAAAATTCAAAGAAAACACAATAATATGCATAATTCAGACTCTCTGTGTATATTCTATCTTTATGTGGCTTATTTTTCTTTATTCCTTTAATCTATAACTTCCTATATTATTTTATCTTACTTTTACAGTCACTTTAAAGACTTCATTTTATTTTTAACTCTATTTCTTTTTATAACTGTCTATACTCTTTTTCTTCTCTCTCCCAAGCCTAAATACATTTATCCAAAAAGAGGTCTTTTTCATCTGAATTTGTCTTTATTGCATATCTGTAACCATTTTCTGAACAGAAGTGCTCCTTAAAATGATAAGTAGCATGGCTAGGACTTGCAGCGCACCATGCCAGTCTGTGCTCTATGTACTACCATACAGTTAACGAGCTTTGGGCAAGGGGCTGAAGATTGAAACATACAAAGACACACAGACAGAGAGACAGAGACACGAACCTCTAGTCACTGGTAAGAAGCCCTTTATTCAATAGCACCACAGAGGTTTATATACCCAGCAGTCAAGTGGGCCAACAGGTGAAAACCTTATCCTCTGATCCTCAAGGCCAAGGCAACACATGCTCATGAAGCAGAGCTGGAAAACAACTTTGACACAGCTTTCAGTAACTTAAATCAGAAGGAAAGTAAAGATCTCTAGAAGGGAAGAGCAGCTGGAGGCCAGGACTCCAAATGGTCCCAACAAGGACTAATGCTGCTTTGTCTTTTGCCCTTTCTCAATCCAACATAGTGGAAGTCTGTTTACTGCCATCTCTGTGAGCCATGTTCACTTCCCCAACTCCAGGGAAGCAGTTGGTCTATGTTGCTATTAAGCCATTAGTAGAACACTGCTCACAAACCCCATTTAAGTACAGGACCATAAAAAAAGCCAAAGTTTGTTCTGACAGCACAAACCAGGAAATCAGATCTTAAGGAAACCATGCAATTTTTTGCCAGTAGCACTGGATCAGCAGAACTTCTCTTAAAGGATCCATGTCTCTACTTGTCGCCAGCAAACAGAGTCTATCTGAAAAATGTGGCCTCCAAGAAACTGTGCTCAATTCTGTTCTTTTGTGTCTAGAATTCCTTCCCAAGCCCTTTCAGTTTTTATGTGGATGTAGTTGCCCAATGTTGGTGTGCCATTTTGCTTCTGTGTTTTGCATTGCCTATTCCTAAGAATGCATCTGGAATAACTAATTTTAGCAGCTGAAAGTAGAATTATGTATTTTATTCCAACATGTAAATGTATATATTTGATTATCATAGGTTTTTTTCCATCACTTAAGGTTATCTGCATCATAATAACCATATTTTTGTCATTTATTCCCATCAAGGAAGGTTAAGGAAGCCCTTACTTTGCTAATAAAATTATTGATGGCATCATTATTTCTGCTTTATTAATGAAATCTATGCCAAGAAACTCAATAAAACTTTAAAACTTAATGTTAATATTCATACTCCCAATTGAATAAGTATATAGATTTATTATTATATATAAATTAAATGATAATATTGCATAAATATATTTTCCTTGAGTCAAAGGTGAGACGTAGAAATAAAAATATACATTTGGAAATTTTGTTTATTTGAATATGCTAATTCATTAGAATTTATGATCCAGAACATCTAGAACTAATTTTGCTAGATCAAAATAGATAAAGGAACATTCTGAAAGGATTGACATAAAGGCAAACAATGCATGTCTTATAAATGTATTTTTATATCTATTCAATTTTCTAAGTAAACAAGTAAATGTTAGACAATGCTTATTTAGTTCCGTCCAGAAAAAATTATAAATTGGAAACATTTAAAGGAAATTTGTGGGTTTTTTTGAAATAATGTTTTCTGCCAAGTCACAAATGCTCATAGAAATTTAGTATTGTGTTTAGGCTGATCAGAAGTAGAACATGTGATGATTACTGTGAAGTTCACTCTGCAAACTAGTATAAAAAATTCTTGATATTTAACTTACATAGTCATGTTTCCCATGCATGAATACTATAATCCCTTCCTGAGATCTACCCTGTCCAAAGTTTCTTCTCAAAGTACTTAGAAAAATCCCTTTAAATATGTACAATGATTTTTCTATTGAACCTTTAAAGACCTTAAAGTCCTATAAGTATAAATCACATTGCCTATAACCTGCTTATCAATAATAAGAGTACTTTTTCAAAATATGTTGATAATGTTGGTTTTCTATTTCCTCTGGATGTTTATCATGACCTGGTCACCACAGTGGCACCATTGGAAGGTACAAAATCTTTATAAGAGATGGCTTAGTAGGAATGTGCCCTTGAAGTGGGTTTGCTGACTTTGACTCTTCCTTACCCTCTGTTTTTCCAGAATTTTGATTAACTTTGCTGCTCACACACTGCTGTGCCGCGCACTGCGACCCCGTGTCTGCGTTCGGTGCGCTGGCACCCAGTTACCGAGATTCGGGCAAGGGGCAGGAGATTAAAATACGCACACACACATAGACAGACAAACAACGACACGGGTCATTCTTGAATTCCCCAAGAATGCCCCCTTTATTGTGTTCACGGGCAGAATATATAGAGATAGCCATGCCCCAGCCAAACCCACCAGAAACCACTCTGCCATCAGGAACTCCTGAAGGTCTCGTGCTCAGAGCAGCTGTAGGCACTCAGATCAGGGGATTACAAGAAATTCAGGATCTGGGGTCTCACTGCTCCTAACACTGTTGACTTAATGGGTTGCTTCCTTGTAAGCCCAAGTTGAGGCCAATTGAGCATCCACTCATATCTCCAAAATGCAAGAGTCAAAATAACCACCTTTTCTTATAAGTAAATTGACTCAGATACTTTGCAAAACTAACAGAATCATTATTCTGATTTTGCCCTTGATATTTAGACAGGGTTTACCAAATCCAGAAATATCTCAGTCTATGTGATGGCTGCTTTGAACATCAAGGTTCTTCTTATACGTAGGTGTAATGACTCATGGTAAAGCTTTTCTTGTATAGATGAGTACTTTGTTCAACATTGTAATCATAGAGTGATATGAATTCGAACTAATATATTTCCAATTGCTTTTCTTTTTGTGTTGGATTAATGAAAACTTACTAAAATAATTCTAGATACAATTACCTATTTCAATTGAAATGGATTGAGTGTATTTTTTATACAATGATGTTTCTTTCCTTACACATACTTAAAATATAATTTAGAAAGTAAAAACTCACTTATAATTATATGTTATTAAATTTTTGTATAGTATATTCTGGGCGTATCATATTCTTTTTACTCTCCAGCTCCTCCAAGAGAGGTCCCACCACTGTACCCATCAAATTTCTTGTTTTTCTCTCAAAAAAAGCAAAAACAACAAAAAAAGACACAAGCGAAAACCAAATAAGACAAAAATATTAAAACATAACAAAAATTACCTTAAAGTCCTGCAGCCGGGTTTATATTGGAGAGCTATGTCTGGCATGGTTCCTTCCACGCAGAATGGTTGATATGCCCAGTTTTATTCTATTAGAGATAGCTGAATTCCCTTTTCCCACTTTTCATATGCAGATGCCTTCGTGGCTAGAAGTAGAACTGTGCTCACCTCCCCTTGTCAGTGCTGGCATTTTATCTGGTTTGAGCTTGTGTAGGCCTTCCGCTTGCTGTCACAGTCTCTGTGCATTCATATATATTTCATCCCTGTCATTTATGGAAGACACTATTTCCTTGGAGTCATCTGACCCCTCTGGCCCTGACAATCTTTTTGTGTCCTCTTCCACATAGATCCCTGAACCTTGAAGGGAGGACTTTGATAATGACATCTCATGTAGGGATGAGTTCTCCTAAGTCTCTCTCTCTCGCTGCATACTGTTTAGTTGTGGATCTGTGTTAATAGCCATTTGCTATGAAAAGACAATTATCTAATGGGGATCGAGTGATATTGTAGTCTATGGTTTTAGAAGTATGTTATTAAGAGTCCTTTAATAACTCTATTTTGGGGAGCTGGTGCTAAATAAAGATCACAGGTTCTGCAGTCAACAGAACTTGATTTAGATATCTATTCTGTGTTGTATGACAGTTCTAGTTTAAGGAAACTTCTTGAGCAAAAAGTTCCACACCTATCTTGATGAATATAATGTAAATTATATTATGTAATATGAATTATAGAATCATAAACATTGCAGTACAAGTTATTCAATTTAATCATTTCAACAATATAAATTATACATCCTTTATTATCCAGAGGAAACAGAGAGTCAGGAAAGATAAACTTTTAGTATGTGCATGTGTATGTATTTACTGTATAGGTGCATGTGTTTTTGTGGGCAGATACATGTGCATAGATATGATTTTTTGTTAACTATAACTTGAGCTATAGGCTATTGTTTTCTTGGGGGAACTCCTGTCTCAGAAGCTCTTTAGGCAAAAAAGAGACTTTACTCAGAGACAATGAACAATTAATAAGTCATAGTCAACTTTTTTCTTTCAGAACACCAAAGCAGGACAGTTATAGGGTGGGAATAGTCAGGGAGACATAGACAATACATAGAAGAAATTTCAATGTTTTTTCCTGAAAATAGGTGGTGATCTTTCATTAACATGAGATTACTGGTACGTCTAATCATGGTTGCTTTGGATTTGAAATATGGAGAAAAAGAAAGAAAAGAAGAAAAAAGAAACGAGTCAGATCTAGACCAAGACACTCTTGTTTAATTACAAAATATTTCTCAAATAGACAATCTTTTTGATTACAAAACATTTATCAAATAATCTACAAATCACTTCAGAGCTATGTACACCATCACTTAAATGCTAAGGAAACAAAAACATCTAACCATTTTATCTGTGCAGACAACATCAAAATTAAGGGGGCGGAGTCGATATTTTAGAAAAATAATGGATTTCAATTTTGTACAAAGTAACCCAGCTACAGTAATCATCACTCAGAGGGCAGAGACAACATCTATAACAAAACTGGTAGGAAACTAGTCATTTATTCCCGGGCCTGTAACTTTCAGAATTGATGATTTGTACATCAACTAAGAGTTAGGCAAACTAGCTTCATTTAATTATTCTCAGTAGTACCAAAGGAGCAATTTTTTATTAGAGAGAGACAGTAACTGCTCAGACAGCCTGATGAATGATCTGACTCTGGGCTTACCCAAGGCATCTCACAACACAAGGTTTTCCTTCTGTGAGAGTTTCCCCCAAGCCCTCTCTTTGATTTACAGTGGTCACCACCAAGCTCTGTCTTCCTTTGACACTTTCTCAGTATCCCTGGCATTTCTTTCTCTTTCCTAATCCCTCTTCACACAGGGCGCCGGCTGGGGTAAGCAGCTCCTTCAGTGTTTGTTTCTGTCATAACGTGTTACTTTGCCCCAGGCCCAAAGGCATAGAATCAAAGTTCCTTGGGCTGATATTCTTAAAGTCTTGATCAAAATAGCTTTTGATCCCTATAACTAATTTCCTTCAGGTATTTTCAAGGCTGTGGGAAGCTTAAAGAGTAAACCACGCACACACACACACCACTATATCAGAGAAATGAGATTCATAGTTGAATTTTTGTGGACCATGATTTCTTTAGTACATTCTTTTAAAGATTGTGAGAATAAAAGAGTCATGTTTTATTCTTCGTAAGAAGGAAGTTTTGCAATCTGGTGTATGACTCCAAGAGGCTGACCTCAAACTCCATACTATTTGTTTGAGAAGAGTGATAATTATAAATTTGTTCATTTTTCGGATCATTTTGTTTCCTTGGAATTTGACCCAGGTGTCTCTATCGGGTCTTAAGTGGATATCTGGATAGAGTTTACACATAGTACTGTGAGTTCTCTTTTCTGGCTTTCATTTGGTTTTTCTGAAGGTTCCCTCTTAAATAGTTATCATTCTCTTGAACTCAAATCATCAGAACTGTAATTTTTCTCTGAGTTTATTTTCTCTACGTAAAAGGGACTTATCTTAGACTAAAGACTTGGACATTTCTACCCTTGGTTTCCAATCTACAGTTCCTTATAGCTCCCACCAATTTTTCCAGGCCATTTCTCAGTCCCTTCAAATAAGCGATCTGTTTTGATAGACTGTTGAGAAATTATGGTTATTATCCATGGGAGATTGATATTATCAGATTATTTCAGCTCAAAGAAAGTACAATATCTATATTATTTTCTTCATATGATGCATTTTTATATGATGATATTTGTACCTAATTTAGTAGTGCTTCCTGAGAAAAGCATAAGATTAAAAGTCCCTGAATCTTACAAATTTAAATATTTACAAGCCTTTTATTTTAATATATTCCATTGAAAAAGGATATCCATTGAATATGATATTTGAAATATAGTTGAATTTGATACCATCCATGTATCTTCAAGTGACAGAATAGAATTTAAATCAATCAATGTTTGCAGTACTTTTCCATTTTTGACTATTGTTGGATGTCATCACTTTTTTCTTCATATCTATTTATTTGCTTATTTATTTATGGTTCTTAAGAAAGAGTTTCTTGGTGTTACAACCCTAGCTCTCCTGGAACTTGCTTTGTAGACTAGGTAGGCCCTAGTCTACATATAGTTGGTCAAAATATACTTTTCATAATATTTGCATTCAGATCTGTAGTCTACCTGGGATTGGTTTTGTATATGTTTTTTAAGAGATTCAGATACATTTTATTGGATCAAGTTGACCAGCAGCATGCATTGTTAAACTTTTTGCTTTTTCAATGAATTTTTTTTTCCAATGCTGTCAAACTCAAGGATCCACATATTAGCATACACATTACTTAACTCTGTTTGGCATTACTGCTTCACTTGTGTGAATCACTCCAAATGCCAGAATGCTCAAATTTAACTCTCTTGATAATAAAGCTTGATATCTGTTGCTGTAAAACCTGCAGTTTTATTTCCCATGTGGTTAACTTGGCTCTTGGTAGCATTTTGCCTTTAGTTAGAAAGTTTTAAATCAGCTTGCCAATATCCACAAAATAGTACTGGAGGCTGCAGAGGGTAATGAAACTGCAAATCAAGTGGGAAGAAATTAATAACATGAAAATAAAGATGGTATTGTAATGTGAAAAAAGTAAATTAAGAACCATTTACAACAAGAAAAACATCAAATGCTTCTGTACATATTATATTATAGATATTAGTCCATTAATAACCTTATTGAAAAATAAAATATTCAGACAATTCTTTCGTGTTCCTGAATTATAAGCATCAATTAAAATTATGCATATACATGTAAACCTAATGCAATCCAAAAGAGATTTCGAAAGTAATTCTGGTACTTTATACTATTGGAAAGATAAACATGAAAATTTAAAACTTTTTATATTTGTGTTATGTATAGCAGAATATTGCGGTGTATATGTATGGAGGTGAGATGATAATTTGTAGGAGTCAGAAGTCAATTCTTTCCTTCCATTTTGTGGGATCTAGGGATCAAACTAAAGTTATAAAACTTGAAAGGAAGAATATTTATAAAACTTGAAAGCTTTGAAGTTGTGAACTCTCATCTTCCTGCTCCACCCATCTACTGTTTGTTAACTTGACTCCCTAAAGTGATGGACTTATCTCTGTTCACCTGGAAAACAAAACAAGCTTCTCTTTCTGGAGTCAGTTGCCATGGTCACAGTGTCTTATAGCAACAGAAGGATAACTAAAGTTATTCATTAACTCTGGAAAATATTAGATCATGTCTACCACAAAACTTAGGAAGAAGATTTAATGTTTTATTTAATTTACTCACAAGTGTCATAAAGACAGCATTATAAAGTGAGATTAAGTTCTTTAACTAGACATAAACGGAACATTTTGGATACTTTGATTTCCTGTGTGAAGTCAGAGGACAGATTGGAGTGCATCCATTGGCATGTAATAGACTTCACATGTTAAGTGTCCATTACGCGTAATGCTTCCATTTCACCTACACATTTGCTCTGTGGATTGCACTATATAATATTTCATTCTCAGTGGTGTTACTCCTTCTGGCTCCATGCTGTAGGTTCTCTGGCTTGCCTATCAATCATTCAGATAAATGACCTATTCTCTCTGATATATCTTGGTACCAGGTGGTCTGAAATTCTGGTAACACGATAGCAACAAATGATGTTACCCATAATTCAACCTGCTGACTGGGGTTGGTTGGTCAATACAAGCAGCCTTTTGACACAAATCATAATCCCTATCCATCGATTGTGAAGTGATGAGTGATATCCTGTCACTCACCTTTCTGCTTCAGATCCAAAGTCCTGTGATGTTACTTGCTGTCTGATGCTGCTGGCTGATTCTTCACTGATTATTGCTATTTTGTATTCATTTAATCTATATATTAGCATTCATAATTTAATTTCTTATTTGATTCATTTAACCTATTATTGTTGTGTGTGTTCGTGTGTGTGTGTGTGTGTGTGTGTGTGTGTGTTGTGTGCCATGTTTCCACAAGAAGGACTACAGGCCTTCTGTGATCCCAGAGTTTATAAATTCAGCTCCTCTGGTTCAGGGGCAAGTACTTTTAACCCTGAGTCATCTCCCCAGCTCCAAATTTGATTTTCATCACCAGATTGCTTTCCTTTTAAAAGATCATTCAAAACATGTTTTTTCTCTCTCTCTCTCTCTCAATGAAATCATGAATTAGTGCTACATGAAGTCATGTTCCCTGGGTATATTGTAGGGTCTAGGATATTTTTTTTTTAGTGCAATACAAATAGACGGTCTTTGAGTCCCCCAAAAGCTATTTTAAGTACTTTGTTTCTGTGGGGTTTTTTTGGCTTCCTATAGATGTTATAAATACCCAGTCATGTCTTTGAGGGGTCTTTGTCAACTATCTCCATTGACAGCCTATCACAGGTTATTCAAAAAATCCTAAATGTCATTACCATGATTACTACATTGTCTTCTTCAAACTGATGCTGTGATATCATTGCCACTTTTTTTTCCCCCTGGGGGCTTTTCATTCTAAATGTTGACTGCTGCCTCTCTGGTTCCATGGCAACCACATATGCACAATGTGAACTCTTTCACTGAGCAATATCTATCAGAACTGAAAAAATATAAGAAAAATAATCATATTCTTATTAAAAATATTTCTCTATTTTCAAACTTCCTTTTTCAAATACCTTAGTGAATGTAAGAAACCCTGAATGGTGTGGCTAAACCTTAACAAGAAACACAATTTAGCCAGAATTAATGCTCTATACTACACTTAGTTATTGCTTCAGATCCATGCTTATCCATGTCAAATCTATTTTCTGTTTCCTTGAAGATGATCCAGTGGGCCTATATAGAAACAAACCTGTGAGAGGTTGTTTATCTTTCAATCAATGCTTGGGGGCATCTGAGAAGATCTTCTCTAAATCTGACCCTGATTACACTTAGCAATGTCAAAAATAACATTTTCTTTTCATAGAGAATAAATATAGAAATGCCACAGAATAATTAATATACATAGCAAAAAAAGAACACATGAAGAAGTCTATGTTTCACAAATAACTGGTAATATTTTTTGTGATTTCAACTTGATGAATTAAAGAAAAGGCACATAAATCAACATGGCAAGATATATATCATTTGTGCTCATGAGACTGTGGCTAATATCAAAAAGATATTAATATGGTGTAATATTTTAAAGTTACTTTCATGAGAACGATTAAATCTTACATAGTTTATATTTATGTTTATATTATTAATTATATCATTGTTTTATATTATTAATATTATTCTCACTAAAAGTAAGTATATTACTAAGTATTTATTATGTGATGTTTCTTTGTGAAATGCTAAGGTAGCATCCAAAAACCTACATAAAATGGCTCAACTATTTCTCTCAGAATTTCTGTCCTTCATCCACCCTTGGAATCTCCACTTTAAAAACACAGTATTATCACTTCAGACTTTCTTTGTTACATAGTAGGTTTATGATAACAGGTGTCCATTATAGAAAATAAAAACAAAAATACTCATTAAACCATCCCTCAAATCTAAAATCATTAAACATTACAATAAAAATAAAACATATAGATTATCTTCACCTTTTAAATGTTATTTTTTCAGTCATTAAGTATAGGGTTCTATTGCATTTGAAAGATGCATATATAATTGAATTTGCAGAAGCTTATATATAATACCTTCAGACAAATGTTCAACAATTTGCACCATGGAATATAAATGAAATTGCCCTTCCTATCAGGGTTGAATATTCTCCATGTTCCATAATAATAACATCTATTCAAAAACTATATTTTATAAAAAAATTAATTATTCCAGAAAATTTCCAAAATTGTCATGAATATATTTGTATTGATAAGATATATTAATGATCGAAACTTAAAGACTTAAAAAGATTAAGCTGGCATTATTGATGTCTTTAAATCTACTTTGTTTTAAATACCAAGATCAGAACATAGCACAAATAAAGGAAAAATGACAATTGATAGGTTATGGGGACCTCACTTGACTCTGAGCTTAAAAATGTATATGTATCTAAATTTTAATTAAAAGAATTTAGATAAACACAGGGAAATATATCTAGTTGTACAAACTAATATTTTATGCTGTTTACGATTTTAATGTTAAAATGTATAAACTGTTCTTTCTTAAGTTTTTAATTTTAAGTGATTTACGTATTTTTTAAATATGTGAAATGTGCATTAAAATTTGTTCTCTGCATTAGTAATGTTTATCAAATATTTTTGGTAGATGATGCCTCCTGTACCATATTTAGTTTATACTTTTTGAGCTGAATGTTGTATTTCATTAAATAACCTGTCTTTACAGTGCTCTTATTAGTTTCTTGTGTGACAGTTTCAAAAGGCTTTGGTGACAAAATGTCGTCTTATTCTATTTAGTATTGTATTTCTGTTTCAAATTCTGATTGCTCTATTCAATGTATTAGTTTCAGTCTGTAATTTCTCCTTTTACCTATATGACATTACAAAGTACCTTGCTTTTTAAATTCAAAATATTTTTTTTTCACCCAAAATGTGCTTAGCAAACTTCTCCCAGGTCCTTCTATCTTCCCCACTCACCCAGATCCGCACCTTTGCTCTCTCTCTTTCTCATGAAAATACAAATAGGCATATAAAGAGATAAGATAAAACAAGAACAAACAGATCAGAATGGGATATAACAAATAGAAGGAAAAGAACCAAAAAAATCCCTCTAGAAACACCAATGAATGCAGTGACACACTTGTTTACACACACAGAAACCCTCCTCAAATGCAAAACTGGAAACCATAGCATATATATACGGCCTAAAAGATGAAGGAGAAGACGAGGATAAAGAAGGAGGAGAAAGAGGAAGAGAATAAGAAGAGGAAGAAAAAGAAGACCCGAGAAAGCATTATGAGACAATGTTGGTCATCTATTACAAAACACAATTCTATATCCAATCTCACCACTGCAAGGCAACTCTCAACAAAGGAATGCCTTTATTATTCTTTAGAAAGTAAAGTAGCTGTTGTTGGAAAGGTTACCACTCCTAGGGAAAGTTCTTAAATTTCACTAAACCTCAGATGACATCAGCTTGAAGATTTACCCTGAGTTTATACATTGAAAATCCAAGCATTTCTCACTAATCTACAAATAAAGGCCATGCATATCATTTTAACTTTCCATTCTAATCTTATTAAACAAAATCACTCTGGCAGCTTTTATACACAGATGTTAATTATTTCTTTGCTGTCATAATTCATAACCTTCCTTTATAAGATTGGTGTTTATGTTTGTAATATTTTCAACAATAAACAATTTTCTTTTTGTCCTAATCAATTTATATAGTTAAGTATACAAACAATAAATCTAATAATGCATATGATGTAAATAATGGCATAGTAACCAGCAACGAGTGTGTCCACATGATTAAGGAATGAAGATAATACTACTGTTTAGCAAATGTTGGATTGAAAATGGTGTTGATTGTAGTGCAAATTCCTATCTGAAATTGTAAAATATGGAATAAAACACTTCTTTGAATTAATGAGATAAACCAATTTTCTGTTTTTATCTCCAGATCAGAGGCATTTATCAGCTATCTCTTATCCATTCCCTCCTGAAAGGATTTGAAGAAAATGTTAAAAGGCTCAGTAACATCCGATCCCTTTAGCACATGGGCTTTCTCTCCTTATACTGCATTAAAATGTATTTAAATGCTTAATATTTGCCAAGACCATAATGGATTCCTAGTTCTCAGAACTTTTTTTTTCTGATAAGACATGTACATTAAACCATGTCCTTTCTAAACTAATGTTTGAATTCTAAAACCTACAGGAAAGGGTCATTTAAAAATCTGAGAGTGCCATTTTACAATGTTGTGTTACTGAATATTTTCATTGTATCTCAAGCAATTTTCCTCTCTAATTTTTGTATTGAACTAATTCAGTTCAGTTCCTCTGAGCAGGTCTGGTTGTCGCCCATCTTCCTGCTGTAAATTTACCTTACATAGAATATGTTAAAAATAAAACCTCACTTATCTGCAATAATTTTATATAATAGGAGATCCACGTTCTTCACAGGGTTTTATTTAGCTACATCATTGAAATATGTGTCTTCGACAGTATTCTTAACACATTGACTAATGTTCAGCATTTTTCCACTTGGAAATAGAATGTGCCTAAATTCATGTTTAAAGAGGTTGAAAAAGAATTAGATTAAAGCTGAAATATGAATATTTATATTAAGTTTTGACTATTACGGGACATATAAATTATCTAGATAGTTGTTAGTCTTACAAGCTTTAGTATTACATGTCAGACAAATATAAAACCTGAATTAAATATTTAAAACTATGGTTTTCAACCTGTAGGTCACAATCCCTTTTTTGGAATCAAGCAACCCTTTACAGGGCTTGCAAATCAAATATTAGCTTAAAATTCATAATGGTAGCAAAATTACCTTTGCCATGAAAAAATTTTATAATTGGGGTTCACCACAACATGAGAAACTATATTAAAGGGTTGCAGCATTAGGAAGGTTGAGAACTACTCATCTACAATGTCTGTTGACAGAAATCAAAAAGTATATTTGCAAGTCATTTTGAGAATTGTAATTATGCAAACATCCAATGATTTATATATTAGACTAAAAAATATCTTCTTAGCATGTAGGTTGGATATTAGCTTTGACCCTGTTTGAACAAAACTTTTTAAAGCAGACTGAAGTGGCTTCTACTCTACCAGTAAGATCAGGAAACACCAATCTGAGAAGCAAACAATGACAAAATATGTGGGTATAGCAGCAGCATACATATTTAATACACAATAATTTGGTTTTCTTTTATTTAAATTGCATGATTAAGCTATGGTAACAGTTCTAAGCATTTTATATATACAATGGAAATTTCAGAAAATGTGTTTTGCTTAATAATAGTAGACAAATAATTAGAAATCTAAACTACAGGAATCATGTGTTTTTATACCCTTACAATATTATTCAATATTTTAGAAGTGACTGTACTGGATAAATCTAATTAAATTGGTACTTTAATCCCAGCTGAAACTTTATCATTATTTTTGCTAATTGTTGCTAGTTCATCATCTATAAAGTCGATGTTTTTCCAGATTTTGTTCATGTTTTTCAACATTGCAAATTTATCTTTGCTGTAGATGGCGTCTTATTTTCTTCTTAACACTATTACTGCAAGGATCAACTGCAATGGATTAAGCTTCAAGCCAATCACCTACATAAAGCACATTGGAAAGACATGGTGACAAAATCAAGATGGGACTGCAGGTGTGACATATTGAAAAGGGACTCTAATGACTGAAGAGATGTCTCAGTAGTTAAGAGCACTTGTTTCTCTTTCAGAGAACCTAGGTTCAGTTCCCAGAACCCACATTGTGGTACACAGCCACAGAAAACTCCAGTGCCCTGAATCACTGCCTCCTCTGGCCTCCATAGGCATTACATGTACATGTGTATATATGTGCACATATATACATGCAAGCAAAACACTCATGAACATGAACATAAAGTGCATACAACTTGAAGAAAGGCTTGCTCTATCAAAACCGAGATATTTTAACATGCTTTGTTGACCAAAATGAGCTCCAAAAGCAAGGAGCTATCTTAGTGCCTTAAGTTCCTTCTTAGGCTCTGTACCACTGAGCTAAGCCCCGAGCTAAGATGTTTTTAAATGAGGGTAATGTTTTTATTATACCATAATTAAATATATGATGGAAACCAAAGTAAGCAAATAAAATAATCGGTAAATTTCAATTGTAGGAAGATCAATTTTCAATACATATTAGGAAGCCATTAAAACTCTAGAAGTTGTATTTTAATGTTTTGTTGGATTTTATCATCTTTAAAATAGACTCTTATTTTAAATTGTTTTTAGTTCATAGGAATATTTTAAAGTGGGTGGTATTAACATATATAGGCCCCATACCTTATTTCTCTTGTGAACATCATATACCCCATCTATCATACCTAATGCACCACTGCTAACTTATGCATTAAATCAGATCCAATTATTATATTATATAATAAATTATTATATTTTATAATAATATAAAATTCAAAGTTTACTGAAATTTTTTTATTTTTGACCAAGTGTCTTCATTTTACTCTAGGATTGCTTATAAGATCGCATATCATATTTGATAACTGTGTCTTGAATCCTACAGACCATTTCTCATTATTTCCTGTGTTTTATGATGTCAAGAGTTTTGAGTAGAACTGATGACATTTTCCATAAAACGTCTTCTAGTTAAAATTTGATGCATATTTTTCTCAGGATAAGACTGAAGTTATAGATTTGTGATAGAGGCCAGAAACTCTGTAGAGTTCTGTTTTCATGTCATTTTCAAGGCTACACACTGTGAACACAGCATTTTGAAATTGACCTAAATCAACTGGCATGACTGTTGTGTTATGTGTAGTTGGAAGGTTCTTTGGGGGTTTCAACCAGCTCCCAAATAAAGACGCGGTGACTTATTATTAATTATAAATGCTTGGCCTTGGCTTAGGCTTGTCCCTCTAGCTCTTTTAACTTAATGTAGCCTGTTTCTAGTCATCTATTTTTCGCCCCAGGGCTTTTTACCTTTGTTTCATTCTGTATGTCCTACTCTCTTGCTTTCTTTGTGTCTGCCTAGGTGGCCTCTGTCATTTCCCTAGCGTCTCATTTTCTTTCTTTCTCAAGTGTAAATTCCTCCTCCTACTTACTTTCTCTGCTTAGAAGTTCGGGCTTTATCTCCTCCCTCACTATAAGCCATTCAGCCTCTTATTAGACCAGTCAGGTGCCTTAGGCAGGCAAGGTAAAACAGGAATACATCTTTACATAGTGAAACAAATATTCAGCAAAATGAACAAATGCAGCATATCTTTACATAGTTAAACAAATGCAACACACCTTTGTATAATTAAATATCCTGTAACAACTACCTATTAAGTAATGGGTCTTAGGTGTACAATTTATATTAATCTATCTAGAGCTTGTCTGTGTTGCTTATTTGTTGTGGCTACTGGTATAAAAGGCTTCAGATATCTTATTTATTAGGATATGGTGGTGCATGCCAATAATACCAGTATTTGGGGGACGATTGTGGGAGAATAATAAGGACAACAATAGCTACACCACCACATGTTTCAACAACAACGGCAACAATAATGTTTATATAATCATTGCCATGCTTTAAAGTTTTTGTGTTATTCTTCCCATATGTCTTAGGGAAGTGTACCTTCCTAAGTAATGTTGTGTTCTGTGGCTAATTCAGCATAAATTTCACTTTTATGATACTGCAGCCCGGTTTTGTACCAGGAAGGAGGGACATTCTGCAATTTTCTAATTAAGTATCTGCTGTGTGATGCCTTAGTGCTTGGAGAAGTTCTTCCAACAATGACCGTATTTCCCCATGGTTGCTTACTCATTTCCTTTTTGTTGTGCACCAAGAGTTTATGCTTGGTTCTCTGGACTATATTACACAACCTCTTAGGCAATTTGCTGACCCTGGGGTGGCATTGAATGAGAAAGATATTTATTTTCTCAAACTGAAATAAGATTTGAGGTTGTGTCAAGTCATAAGTTTTCATAGGACAACACCATTATAAGAAAGCACTTAGGGCTACTGAGGTTTACCGCAGCTGTTGCATGCTCTTGAGGAAGTCCTTGGCAGGAACCCCAAGCTGAATAGCTTCTGAAGTGATCCCACATCTCTTATACTACAGAAGTTGGAAGGAGGATAGCGTGGGAGTAGAAGGTGGCTTTGGATGGAGGTAAATGCTGGATCACTATGATCAATACAGATCTGTTTTCTTCCCTTCCAAAGAAGAAATACGAGTTTATCTTTCTCAGTCACTATAAAATCTGGGGTCAGATTCTTGGCAGGAGAAGTTGCTAGATGTACACTGGTACTTTCACATTAGTCTGTCAAACCTCACCAGATTTCCCAGTAAAATTCCTCAAAGTATAATTCCCAGCAGTCACCGCTGCAATTGGCCATGCCTTCTGCTCTATTGGGCACGATGTCCCTGCTTTTTGAATTTGGATGTAAATTTTATTCCCTCGTGGTTTTAAGAAAATATTTATGTAATTTATCTGACCTTCTCTTATAATTACTTCCAGATTCTTTACAGAAAGATACTAAAAAACATTTCTTAAGTGATTTTTAGTAATAAAGCAAAATAGCCAATAATTTTTCAATGAATCCAAAGTAAGATATAACACTATTCATCAAATATTACTTGATTGTATTGGGGGAGATGGCTCATTGGTTAAAGTACTAGGGGTGGTATATGGTGGATTAACTATAATCTTTCTGACTAGAATACAGAATCCTCAAATCCTCTGAACATGATGGCTAGCTAGACTAGCTCAATATGCCATTTAATCCTCTGTTGATCCAATTGTACATGCACATCCACTCAACATGCATGTTCCAACACAGAGACAAACCATACACACATGCATGTGAGAGGAAAAATGTGAATTCACTTCTACTAAAATATTAGCACATGAAAATGAAAAAAACAAAGAGTAAATACACCTAAGTGCTAATACTTAAAATATCCTAGTTTAGTTTTTTTTTATTTTTTTATTTTTACGGTTTCCAGATTTTTATAATTGGTGTGTATTAAGCAAAAATCAAAAGAAAATACACCCTGAAAGATTGAGTGCAATAGTTCTGAGCAAAACAAGAGAAATAACCCATTTCAGCATAAAGTGAAAGAAAGCTTTCATTTATTGCATACTGAACACATTCTCTCAACTTTACAGAGCCTGGAGGTGAGAGAGTGGGTGCTGAAGCTGCAGAGTGAAGTGTGAAGCAAAGCTTTCAAGCCTTTCTGATTTGTCATGCGTTTCTGCAGCACCCCGAGTGTTCTCTGTCTGCTGATTTCACTTAGTTGTTCTGACTTTTTTATGTCATGAGACCACACTGTGAGAGCACTTCAGACAACACTGTTAACACAGGAAAGGAAAAGTTGTTGTGCATTTGACTATGCTGTTTATCTTGTGCCCTGAGGTGAGTTCCTTGAGACAGAACAACAGCCCAGTTTTAGCATTGGCTGTCTTACTGCCATCCTCTAATATTAATTTTCCACATCTTGCCACGCATTTAAAAAGCACGTAGTGCCATTTATGTACCAGGACTTTCACTTTTAAGTCCTTATAAATGTTGACCTCATAGACAGCCGTCCACAATATTTATAAAAATTTGTGACATGAGTCTCTTTTCTCCTGGAATATACTTTGTTTTAATATGTCTTCATGCTCCAAAACTGAATAGATGCTACACACATGCCTCAATAACCGACACAAATGTCTTTCCCTAAACTTCCTTTAGCATCCCATTGGAGAGAGCCCTAAAGGTTTGTAGTGATTAACACCATTTACTTGTGACTTGTCCTTTCATCTCTCCAAGATCTTGCACAAATTAACATTTTCAGAACCATTTTACTTGCTGTTCCAGTTTAAATTTGATATTTCCTTGAGATACCTCACATTCTTATTCTGTCGATCCTTCCATGTTATGCATCACCTATTGTTATTAAGGATGCATGATTTTCAGTTTTTGACTAGTTCTGCTTTATAAATGGACTCATGCAGTTCGTACTCCTGGGAATCTTTTAAAGCTCCTTACAAACCATTGTGTTAAAAATCAATACATTCATTTTTATAAATAAAACAGATTCACTAGACAGATATACCATGTTTTTTTTATTAGCCTAATCATACATTTTACAGTGTTTTGTTTTTTTGTTTGGTTGTTTTTTCTTTCTTTCTTTTTTTTCAGTAGGGAAAGGAAGTAGAATAGGAGGGAATCTAGGGCCCGAAGAAAGGGTTGACCCAGATAAAAATTACTTGGAAAGCCTATATAGGAGTTAGTTATTTCACAATACAACTTGAAAAAATTCTGAAGGCATAGTAAAACACATTTGAAATACAAGACGAGAGAGTGCACTCAGCTAAACAATCAAGCAGCAATGAAGGAGAGGATGAGGTAGTGTGTGGGCCAGCTAAAACTACCATAAAAGAGCTTCCAAAAATCTCACTAATTAGTGAGCAGAGTTGATGAGTGTAGGGGTGGACAAACTTAATCCAAGAAGACAGGATCATCTTTATTTTTAAAATGAAATCTGCATATCAGTGTATGGAATACCTCCCTGTGGATTATGGGTCCTTTAGGTCATCAAAAATATAGGCTATAGCCATTTCCCTAACTTACCCACTGTAATTACCTGGTAAGATTCTACAATAAAATGCTGCTCTCCTTGGCTGCAGACATCATTTGAGAAATCTATTTGAAAACAACATTAAACTGTTTCCCTGCTGACTACGTTTTATCACACTGGAAGGTGTTATGTCCACTGGTTAAGGAGAAATATATTGACCTACCTATCACTGGTCACTATGTATGGCAACACTGTCCTACCAGGGAAGACTTTCCCACTAGTGGGGCAACGAATCATTTTCTGATTGGTTTTGAGGCTTGCTCCACAGGAGAAAATTCCATGCCTTGTACTGCAAACCTGGCTAAAAGCTAGGACAGTCTTAAGAGTTAGATTAGAATCTGTCATTGTTGTTTTGGTAAATACTCATGCTGTCAAACTGCCTTCTATGTTTTATGTTTCTAACCTGTAGATCTGAGCATGTTTCAACACTGGCTAGAGAAGTCTCTTTTTGCATGAGAAACAGGGAATGGAAAGATGAACAACTGGGTAAAGCCCTGAGAACAAGGGGAGGAGCATGTGGACCTCAGTGGAACATCTGCTTTAGTGCCCTTACCACCAAGACTCAGGAGCTACTTCAGAAGAGAAAGAAAGAATGTGGGGTTTGGGGGAGGAGGGGTGCTGCAAAATGGGTTCTGCTGGACGTGACATGGGTATTGTTATATGAGTTCATAGAAACCGTGGTTATCAGGCCAAGATCGTCAGAAAATCAAACCACCCAAGTTCTGGCATCTGTGGGTTAGGCCTTATCCAGGTGCAACCTCCAACTATTAGGCTATTAGCAATGGATATTTACTTGGGTAGGAAGAATAATTTTTATTGAGGATGTGGATACGTATAGATTTCCCATGCACATACGAGCAGCACTAACTGGATTTAATAGGTTATTTAAAATGTAGGAAGGAAGCATTTGGGGTAAAACATGGGAAAAGTTGGAGCGAGAGAAGGGGAGTATATATGATCATATATCATTGTATATGTGTATTCAATTATCAAAAATAGAATCTTTCAAAAGCTGACATAAATATGTGCAAAGATATTTAAAACATACACATTTTTGTGAAAGAATAGTTACTGGCATATTCCTGTAATTCCACCACTATAGAAGATGCAACAAAGGGGTCTTGAGTTCAAGGGATGGTGTGGGATGTCCTTCTGTCTATTTGTTGCTTGTTTTGGTAACTGAATAAAGAAACTGCCTTGGCCTGATAGGGTAGAATAGAATTTAGGTAGGTGGGGAAAACTAAATGGCATTTTGGGAGAAAGGAGGCAGAGTCAGAGAGATACCATGGATCCACCACCGGAGATAGACATACTTTGCCAGTAAGCCACTGCCACATGACAATACACAGATTAATAGAAATGGGTTAAATAAAGATGTAAGAATTAGCCAATAAGAAACTAGAGCTAATGGGCCAAGGAGTGATTGAATTAATACAACTTCTGTGTGGTTATTTTGGGGCTAAGCTAGCTGGGCAGCCAGGACGAACAAGCAGCCCTCCTTCCTACAAAGGGATGCTGTAGATACATTGATGTATCACATCTCCAAAAGGAAAAGGGAAAAGGAAACAGAAAACATAGGAGAAGAGAGTGGAGGGAGAGAGCAGCAAAGAGAGTGATCCTTACTGCCAACACACACACAAAGACATGCATTTTTATATTTGAGATAAAATATTGACAGTATGGTTGCTGGGAAAATTTTTAATTTTTAAATTTTAAATTTTTAAACTGGAAAATGAATGACCAAATTTATATTTTCAGCAAAAATTTGTGATATTTTTGGGGGTATGCATCCACTCTATGGCATGATATCCCCAGCTTTGTAGCATCAATTATATAACATACATGTTTAATAAACAATGCTACATCCACAATCTCACCGTTTGTATTATGAGTAACAACCTGAATTCTTTAGCACAGGATCATGTTCTATTTATGTATGTTTTGGTGTGTGTCAAAATAATTTGATCACACTGGGATGTTTTAAATGGTTAATTGTATATTTATCATAGGTTTTCCAGATTAACATAAGAATATAAAAAATACATTAAGCCGATAAAACATGTAAACATGCTCTATAATTGAGGCTTCTGTTTTATTTTTATAACAATATTTTATGAATAAAAATGTTTTGACTATGATGAGGCCATTTTGTCCCTGCTTTTCATTTATGGTTCATACTACTCTATATAAGATGTCCTGGGCTAAAAGATTACTAATATTTGAATTTTTCTGTACTTTATGGTCCATATTCATAATGTTGACAATTTTTTTTGGATAAACTACCATTTACGCGTCTTTAAGTGGAGTCTAAACCATGGGCCATGCGGAAGCTCTCAGGCCACCTTTGGGCAGCCCGATTAGCCTCCACTCCTGTCCCAGTACTTAGTCACATTGTGTGCAGCTGTGGCCACAGACCAAACCCTCTGGATGCAGGTGACCTTTCAACGCTGCTGCATTTTCCTCGGGGAAAGTGTAAGAACCAGTTCTTTTATAGTAGCTACAACCTTAAATAGGATTTGGGGAGTGAAAGAGAGACATTTGATCACGAGCAACCTGTTATCTCTTCGGTTTGCATGTAAGCGATAATTGTGCCCCACACTACACCAGTAGAAGAATGAAGGAGCGGTAAATGGCATTTGTTCCCTATATTCTCGTCTTGATTGAATAGCCTTCTCCTCATTTGAAATTAGAATATCGGATTCCCGTGGAAGCCAGCTATCATAACTTATCAAAAGAACCCGCCAAGTTCCTGGGGGAAGGGCTACCACCTTTCTAGTGAGGACTGCTCCGGCAGGGGGCAGTCTCTACAGAGAAGTTAGGAGGGAATAAGCAGCCAAAAGATGCCCATAAAGATCAGAACCTGGTGGCTGAGACATAATCTATAATCATGTTTGTTTCATTTTGACTTATATGAGTTTTTAAGCATCTAAAATTTTAAGTTCTAAAAAATAGAACTGTTTGAAGATCATTTTGTCTTTTAATTTATTTGTGGTGTGTAATTTCATAGATATCATCAAGTACCTGATTTCCAGTTCCTGGCATCTTTTGATCACTTAGATCAATTCCTACCTGCATTATCACTTTGTCCATTGATTAAAGTCATGTAGCAACTTCCTTTAAAAGCATGCCCTGGTATAGAACAAGAAACAATGATGGCATATCATCTTTTAGCAAAAGTAATTTTACAAAAATCATTTCTTGCCTTTTGCTAGACATTAAACATTACTTTCAGCATTGTGGTTTAACTGTTTTATTCAATTCAGGAGAAAGTTAGACCAATATTAAAAATTCAGATGATTTCTTAATTTTGCTTTTTTCTTCAGATGTAAAAAGGAATTTGATAAGGCAATTGGAATTATATTTGATTCATCTGGTAATACTTTACACTTTCTAAGCTTATACATGGAGTGATGACTGTGTTATAATTCTCCGAAAGACCACCGCAATAGTTTAAGGAATGATTCAAGAACTTATTCAGTTTAATGTGACAATTTTCTTCATTCATGCATTTGTAATTTTGATCGTAGTTGGGCTTTTGTGTAGTATAGAACAACATAGAGTAGTTCTCCTTCCACCTAAAGAATTTGTATTTATGTATAATTTGAATTACTCTAATATAATAAATGTATTTGTTTATGTGCTTTAAGAAAATTGTAACAGCAAGTCAAGCATGAAAAGTGACAAACTACTTCTTTGCACAGAAACTATATGTTATTCAAATAATTACCAATATCTTTAATAAGCGGTCATTTAGTTTGCTGGTTATCTACACAGAAAAATTCTAAGTTGCCTCTTTACTGCAACTTTTCAATTTTTAATTGAATGTTTCCATTTGTAAAGAATATTAACTTGAATATGTATAATACATAAAATAAATTCAGATTAAAATTAATTTGTTTTAACATTCCCCACTACGTCTAAATATTTAAAATGCATATTAGCTAAAATTGTATTTTATTCTATTAGATGTTGCCACAGTTTCTGGCTTCTCTTGTAAGTAACTAAACAGAAGTGACCGTATCCATTTGATTAAGAATGCTCACCATTCCATGACTCAAGGTCTGCACTGAACCTCATAGAGTCCCAAATCTTGAGGATCAAATCTTATCAAGTAAGAACTACTGTTACTTAGGCACTCTACATAGTCAGCCGATTTGCTCAGAACCAGATAAAAGTAAAACTTACAGACAGTAATGGTAGTTTGTTTTTAATTGAGCAATTTCCTTTGAACATGTTTTTGTTTCTTACTCACCTCTCTTTCAGCAAAGCTTTCTGGGTATATATCTTTCATCTGTATGTCAACAGATTCCTGATGCAAGCACCTCATTAAATATTGACAACACTTTGCACTTGGTTAGGTGTTATGTTGATTTCCTGGAAGACAGGTAGGAAATTGGCTGTCTTCTTGGTGAAGGTATCAGCTTTCACCATACTGACTGTCTGTAATGAAGAGCACGCTTCAGTCTAGTTAGTGCCTATGACAAACTGTACTCTTCGATGACTCTTGTTTCTTCTTTGTTCCCATGTACATACCAACATCATGTAGTCTCAAAATCTTTGTGCCTACTTTTTTATGTGGTAAGAAGTATTTTTTTAAATAAACTAAATACTCAAACTATACCAGTGAGCGTATATGCACTTAGCATCAGTGACAAAACATCTTTCAACATCTGTACAATTTATTGCACTCTTAGTAGGTTGTTACCCAACTTATACTGTTTTGAACTTGCAGGGTGATCTGACGTAAGGATTGATTCATCTGTTCTTTTTATCAGAGGACAGTGATTTCCTTCTTAGTATTTCAAGCCTGCGTATCAATCACCAGTGTACACAGTCCAGCAAAAACGGCTTTATTTAAGACTGATAACTTAGATGAATGATGGTGATTTTAAAGTTAGTCCCTCGATCATAGCTACATATATGGCAAGAAACTGGAGGAGATTATTAGTAAGATAATTATAAACTCACAGAAGCTTTGTAGGCTCTTTGCTTTGAGATGTAATTTCACAGGGAAGCATTCGCTTGCTCATTAATATGTAAACATCATAAGTAACCTGTGGTTCATAGTGTTTTATCATTACATTTGATGTTTTAGAATGCAGAAAAATCTTGAGAATAATAAAAACTCTTATGATCCTAAATCAGAAATTAGTAAGTGTCAGATGTGGACATTTGTAAAAATTTTTAAGTAACAAATATAGTGTGCAAAAGATGGCTTTGTTTTGTTTCTTGTACTGTGGTTTCAAGCTCCTTTGCAGTTTTACTAATTATAAGAATCACTGGCTCTTGCATTCCAGAGAATGCAGATGTACTCACTCTTGTCCCTTGGTTAGAGTTCATACAGAGGCATGGTATCTGATATCATATATATGAACAAAAGAATCTTATCATAGAATCTAAAACTGATTAAGGTTTACATGAATATGTTGTGGAAATAAATAGTTCTACAAGCCTCAACATGGCTTCTCATCAAGTAAGCCAAAAATTAGTTGAAACATAAAATTAGTTTTTTGGAGAAGACACTGTTACTTCTTTCTTATTTTTCACATTAATTCTTTATTATTTGGGGGGAATTTAATAGCATGCACCACAATTCCACTCACCTCCCAATCCCTCATATCCATCGCTCAGTCCTGCAGCATCTCCCTTAAAGAAAAAAATTTTAAAAATCTGAAACAAAACACTACAAACAAATGAACAGCAACAAAACAAATCCTCTTCTTTTTCTGTCTTTCCCACTTCTCCTACAAATCTTCATTTGTCCCAGTGCCATTGGGAGCTGCAGTATACCCTTTGGTCTGATCGACTTTATTGCAAATGTTTGTTGTGATGAGTCATTGGTCTAATTCAAAGCCTCTGGTTTCTGGTACATCAACATCAGTGCATCCTCACTGAAATTCCTTTCAGATATCCTTTTGAGTCACTGAGATCCTGTGGGTATCGTTCCACAGTTCTAGTTCCTTCAAGAGCTCCAGCAGATACTAGATGGCATAGATGTTATGGTGGGCCAACCAAAGACCATGATGAGGGCCTGGGTGGTAGCTGAGATGGTCATTCAGGGCTACTGGGGAACCCCTCCAAACCAAGCAATGGGCAGAGCTCATGCTGTCCACGCCAGTTTTCCCACGCCTTGTGTGATGTGAGGCCATATCTCTTGGGTGGGGGGATTCTGCTCTTCTGTGAGGGTCATTTACAGCTTTCCTGCAACCACTCTTGAAACACCAGAGAGAGCTCGTTCTATAGTCCTTTCAATGTCACTGGGTCATGAGATTCTTGGCACTCAGCTCTTCAATATAATGGTCAAACAAATTATCAAAAAAAAAAAAAAAGATGAATCATTTTCTGCAGTGTAAGACAGAAAATTCTAGGGAAAAAAAGAATTTTGTGTTCTAGTTTTGACTTTGGAATGAAGAACAATCACAAAGAAAGATTCACATTGACTGCAGAGGTAAGAGTAACTCATCCATCATAAAGTCTGACATTCTTCAGTATTTATTCATACCATTCTTCCTATGCACAGCTCCAACAACAATAAGAATTTGGATAATTTTATATCTCCTTCCAAATGAGATACACTGCATGCTTTCTCACTTATAAATTGGTAAATATTGTCAAAAATTGTTTTATTGAATTTTCCACAATAGCCAAGAATAGGGTATGCTTGTTATTTTGTTTGATAAATGAAGAGCCATTAGGTCAGCGGTTTATGTCTAAATAGCTCAAGAAAAAGCATTCTTTGTACAGCAATTCAAATTTTTAATAAGTTTAATGGCTTTTAATTTTTTAACTTAAAAGTATTTAGGCAAACACAAATAGGGCATACATAGCTCAGTGGTAGAATATTGTGAACATGCACGAAGTCGTGGGTTTTATCCTCTAAACTGCAAAAACAATCATTATACAGAGTTAAACACATTCTAACATTTAATGTTTATAGTTTAAAACGAGTTGTTGTACATTTTAGTGATTAGCAACTGTATTTTTAGATACGCCACTCAATATTTTACTTATATATATTTAAATTAGTTAGATGCCAAATAAGTTTTTCTGACTTAATAATAATACTTAATCATTTTTGTTTAAATACTAAGTGATGATGATTTTGTCAAGTAAATATCTTTCTCATGTAAATAAATCATACCATGCACTTAATATTTATAGTCAATTCATTTCAGAAGAAAAAACACTAAAGGATTAAAGTTGTTATAAGAAAGAAATTTCAAATTTTCTTATTATAAATATAATGAACCTAATTACTCCCTTCAGTATATAGGTTTGTACCACCTCTTTAGGCAACTGGAAATCAATTGTGAAAAAACAACACTTCGAAAAATGTTACAGATATAGAATTAATTTTTCAGTGATTCTGGAACAAATTTAAAAGAAGCAAAAGAGTTGGAGGATATTGGAAAGTCTCTGCGCAATGGACCTCTTTCCTTTCTATCTCTACCTCACTCCAGCAATACAAAATGCATTTTATGCATTTTTTCTTCTCACAACTTGTTGTAACTATTGCCTTCTGCTGTGCTTATTTACATGGGAGTATGTCTATTATCCTTGAGGAGAATTCTGCATATGACAGAAAAATGAAGGGTAAGAAACAGGAAGCTCCCCAAAGTTAGAGGGAAGCTGCCCTTGTTTGTAGGTCTAAGAGATGGATGGCCCAAACCTTAGATAAATACAAGGATATTATACTGCAAGTTTGAAAATGCATGTGCTCTCCTGAAGGCTATAGGAACTGTACTTTCTGTTTGTTGTCTCTGAAATTTGAATGGCATTCTGTTTGGTGTTATAGTCTGCTCCTAAGTGCTTAAGTGACATCAGCACTGGGAGAATAGATGAAATGAGACTGCTCTTTGGGAGCCATTATCAACAGAGAAGACATCACATACCTTCAAGGGGAAGGAGCTTGTCAATACCATAAAGTAATGATATATAAATCTCATGATAAGAATTTGAAAACAACCATTTAGCCAAGGAGACACTGAGCCTCAAGGGAGTTGATGAGCAGATAATAATTCTTCAGAGCTTCTCAGATATGTTCTTTATATAAGATCCTGAGAAAATGTTGCATATTTTACTAGATTCTTAGCTACAAGAATTCATGAGAAGTCATATTTCACAAGTTTATGAAAGCCGAAAACACTACAGAAACAACTGTAAGGGGAGGAAGAAATAATCGCATCCAGTGTACTGTAGGTGATATGCACCTATCTTTGTTTTTCTTTGTTTCTTTTCTTTTGTTTTTCTGAAATAGGATTTGACTACCTAATTCTGACTTCCCTTAAAGACTCTCTTACCTTATCCTCCACAATGCTGAAATTGTGTCACTCAAGTCAAGGACCTCTCTTTCCAAGTTTTGAGCATATGCCACACTCGAGATCATGTTGTTCTATGCCAGACACTGTTTAGTTCAAGGGAATACCAGCATGGGCACTTACTTCCCCCAAGACTCTAAGGCACTAACTTGGCTATTCGTCCAGTGAGTTAAGTGTCAATTCCCTTCCATCACCACCGAATCCTAGAAGAGCCAACTAAAGACTTGTTTCACTGAAGACCTGAGGTTATCTTTAATTGAATTGCGATCCTCCCGTATGTAGAATGAATGGGGGGAAAGAAATCTCTTGAGAAGTCATCATTTAACTCATGAAACTTAAGGAAAACTGTCCATTGTAGTACAGTCCTAAAATTACTGTAAATATTGCTGGATCATTTTAAGGCCATTTTGTATGAGAAAAATCATTCACCAAACCCACACAGTTAAAGACTAAAATACTTGTTTATTGTAAAAAGTATAATTCAGCCTCTTTCTTATGGGTTATGACACACATTTTCTTTCTGGAAATTTTTACAGCAGTCTCTAGTTGGTTTGGTTCCCATCTGTCGCTGACTGTAATAAAGCAGATCCAATTCACAGTGTAGATTAGCTGTAGTGCGTCAAAATTATTAGTAGTTATATTGATCCCGAGCCTTCCTTTTAGAAAATGACAATGCTGTTAGAAGCGAACAGGGCTGGCAGTGACAAATCACGAGTTAGAGTGCAAGCTCTCTGATTACAGTCCGCGTTGACAAGGTCGATGGATACAAAGGGGATATATTGATTTTTTTCTTTAATTTTTTTTTCTTGAACAATCCACTGAGAAAAGTCAAAGCCAATGCGACACATCACAGCCAGACCCATTGCACCGAAATCATCACAACTGTCAATGTGACACATTCCAGCATTCAGCCCAGGGCTTTACATCTGCAGCACCTGTGGAAGGCTGCATGAAGAAAATCACTCCAAGTCTTTTTACCTGTGCCACAAAACTGATGCAAAGCATGCGTCTCTTGCTTGCTTACTTTTGTCACAAGTACAGGAAGCTTCAAATGTTGGGGGAAACACCTTCAGGTTGCACAACATGTTGAAATTAATTCTCCTGCATATTCAAGGTTATTTTCATTTCAGGCTTGATATCTGCTAAAAAGGGACCATCAATCATATCAAATGGAAACT
This sequence comes from Arvicola amphibius, assembly GCF_903992535.2. Taxonomy (NCBI): domain Eukaryota; kingdom Metazoa; phylum Chordata; class Mammalia; order Rodentia; family Cricetidae; genus Arvicola; species Arvicola amphibius. The sequence goes on from NC_052057.2 coordinate 102,442,110, forward strand.
ATTTTCTACATTATTCAACATTCACTCTATGTTCCAAGCTGAAAAGCCACAATCACCTGATTTGCTCTATGATTGATGGTGTGCGTATCCAAGGAATAGCTTTGCATTTGTAAAATTCAGGGAGACACTTTAAGCCATAGATAATAAATTTATCTAAAATCATGGAAGATGTTAAACCACAAATTAACAATTATTTTAAAATATTGAAGTGATATGCAACCAGAGGTGGCTATTTGAAATTAACTTCGAGTTTTGGCAAATATGGTTTTATGTGTTTTTAGTCTGTGTGTGTGTGTGTGTGTGTGTGTTGTTTGTTGGACCAGAAGGAGGGGCTACTATAATCCACAGTTGTTGAATATAGCAGAACATGTAAAACCCTACTCTAGAATAAAAGATTTATAGAAACTGACCAGCAAACTTGTTCTCAGTGACATAAAAGTTCTCCCCTGGCAAGATAAATAAGTTATTATCAAGGGTGATGAATGTGAGCTTTCTTTGACAAGTCAATGTAAGATACTATATCTCTTGGAATTTGAATAGGTTTCAAACAATAGAAAACTCCTGAACAAGGAACATTTCCAATAGAGACTAGAAGAAAAGAATCTTAAGAAATTTCCTACAAGAATTCCTTTAAGAACTAGCATAGTAAGTAAATTTAAACATAGTACGTTCTTATGTAGACTCATATATAGTTATTTCTAAACATATAAGTGCATATAATTAATTTAAATAGACTTGTATTATTGACTTCTTAAGCAAAAGTAACATGTTTCCTGTTCCATATTAAGGGAGTGAAGCATACTCTTAAGATGCAGAAGAGAGAGAAGGGTTGACAGGAAATTACTGTGTGCCAAGTTTAAATTAACAGGAAAGACAATGACTGGCAATAGTGGGCTTAGTCTTTATTTTTACAGAAGTTTTGTGGAGATACTAAGCAATGTGTATTCATGCAATATGTGTTGCTTTGTTAAAGGTATAGTAAGCTTCATATATTTATGGGCATTCATGTAATGTGTGTTTTTGTGTAGTGTCATTTAAATTGTATTTCAATAAATAAAGACTTCCTGAAGATCTGAGAGTAAAATAGTCCCACTGGTCATCCTTATACATCCTTATACATCAGATTGTAGTAACACACACCTTTAATCTCAGCAGCTATAATGACACACACCTTTAATCCCAGTAGTGACACGAGTTGCCATAGAAACTGGGAGGTGCATGCCTTTAATGATGGTGGTGCATGCCTTTAATCCCAGCCCTAGAAAGAATTATAAAATGGGAGGAAACAGCTCTCAGATACACAGTCTCATTCGGAGATTCTGGGAGGCAGGATCACCATTTCAGATTGAGGTCAAAGCTGGCTGTTTTGCTTGTTGGGTCTTCAGGTTGAACCCCAATTTCTGACCTTGAGCTTTTATTAATCGTGCCTAATTCTTGGGCATTGAAAAAAAAATGAACGAATTCCCTGTGTAATTTCCTCTGATTATTCATGTACCAGGCATTTCTGAGACATTCCACTAACTATATTCACACACGTATTTTCTGAAGATATTCTGTTCCCTGTACTCCTGAATGTGTTGTTCGGTCTACATGAATATACCTATTTAAATTTTCCTTGGTCTAGATGTCATATGTCTGATCAATATATGTCAGTAGGACCACTGTGGCCAAGCTCACCTCAAAACCTGAAACTGACACACCGATGTGTCTTCTGAAGACATTTATAGTCTTCTGTAAACACTAATCTTTCAAATGCACAATAGTTTTATTATGTATTATTTTGTAGTTTTATTTTCTGTCACAAATTCTTTTTTTTTTTTTTGGTTTTTCGAGACAGGGTTTCTCTGCAGCTTTTTTAGAGCCTGTCCTGGAACTAGCTCTTGTAGACCAGGCTGGCCTCGAACTCACAGAGATCCGCCTGCCTCTGCCTCCCGAGTGCTGGGATTAAAGGCGTGTGCCACCACTGCCCTCTGTCACAAATTCTTGAAACAACATCAGAAACATGCTCTGACTTCATTCGAATGGCTTTGCCTTTCCATTGTATTTTCTCTACTTCAGAATTTCTTGTTACGCTTGACAAGTATTCATTAAAGTGTTTACGCCGTGTTTTCCCTCAATCATATTTACCAATATTATCTAATGACTTCCTCTTTCAAATAGTTCAGGGTACTAATCAAATAGTATTTTTATAAAATATATTTCCACCATTGGCTTTTATTTTGTTTCCTAGCACATAAACATATTTTTATGTAATCACAAGTAGTGCATTTTTTTCACGTAATTTGAAATCTACTTTATATTTCTAATTTCAAATGAAAAGAAAATAAAAGCAGAACTTAAAATGATGAAAAAAAAAAGACAGTAAACATTCAATCATGGGTTTGAAAAGGATCCTGAGCTCCTTCTACTAATCGAAGAGCTCTCGAGAACTGATAGCCTCTAGAAAACCGTGACTCGGTCTTCTTTAAGAGTGTGGCCATGGATAGGTCCACTGCGCTCCAAGGGATGGTGCCCCACACCCAGAATTATAAACAGACAGCATGAACTGGGCTCCATGGGTGGTTGACTAAGACATCGAGTGAGTGCTGGAGAGACGGCTTAACAATTAACTGCACTTTCTCCCTTGTGGGAGGCTCAAGCATGGATCCTAGCATCCACATCGGTTTCATTCCGCTCACCTGGCTGGAAGTTCAGCTCTAGAGGGACCTTTGGCTCCAGAGAGAGAACTTCAGCTCCAGAGGATACTGAAGTTCTCCTCTTCTGCCTTCTGTAGACAAACATAGACAAACAGTCACACGCACTTACCCTCATGCCGAAACAAACAAATACACATTTTTATAAGGTTTATTTTTTTATATTTAAAAATTTCCATCTCCTCCCCACTTCCTCCCCCTTCCCTCCCCTCCCCTCCACCCATACCCCCCTCCCTCCTTCTCAAGGCCAAGGAGCCATCAGGGTTCCCTACTCTATGTTAAGACCAAGGTCCTCCCAACTCCCCCCAGGTCCAGGAAGGTGATCAACCAAGCTGAGAAGGCTCCCACAGAGCCCGTCCATGCAGAAGAATTAAAAGCCCAACGCCTTTATCCTTGGCTTCTCAGTCAGCCTCCACCGTCGGCCACATTCAGAGAGTCCAGTTTGGTCTCATGTTATATCAGTCCCATTCCAACTGGAGTTGGTGATCTCCCGTTAGTTCTGTCCCACCATCTCCATGGGTGAACGCACCCCTCACAGTCCTGACTTTCTTTCTCATGTTCTCCCTCCTTCTGCTCCTCATCAGGACCTTGGGAGCTCAGTCCGGTGCTCCAATGCAGGGCTCAGTCATTTTCTTCATCTATTGCCAGGTGGAGGTTCTATGGTAATATGCAAGAAATTCATAGGAACTGGCCTTTTCAGGCTCCCTCTCCTCAGCTGCCCAAGGAACTAGCTGGGGGCGTTTCCCTGGAAACCCGGGAACCCCTCTAGAGTCAAGTCTCTTGACAACCCTCAGATGGCTCCCTAAATTAAGATATATGCTTTCCTGCTCCCATATCCACCCTTCCTGTATCCCAAGCATCCCATTCCTCCGAGCTCCCCCCATTCTCCCCTTCACGCTTTTCTCTCCCCATCTACCCTTGGCCCCCTCTTGCCCCACAAATGATCAATGAGACTGCAAAATTATAGGCAATGAAAAGTAATGATAAGTTGTTTATTATCTAGTGTGGTTTGAGTCATAGGCACACAGTTATAGAGAAAATGATAAATGCATATATCACTATGACTATAGATTTAACATAGTTTACTGTTAGAAAGCATTTGTGTGCATTCTCCCTCATTCCACTCAGGTTTCAAGTCCCTTTTTCTATTTTTATCAAAATTTTTATAGCATATATCACCACTGTATCAGATTGCTAGCCTTAATTCTACAACATGGCAGGAGGGGACAGAAGGACCAGGGTTTTAAAACCAGCCTCTGCTACCTATCCAGTTCAATACCATCATGAGTTATATGATGCTGTGTCTCAACACACACAGATGCTGCCACACACCAAAACACACACACACACACACACACACACACACACACACACACACACACACACACTAACAAGTTGAGTAGAAAATTTTAGACTTTATATGAAAATACATAAATACATTCAAGCCATGACAACTCTGGTCACTAGCAACGGCTAGCTAACTTCATTTTGCCTGGCAATGTAAACATTTGTCCTGAGTAAATGAAAGCATGGCCTCCAGTGATGATAAATAAAACCATTTGCTTTAATGTAAAGCCAAGTACAAGAGATATTGGGCCTTTATAATATATATCTTATTGAAGTAACATTTAAAATGAAATAATTTAAAAGATACTTACATTTTATTCATGGATTTAAAAATGTTACTTTGAAAAAAATCACTCTGAAATATTTTAGAATTTAAGATTGATCCACACTGATAGTTTGGTTTGCATTTAGTTGTTGGCTGAGAAGGTCCCATGGAGGACATCAAACAACCCAGGCTGATGCTTGGACATTCTAGTCTCTTTAGTGTGGAAAGATACTCTCTGCAGGCTTCGGAAAGAAAACCTGGACACCAACTAATTAACAAAATCCTCAGTCTACATAATATGTCCTGCCTGCAAGAAGTGCTGGGGTAATAGTGGTGTAGAACACCTAGGAGTGGCCAATCAATGTTTGATTTAACTTGAGGCCCATGTAACCAGAGGAAGTACATGCCCTATCCCTACACTGCCTGCATAGTCTAGAGACCTAGGATGGAAACAAACATGAATGGCAAAAAAGAAAGAGAGTGGGAGAGAGAGAGAGAGAGAGAGAGAGAGAGAGAGAGAGAGAGAGAGAGAGAGAGAGAGAGAGAGAGAGAGAAAGAGGTGCAATGAAATAATGGTATTCTGCTATACTTATATATCAGTGCGTCACCCAGTTATTATCAGAGAGTCTTCTGGCAGCAGATGGGAGCAGGGACAGAGGAACTCAAACAGATATTATGCAGAAAGAGACAAAATTAGAGGTCTCCAATTGCTCTTTCCCCTCAACTCTGGAAATCCTTCAGAAGGGTCAGGGGATTGCAGAAGTCAGAGTGGTCTCCACCAAGAGAACATGACCAGTGAACCAACTAAACAGGAATTATATGGGCTTATGGAGACTGAAGTGGCAAGCACAGGACATGCATGGGTCTGCACCAGTTTCTCTGTGTATATGTTATGGGTGTTAGCTTGGTGTTTTGTAAGATCCCTAACAGTGGGAGAAGGTATGTTTCAGACTCTTTTGCCTGCTCTTGGGATACTTTTCCTGCCTGGGCTGCCTTGTCCAACCTCAATTTAAGGACTTTTGCCTTATCTTATTGTATATTGTTTTGTCATATTGGGTTGTTGTCTCTTGGAATACTGTTCTTTTTTGAAGTGAAACAGAGGGTTAGGGAATTTGATCTGTGCCAGAAGGGAGGCGTGCATAGGGGCTGGGAGAAGTTGGTGATTTTTCTCATGTGTTCTTCTTGGATTCAGTTTGCCAGTATTTTATTTAGAGTTTTTGTATCAATGTTCATGAGTGAGACTGGTCTGTAATTTTTTTTATTAGTAATGTCTTTGTGTGGTTTGGGTATCAGAGTAATTTAGACTCATAAAAAGAGTTTGGCAATGTTCCTTCTGTTTTTATTGTGTGGAACAATTTGAGAAGTATTGGTATTTGCTTTTCTTTGAACATCTTGTAGAATTCTGCACTGAAACCATCTGGTCCTGGGCTTTATTTGGTTGGAGACTTTTGATGACTGTTTCTATTTCTTTAGTGGTCACAGGCTTATTTAATTTGCTAATTTGGTCTTGATTTAAATTGGTAAGGGATATTTATTCAGAAAACTGTCCCTTTCTTGCAAGTTTTCCAATTTTGTCTAGAACAGGTTTTTTGAAATATGACATAATGTTTCCCTGGATTTCCTCTGTGTCTGTTGTTATGCTCCCCCATTTTATTTCTGATTTTGTTAATTTGGATGTTCTCTCTTTCCTTTTTGGTTAGTTTAGATAAAGGTTTGTCCATTTTGTTGATTTTCTTGAAGTTTTCATTTTGTTGATTTCAGCTCTCAATCTGATTATTTCCTTCTGTCTAGTCTTCCTAGGTGTATTTGCTTCTTTTTGTTCTAGAGTTTTCAAGTGTTCTGTTAACTCACTAGTGTGGGATTTCCCCAGCTTCTTTATGTAGGCATTTAGTGCTATGAACTTTTCTCTTAACACTGCTTTCTTTGTGTTCCATAAATTTTCATACGTTGTGTGAATATTTTCATTGAATTTTAGGACGTCTTTAATTTCTTCCTTTATTTCTTCATTGTCCCATTAATGATTCAGGTGAGCATTGTTTAATTTCCATGTGAATCAAAAGGTGCCTTGGCAGAGACACATTTTCACAATATACAAAAAGATTTTCCCACAAGAGTATATACCTTAAATATGTAACAATACCTGTGAAGTCGAAACAACATAGTTGCCTAAGTTAGACCTTAACAAGGAAGATGCTAACAGTAATGATAACAGAAAAGGAAGTAATCTTACAGGATCCCAACCTTAGACAAAGAACTAGAAGCAGCTAAGATATACTGAGAATGAAGAATGAAGTCTTCCCTGGGAAAGAGAATTCATTGGTTATCTATCACCAAGTGGTCATCCCTGAAATTAATCATGTACATACAAGCAACATTATATAGACTGAGAAGTTTCTTTTTATATATTAAATATATATATATATGAAGAAATATAAACTATATTATAAATATGTGATATATAATACATTATGAATATATACTAACCAAAGAAAAAGAGGCCAGAAGTCATGAATTGGAGAGAAGTATCTACTATTACATGAGAGGTGTTGGGAGGAGGAAAATTAGAAGCACTGTAATCATATTTTATTTTAAAAATTAGTAACATTCTTCTATGATACAAATGAGCCTTTCTATTTCATTGAAAATAAGGAAATGTACATGTGTGAAAATTTAGAAGTATACTTGTAAGAAAAAGTCATAATAAAACATTGTTACATATGTGTGATTAATATGTAAATAAAATGTTTAAAAATGCTAACTTGGTGTCTAATTTCTCCACAGCTATGAATTTCATAGCAAGCCTCTCTAGGCTACTAACTGATAAGAGTTCAGGCTAATGTCCGGAATGACCTCATTAATCAGAATGAAGGTTTTACCCCATGAGGCTAACGACATTTGTGACTTCAGAGATAGAAAACTTTTGAACAGAAACAAATGCCAGAGGGTACTTTTTGAGAAAAAGTAATGCTTTAAAATAAGGTGCTAGAGTTCTCTCTGTGTTGAAGGCCCCCTATAGCCTGATTAATGAAGTCACTCATAGACCTATGCTGATTTCTTTCCTTTTCATCTTCTGTGCCTTGGTACATAGTAATTGAAGCAATAGTTCTCATTTGTGTTCTTATTTTCCCTGGTTAAAACAAATGAGTTTCTTTGCCACTGACATTAAAGGGAAGGACTATCAGTAATGTCATGATATAGTTATGATGCAATCAATCATAGTTTTCCATGAATGGCTACTCTTCCCCTGGAACTTTCTTTAGGTATACAAGATAGACAATTTCTTGTTATGGACAAATTTTTAGTATATAGTTCTTAAATGTATTCTCATTATTTTATGATATAAATTTTCTGCAATTCAATCTATTTAAGATTTTTTTGTTTGCTTGTTTTGAGACCAGGCTAGCTTCAAATTCATAGGGTTCCATCTACCTCTGCTTTCCAAGTGAGGTGATTAAAGGTGGCCCCCAAGTTTGGCTTATTTAAGATTTTAATAAAATTGCAGAATTATCTTTTAATCCTTTTTTGATTAACCAATGCCTAATTATTAGTAATTGACACACAAAAGAAATAAACCTTTATGATGTCTTTATTTTAATATCTCTCAAAACACAAAGTGGTCCTAAAACAGAAGAAAATCTATGAAAATATTGGCATAACAGCCAACACTGCAGGTAATGAGTAAATACTTCCTCCTTGAATCTTACAGGTATTAAAAAATAATAAGCCAGGCACTGGAGAAATGTCTTTGCTTCAGGGCCAGAATAATTGCTTGACAGACAGAATAATATTAACCCCAAAGCTCCCTTACATTTGTCAATAAACAGGGATTATTTCTACAATTACAGTACATCTCTTCTTCTCTAGCAACCACTCTCTGCAATTTCTGGGCTATTTCTGACTCCTCCTGTCTAATTCTTGTTTGTTTTTGTGTTTTTGTTTTGTTCTCTTTTATTTTGTTTTTCTGGGTTGCTTTAGAGTTTCTCTATCTTACATCATTTTTCCACAACTCCTTTTCTCTCCCCTGAATGCCCAGGGACACTAGACTCACCTCACTCTCCTCATCTCTCAACCCTCAAAACAGCTCCTGCCCTTCACACTCCACCTCCACCCGCTGCTGTGCGTGTCAGTGCCACACTTTCTGTGCACACTCACTGCTCTCTGGTATTTCAACTTGTCTACAGGAGATTTTGTATCCCCTGTCTTGTCACAGGCTCCCGCTGTCCTTTAAGACACTAAAGACCCTTGGTTTTATTACCTTATCAGAGTTCCTTCTTGTTTGTCTTCAGGAGTCTGCTACCTTAAAGCCTAGCTTATGTCTTTTTACAATACTTTTACAATCTATCCATCTATCTATCTATCTATATCTATCTATCTATCTATCTATCTATCTATCTATCTATCTATCTATCATCTATCTATCTATCTATCATCTATCTATCTATCTATCTATCATCTATCTATCATCTATCTGTCTGTCTGTCTGTCTGTCGGTCTATCTATTTAGCCAACAACAATAAATTTATTTAATATCTACATGCTTACTACACCCATATTTCCCATATTTGTATTATTGGCTAAACTTTCCATTTGAGTCTCTCTCTCTCTTTCTCTGTGTGTGTGTGTATATATATACATACATATATATATGTATGTATATATATACCACTACAGAACTCTCTAGTTAGCTAGAGAGAATACTTGAATAATTCCATCCTGGAAACACTTTTTTTGTAAAATATTTTACACTCTATACAAATTCTCCAACCTGCTAACTACTATCACCTGATTTGGTATTAAACTATTATTGAGTATGCTGTTAAAATATTATTATCTATGACCTCAAGTCAAAGTAACTCTTTTTGGAATAAGCTCTCAGTGTGTCCGTGTGACTGACAGTGAAGTACTTGTTGCTGTAAGCAGTGTTTAGATAATCCCAGGGAGCAAAAGAGAGGAGGACTGCATCTACTACTGCATCATGCTAAAGTTGCTCTTCAATCCATACAGTCCCAGAGGCATTACTACATTTTTAATTTTTTTTTTTAATTTACAAACTAGTACCGGTTCACCCTTCCTCCACTTCTCCCAAACCTACACAACCCCCTCATCCCACCCCCATCCACTCCTCAGAGGAGGTAAGACCTCCTTTGGAAAGCCAACAGAGTACAGTGTACCAAGTTGAGGCAGGAACAAGCCCCAAGTTTGTAGTTTATTGAGTGCTAAGGCTTTCTTGTATTGTAGTGAATTATCAATGGTTTCTTTCACTTTACAGTAGGACAGAATGGATAACTTTTTCACAACCATTTCCAGGCCACCCATAGAATCTACGTTTACATTAGGATTCAAGACTCCTATGGTTAAAACAACTCATAAGTTAAACAGCAGCAAATGTCTTTTGAGTGATACAGTCAGTTTAAAATGACAATGAAGTTTGTACTTTATATACATAAAAGAAAATATAGTCCTGAATAATTTTTTCCCTTTTCAGTGTATTGTTAAAACTCAGTCTCAAAAAAGCAATGGGAATATTTGAAATGTCCTATATTAAAGGTGGCCTTTATGTCCAGTCTGATCCATGAAGAATTCAGTAACTTTCCTGTTATTATGTATATGTATGTGGTTGTTAATGAGGCGTGCTGATGGATGAAGCACTTCCTGTGTGAGTTTGAGGACAGGAGTTCCTATCCACATCTCCCAAACTAAAGCTGGGCATGCCGCAAACCAGTAATTCCAACACTCAGCGAGGAGACTGGGGATCCCCAGGCAAAGCTGGCTAATTGGCCAAGCACTGCTTTAATTAACATGGTTTCTGTGTGATTATTTTGGGTCTGAGCTGCTGGGAAACAAACAAGCACCTCCCAACAACAGGGACTTTTAAAGTTGAACTTAATGCATTTCATCATTTTGATATGGTTGCAAGCCTATGGCATTCAGGGAGTAGGATGGGGTGGTTTTAAAGAAGATGGTCCCCATAGGCTCTCAGTAGATGTGAGGTTGGATGAAGGATGTCTCAGTCAGTCCTTGTTGCCTCCTTCCTTCCCACCATGATGATAATGGACTAAACCTCTAAACTGTAAGTAAATATCAATTAAATATTTTATTTTTAAAAAGTTGTCATGGTCACTGTGTCTCTTCATAACAATTAAACTATAACTAAAACACTAACTCAGCCATCAAAACACTGACCTACAATTTGTCCTGCCTGCAGGATAGACTGGAGCAATGGTAACACAGATCTTGTGGGAATATTCCCAAACAAGGTCTGGCTTAACTTGAGGTCAATACCATGATAATGAGCCCATGGCTGACACTTCGTAGATGGCCAGAAACCAGAGATTAAATAATCCAGAGACCTAGGGTAGAACCAAATACTACTTGTCAAAAAAAAAAGAGAGAAATTCTTAGTAATGATAGTCTGATGTGCCCATAGATCAGTGCTTTGTCCAGTTGTAATCAGAGAGGCTACCTCAAGCAGTAGATGGGAACAGGTGCAGAGACACACAGCTAGAGAATCTAAATTATATAGGTTTCCATCACTTCCCTCCCCTCAGAGCTCAGAGAACCCTCAATGGAAGAGGGAGAAGAAAGATTATAAAGTGGTGGTGGGTTCAGCAGGAGACTAAGGACCAGGAATCATCTAAGCAGGGTTAATATGGACTCAAAGGAACTGAAGTGGCAAGCACAGGGACTGCAAGGGCTTGTGCCAGGTCCTCTGGGTATATGTATGGCTGTTAGCTTGTTGTTCTCTGTGACTCCTACCAGTGGAAGTAGATGTGTAATTAATTCCATTCCCTGCTCTTGGGACTCTTCCTCTAGATGGATTGCTTATGAATCCCTGGTGTAAGGTGTTTTGCCAAGTCTTACTATATTTTATGTTTTTCCTATTTGGCTGTTTTTCTTTGGAGGTCTGCATTATTCTGAACGCAGATAAAGGGGATAGAATCCTGGTGAGGTGAAGTAACAAACTTGAAAGAATAGAAAGAGGGGAAACTGGTCAGGATGTATTTTGTGAAAAAAAGAATCTATTTTCAATTAAAAAAGAAGAAAAAGATCAAAATACCTCCCCCAAATGATTGCTTTAAAAAAAAAAAACCTAGGACTCAATGTAACAGTTGAACTGTGAGACTATTAATCCCCAGTAAAACAAAAAATGAGAGAGTACAGCAATAGATACTAACTAAAACACATAAAGGCAGCCACAGTGGATACCTTTCATTCTATATCTGGAATTCTGTGTTTATTTTGCTGTCTGCAATGTGAAGTTTATGTTGTAATAAATGCTTCTTCTAATGTCATATAACATGTAGAGCTTTTGCTTCTGGCTTCTTTAAGATTTTTGTTATTGAAAAGAAGAGGAATTCAACCAGACATGGAGGAAGCTATAAAGACTAGTGGCATAAATCTAATCAAAATACATTGTGCATCTGTATGAAAACATCAAAACACATTGCATACATGTCAAATTGTGTCAAAATTTTATATACTTACATTTGCTGTTTTGGTTTATTTATGTCTCTCTTTTCTACTTTATTAAAAAAAATTGGAAACAAATAAAAACACCACACAAAAAAGAAAAAGAAATAGGTATTGCTGTCGCCATTGTTGAATTTAAAAAAAAAACAGATTTGTGGGGTTTCATGATAATTTTTCAAAATTTCTTTTTTATTAACATTGCTTAAGGTACCCAGGATATGGATTTCTGAATTTGGCATTTTGTGGGGAGTGTAGTTTTTGAGCTTCTTGGTTCTATAGAATTAGATGATCCTTTTAACTGTTTTTCCAGTTTATAGTAACTATGTCTCATGCTTATACACACATGTTCTCAAATGAATACAAGAAGGATGTCTTTCATGGGTGATTAATCAGTGAGGACACAGAGGCCCCCTAAACAATACAAGCAACCACCATTTCTCTTGGTTTCCTGCCACACCTAGATGATAAAAACGCTATCGACCTTGGTTGCAAGATATGGGATAAACAACACAACAACAGCAACAAAGCAATCTGGAGCTGAGCTGAAGTTTCCTCTCTACTGTCTGGCTTTCAAAATTCTGAGAAGTCCTAAATGGACTGTTGAGGAATGAAAGGCATTGGTTGTTCGACACAACTATGAATCCTAGATATAAGTTGAGATGTACCAGGCAAGATGTAGCCACTTGAGAAATGAAGTTGTGGCATGACTATGATGGGGTCACCAAACGTTTGATTGCATGTCAAACCATTTCCACAGTAAAGGGTCTGTGGATGGCACTGCAAACCTAATCAAATCCTCTTACTTAGAAAAGCTACAGTCCTGTAAGTCCTAGATGAAAATTACCACTGTTATTTGCTGACTTCCTTCTAAATATATTTTTGTCAATAGACTCTTGATGTAGGTGTGTTTTCTATCTATCTGATGATTTCATTGGATAATTAATAAAGAAACTGCCTGGCCCATCTGATAGACCGGCCCTTAGGTGGGTGGAGTAGACAGAACAGGAAGAAGGAAGTGAGGTAGATGGCTCAGTCAGATGCCACGCCTCTCCTAAGTTAGTCAGACCGCGTGCCTCTCCTCAGAGAGATGCCAGATGCGATGAAGCCAGCCACCAGGTCAGATGTGCTGAATCTTTCCCGGTAAGACACCATTCGTGGTGTTACAAAGATTATTAGATATGGGTTAGTCAAGATGTGAGTAAGAGGCTGAAAATAATGGGCCAGGCAGTATTTAAAAGAATACAATTTGTGTGTTGTTATTTCAGGGCATAAGCTAGCTGGTGGCCGGGAGCAGGGCGGCAGGAAGCCGGCCCGCAGCTCCACACTACACTATTCTCAGTCTTAATCAGCAGAGCCCGTCTTTGGCATGAGTGGTGATGAATGCCAAGACTCTCATGTTTCTGAGAATAAGTTGAGTGCTCACTGCTAAAGGAGACACTTGTACCAGCATAGGAAACATCATGGAATTGCTAACAGAATGAATCCAAAAGCAAGAAGATTAGGGAGGGAGCTAAAGATTATAAATTTCTGGCAGAACACAACTATTTCAAACTTGAACTCACATCATCCAGTGGCTTTTGGTGCTGGAGTTACAGAAGATCTGGCCTGTTATCAGAAAATCCAGAATCGACAAGGGGAGTATGAGGTTCTGTTTTTCTCTGTTTAACTATTGGAGACTGAAGAATTCCAAGGAAAGGAGAGTCCCTATCTTCAGTCATGTGCCCACTGGTGAATCCACCACATTTTCAGACCATTCGGCACATGTACCACTCAGTAGATCACAATATATGACAATATGTAAAGGGATTTGTAAGGAAGAGGAAGGTGTTTAACAGGATGGGAGATAAGAGTAGTTAGAACACACTTTATCAGCATAAAAATATCAAAGTGCAAAATTAATCAATAAAAGCAGACTTTAAGTCACTGTGCAATTACTCAACTGGAAGCCAGCTCTTTGAATTGTCATGTGTTATCCCATGTGCCACACTATGTCAAAGCTTCAGTTAGGTGCTTTCTGTATCTTACTCGGACTCTGAGAGCTCATATTCAGCCCTTGATAAATTTGTTCTATTAGAGCTTACAGTTCCACAGTAGGTTGCCACGACTCTACCCGGAGACCTTCCTCACATCATGGTAAAATATAAAATAATAAAAATTGGCTAACTTGAGATGTAAGAGCTAGCTAGAAATATACTTGAGACATGGGAGAAACAGCATTGTAATTAATATGGTTTCTGTGGGATTATTTTGGTCTGGGTGGCCAGGAAATGAACAAAGAGTCTCCAGTTACAAACACCTTTGATCTGCTTACATTCGGACACATTTCAGTATGGGAGGATGCTTTTTTGATGCAACTTGAAAACTTAACTCCATGTAACAGTCTATACCTGCTCTACTCCATGCCAGGCATAGTAGTCTCCATGTGGATACACTTTGCCTTTGATTTGATTTGCATTCTCATACCAGGCCATTTCTCAGTGTGGAAGTCATTACCACTTCATTTCCACATTCCAAACCAGACACCTCCACTAAAGTGACTTCCTGTATTCTACTGCAACTCATAAATAGTGTCAGTTCATGAAAGGAACTGTGGGGGAAATCAGAGATGAGAAAACTAGGCAAGGGGAGAAATCATGAATATTTTATAATACAGTGTTAAAGCGAAGTAGACAAAACTGGATCAATAAAGGTGATTTAAGGATCACTTTATGGTTAATTATTCCTCTCACAACTCAAAATTCAAAATTTTTCAGTAATAAAATTCAGATTTATAATAGCAAGGCAAAAATAAACTGTGAACGAGATTTGTGGCCATAAGGAATTGTGCCTGCTATTATAACTGAAATGTATTTAACACTTACTGGCGAATTGTAGTTCTTTCAGTGAAGAAATCTAGATTTATTTAAAGTAAATGATTATAACATGTCTACCACTGCCTATTCTACAAAAGTATGTAATAAAATTTCTATATATTGAGTTCAAATTCAAGCAACTGGCCAAACTTGGATAAATGTATTGATTGAAACTCACTATGCTGAAACAGATGGAGAGTCAATAGCCGTTTCTTTCACACCAACAACAACCACAACTAATAAAAAAGGAAAAAGTATAGATTTTTCAAATCTTTTTGGAGAAAATAACAAAATAGTTTGTAGAACAAATCAAAATGGCACCGTCAGTGTTAAGATAGATGGAATTTTGAATAGTGTCACAGCAAACATGGGAATTGAGATGTCACATAAATCTGCTGATTGTATTTCTTCTGAGCACATATGAGGCAGAGGAATTGCTGAACCATACCTATAGCATTTTGTCATTCAGTTTCTCTAGGAACTTCCATAATGTATTCCATCATGGCTCTTTTAATTTACATGATCATCAACAATGTAATGCAGGCGAGTTGCCTTTTTTATCTACCTTTAAGCAAGCTTTGTTATTCCTTTGCTTTTTCAAACAATGGTCATTTCTTTCTTGGGTGATTTATACACAAAAACTGTCCTCCCAATAAATAAATACATAAAGGGAATGTGAGATTAATTATTCTATGAAAAATTATCTAGTAATAAAATGTACCAATTTCTGTCATTTGCAAAACATGGATGGACCTAAGCAGTATCATGAGTGAAATATTTTGTCATGCCATATATATGTGGAATTGAAAATTATTGATTTGATAGAAATTTAGGTAAAAATAATTGTTATGAGAAAGTAAAGTGAGAAGGGGAAAATGGGAGAAAGATCAGAGACTGCTCAGCAAGTACACTGTTAAGAGTTTTGAGGTATAATTACTTGTACTCCATGATACAATTGATTGATCATGGTTTGAACAATGCATATGGATATATAGCTAGAATAACTTCACTTAATTTTTGTCAGAAAGAAATGTTAAAATGGAAGGTGACAGAAAAAATATGTAGACACTCCAGTCAACACATCAGGGGCTTTTGAATTTAAAAATAATATGATCAGTAGTAAAACATATTCCTAAGGTCAGAACAAAGTAGAAAAAAATGACATTTTAGATATTACTGCAAAGGTGATATCACATACATACTACATCTAAAGAAATAAAGCATATTTGCTATGTGGAAAGGGATCCCATGAGTAGCATCATCCCATGATTTTTTAGAGTATTTAAGGTCAACTACATAAATTATTCTGTTTTACTGCTTTTTTCTTTACTTTTCTTTCCATGTGACTCAGTATGAAAGTTACTCTCTCCTGTAGACTTGTCTTCTCTCTTCCAAATTTTATGCTTTCAGAAATTAAAGGATTGTGAACAATTGGATGATGAAATGGCAAATTCCTGCTTTCATAATGTGGTGCTTTCAGCGATACTGGAAGAAAAATAACCTTACGTAATTTGGACTTCAGGTTTGGATGATCCTTCAGTAGGCAGGCATTCTGTGTCTAGTAAAGCAGTGTTAGGGTTTGGTGTAAAATAATGTAATTTACATTGTTAGCTGTTCAGGAGCTAAAGGAAAAAAAGTTTTAGATAAGGGGGTATTTCAGAAGCCCATCCTGGTCCCCACAGTATCTTGCTGGTCTTTAGTGTTAAAAAATGGAATTAAGTTTAGAATATGTATGTAGAAGAATATACTATGAAGCAGGGAATTTCAAGGAGAGTTCCACTTATATTGGCAATTTGTTAGTCACTTTCTTCTCTGTTCTGCAGAATGCTTGGAACACTCTTTCATGAGGCAAGGACCCTGAAGGACTGTCTCACATTTAGGCAAGTTCAACCATCATTTTTCTGTTGGTCCTGCATAACATCAAGAAGTTCAAGCAAGAGCAGTTTCTTGCTCAAATGGCTAACAAACTCCATAAGGAGTCTCCTCAATGCCCAGCATCCTCCTGAAGTAAATTGGTGTTGCCAGGAGCAGATGTGTCTCATTGTCAAGAAAAGTTCTAAGTTCTTAAGATATTTTAAATTCCATATTCTGTTAGCCTTTGAAAGTTTTGAAAAATACCTATCCACCTAACATATAATCTCTGCAATCTATTATAGGTGACATTCTATTAACCTGTATTTGTTAATTATACATTACATTTTTATTTTTATTTTTTTTTTTTGGTTTTTCGAGACAGGGTTTCTCTGTGGCTTTGGAGCCTGTCCTGGAACTAGCTCTTGTAGACCAGGCTGGTCTCGAACTCACAGAGATCCGCCTGCCTCTGCCTCCCGAGTGCTGGGATTAAAGGCGTGCGCCACCACCGCCCAGCTACATTTTTAAATATGCTGAAAAAATACAATATCTTGGTGCCTAGTCTAATAGTCATCAGAAAAGCTTCATCCAGCAATTGATGAAAAGAGATTCAGAGACCCACATCCATTACAGACTTTCACATTCCAAAGAGATTTAACTCTTCTGGGTAACCAGTGTCTATATTTCAAAATGACACACTATTTGCCTTCATTTGTTTTGTGAAATAGTTTACACTTCCTTCAAGTTTCTTTAATTTTATATACATGATATTGAACAAAGTATTTAAGAAATATCATGACTGCCTTTCTCTCCAGTTAGAACTATGTAACTTGTCATATACAACTATAAATTTTTTGATGGGCTTAGCCTTTTGAGGTATCTGATAAAAATATCATTTATAGAATCCAGTAAATGGCATATAATCATATTTTGAACACTTTCCTGGAAGATTGGAGACCTTGAAATGTTATTAATTACCTTTGATTTATGATTGTAAGCAATGGAAATAAGATGTGTAGTTAACAAATATTAGATCCTGCAGCAATATGGACCACCTATTACTATTGTAACTTATGTAAATGCTGTTTTAAAGCTGGTGTGTGTGTGACTGAGTATTTTGTAGCAATATCCTGACAAGAATACCTCTTAGAGATTCAATACACTGTTCGCCAATAACAATAAAATGGTTACATTGTTCGATAGAGAACTATTAAGGTCAAACCACATATAATAAAGATACTCAAATAGTTCTTTTTAAACTTCTGCTCCTTTTAAGATTTTTATTTGTGCTTGGAGTTTTAAATCAAAAACCAATTATAATAAAATAAAATCCAATTTTATGGGCCATGGAGACCATGCAATTTCATTTATCATTACAGAGTCATCCCCACTTGGATTTCTTTTGAGCATTTCACTCATAGGGAATATCTTTTTTTTAACGACATCAGCAAACTAAAGATGTAACATTGTTCAATTTTTCTTGTATGTGCTTTGTTCTTACCTGACATCAGCTCAAATCTGTTGTCAGTCTCAAAGATGCAATGAGAGACAATACTTTCTGTACTGAAGGTCTCGTCATAGTTTTTGTAGTAACAATGAAAGATTTCTCTGGAAGACATTAAAAACAAAAACTTGAAGCTTTAACCCTTTCATAATCCTCTTCTTTTTAAAAACTCACAAGGATTTCCATATAAAATATATTTATGTCTTTACCTTAAAAGAAAAAATGTTAATATAAATATAGGGTCTTATAGATATATGTACAGAAATATTCATATATCTTTTTATTGAAAGTAGACTTTTTTCTTACACTATATCTTGACTATGTATTTCCCTTCTAAACATCCCAACCGCCACCCCTAGCCCTGTCACCCCTCTTCCTTTATCCAGATCTACCCCTTTTTGTCTCTAAGGGATAAGAATAAAATGAAATAAGATAAAACAAAAACAAATAAATTAAAAGAGAACTAATCAAGGAAACAGAAGGCTGTGGCTCTTGATATGCATTCCCATCTGCTGCAGGGTGAAATATCTCTGATGATGCCTGAGCTAGGCACTGATCTATGAGTTTAGCATAATGTAATTAGAAGTTTAATTAGTAGAACAGTAGTATCTATTTACCCCCTAGATCCCTGGGTTGACTAGTCTCAGGTTCTTAGTCACTCAGTCAGTGTTGCGTATAGCTTCCATCTCATAGAATGGGACCTAAGTCAAATCTAATAGTGGTTGTTACTCCCAGGTGATTTGTGCCACCATTGCAATAGCATATCTTTTAGGGAGGACACCATTGCTGATCGAAATGTTTACAGTTGGGTTGGTCTTTACATTTCTCCTTCGGTACCTTGCAGAGTACTTTCCTGTATCAAAGATGTTGCATGTAGAGTGAGGGCTTAATATAGGCACCATCTGGACTTCCCCAAATTATATGACTTGTATAGGTATAGTTTTCAGCAAGCAGTAGGGCCCTGCTTTCAGTGTATAGCAGGCAACCTATGCACTGCCAATAGCCTGTGTTATTTAGGGAACCACTTGACCAACAACTCAATTATATGTAATCCAATCCCAGTACCGGAAGCCTCATTTAGTGACAAGGGATGTCAAGCTGCAGCTTTAGCTTCTATAATGTTTCATGATTTCAATCAGATCTCCTTCATATATGTATATAATTTAGGAAGCCTATACTGTATTAGGTTTCCATTCTACTACTCAAATGGTCTTTAATTTTAGCTGTCTTTTCTTGTATTTCCTACATCCTCCCCCTATTTCCCTCTACCTCTTTGCTTGTTCCTTTTATTCTGGTACCATGCCCCATTTATTTATCCAGAACTACATATTTCCCATTCCTAGGGAGATCTATCAATTTCCCTAGTCATTTACTCTACACTTAACTTCTGTGGTTCTAGGAAGTATAGCTTGATGATCAATTAACTTAAGAACTAATATCTGCACATAAGTGCATACATTCCAAAGAAATAAGGAGGGAATGCTTCTTGGATTTTGCCAGGTGTTATCACTGCAAGTTCCAGGTACAAAATGTTTCTAGTTATTGGGAGCTGACACTTAGAAATGGGAATCTTAAAGGAAGGAAGAAAGCAGGCGTTCTACTCAGATCTGCGTATTACTTTGGAAATGAGAGTGGAGGCAGAGAGTGAGACAGGACCCCAGCAAGTAGCTTGCTAGGTCTGGAGATGACACCAGGTGAATTGATTTTAGGAAAGGCTTTCAGACGTCTCTGGTAAATGATCTGTTATGCATTTTGTAATGAGAAGTTATTTTAATGTTGTTTTTTAAACATATCTTTGTAAATATATACATGTATTTTTGCAGGACCTTTAAAATATGTAAACAGACTTTAAAGAAGTCCTGAGACTTAAGCAGTTCTTCCAAAGCTAACAAACTCACATCTTTTTGCCACACTTCAATTGCTTTTCTTATTAAAGTACATTATAATTTACATATTATGTATGTATATGAAAAAGTCATAGTGAAAGTCATGTTCATGTATAATTTATGTGTGCTAATAAACTACAGGATTACAGCCATTTCAATATTCTACAGGCCATCATGTTGATATTTCTATGATATGGATCACCTCAATGGTTGCGTTTGTCTTTCTCTTTATTTTCTCTCTCTGCATACTTCTGTGTCTCCCTCTTTCTTCCTTCTCCCCACACTCTTCTTTCTTTCTTTCTTTCTTTCTTTCTTTCTTTCTTTCTTTCTTTCTTTCTTTTTCTTCATCTACTTTCTTCTCTATTTCTTTTTGACAATTATTTTAAATATTAATCTCTATCTCTCATACTTTAAAATTATCCTTTCCCTAAACAAGGTTTATTGAATTCAGATACATGAATGAAGCTTTTGTTAAATATTTTAATGCTGTTTTGTTAATTAAGAAAGAATTATATTCATGAACTTACTACATTCATTTATCAGTTCCCCTTTTCTGGACAAATGAGAAAGCACAGTTATATAGCTACTAGGTTCAAACTTTCTCATGTTTCTTTCTTCTTCTTATGCTCTCACCTTTGAATCAAGACTATTTTTTTTCTTGAAAACTCTCACTCTGTGCTCCATAAATTGAATTAACCAGATAAGACCCTGAAAGTCACTGGCTTAAAGATTCCACAGAGGCAACAGTTTCTGGCATCTTAGTTCCTGGAAAAAATGTTCTTATTCCCTCAAATAAACTGATATTCCTGTTTCAACCTACATGGCTACAATATGATCAAATTATATTATAATAAACTGCTTAAGTTTAGGTGTTTTGTAGCAGACATAAACTTGATTCATAATTTTCTCATTCCTTCTTCATGTAAAATTAAAATAATAATGAAATCTTTAAGATGTTTCCAGAACTCATTGGCTTGAAAAAATTCCCAAAATGGTAATGTTAAGGTTTATTCCTTATTTTCCTGAGAAGCTATATATTCATATGAACCCATAATTGTAAGCTTTCTCATCTCAGGGGCAACAAAAGATTTAAATATGTTTCAACTTTTCAATTGATGGAAATTTAAAGATTGAAAAATAGCCAATTTTTGAATCACTAGAATCAAGCTTTTCCTTTCTGCCTGTAGGGTTCCCTGTCTCAGTATGGGTTCAAATTCTACTTCTGGGTCACATTCTTCACCAGATATGGTGGATCATTCTTGTGGTATAAGCACTGAAGAGACTGAGGAAGGAGAGTTGCCGTGAGCTCAAGTCTAGACTGCATCACAGAGCGAGACTGCTTCCACAACAACAGCAACAAAACAGAAGCAAATTGAAGCAAACCAACAAGGACTAAAATGCTGGAGGAGGCACGAACCAAGGAAGGAGTGGGTCGGGGTAGGGGTAGTTTTCAGGGTTAGCCCTATTGAGAAATATTTCAATCAATCATAAGGGCTTTACGTTCATAGTCAGAATCACACCACCCTCAAAAGACCTTGTAGCCATGAGCTCTGTGTCTTTCACATCACTCTGTGAGCAAAGGAGTTAATTCCTTTCCTTGCCCTCTGTCTCTACCATGCAAGAAAGAAAGAAGAAAGCCCTTATTAGACACTGATGCCTTGACCAAGAATTCTGTTTCCACAACCTGTCATCCCCAGAGTAAATCTGTATTCCCTAAGTATTATGATATGAGGTATACTGTTATAACAGCATAAAATAGACAGTGTTTTGAAACATATGCAGCCATAACACATCCTTTAGGAGAAAACTGCATGTGAAGTAAATTCCACATTGTGTTTCATTCAGTGTGAGGGTTTCATTGACTTTTGTCTTTTTTTTTTTCATGGTTTTATTTTTTTTTATATTTAAAAATGTCCATCTCCTTCCCTCCTCCTCCCCCAACTCCCTCCCCTCCTCCTTCCCCTTCCCATCCCGCCTTCTCCCCCTTCCCCTCCCCCTTCCCGCTCCCTCCTCCAGACCTCCCCTCCCTCCTTCTCAAGGCCAAGGAGCCATCAGGGTTCCACACTCTATGCTAAGACCAATGTCCTCCCAACTCCCCCCCAGGTCCAGGAAGGTGATCGATCAAGCTGAGAAGGCTCCCACAGAGCCCGGTCCATGCAGAAGAATCAGAGCCAGAGCCATTGTCCTTGCTTCTCAGTCAGCCCCCGCTGTTGGCCACATTCAGAGAGACGGGTTGGTCGATGATCCATCAGTCCATTCCAACTGGAGTTGGTGATCTCCCATTAGTTCTGTCCCACCGTCTCCATGAGTGAACGCACCCCTCTCGTTCCTGACTTTCTCCCTCAAGTTCTCGCTCCTTCTGCTCCTCATCAGGACCTTGGGAGCTCAGTCCAGTGCTCCAATGTGGGGCTCAGTCACCTTCCCCATCTGTCGCCAGCTGGAGGTTTCCTCACGGTCCTGACTTTCTTTCTCATGTTCTCTCTCCTTCTGCTCCTCATCAGGACCTTGGGAGCTCAGTCCGGTGCTCCAATGTGGGGCTCTGTCATTTTCTTCATCTATCGTCAGATGGAGGTTCTATGGTGATATGCAAGAAATTCATCAGTATGGCTATAGGAACTGGCATTTTCAGGCTCCCTCTCCTCAGCTGCCCAAGGAACTAACTGGGGCATCTCCCTGGAAACCTGGGAACCCCTCTAGGGTCAAGTCTCTTGACAAACCTCAGGTAGCTCCTTAAATTAAGATATATGCTTCCCTGCTTCCATATCCACCCTTCCTATATCCCAAGCACCCCATTCCTCCGAGCTCCCCCCGTTCTCCCCTTCACACTTTTCTCTCCCCATCTTCCCTTGGCCCAGTCTTGCCCAACCCTCAAGTTCCCAATTTTGCCTGGAGATCGTGTCTACTTCCAATATCCAGGAGGATTACTATATCTTTTTTTTGGGAGTTCACCTTCTTATTATCTTCTCAAGGATCCCAAATTTATAGGCTCGATGTCCTTTAATTATGGGCTAGAAACCGAATATGAGTGAGTACATCCCATGTTCATCTTTATGGGTCTGGGTTACCTCACTCAGAATAGTGTTTTCTATTTCCATCCATTTGCCTGCAAAATTCAAGATGTCATTGTTTTTTTACCGCTGAGTAGTATTCTAGCATGTATATATTCCCAGTTTCTTCATCCATTCTTCCACTGAAGGGCATCTAGGTTGTTTCCAGGATCTGGCTATTACAAATAATGCTGCTATGAACATAGATGAGCATATGCTTTTGTTGTATGATTGGGCATCTCTTGGGTAGATTCCCAATAGTGGAATTGCTGGGTCCTGGGGTAGGTTGATCCCGAATTTCCTGAGAAACCGCCACACTGCTTCCAAAGTGGTTGCACAAGTTTGCATTCCCACCAGCAATGGATGAGTGTACCCCTACCCCACAACCTCTCCAGCAAAGGTTATTATTGGTGTTTTGGATTTAGCCAATCTGACAGGTGTAAGATGATATCTCAAAGTTGTTTTGATTTGCATTTCCCTGATAGCTAGGGAGGTTGAGCATGACCTTAAGTGTCTTTTGGGCCATTCGAAACTTCTTCTGTTGAGAATTCTCTGTTCAGTTCAGCGCCCCATTTTTTTAATTGGGTTAATTGGCATTTTACCGTCTAGTCTCTCAACTTTATGTCTTGAGTGTGATCTTTTCTCAAAGCTTTAGTTCTAAATTGGGACCCCAAACACTTCACTTCTGCCTGAATATCAGGCAGTTATTCCTCCTTACAAGGTAGTATAGATTTCATATTAATAAGACAGGGGATGAGTTTGGGAGGCAATGATGGACTTGCCCCGCATTAGTAGACATGTCTCACAAGGTCCATACCATCATGTTTGTAAGGCATCTTGGGATTGTTATCAGTGTTCCCTTGTCAGAATTAAAATGGAATCAAAGGAACTGCCTCTCCTCAAGCTTTCCTGCGAATTCACTTGCTGTTTGGGCTAGCTCTGGTTCCTGAGAAATTTGTAACACCCATCTCTCCTGCTTTTGTAGCTCACTGGAGAAGATGGTGATTTTCAAAAACCTTTTACCCACCATAAAAGTCCTCACAGTCTTTAAAAGCTATTATTGCATAGCAACTTCTTCCCAGCCCGCTGCTGATGCACACATTTTTCGTGGAGGCAATATAATTCACAATGGCATGTGCTTCAAAATGTAGTCCTTCATGGTAATAACATACCTAGTAAGCATGCTAATAACTTCTGCAGGTTAAAAATGTCAAGATACAACATAAGGTAAATAACAAATTCCATATTCTGGCTTTTAGAAACATCGGGGCTCAGCAGTCTTGACATAATTCAATGAAATAAAAAAAAAAGAAACCTACAAAGAGGATTTAAGTTAAAATTTGAGCCTAGCTTGTATTCACTGGCAGAAGATCACCATTTTACCCTCTGAGCTATTAGGAATTTGTGTTGTTGTGCTTTTTTTTTTCTTGTTTTCTGTCAACTTGCCACAAGATGTAATCACCTGGGAAGAGGGAACCTCCACAGAGAAAACGTCTCTATCAGACTGGTCTGTAGGTAAGTCTGTCTAGTAGTTTATGGATTGGTGATTGATGTGGGAAGAAGGTCAAGTAATCCTGGGAGATGTATGAAAGGCAACTAAACATGAGCCTGGAGAGCAAACTAGTAAGCAGTGTTCCTCCATGGTCTCTGCTTCCGTTTCTACTTCCAGGTTCCTGTTCATGCTCCTCTCCCTGACCCCCCCACACCCATTTTGCAATTGACTGTGACATGGATGTGCAAGCCAAATATAGCTTATCTCCACAAACTACTATTTTTTCATGATATTTACCATGGCAATAGAAATTAAACTTGGACAGCATTGGAGTTCATTAATACCTCAAGAACTGAGTTTATTTCATTAGCTTTATTTGTGCTAAACATTGGAGACACAGTAAACACAAAACATAAGAGACTTATATTCCTTAGATGGGACTTGCTGTGCCAGTGGTCAGTGTATTGCCTAATGCAATATTATGCCTGTCTTGTTTAAAGTCGAACTCCCTCCAAGACAAAAACTCCCTTTGATCTATTAAAGAGCTGCAGCAGAGCCCAGTAAACTATGCAAAATAGAATTGTGTTTACTTTCTCTAGCATTCACTTTGGTCAGGAATGGTGTTGAGTTGCTGTGCAGTTTTATGTTGTTCCTGCTCCAACTTGCAATTCTGACTGTTCTAGTGTGATGACTCTCCCAGAATGTCTTTCACACTGTCTGTATCTAAGCACCCACTTGCTGTTACAGTTTACTTAGAATTACAAGTCTAGCAGTGGAAAGCAGAGCAGTGCTAGTCCTCCCTTAGTCCGGCTCAACTCTACATTGTGCAGGGTTTTTCCTTAATCAGTGATGTTATTGGGGTTGCATTTTGATTTTCATGATAACACCCGTTCCCAAACTACTAATGAATGACAGCTATCAGGACCAGGAATATTCTGCCTTTCCTCTCCAGATTAGAAATAGGTTTTACCTGTCACTCAAATTGACAAGATTTGCTGTGTTTATGATTTATATGTTTCTGCTGACATAGGGTGTTTTTCTTCAATGCTCTTTGACTGATTTTGTGACACAGGTATATTACTGAGCCTGGAGCTTGCGGAATTAGCTAGACTGACTGATTATCTAGTTCAGGATCTTGCTGGCTCCTCCTCCCCAAACACTGGGATTACAGGTATCTTTTGCTGCACCCTAGATTCTATTCATATATGTGCTGCGGATTGAAAAGAAGTACTCATGCTTGAATAGCAAAGCATTTCACTAACTGAGCCATCCCTCTGGGTCTGAATATTATCCTTTGGCATCTAATGTGCTATCAGCACACAGAGAGGTTATCACTCTGGTCTGCTTCTCTGTGGGCACTGAAAGGACCCAGTATAGGTTCAGAGAAAGAACCTAAAGTGAAGTGGGCATTGAGAAGTCCCCTCATGCCGTGGCTTCCAATTTTTAAGACATTCACACTAGCTACATTCATAACTTTTTTGTTTCTGTGATAAAACACATAGCCAGAGCAATTTAAGGACTACAAAGTGATTTGTCTTACAGTTTGAGGCTGTAAGAACAAAAGAAACCCTGGCTGTGCTGGCAGGACAGGAAGAGGGCTGGTCACACTGAGTCTACTCTCAGAAAACAGACTGAGATCAAGCTAGATGGACTTTCTCATTTCCTCTCATGCTCAAATAATAGAAATGTGCCACTCCCTCCTGGAGGGGAGCAGAGAAAAATGTAAGCTCAATAAAATCAATAATAAATAAGAAGAAATGTGTTACCTATGTCAAAGTTTGGTCTTCTTGTTTAATGTTTTAGAAATTCCTCAAAGATATTCTTAGAAATGTGTCTCCAAGATGATTATAAATCCACTCCAAATGACAATGAAAAATTATCTATGATAAGGCAGATTCAGTCTTAGAATTGTGTTAATGAATTTAGACAATTTTTCTTCCCACTGACTCTTCGATAAGTCATAATTGCCAATTCCTGTCTGGTGGCAATGACTTTCCTCATTGACGAAGCTGCCCTTTGACTTGAATTTTCTGATGGCTGAAAAAGTTTATTTAATAGATCATCTGCCTTTTCTGGTTGTCATTTTAGAATAAGCATTTTTTCCTGCTTTTGGCACCCTGAATGGAGGCCATAAATATCTATTTCTTTCTTGCAGCAAAAATAATCTACAAATGTATAGAAAATGTAATGTGATGGTGCATTAAAGCCAAATTGTTCTCTGTACTGAGAAACATTGGAAAAATACCAAAAGTCAGTTGTCAGGAAAACTGAAAACATGTAACAGTATAATAATGTGTTCCAACAACCTCAGACTCAGCAGATCCCCTTCTAAAAACGTACCTGAGAAGTTATGCACCCAAATTTCCCGTAAGTTTTAATATACTGTTATTTTATATATGATGTAATTTCAGTAGTGCATGTTAGGAACAGATAAAAATTCATCCATCCTATACAACTTTGATTTAAAGTGCATGTACACTATGTAGTATTAATAACCATACAGATTTGAGCAAGGCCTTTACAAAAATTACATTAATAAAACATACAATATATACATTAAAGTAACACAAACGTTGAATATGTTAATTTCTGCATTTAAATCAGAGAAAGTAATTGCATTTCTGTCTGCAAATTTTCAACCAGAATCATGGCATGAATATCATGGGATAATCAATTTTTTCCTTATGAATTTAAGGCACATTCTAAAGGAATAACTCATGCTTGGCTGATACTATCTGGGGCAAGAACTGTGGCCCAGTGAGTGAGTGATTCTAAAAGAGAACCTGTTTCCTCTTATGTCGTTAAGTGCACATAGTAACCAACTACCCTGAACATGTGTATCTACTATATCCATAGATTAGTTCATATCTCATATCTCATCCAAAAATTTCTCTGCAGTGGATGGTGGTTAATGACAAAATTCATAGCTGTCTAAAGTGAAGAGAATATCTGTCTGTGAAACACTTAGCCTTAAATGGGCATCTATAAACATCTCTCTCTCTCTGTGTATATATACATACATATGTATATACATTATATGTATGTATACATACACACACATACACACACACAACACCACACACACACACACACACACACCTGTCTCTAAGGCTCTTTGGGAGCCTAATATCTGAGATGACCAGGGAGAAACAGTTCATAATGGATACTACATGGTTTGGATCAATGAAATCACAGCATTGTTTATTGCCTGCAGAAACTTGTGTAAAATCAGGCCAGTAAAATTCAATAATGGATGAGGAAGAGGCCTTCTGAAGACTTTTTTCTAACTAGGCAATTACTAGCTACTGGCAGAAGTAGAGTTGGTTAGTTTCAGCACTACGGCCCAAGTAGATTGTTCATTTCCCGTGGATGCTTCTACACCCATACACATGCCCAACATTACCCAACTACAGTCCAGTATTTAAACAAAATTGTACATAAAGTTGGTGAAACAGATCTCGTGGAGAGAGGTCTGGGAGGAACAAAATAGGAGGGGATACATATGATCAAAATACGTATACATAATGCTCAAAGATAAATTTAAAGTGTATTTTTAAAAGAACCACAAGTGAACTCAATGATAGACAGATCCTGTGTTTACCCACAGTTGGTGGCAGTAACAAAGAGATGCTATAAAGTTGAACCCAGAGCTGCTTTGAGGTATTCCTGGTAGTTTTGAGCTTTGTATTTATGTTTTACAAATTTAAAATTAAGCAAGATGAGTTAGAGGGAATCCAAACTCAAAAATTAAAATAAAGAGTAACAAACTAATTATTTTATGACCTCTTACTAAAATTGCCAAACATGAAGACATCACAAGTTATTAACAAAAGAGAATGGATACTGGGATTTTCAAACAATAGAATATGGTTATAGCACAAATGATCGAGCTATGATTTATGAAATGTCAAATTGCTCACACAAATAATTGATAAGGAAACTGACACATAAATAATAATGTTCCACCATTCCAATATGTTCCCTTAGAATAAGTAAATGTAAGTCTTGTCACAGGGAACACATGGGCATCCTACAGATCCTGGAACACTGGGCGTGACAACATCATTCAGAATGTTCTGTATTCTTTTTTTTTCTTTTCCTCATTTTTTTATTCAAGATTTCCATCTCCATCCCCGCCTCCTCCCCCGTCCCTCCCTCCCCTTCCACCCCATACCCCCACTCCATCCCTCTCCAAAGACAAAGAGCCATCAGGGTTCCCTTCACTATGTTAAGTCAAGGTCCTCCCAGCTCCCCTAAGTCCAGGAAGGTGAGCAAACCAAACTGACAAGGCTCACAGTGAGCCCGTCCATGCTTGTAGAGTTCATGTTCATTGCATTGTCCTTGGTTTTCTCAGTCCTCCTCCACCGTCAGCCACATTCAGAGAGTCCGGTTTGGTCCCCTGTTCCATCAGTCCCAATCCGACTGGACTTGGTGGTCTCTCCCGTTAGATCTGTCCCACCGTCTTCAATGGGTAAAGCACTCCTCGTGGTCCTGACTTCCTTGCTCATGATCTCCCTCCTTTTGCTCCTCATCAGGACTGCATTCTTTCTTGTAGTAAAGCATAGTGATCTAGAAACATGGACTGAATTTGCCAGCAATGGAGCTCTCCATCAAAAATTTGGACTTTATTGTATGTAACTTATACCTCATTCTGGTGATAAAAAGAAGAGTAAATGTGCATGTAGCAAAATGTATTAAATTGTGCAGAAATCACAAGTTTAAAATGTTTTTAGAGAAGTTGTTTAAAAAGATTGCAGTGTTCAAAGACTATAAAATAAAAGAACAATAATAAATTAGTCTATAAGAGGGAATAAAAACTATAGATAACTTTGTCACTATTTTTCATATTACAGAAATTGTTTTAGACTCTAAATTTCCAAATTTTACATCAATTAAGGAATTTAATTGGTATTTGTACATTATCAGTATTTTCAAATCAAGCTATATGCAGACAATAGACACAATTAACTCTTATGAGTTAAAGATATCTTACACACATCATCGCTATAACTTCAAATAGTCTTCCACTAGCATAATTTTAATATACCTGGATTCAAATCAAAATACTTGAATCAATGAAAGTGTATTCAGCATCATATAGAATTAGAAATAAAGTTTTCTTTAGATCCAAAAGATATATAAGGAAAGAAAGCAAGAACTGGTGTTTACTAGCATAATCCTTCCAAACACTGCATATAAAACTGCATTTATTCATAGACAGTTTTAATATTTAAAAGGTTAAATAAATAGAAAATCTTCTATGAGTCACTGTCTTTCACTTCTGTAAAAATCATTACTGAATAATACATATCCTTTCATTATTTATGTTATTCTTCTGCTCCTGTTTTGTAACTTAAACTTTGGAAAGTAATATCGGTAGGACTCAATTTTGTTGATCTCAATGGCTCTGTGTGGAAACCAGGTCTTCTCCTGAGAGGGCAATATACTTTGACTAAGAAGTGATGCCATTGTCACATGTTTTGGTTTTTGGCTCTTGGGATGCTGAGAGCCTGCCACATTAATTTTTGAAAATCATAATATGGACACTATATCAATGGAACACCAGTTTGTTTCCTGTAATATCAATGTGAATTTATGTCTACTCTCCTTTTTGTGAAATTAGCCTTTCAATTCAAAAAAAAAGCTGACAAAAATTGCTAAAAATGTTGCATTTTCACCACGTGTGGCCTATTTTAATGTGTTTTTGCATTACGCTACTTTTACAGCCCATTTATTTTTCTTTTTTGACTGCTACTGGTACAAATTCACTAGAAGTACTTCAAAATATTCTATTTTGCTGGTGAGGTTTTCCTCTTTTTCCTTCCCCTCCACTGATATTATCTTTGATCACAATGCACCTGGTTCTAGCAAAATTCTCAGTAACTTCCTCCCTCAGTGGTCAAATACAGCAAAATCAGAAAGGGTCACACTCTTCAAACACCCGCAGAATCATATATCTAAGTTGTAGCAAAGAAACTGTAGGGAGGACTTCAGTATGCATACAGGGGGCCTATTTTAAAAAGCATTCCAATGGGTAGGGTAGCACTAAAATGAACTGACAAGTAGGACTGTATAATATGAAGAAGATTTTGCAAACGTATGAGGATACATCACAGAATTTGAATTATTAGTATTAAATCTGAAAACTTTAATACCAAAGGGGTAAATAGCAAGCTAATAGGTAGGAGACCGGGGTGCACAATTTTTTTAAGAGACATACAATTGCCCAGTGATGCATGAAAACTCTTCAACATCTTTAGAGGTTAAGGAAATGTTCTCTCAGAATTGTGATGAGATTTCATCTCACAGCGTGAAAATTAAATAATTTTCCCCTTTTATTACTTCTAGTGAGAGAGGAGAGGAGAGAGGACTTTGAAATTGGTTTCCACAGAGGCTAGAGACATTGGATTATCTTGAAGCTGAGTGATAGGTCCTTGTGAGTGGCTTGTATGTGAGTGATGGGGCCCAGAATTCTAGTCCTCTGGAATATCCACTCTTAATTTAGATACAGTCTTAATTTCTGAGATATCCCTTTAGCTCCATAACCAAAGACACTTCTTAATAAAAGCTGGTAGGAAAAATAATGAAACCTTGCCTACTGTTTATGGAAATCTAATCAAGTCAGGCTACTATTGGAACTATTTCAAAGTAGAATTTAGAAATGTAAAATAGAATTTTCATACAATAATATTTGAATATGCCAATCTAGATTATCACAGTAAACATACAATATAGGTATCTGAATATTTGTGTTTATCTTAACACTGTTACAATTGCATGTTATGGAACTAACTTTGGTATTTATTGAAAGGCAAGCTGATAAAAATATATACTATGTACCAAGGTAGCTGTTTCATTTTTGGGAAAATAAATGGAACTGGAGAACATTGCATTCTAAGCATGCAAAAACACTCACAAAGACAAACATCACACGTTTTCCTCCTTATGAAGACTTAAAAACAAAACAGGGAATATATATTGAATTAGAAGAACTGAGGAGAGGGCTCGGTGAGATAAGGTGTTTGCTGCATAAGCCTGGTGACTTGATTTTATTATTATAAAAATAACAATTTTGAAAGAAAAATAAATTAAAAGGATGCCTTCTAAACTTGTAGGTACAGATAAATGGCAGGGGATATAGGTGAGATAATGGTTAATATAGATGAGGCATATCATCACTGCGTATTATGTGCATGAATAAAATCCCATAATGAAACACATTCTTTTTTACAATTAACATATGCAAATAAAACTTTTAGTATGGGTATAGTTTGTTACTAATGTATTTTATAGAATTTATCACCTAAACCATCTGGGTCTTTTTCAGTCTGAGCAATTTTACAATTTTAATTAAATTTCTTCAAGAGCTAGAATCCTATTCAACTTGTGTACTCATTCACCCCTGAAGCTTCAGCAATGGGTCTTTCAGAGAACTGGTGCACTTTATCTGGAATGTATTATTTTAGATGTGAGGTTGATTCATTCCTTTGTAGTGTTTCTTTACTTTCAAGAAGGATTCGTGATTTTAGTATTTCCTTAATTTTAATATGTGCATGAAATATGATAAAGTTTCCATTAAACTTTGCTACCCTCATAAAGATATCATTTTATTTACTTTAAATATACATCATGGATCTTTAGACTTACCTTTTTCGCAGGTCCAAATAAGTTTGCTTTTCCCACCAATCCTTATAATTTTTAGTTAAATTATGGTGTTGTATAAGAGAACACTTTTATAATTTCTGTTCTTTAAATATATTTTATGTTTTTTTAAGATTTGGAATATAGCCCATTTTGTGTGCTCATCTGAATATGAAAATGAGTATTCTGGTATCTTGGGTAGAGTAATCCACAGAAAATAAATTCCAGATGACTGCTGATAAATTTAAACTTCCACATTATGAATGTGCCCATTTGATGCTATAAGGTGTATAGTAATGTGCATGCTTTGCTGATCCATAAGTTTTGGTGTCGCAGATTTGGTAGGTCTGCTATTAGGGATTATATTTTGCTTTTTGTAGAATCCTCTATCTAATCAATCACAGACAATTAACACATTTCTCTTGGTGTGGGAGGTCCTTTTGTCTATGTGTTGCTTTTATTGGTTAATGAATAAATTGCCTTGGCCTGTTGATAGGGCAGAATTTAGGTAGGCAGGGAAAACTGGACTGAATGCTGGAAGAAAGAAAGCAGAGAGAGAGAGAGACGCCATGGATCTGCCACCAGAGATAGACATGCTGAAAGTTTGCTGGTAGACCATGACCTCGTGCTGATGCACAAGTTATATTAAAATGTAAGAATTGTCCAATAAGAAGCTATAGCTAAGGGGCCAAGCAATGATTTAATTAATAACAGTTTCTGTGTGATTATTTGGGGTCTAAGCTAGCTGGGAGGCCAGGACGAATAAGTGTGCCCTCCTGTACTCTCTGCTCAGATACTGTTTTCTTTATTTTAAAGTAATTACTGGTGTTTTAAAATATATCTTATCTTGGCATTTTTGGGTGTTCTAGACTTATGTTTAGTGCCAGATAGTTATCTGGGGAAATTTGCCATTAATTCTACTACATATTTTTCTCACATTATATTTTTTCTTTTTTTCTGTTTATTCTATTTTCCCCGTAATTTTCAACCCCTTTTCTTTCATCTTCTGTGACTACTCACATTATGTATTTTTTTACTTTCTTCCTGAATCTCATGAATATTCTGTTTCTTTTATTTAATTTTTATTCTCTATTTTCTCTCTTTGGCAATTTCTATTGATATATTCTCAGAGTCTGAGATTCTGTCCTCAACTATGTCAAGTCTACTAACGAGCCCATAAATCATTTTGCTTTTTACTACAATCTAGATTTTATATATTTTCACATATTTAAGCATATTGTTTATTTCTACTTTAAGCATATTAAATAATACCTATTTTAAATTTATAATTCCTTAATTCAGGAATTATTTTGCTTGCTTGCTTACATTTGTTTTTCCCACCCAAACAGTTTCCCCTCCTTCCCCTTTGATCTGCCAACCCTACTCCAGCCACTCCTGCTCTACTGCTTCTCTTCAGTAAACTTCTATGAATATCAGCCAGTCATGGTCTATCAAGCTGAAGTGGGACTAGGCACCCACTCTTCTATTAAGGCTTGGATGATGCAATCCAGTAGGAGAAAAGGGCCCCCAGAGAAAACAACACAGTTAGAAACAACCCCTTGATCTCACCTTTAGCAGTCTCATGGAAGACTAATAGAATGATATTTTATTTGTGTTTTTAACAAATATAGCTTTCCTGAAGATCAGAGTGCAGACCTAAGCCAATGTTCTATATTACAATATTACTCTTCATGATATTTTAATATTGTTCTTTCATTTCTGAATTATTTTGAACTTCACAAGGAAATGCTTAGGTTTTATCTTACCAGCAATTGGCCAGGATGGCCAGAGAGAAACCTGGTTAATTCCTTCATATACCTTCTCAGCCCTGACACCAAAAAGTTCGCTTCCTGGTGAAATATAGTTTTCTATTGAATGCCAAACTCCTTTTAGGACAGAAGGTTCTGAGTCCTTTAGAGGTACATTTTTTATAGCTTCCTGGCTTTCAAATTTTAGAGACTGTAATTTATCCCATATATACATTTTCTGCTAGATAAAGGAAGAGGTTTGTTGTTGTTGTTGTTGTTATATTTTTCTGTTAGGATGGAGTAATAACCTAAAAACTCTGTAATTGCAGAGGATAGAGATAAATTCAGATGGTATATTGCTTGCTTAGCAAGTATGGGGCCCAATGTTTAATCTCCAGCATATGTGTGTGTGCCCATGCATGTGCACACATTGAAGTACACACACACACACACACACACACACACACACTTCTTTGATTAATTTATATCAGAAATTGGAAGTTGATTTTGTCTTTTAATTTTAATACATAGAGCACTTCATCTTTCATTTTAAATGTTCTTAAACTGAAATATGTCGTTAAATCCAAAGGAATTGTGACATAGGAAAGTGAGCTCAAAGTATCTTCTGTTTCAGTATCATATGCCAGTATGCATAACATGCACCCATCATCAAATCCAAACCTATGCTTCAAGCAATGTATATACTTAATATTAATTTCCCATGTGCCAGTCACAACATCTGTAGCCATTCCTTTTCATCAGTTCAAAAATCTCATAACTAGAATCCTTTGGGAAAAATAGAATCTACCCCAAGCATTGAAAATGGGGGTCATTAAACAGTAACCTAATTGATTAGAAGAAAAAAGGGAAATGGAACAGGTTAGTTACAAGGACCTAAGGTACAACTGCTAAAACGGCTGAGAAAAAACAACAGATATGGAGTCTAGGATTGCAACTGTTTTCTGAGACTTGGGAGCTGGAGGATGAGTAATCTCCTTTTCCTCCTATTATTCACTTTCAAATGAAGAAAGATAGCTATAATTTCTTATTAATATCACGCAAAAGGGAAGCTGCTAAAACTCACTAGAGAAATACAATCAGTAGAGATCAGATCCTATGCTGGGCCAAGCAAATCAAGGGCAAAAAGGGTGGGTCCATAGGCAGATGGTGCTAAAGAAATGAAATGTGAATATTTTAAACAAAGAAGGGTTGGGTTGGCTATGGTGTTTAATACTTGTCTGTTTTAATAAGCCATGAAGAGTACCCTTTGGTAAATACTGATTCTATAAAATGAACACATTTTCCAAGGTATAGTAATGATCAAAACTGAAGTAAGATTGAGATTCTTGTCTACCTGTGTTTCTTTACTAAAAATTGCTTGCCTTAAAAACCTAGCTTAATGTATGAAGAGACCCACATACTTTGGGGTGCTCCCCTTTGGGCCACAAATTAGGCACAGACAACACCCAAACAGCAATTTCCAAGCACAAACCAAAACACAAAGAGATCCTCTATTAAGTCAGGCAAAGAGACAAGGTGGCTGAATCTGAATCAGGCAGAAATGGCGGCAAATAGCTTTGCAGGTATTAATTTTAAGAGTGAAAAGGGGGTGTCTTGTCAGAGTGAGCTAGGGAAAGTCATAGGTACTGATTGGATATTTTTATTGGGGTAGTCAAATAATGGAGTTTGATTGCTGGACCTTGATGTTCAGCCTAGTAATTAAGTTAGGCATAACAAAGTGGTCGAATAAGGAAATAAACTTCGGTGGCAGTCTGTAGTAATATCGTCTGTTTAGCGACAGAGATGGAAGAGGAAAGAACAAAATATGCCAGCACCGTGTTTGCCATGTTCAAACCTGCTATAGAGCCCTTGCCTGCACATATTGGGAAAGGATTAAAATCAACATCTTGTACTTTTCCTCTCCATGTATGATATGATAATCCAAATTACTATGCTATTTATAATTTAGGATGGTCATGTATCTGTAGGTTCCTAGTGAGTTTTAAATGAGAATTTAGTGGAAATAGTGAGTAAAGTTGAATACTGGGTTAATATAAAAGTAGATATTGTTGACTGATTTTATTACTGGATGTATCATATGTTTTCTTCACATTCTTACATGTCAGCATTTTATGGAGATAAACCTTGGAACACCCTTACCATTTAATGGTGTAGGGCATAAATTTTTAAAGTATGTTTTCTGTATTGCTATGTATGACCATTTCAGGGGGCAAATTATTGACATCTCAAGACAAAAAAAATAAAATATATGTCAATTAGTGAGAAATACTAAATTTTCTAAAGCTTACTATGTGAGTGCACAGGGTAGAGATGATTTGCTTTATTCAAATGACTGAGGCATAGTTTGTCTCTCAGAATTTACCCATCTTTTTCCTCCTAGATCCATTAGGGCTGTGATAGGCTTTATGCCCATCTGTCATAATCAATCGATTTTTTTTCAGCTGACATATTAAAGTGCATGAGGGATTCCTAGATGACAGAATGGCCAGCTCTCCCTTCTGTCAGGAAATTACAAGGTAGATTGAATGCAAATTCATTTTACCTATATAAGTGCCTGAATTTTGATGCCTCAAACCTCCAGTATAGAATTTTCTGCTCTCACCTGTTGTTCTGTCATATGAAGGAATTTTCACATTTTATTTACAAATCATCAGACATGATTTCTGTCCATCCTATAAAGTATGTTTGCCACAGAGGCTAATCACACCATGTAGAGTGGATATTTGGAAGAGGACATTCAGAATTAAGTCACTTTAGAAAATAATGTATTCAGATTATTCACAGTTTTATTTTCTAAGAGTGTGTGTCTGTGTGTTTGGGTACAGGTGAGGATGTATGTGTTTGTATCAGTATATGGGCACATAGAAGATAGAGATGTACTTTGGATTACTGGAATCTAAAGGTATGGGTGTTTGTGGAATTTCTATCTTCCTAAATGGTTGCTGAAATCCAGCCTATTATGGTTTAAGTAAAAATGCTGCAGTTTCCCAAGTGGCTGCAGCCAGTAGAGAGTCACAAGAGCAGCCAGTCTCAAGCAGGGACAACTGCAGGTTCCTGAGTGACTGCAGCAGAACACGAGGGACAGCAAGTCCCATGGAGGGAGCCACGTGGTGGGTGAGAGACCTTGATGAGGCAGCCATTCACATGAAGAGAGATCTATGGGCATGCCACAAGACCACCCTGCAGGTCTCCAAAGTTGGCTGGTCCCAGGCAGGAAGTCACACAGCCAGTGAAAGACAGAGATATGGACAGGCACACCATGAGGAGTGAGGCTGGATATTTATTTAGTGGGTTATGAAAGGAAAGGGGGAGAAAGGAGAAGAGCAGAGAGAGAGAGTTAGAGAGAGACAGAGACAGAGAGAGGAAAGGGGAGAAATGGGGAGAAGGGACAGACAGAAGCTGCCTCTTTGAGAGGGAGATGGAAAAGGAAAGGACTCAGACTGAAAGCTGAAGATCAGCTTGTCTAGGTGGACAGGGGAGGGAGTGGGAATGACTTGTCTCTTAAATGGACAAAGCAGACCATTACACAGTCTCTGACCATTGCATGATTGCATGGCAAGTGCTGTAATCTACCAGATATTTCTCCAACCACTGGGCTTCTAATGTTTTATTTTTAAAAAGTTACAGCCTGATGAGGGAAGTAAATATATAAACATGCCATTACAGGTAATGTCTTGCATCTAAAAATTGTCTCTCAAAAAAGTTAACATTGGGGCTGGAGAAATGGCTCAGTGGTTAAGTGGTTAATTCCCAGCAACCACGTGGTTGCTCACAACCATCTGTAATGAGATCTGGTGCCCTCTTCTGGCCTGCAGGCATACATGCAAACAGAATACTGAGAATACTGTACATATAATAAATAAATAAATCTTTAAAAAAACAATTTATCTAAAAAAAGTTAACATTAAGTAGTAACGTGTGAGACAAGTCTCAATGATGTATACAAAATATAACTTTTGGAGGGAATGCGTTTCAATTTGATTCAGCTCCAAGGGAATTTAATCATATGCCTAACACCAGGTTGTCTTCTAACTCACGAATTCACACTAAGACAACACACTGATTTCAGTCTGTGTTTTCAGTGGGCATGCCAAGGCACTGTATTAAAATTTAGACAACAGCTGACTTTGCCTTTTATTTAACATTTGGGAGCATATACAAGATATACCCAAATAAATATCGCTATTTGGGGGGGGGGTGGTTCGAGACAGGGTTTCCCTGTAGTTTCTAGAGCCTGTCCTGGAACTAGCTCTTGTAGATCAGCTGGCCTCGAACTCAGAGATCCACCTGCCTCTGCCTCCCAAGTGCTGGGATTAAAGGCGTGCGCCACCACCGCCCGGCAAATATCGCTATTTTCTGATATCCTAAAACACAAAGAGTTTTTAAATTCAAAGCAAAGAAGATTATAATGTGTGTGTGTGTGTGTGTGTGTGTATCAGAGCGAGAGAGAAATAGAGACAGAGAATCTAACCAAATCTCATTCCATCTTTAATATACACAAAGTGGTATACGATCTCTGGGGCAGAGTTTGATGTGCTCTAGTGAAAGCAAAAACTGACGAGAAACACACGCACATACAAACACACACACATTGGCACAAACAAGCAAATGAATTATTTCAGGCAAGCCATTAGGAGCTAGGAAGAGTAAATAGAAGCCAGTCTTTTTTTCAGTTTTCAAAGGGGACTCAGCTGTGGCATTATCTTAATTTTAGCAATCTGAGTTCCAGAACTGTACAACTATTCATTACATTTTAAAAGTCATTTGATGTTGGCAATATACTATAGCCATCATAGGAAACTAACACATTCAACAAAAACAACCATGCCTCATAATCCAGAAATTATTGTTTTTCAGCTAACATTCATTATATTCCTGCCTTTTAATGTGAGTGTTGGATTTTAAAAAATTTTACAAGTTGATATATTGTTTTAATTGGGTTACTGAGTGAAAGATTTTTATCTTTTACAAAAGACTTCTATTTCTATCTGTGAAAATTATGATATAAAGATTTCTTTCTACAATTATAGGAATCAAATTATGAGTCACATGCAACAATTTATTTCAAAATTTTATGGGAGGAGTTTATTAGCAGATTTCCCTGATTATACATATTGTTAGAATGCTATCCTTGGTTTCAATAAAGGTAAAAAATGCTACATTTCAACTTTGCATATTACTTTAGGTTTGGAGACGGGAAATGTTAAAACATGTTCATGACTTTACAATTCCTAATTTTTCCTGAAGGCTTTTTTACATTTAAAATTACATGAAATATAACAACTGTAAAAATATACATGAATAAGTGAAAAAAAATCTTGCCAGAAAAATAAAATCCTGTCAATTTTGTAAGATTTAGACGTTTAAACATGCAAAAGCAGAAAGGCAGAGTCCTTGATGAAAGAAAATGAGGGTTCAGATAAGGGTAGGCTATTGTAAAGAGATATTTTTGTATTTATTTCTTAGATGAGTATGTATTTTTATTAACATCTTTCATAAT
This sequence comes from Arvicola amphibius, assembly GCF_903992535.2. Classification (NCBI taxonomy): domain Eukaryota; kingdom Metazoa; phylum Chordata; class Mammalia; order Rodentia; family Cricetidae; genus Arvicola; species Arvicola amphibius. Next base: position 102,481,427 of record NC_052057.2, read on the forward strand.
GCTTGACATTTTTGAGACATAGTTCCACTGTGAAATCATAGATGGCTTCAAACTCATGATCCATTGCTCCAGACTTTAAATGGTTAGAGTTACTAGTATGTACCACACACTCAGCTAGTTTCTGAGTTTTCACCTAACAGTTGAAGCAATGGTATCTACATTACTGGCAAGAAATAAGATGTGCAATTCAAGTTTAATTTCTGCTAACCTTGATATATTACTGTTTTCCACTTAATTAAAGAGGCCAGTGGCTGCATTCAGCCTTATCTGATATGAAAACTGTTTGGTTTCAGAGCTGCTGATGAACATTTTACTACAGTTTATGAAATCCATTGAACATCAGAATCAAAACTCACACTCCCTTTTGCCAATTTCCCATGTAATAGCTAACTGGCCTTTTTGAAGTCATTTGGAACTTAGGTTTCAATAAAATACAGAAGACATGTTTTAGGATAATTACATATACTTTAAATTATTAATATTATATCTTGTTTTGTAATCCCAATATTTTATTTAATTTCTAAATTTAATTCATATTTTCCTAAGTGTTTTGAATTATATTTTAATAACCTACTGATGATAAATTTCTTACTTTCCTCTATAATATTCACAAATAGAGTATAAGATGAAAAGAGAATCAGATAGTGGTGGCACATGTCTTTAATTCCACCCATCACTTGGGAGGCAGAGGCAGGCAGATCTCTATGAGTTTGAGGACAGCTTGGTCTATAAGAGCTAGTTCCAGGAAAGGCTCCAAAGTTATAGAGAGACCTGTCTCAAAAAAACAAAACAAAAAAAAAAAATAGAAAAAAAGAAAAGACAAAGTGTATCTCAGATTCTCTAAGAACATGAAGACTAGAAAAAGTTATGTCTGATTAAGAGTTAAATCATCACAGATTTATGGAGTTGTGATTATTGCATTGTGTCACAATTGTTCTGACTTGTTCTGACTTCCCATTTTTCGGATTACCTGTTAGAGAATTACTGTTTCTATTTTGAATTTTGTTTTGAAATCATTCACCCAGATGTAATCTTCTTTATTAATGAAATGTTATGAAATAAACTTTTGCCAAACCAGACAAGTTTCTTTGACCTAAGAATTAGAAATCATGAATTCCCTGAGGCAAAAAGCAAGTAAATTCATCTTGTAAAAATTCACTTTTGAGAAAGGTCTCAGAGTAGGAATCTTCCATGCTTTTCCTCTATAGAAGGCAGGAGGTTGCTTGTTTGTCCTGGCTTCTCAGATCTGAAATAACCACACAGAAACTGTATTAATTAAATCACTGCTTGGCCCATTAGCTCTAGCTTCTTTTTGGTTAACTATCACATCGTAGTTTAACCTGTTTCCATTAATCTGTGCATCACCACCAGGTTGTGGCCTACCAGCAAAATTTCAGCACATCTGTCTCCACTAGCATCTCCATGGCTTCTCTCTGACTCTGCCCTTCTTTCTCCCAACATTCAGTTAGTTTTCACCAACTATCTCTGTTCTGCTATAGCTATTGCTCAAAGCAGTTTTTTATTACAGCATACAGAGGGGAATCCCACATCACCTCCCCTTTTCTGTTTAAATAAAAGAGAAGGATTTAACTTTAACATAGTAAAATTGCATATAACAAAACTGTTTTCAAGCAAGAATTATAGTTACAATATTTATATCTACTCTATCTTTTATTATAACTAACTATATATATATATAGTTATATATATATATATATATATATATATATATATATAATTTCTACCTATTTTTCAGCTCCATCAAAGACTCCAGAAAGAAAATATTACTTGAGTAAGCAGGAAGAGCAATCAAGTAACTTCCAAAATGTGCAAAAATGACAGAGACAACTGACTTCCTGGGCAATTACCCAAAGTCTCATTTGCAATGTTGGAGCAACCAAATTTGGCTAAGGCCTAGAGTAACTGACAGAGCATTTTCGGAGGCAGGAAAAATTTCAAAACCATCTTACCCTGTCTTGGCAGAATTTGACAGTCTTTTTTTCTTGTACCTACTTGTCCTGTCCAGACATCCTGCATTTTGCCAGTGGTGGATTCTTGGGTAGTTCCTTGCCCAAAGGTCAGTTTAACAGAAAAGGGAAGGTGATGTGGGATTCACCTCTGTATGCTGTGAATACAATTGGCTAATAAAGAAATTTGGCTTGAGCCTATTGCAGGGCAGAGCAGAAATAGGTGGGGAAAATGGAACTGGATGCTGGGAGAAATAAAGGTGGAGTAGAAAGAAGCCTTGTAGCCCTGCTAGAGACAGACACCAGAACTTTTTCAGTAAGCCACAGCCACATGGTGATACACAGATTAATAGAAATGGGTTAAATTAATATGTAAGAGTTAGCCAATAAGAACTTAGATCTACAGGCCAAGCAGTTATTTAATTAATACAGTTTATATGTGATTATTTTGGGAGTCTGGGCAGCTGGGAAACAAACAAGTGGCCTGTCCTCCAACACTCTGCCTAAATGTCTTTCTCACTAATTTATGCAGAATTTTTCCTGATATTCCATCTAAATGGATCTTATTTGGGTCAACTGTATATTGAAGTCACGTGCACAATTAATGTTACTTGAGCACAAATGTTCTATGAAGAGGAGGAAAAAACAAAAAGCAGGCAGCCTCTAACCATAGTAGATCCCAGGCTATTCCAACCTGTTACTTCTTTTTCTTGCTCCTGCACAGGTATTTTTCCTCAGTCTTCACATAGAGAACTATAAAGGAAACTGCCATAGACGTCTGGGCTTCCAAGGGCATACCCTTGAAAAAACAAAGAGGGCTAGCTTTAATTCTCTACACACAATGACCTAGAGCAGCTTGTCAGTTACATTTTGTACTGTTCTCATTTTGTCACTCAAAACTGGGGTTACATTTTGCTTCATTTTTGTTGATTCTATAATTTTTAATTTTTTATTCCATATCTATATATGACCTCAGTTTTGGGGGACTGACAATTTGGCATCTGACCATAACTCTGCAGAGTGTGTGTATGTATATGTGTAGCTGATTTTCATTTTTCCATTATTCTAAAGAGAATAAAGATTTCCAGAGTCTCCCAATGATCTATTGCATTCATGAGAAAGGGATAAAAAGTAGAAAAAAAGCAAACAAATACGTGATAAATAATAGAAGATAATAAATATGGTAGATATCAAAACAGTTATTCCTAATCACTTTTGGCTGAAATATAGAAAATAAAATGTGAAGTGGTGACTGGACATATGGCTCAGTCGTTAAAGAACCTCCGGGAGTGTGTCCTCATATAAAACATACATGCAACTGCTGAGTACCTCAACAAAAACAAGGACTGGTTGTCTGGAAACAGTTGACTTCAGCTATAAAACAAATACACTAAATAAGGAGATAAATAAATTTACACCATCCTAATACCTGATCAAAAGTTAGCTGAAGGTACAAGTAAGTAAGGGTGTGTGCTACCGAGACTGAAAACCTTACTTTGGATCCTCATAGTACACTTAGAGGTGGAAGAAGAGAATCGATTGCCACAAGTTGTTCTCTGACCTTCACTTGTATGATACAGAAAGCATGCATGCTCGTGTGCATCTTTACACACACACACACACACACACACACACACACACACATGCGCACGCACGCACGCACTCCAAGCCAAATTGCAGTTTTTTAAGTAATCATTATAAATTTTACACCAAGAGAAACTCAAGGGTAAATAAAATCAAAGATGAAGAATAATTTCAATAATGATCAAAAATAAAGACAAATGTCAAAAGAGAACACTGAATGATTGTGACTGCAAATGATTTAGCACACAGCCATTGGGTATGTGGAAAGAAGTGGCTGAAATGCAAGATAAGAAGAAGCCACATCTATCCTTAGGGCTTTCAAAACCGTTCTATCAGCCCTTGATGCCCAGGATTAGGAAAATCAGTAAGGACAGAGATGGACTGAATAATGCTGGTAATATGCATTTGTTGACATCTATATAACAATTTATATGACTGCAGACCACAGTTCTTCCAAAACTTAGGTAAAGCGTTTTCCAAAAACAACCTCACCCTATGGTGAGTCTTTAAGCATACCCTTAACCAACTAAAACGATAGAGCATACAAAATGGGCTCACTTTACGTATAGATCATAAATAACTAATGAGCTAGTGTTATTATGAAAACGGCTCCACAACATAAAAGTGAAAATTATTCCCCATGCACATCTACTTTATGCCAGTAATCTTATGAGTTGAATCTCAAATATCCACAATAAAAATTAGTTAATAGAAAAAGTGTAACTATCATCAGAAATATAGCTTTTAGAAAATAACTTCCACAAAATTAACTACTGAACTAGTTAATATTTAACAAATATATTAAAATAGAATCATCCATTACACACGACTTGAAAAAATAATAGCACTATTTATTCTCAATTGTGCATCAAGCACACTCTAAAGCTGCTCTGGTGCACTTGTGAGGATATGTTGGTCTCGGTAAACGGCTAATAGCATGGATGTTGTGTTTTATGTGTTCTGGCTTGCTTGTTTCTACTTTGTTTTGTTCTGATAGTATTGTTTTAAGTTTGTTGTATACTTGTACATTTTTCTGTGTTCACATGGAGGTCCTCAGTTTTTAGGTTTTCTTTTTCCACCACTATTTTCTGACTTAGATAATGCAGAAGGATATCGCTCAGACTTTCTGTAGGTGATCTCAGCTTCTTCTCCTGCCATTTTTTTGTATTCGAATCAGATTATAGTGGTACAATTACTAATAATCAGAAGCAACTGCACACAAAAGAAAATAACAAAGCAGAGGTCTAAGAACCCTTACTTTCACGATGCAACCATGTGTTCTATTCATGGGTTGATAGGTAAAAATTGATCAATGAATAACTATGTGAATGAGTGAATAAATCATGAAATAAAATTATATAGAGATGAATCATTTTTCTTTACTCCTACCTAAGATTATACAACTTAGCATGTTGTATAAGTTGGCTAAATTTATGATGTTAATATAAATGTAAATAGAAGGGTTCTGCCATTCAATACATTTGCACTAATACTACAAATTTCATATTAATGTACCTATATCTAGAAATGAATTTGCCTGCCTGCCAACAAGCTGTCTAATCAGGCTTTTGACATATATCCAATGTCATGTCATTTTAATGACTGATATTCTATGGAAATAAATAAAATATGGTTTCATATCATCATAGAATAATCGTACTGTCTATAATTTTGGAGTTATTAATTTATTGATGATTTACAACCTACAGAAATACTACAAAGAAAAATTAAAGTGACATATCATATTTAATATTAAGATGTTAAAGGTATGAAAATATGAAACAAAAAATCATTATGGAAAAATAAGTCAATGCACCACATACATAGAGTGATTCTCAATATGATCAAAAATAATGTATGTTCCAGACTTCATTTCTATACTTGTATTTGGCCAATATCAATACATTTAACTAACTACAGGATACAATGGTGATCAGAACCACAGCATAAAATGATTCATAAGGGAAAATCATAGTTGATATTCAGTGTCAAAGTCTATATTCTTAATTATGTATACAGCATGGCAAATGCATTAATCATACTAAGTAATATGTTTGTTAACTTACTTTTCATTATAGTTTGAAAAATATGTATTTAAATTTTGAGTAATTTTCAAGAACACAATATACTATCATTAAATACAGCAATTCTGCTGTAAATATGTTATAAACTCAGAAATTTATTTATAAATAAATATAGGAATACATCTAACAAAATATCTATAATTAAACAAAAATATAAAAATGTTCTTAGTTATAAAGTTTTAAAAGCTGGTACTTGACAGAATTAGAAATAAATATGTAGTGGGATTATTTTTTTTTTTTTTTTTTGGTTTTTCGAGACAGGGTTTCTCTGTGGCTTTGGAGCATGTCCTGGAACTCACTCTTGTAGACCAGGCTGGTCTTGAACTCACAGAGATCCATCTGCCTCTGCCTCCCAAGTGCTGTGATTAAAGGTGTGCACCACCTCCGCCTGGCTCTGTAGTGGGATTTTATTTGCATTTTATTAAATAAAGTTTTCCTGAGGATCAGAGAGTAAATCAACCTCAGTGTTCAGCCTTACAGACCACACAGTGGTAACACATTCCTTTATTTCCAGTAGCCACACTAGTTTGACCTAGAAACTGGAAGGTGCATGACTTCAATCCCAGTGGTGCATGCTTTTAATCCCAGCCCTAGAGAGGACTATAAAATAAGAGGATACAGCTTTCAGATACAGTCTCATTCTGAGATTTGTGGAGGCTGGATCGCCATTTCAGACAGGTTTAAGTAAGACCCGATGGCTGCCTATTTTGCATTATAGGTCTTCAGGTTGAACCCCAATTTCTGTCTCTAACACCAGATATACATCCAAGGACCAAGATTTAAGGTAACAAACCATGAGCTTTGTGGTAAAATGTAAAATAATACAAATGGGTTAATATAAGATATAAGAATAGCTAAGAATACACCTGAAACATTGGCCAAAGAGTGTTGTAATTATCATAGTTTCTGGGTGATTATTCAGGTCTGTCTGGTTGGCTGGAAATGAAAGTGTAGTCTTAATTTACACAGATATTTAAATATTTTATATGTAAGTTATCATTCAGAAAACAAGTAAATTTAAGGGCAATTTGTAGAACATACAAAAGCATATTTCTAAGGTATATTTCCAATAGGAGAAAATATAATATTATTTTATGTTATCTATTCATCAATTACTAGAAAGTATCTCTGACAGTCTTCATGAAAAAAAGTTCTTACCTTTGATGATATTTCATTTACCTAATAAATTATAGTAATTATCCTCACCCTTATAACTGGTTTAATTTGTTTGATATTTAAACATTAGACAATTATTTTATGTTTTGAATAATTTTATTAGATTTGTCGTTTACATGTCTATTTTCTCTCTCTGCCAACTGTAGAGTCATATTTTACCTTTGCACTTCTGACAACATTTTGTACAACCCAGTTGAAAACAAAACAATAATTTATCAAGAACATGAAAACTGGGTTTTATTTTGTTTATAATAATAGTCACTTACTTAATCAGAGGTGATAAAATGATATATATTTTGTTGAAAATACTTTTTCCTGTGCTTTTAAATTAAAATCAACAACCACTTTACAAGTTGTTCTAGTATTTTATTATCCATTATTATACACAACCATTCCCAGTACTAAGTTGCAACTTAAGGCAGAAATAAATATCATGGATGTCCTAGTGGTATACACATAAATTGTAAAATATGTTAAACAAGTAGTAAAATTTTCTTATAGGAATCTAAATAATTTTCATAGACAGATTTCAGCCCTACATCAAACACACACTTCTTATCTGTAGACAGCACAATGACAGTTCCAAAGATTATAGTAGAAATGAAACCACAATAGAGGAAGATGGGCAGCATTGCATGAATCAAGGAAGTAAAGTGAGCATCCTTAATGACAAGTCAAGCAGATAGCATAGACTGACAAAGTCTGACATGAAGAAGAGTTAAAATACTTGCAAGCACCTACAACATCAGCATAATCAGGGCAAACACAGAGAAAACTCAAATTGAGGGACGTTCTGCAAAATACCTGATAAGTTCTTCCCCAAAGTGTGAAAGTAATAATAGGCAGGGCATTGCTGTAGGTAAGTAGAGGCTAAGCAGAGAGAAAGTGCAATGTAATGCATGAATATGACTATCTCCTCTCTAGCTGATGATATGTGAGTATTATTGTCATCTACTGAGATGTGGCTCTTAGGCCCTTTAATCAAAAGCATTTGACATTTTTACAAAATAGTGGTTTCTCAACTGGGTTCCTAGATTTCATTCTTTACTTGTTCTTATTGATTGACTTAATTTTTTTATGTTACTGCCTGATATTTTATAGCCCAATAGATTCTGAGAAAAGTCTCTGTCTTGGAATCAATATTTTCTACAAAGGCTGTTAGAAAAGGCCCTATACTCTTCCTGGAGAGATAGACCAAGAACTAAGCTTTTGTCTAACAACCTCAAAAATATTAACTGAAGGTGAATTTTTCTGGTGTCAGAGCTTTCCCTTCAGATGTCAGTTTTCTTGTAAAGTATGTAAAAAGAGTTTCTGGCCGTATGTATCCATAATGGTAGATTTTTTTTTTTTTTTTTTTTTGCATCGACTACCACTCTGGTTTGGGTACACATACAGTTCAGGAAACAAACAAACAAACAAACAAACAAACAAACAAAAAACTGTTGAAGCAAGCTTCAGGGATTCAAGCAACTGAGTCTCTGAAATGCACCTTTATCGACACCAGCCTGCTTTTTTCCAATGTTTCTCATGCTCACACATGTATGACATACTATCTCTGACACCAATGATAGGTACCTAACCTGAACACATGTCCCCAACTCTCCAACATTTTATCATATATTTTAATAAAATATTTTTCTAATTTTATGAGAATTTCATTATGCATTGTGATCATATTCACCCCTCATTTCTCCCCCACCCAGTCCCAGTATCCTCCTAACCTCCCATTATTTCTTTTTGTTTCTTTTTCTTTTGAGAGTATCATAGATTTGTAGAATGTATATTAATATATCTATCCACTGCTGCTACCTCCATGCAGGTCCCATGGGATCTCCTCATCCTTCATCCCAACTTTGTGTTCTCAATTTTTGTTGCTACAAATAATCCCTTGAGTCTAATTAGCGCTGTCCATGCGAACACAGATGTTTCCTTATCAACTAGGTCATCAGCAATCAACCTGCCACCATGTTCCCAAAGGAGAGCAACTCTCTATCTCTCAAAAACTATCAAGTGCCCATAGCTGCTCAGATAATTTAGAAAGAAATTAGTTTTAAAAAGTTATAATATATATTATGTTATAATATAATTATAATGATATATTAACATGTATGTATTATGAACACACACAGGGACATGCACACATCTCCATATACATATGCAGCATACATTGTTGTTTTAAGAACATAAGCATAATTTAGTGACACAAAATAAGAAGTCACACTTAAAATTAATTTCTTTTTTTACATTTTTTAAAAAAGAAATCAAACCATCTTTTTAAATTTTATATATGAATACCAGTTCCTACACCCTCCCCTCCTTCCATTCCCCTCACCTAGACCCCCACCCCACCCCTCATCCTCTCCTCAGTGAAGGTAAGAAACATTCATTGCTTCAGGGAAAGTCTAAGATCTTCCTTAATATATCTAGGCAGAGCAAGGTATCTATCCAAAGAGAACAGGTTCCAAAAAGCCAGAACAAGCAGTAGGGATAAATCCTGGTGCCACTGACAGTGGCCCTGTAATCTTCCCTAGACATGCAACTGTTATCCACATTCAGAGGGACTAGTTTAGACCTATGCTGTTTTATTCCCTGTCCAGCTGGAGTTGGTGAGCGCCCATTAGCTCAGGTAAACTGTTTTAGTGGGTGTACCCATCATGGTCTTGACCTCTTTGTTCATATTCTCCACTCTTCAACTGGTCTTTGGGAGCTCAGTCCAGTGCTCCTATGCAGGTCTCTGCCTCTGTTTCCATCAATTGCTGGATGAAGGTTCTATGGTGACATTTAAGATATTCATCAGTCTGACAACAGTGCAAGGCCAGTTGGGACACCCTCTCCTCTATTACTTAGGGTCTTAGCTGGGGTCATCTTTGTTAATTCCTGGGAATTTTTCTAGAGTCAGGTTTCTTGCTAACCCCATAATGGCTCCCTCAATCAAAATATCTCTTTCCTTGCTCTCATCTCACCCCATGGAGGTTCCTTAAAAAATGAAAATAGATCTATCTTCTGATTCTGCTATGGACCTATACCCCCCAAATTCTTTATCCTACTACTTAGATACTTGCTCATACATGCTAATTACTGCTCTATTTATGATAGTCAGGAAATAGGCATAGTTTAGATGTCTATCAACTGATGAATGGATAATAAAAAATGTTACTTTTATACAATGATAAATATCTCATTTATTTAAAAATTAATTAATTTTTGTTTAACTATACTCAAGGAAATGCTATCATATGTTATATTTTATTCCAAACTAATTATTGGGTGTGTTTACAGATTGCTAATTATATATCAATATATAGTTACTCACTTGTTTCCCAGATACCTAATTGCTAAACCTCAGACAGTAACAGCATGAGTACAGCTTATGTTAAGGAAGCAAAAATAATTATAAAACTCCTCCAAAAACAAACAGGTAGATATAAAAACAAAGCTACCATTAGAATAGACATAGCTTCTCTTTCTTTACATCTTTTTAAAAATTTACTTGCACATGTTGGAGGTTAGCTGCTTCTTAATGTATCATGCCACTGGCAAATAGGTATGTCTTTTACTGAATACAATATTTCATGTATTTAAAAATTATTTTGAAATGATTTTGAGTGAACCATCCAACATTGCCTTTCTCAAATATTAAGATAGATGAATAAAATTAGATAAGACTTAGAGTGTGGTAAATTAAATTTATGACTATTTCATGATAGAAAAAATTATGTATTTTCTAATCTTACCAAAATGTTAGTGCATTTTAAAAGAACTATCCTGTTTCTTGGTTGTCGCTGACCTATTTTCATGACCCAGTTGTGAAATAGTCCTCAAAGTATCCTTCTAGGATGAAATCACACTTAAATATTTATCTGTGTTCTTGCCATAGCAACTTGGTATTGATTATTTATTATTGAAGATATGTTCACACATATTTGGGCACTTATTAATTATTTTATCTCCTGTTCATTTATGAAAAATACAGTTTCTAAAATTTAAGATTATGCATGTTAGTAAATCAGTCTCTGCAAATGAAATATAGCATCTCTGAAGACCCTGAATAGTCCTGACAATTACATATTTTTATAGTCCTTCATATTTGATGAAGACAGGTGATTATTTCAACATACCTGGCTTGTTTGTAGGCATCAGATGTTCAAGACAAGTGACATAAACTTCATGATTGAAATCTGAAATAGTATGATTAATATAGAATCAGTACTAGAGAGGCAAACCATCCCTCTAGCTTCCCCCTTCTGTAATGTGAAAACTATTTGATGTAATGATACTTGGCAAAGGAAAGTGGAAATGGACAACAGAGAACAATTTTCAAAGAATGTAGGCAAAGAGAAAAGAAAAATTGTGTAGAAAACAAGTTGGAAATAAAATGTAATATGATATCTTTAGTCATCAAGATTCATCAAAGTATACTTTTCATTTACCTAGATTTTAGTAACTCCTATTTCACCTGTATTAACTCTACAAGTACTAGAATGATTTTTAACAAAAAATTAAGTGTAATTTTCATAAATTTTCATAATTTTCATAAAAGACAGTTCTTCACCTAAAAATTCATACCATCAGCTGGCATGTTTACTAAAAATCAGGGGCATAAATGGGAATGCAAAATGGTTAGTTCAAATATGACTTTGTTTTTCTTCCCCCTGAGTGGGCAGGTGTTGTAATTCCTATATGAAAAATCATTACGAAGAGAAGTAGCTCTAGATCTCAGGCCATTGTTTCTGTCACTCAGACGTACTGCTTGTACTTGTTTTAGCACGCATTTGCTTGGTTGATTTATTCAGCTATTTTCTTCTATGTGAGGGAATAAGGCTGCTATAAATGATTCCCTTCAGCAATTTAAACATTATTTTTGTTACAGAATCTCAAATATAGAGCAAGAGCACTACTTCAGCACAGTGCAAACTAGTAAAAATTAATATCATCTGTGTAAATGGGTTAGCAGAAATGGAAAAATATGTGTTTCATAGTTTCTAGGGACATCTTAATATTTGTAATTATTTTCATAGTACCAAATCAGGAACTATTTTAAATAAGGAAAAGATGTGAACGTATTGGCGCATATTACCAACACTGGAAAAGGGGGATGCTGCTTAGGACACAGAGGATAGTATAACAGATGGGCAGTGTGCATACCTAGGACCACCATGACACTGGAGATGTCCAAACCTCTGTCACTGTTCGAACATTAGAAAAAATGCTTTAAAATATTTGGAAAGAATAATTTGGGGTTAAATGCAAGGTTATAACAGGCTACATATTGAAAATGATAAAAATGGAGTGCTTTAATTTTCTATGAATATTTTTACTTCACAGAAGTGTGGACAACGAAGAGAAAGTAAAACCACAAAATATTTAAATTGCGATCTTTCTTTTATATTCTCTCCATTACAATGCTGTATTGTAACAACACTTAGCACATAAATTAATTTAACCTTTGTATGTGTGTGGCACTCTTGAGCTAATGATGTTTCTCTTTATTGCACCAGCTTTTCTAGCTCTGAGCAACTTTTTTTCAGTCCTTCTGAACATTAAAATTATCTGACAACAATGGGAAAACAGAAATTCTTAAAGTCTTAAGTTATCATGTTAGGAAACGTTCATATTTCTAAGTTTTTAGGGTTCCTTTTAATATCTATTAACTATATCTTAAAGTGTGTGTATGAAAGTGAAAGAAAAAGAATTGTATATGACATAAATCCTAAAAAAATGGCTTTAGAATAACGACTGTGGTACTGACCATTTACTAAATACCTCTACCCATTAATTCAAATGGAAAATAGTAAAAATAAAACACCACTTAACGCCTAATGCAATATGTAACGAGAGTCCCCATTAGCATGCAATGTGTCTAGTGGTAGAGCCTAAATCTAAGTGTAAATTTTCCCAGTTTCACATTAAGGGTAAATGGATAGGTCATTTTATGTGTCTGAAGTTCTCGCACATGTAATATATAGAATAACAGATATTACATCTAATTACTTAGGAGTTTTCCTAATTGGTTTCTATAGCTTACTTTCCTTGTCTATAAATCTGTTGGTATTTAATTGACTCCCTTCTCTCAGGCATGTTGTAAACTGTTAGATTTAATAGCAGTGGAGTGTGTGACCTTCAGTTATCATCTACAAAGAAAAGCATGGGTATTAGCTCTCACTTTTAGGGTGGCTTCAAAAACATGATTAGCTAAAACAAGCAGAAAAGTACATAAGACATGTTAGCATTCAATAATTTTTATTATGTACTTGAAGCTATTATATACAGTTGTCAATCTTGAATTAATTCTGAATAAATCTCAGATGTCTCCACCCCACAACATATAGGACATAGGTAGCTAAGGTAAGTAAGAACACAGTCCACTATAAAATCATAAGATTATTGCACAATGCCATTCTATTGTACTTTTCATTTGTAACTTTTTATTAATAATTGGTGTGTAGGATGTGTGTGGGAGAGGGCAGACTTGAGCAATGGACGTGAGTCAAGAACTTTCAAGTCAGTTCTTGCCTTCCACTTTGTTAAGGAGGAGTTTCTCTGCTTCTGTCTTGGGATGAATTTCAGGCTAGCTATCCAAACAGTTTCTGGGAGATTTCTTATTCTTCACATCTCAACTCTTAGTAAGTGTGCTCTTCTATATAAATTACTGATGGACTATACGGAATCTAAGTTTTTTGGCTCAGATTTCAGAATCAGAACTCAGGTTGCCAGGCTTGAATCCTTTCCCGGATCTCTTCCACCCATTGCACTGCACCTTACATTTGACAGTCTATTGTGTGGTCTTTGTGCATGAACTTTGGGTGATAACATTCATTCCTTCAGTCCGTCATTTAATCATTTATGTCCCGGCAATGCTTAAACATCCATGGGCAGTCCGTATATGGTGGTTCTACATTTGTTACTATGCTGAGCAGCCCTAGATGTTTGTATTATTTTCATACCCAAGTTTCCATAGTCTCCCTTTATGCTATCTATCTAGCATAATTTTTTGCCTTCCTTTTAGCCTTATCCTGTGCGCTACTTCAAGCAGCGCTACTTTTGAGTATCTGCCGTAATTCATTTTCATAAAATGGCTGTAGTATGTCAAGCGCTGCTGCCGTATCCTGTAGTTTACTTCTTTCTGTAGATGGAGATGTTTTTTAATGTCATCGTTGTGCAGGCTATCTCTTCGCATGATGCCTAGAATCCCTCTGAGACATGCCATCACAAACACATTCTGCCACTGTTCTAGGTAATGTTTCATTGTCCAGGTTGCATCATTGAAAATAAGGCAGCTCAAGACAAGTGTCTTATATATTGTAATTTCGTTGTTATCGCTATGTCGCTTGCTGACTAAACCTTTCCTAGTACCTGAAATGTAGCCCTCACTATCCCTGTCTGCCTTTTGATGTCTGAAATATTTCCCTCCTTTGTACTGAGATTTCCTCCCAGTGAAAATTGGAAACTCTTATCTGGCATCCAAAAACACCTGATCATTTCCTAGTGGTGACTTAGGGTCAGATCACCAACTTGTTATGATCAACGTTCAAGTCAAACTTAGGAGAGGCATGCCAGACAAAAAGAACAGCAAGATCACTATAAATAACTGAAGAACCCAGCTATACAGAGAGAGTATAAAAGAACTGTTGAAAGGAAGATGAAAAATCATTAAACAACCCTTTACAAATATAGAAAGTGAATGGGAGAAAATCAAAAGAGCTATACAAAAGGCTTCAAAGGATACACTTGGTTATGCAAAAAGGGCAACCCCAGTAACATGGATTACTGTAGAGATGATCAACCTGGAAGAAGAAAGAAGGAATCTAAAGAGCAAATGAAGAGGCAATCCACAGGCAGCAAAAACACCTCAACTATCTGTGTTGGGACGTCAAAAGAAAAGCCAAGAAGGATATGGATATATATATATATATGTATATATATATATATATATATATATATATATATATATACATATATATATATATATCAAAAAGGTCAAAGAGGCCAGACTCCATAACAAAATACATACTGTCTGCGAAGTTATCAGATGGATAACTGCCAGATATGTTCCTTATATTCAGGTTATTAAAGATGGACAATGTCATTTATTAACAGACCCAGGGGAAGTAAAGCAAAGATGGAGACAATACTTTGACACCGTATACAATGAACCTAATGTTGTCAACATAGACTATGATGAGAAACACTTCAGCAGCCACTCAAACACCAGAGACGATGAGGAATTATTAAATAATGACAGAAGCAAGATAGAGGAAGCTATCAAGAGCAAAATTCAGGAGGGTCCCAGGACTGCATGACATTACGGTGGAGGATTTGGAGGCGGCGATAATAGGCTCATGGGCTGAGGCCCTTCTCAGATTCTTCAGAAACATATGTGAACACAAAGAAATCATGGAATGGAAGCACTCAGTCACAATTCCCATACACAAAAAGAAGGACAAGCTGAACTGCTCAAATTACAGGGGCCTTAGTTTGTTGTGCCGTAACAGCAAGATCTTATTCTCCCCTATCCTGCAAAGGACACTATCAAGTTACTAAAAAATAAAATTGCAAAAAGACCATTCATAATATGTTTAGAACGGCTATTTTTATGTTGGGGGCATACATAGCTGTCTTTGGGCATATGCAACCTGCAGGCCAGGTATTGAACATACATTACAACATGTGTTGGTTTTGTTAATAGCTATTATTAATATTACTCATTATTCTGCAAAAATTTTCAAAAAGAAGGACTTGGGAAATGTTTAGTTGTTGAAGTGCTGGGTACCTATGCATATGACATGAATTTGATCCCAAGACCCCACATAAGAAATGCTGAGTGATGTACCATGCTTTTAATTCAATGGTAGGGGGTTTGTGGAGTGGAAATTGGATAATGCATTGACTTCACTTTCAGACATGTAGTTGTTTTTTTGTAGGCCTCCTCTCAAAAGAGGTGGATGAAATTGCCACACACTGCGGCCCCTGTCTTCACTCTATGTGCTGTAACCCAGTTCGCGAGTTTTGGGCAAGGGGCTGGACGTTGAGAAAACACATGCAGAGATAGACCAACACATGGACCTCCAATCGCTGGTACAAAAGCCCCTCTTTAATAGCACCATGGAGGCTTAAAAACCCTCAGTCAATGGCCAACAGGTGAAAATCCCATCCTCTGATCCTCTAGGCAAGGCACAGCTTTTAGTCACTTCAATTAGAAGGCTCTAGACAGGGAAGAACAGCTGAAGGCCAGGACTCAATTGGTCCCAACAGGAATTCCTGACTATGAAGTGCAAGGTTGACCTCTGGCATCCACAGTCATGTACGCACATGGGTATGAACCCTTTAACATACATGTACACCTATACACAAACCGTTCATAAAATAAATGTTTATATACACATAAATAAAAAACATAAATGCACAGTCCAGAAAGATGACAGATGATGCATAAATTTTAATCTGCAGAGCCAGTGATGGGTGGATGCATTCTAGCTAGAGATTTGTAATTTTTAGCAGCTTGATTTTCATTTCTCCACATGTATTACAACAGACTATTATTACTTGTAAAACCCTTCAGGTACAAATGTGTAGCATTCATCTTTGTGCCTTTTCTTTCTATTCCTATTTTCTCAAAGTAAGTAGATGTGGTAAATTGAGAGTAGTCCAGCTTTAAGTATTTTAGGGTGTCTTCTTTTCTTTGGGGCAGTGTTATTCCAGGAATAAACAGTGTGAAATGCCAAATATGTTGTGATTGATTTTTTATCAATACTTTAATATACCAACTATTCCTTCATGAGAACTATGTAATAGAATGCTATGTCTTAGATATAAAAATCCTAAATTTATATCATTCTAAGTTCCTAT
Source organism: Arvicola amphibius (assembly GCF_903992535.2). Classification (NCBI taxonomy): domain Eukaryota; kingdom Metazoa; phylum Chordata; class Mammalia; order Rodentia; family Cricetidae; genus Arvicola; species Arvicola amphibius. The sequence continues at coordinate 102,498,084 of NC_052057.2, forward strand.
ATACTATTTACAAATAGCACTGAAAGGGTTTCTAAAGATGGGTGGATAAATGAATCTGATACAAATATTCTATTGTTTTCACCTGTGTCTCTTTCCTGTAGTCTTTTGTGCTCACAAGCCTTAGGGATATGCATTAACCGTGTCCAACCAGAAGCAACTACCTCCCCAAACTGAGGTGTGAGATGCTTTTAATAATGAGTGCTCTGTCACTCGTAATCTTCAGAAATCAATGACTTCTTAAATGTTGTGTGAATTTTTCCTACTAATTTCATGTAGTAGTTTTACAAAGAAATAGAACACAATCTGTAGAACCCTCTCTTTTGAAAGTATATTGAAAAACTCTACAGAGAAAGGAAAGCAGTCAAAATCTTTCTCCTACAGTTTGGAGCTCTGACATATACCCAAATTGTTTTCTGTATTATTAAAAATATTCCCTCTTGGGAACTGGCTTTAAGACCTCATATTGGTTTTGGTATTAAAATGTAGGGAATAGGCTGGGATAATATCAGAAAGAAGTAATTTCACCAGAAAATTGTCATTATCTAAACTAGGTGTCACAAGTCTCATCTCCACACGATTTAAGATATGAAGGAGATAAATCATTGCCTTACACCCCAAACTCATGAGCTTCTGCAGAAGATAAAGACTCCCAAAGTCTGGATAGTAATACTACAAACAATAAAATCCAAGGCAATACAGTTTCAGGCTCAACTAAACCAATGTGTTATTTGCAGAATTATGACTAGAGTTGGAGACTAGTAATAGAGACTCTGACAGAGTAAATATGAGGTGATATTCCTGACCCCTCCTACCTGAATCAATTCCTCCAAATGAGCTATTATAAACTCTGCTCCCTGTTCCAGGCACAAGAAATTTAGAAACTGTGGAGTTCAGCTCCTTGTCTGCAATTGTTCCTGATGATGAAACATTCGAATGGCGTAATTAGTTTCCTAGACCCATCTTAAAAGCTCATGATAAAACTTTCATATCATCAGCTGGGTATTATTGCGGGACTCAGGTTATAGCTTGGGCTGGAATTCATTCTGTTAAAAGTCTGCTTGGTTTTCAGATGCGGGCAGATAGATAGTCCTGAATGCTGCTGTTTCAAGACCACAAGCTATCACAGAATGTGTAGTGGCGACACTTTAGAATAATAGCTCAGATGCTTCCTTAATGTCTGTTTTCCTAACATCACAATAATTTCAGCTTATCATTATGGATATTGCATTGACAAAATAGTAGTGTTATCAGAAAAATACATTATAGTTCAAAGAGACAGACTTCAGCAACCAAGACTTGGAAATGCCTGGAACTGATTGATTCTTGCATTTCTCATTGAAAACCGTTCTCTTGTCTTTATTGAGGAGGGGAACAAGGTACAGGAAGATTTTCCCACGGGTTGTTGTTACTAAAACCAGACTTTCATAGAACCTTCATCCAGTAACTGAAGTAAGCGGATGAAGAGATCCACAGCCAAGCACCAGGCCAAGCTACGGGAGTACAGTTGAAGAGAGGGAAGACGGATTATATGAGCAAGTGGGGGGCGGGGGAGGGAAGGCAAGATCATGATGGGAAAACCCATAGATAAAGCTGACTGAAACTTGTGGGAGCTCAGGCATTCTAGACTGACTGCTGGGAATCCTGCATGGGACTAAACCAGGCTTTCTGCATGTGGGCGACAGCTTTTTAGACTGGTCTGTTTACAGAACCCCTAGCAGTGGGACCAGGATCTATTTCTAGTGCATGAGCTGGCTTTTTAAAGCCATTACATATGATTGGATGCTTTTTTCAGCCTTGATGTGTGTAGAGGGGGATAGGGTAGGCTTTGGTCTGCCTCATCATAATATACCAGGCTTTGTTAACTCCCCATGGAACGTTTTTCCCTTTATGAGGAGTGGACTGGGCAAGTTTGAGGGGAAGTGGGAGGGAATGGGGAGGAGGGGAGGGGAGGGGAACTGTGACTGATATGTAAAATAAACCAAAAAATAATAAATAAAATAAATTATAAAAAAGACTTTAATATTTGGAAACAAAAAAGACACATAATTACATTTCAAACAAAATAAAGTTTTTTTTCAGTATCAATCTACACCAAATATTAAAGATGTTCTATTAGTATCAGAAATTTACATTTTAGTGAGTATGTTATATTTTACATCACTAGGCTAGATAGTTTTCATGTATCATGCATGAATTAGCCATAACTAATGTTCTTGAAATTTTCAATTGGTTCTTTCTCATATTCTGAAATTAGTTTTAGGTATCTAAATTGATGGATTTACTCATTGATTAATTAAATCTAGATATTGTCCTAATTATTGTCATTACTTTTGAATTGTGGGTATGTCAAAGTTTCCTACTGGCCTTCTAAATAACCAAAATTATTTGTATGAATTAAGAGTCTGCCTATGATCTGACATATACCAAGTAAGTCCCTTGAGTGACAGATATTCACCAAACTGTGTCACATTTACCAAGCTGTGTCACATAGCACTGTGCTTTTTCCTTATGTATCTGTCACCATGTTCTAATGTCATTGTGTTCTTGTCCAATGTTCTCTAGCAGGTAGATGCATGTAGATACAGTAGAGAGCATGTAAGAATGACTTCTAGGCTTTGTTCTTCTCTGTGTATGTATGTTGTATATGATTTTATATATATGCTTCTGTGTGAGCACGTATATGTGGGTATATGTTCAAGGTACATGTGTTTTCATATCTCTCTCTCTTTCTCTCTCTCTCTCTCTCTCTCTCTCTCTCTCTCTCTCTCTCTCTCTCTGTGTGTGTGTGTGTGTGTGTGTGTAGGATGGGGCTAGACAGTAGGAGCTTCTCTCAAACTCTCCACTTTTTTTTTCTTTTTCTTTGAAAAAAAAGTTCATTTCTTTGAACCTACAGTTCACTACTAATTTTGCTGTGTTGGGAATCTGGCAAGTCACAGTATCTGCCTGTCTGCTTAAGCAGTCCTGGGATTAGAGAAACATGCCACCATGCCTGGCTTTTCCGTGATTATTGGGGATGTGGACTAAAGTCATCATGCTTGCTAGGCAGGGACTCTACTGCCTGGCTCATTTCAACAACTGTAGAATGGATTCTCTACACTACACACTGATCCCTCACAACGAATAGTGTTGCCGTTTAATTCCTTCCGACTTTCTTCATGTCCTCTTTCATTTCTTCTATACATTTTATAGCCATTCTTTTGAGATCTTTGTGTTTCCATCCAACTCACACTCCCTGTTGTCCATTACTGTGGATTTAGTCATGCTAAAACGAGTCATTTTGATTTGCCCTTTTGTGTTTCTTGGGTTCTGTGTTGGAATTTCAGTAACCATAATGATGTTATCTGTTGAACGTTTTAGTCACCTGTACCTCTTTAGTGGAAGTTAATTGAAATATTCAAAGAACATTTGATGGCATTTGGGTTATACTATTTTTCCTTCCCTCACTGTACAACATTTACAGATTAGTAGATAAATCTTCAACCCACAAGACCAAAGCAACATGGTTTATTCTGTCTCTAAGGGTAAAATACAAACTAGAGATGTAACCAGTACCAGTGGATATGTTCATTATGAAATTATAGCAACAGTCAATGAAAAAATTACCTCTTACACTAAAGTAATTTGTAATTTTTGTGTTATGCTCTAAGGTACTCAGAACAGGAATGGAAAGGTACTAAAGAACATGATTAACACTGGTATTAGAGGAGCCAAGAAAATCTGGAAGATGGAACAGTAAACAGAAAAGGAGAATGAAGATGAATGGAGGAGAAAAGGTGTCTCCAGCTCAGGGTGGAATGAAAAGTCAAAGTTTAAAAAATACAACTAAATAGATTAGAACAATCACAAGTGGTTGGGAAGCTGAAGCAGGGGATTACCTAAGAGGAAGACAACCTTTTCTCTTTAGGAAAGCATATAAAGACGAAAACAAGACAAGAGGAAAAGGATAAGGATAAGATACAACAGCACTTGTCCGCAGAAATGAAATCTGACATTGACTAAGAGAAATATAAATGCGGAGGAAAGACAAACTAGTGAAGGGCAGAGTCTGTATTTCCGACCTGGCATGGATAAAAATCGATCACGTCTCTCTCTGCACAGTCCCTGGTGTGTTCTGGTACCTGGCTTGTTCCTGTGCAGTTCAGGGTATGGCAATTCTGTACATATTGCATATACTGAGTCTATGGATCAGACAAGATTTCTGTTTACTGTAAAATTGGTTGGTCCTCAAAGTTTTTCTGTTGAATCTAGTGACATTCTTCAGACTGGACACCAGAACAGCATTCCATTCTCAGTTTTCAGAAGCTTGTGCCAGCACAGGCAGGCTCTTACTTTAAAAGGACAGCTCTCTCTCTCTCTCTCTCTCTCTCTCTCTCTCTCTCTCTCGCTCTCTCTCTCTCTCTCTCTCTCTCCCTCTCCCTCTCCCCTCTCCCTCCCCCTCCCCCTCCCCCTCCCCCTCCCCCTCCCCCTCCCCCTCCCCCTCCCCCTCCCCCTCTCCTTCTCTCTCACCAATATCCATTACTAGAGTGCAATTAAAGTTTTCTGAAGTTCTCTCTGTATTCAGTTTCTTGCTCTTGGAGGACAGCAGTATCGAACAATACAATACCTTTTTACAAAATCTCATCTATGTATATATCTGGGAATAACTACACAAAGCAAGTGAAAAGAACTGTTTAAGATTTGTTGGATGAGTGGTGAAGTTGGAGAGGATCCAGGAGGAGATGGGCAGGGGAAAATGATCAGAATCTAGTGTATGATAATAATTATTTTCAATCAAATGAAGAAGAAAATGGACTGTGGATCCACTCCTGTTATATTTTATCATGTCATGTTTCAGTTCTTTCTGTGCTAGGGAAGCTGTTGTGTTTCTGCTGTATACAGTAACAGCACATAAATGTGCTATAAATGTTATCCAATTACCCAAAAGTTATCCCCAGAGGCTCTAGCAGTCCATATTTAAGCACTGTCTGCAATCTTTAGGATTCTATTTCTTACATCTTATAACATTCACCGAGTAATTAATTAATGTCTACACTACTCTAGGTTAGTGTGCATTTTATACAAATATTCCTCTAAGACAGTTCTTGTTATTATTTCTGTATGACATTCTTTTCCTTTCGGGCTGGGTTTTAATAATAATGATAATAAAAGTGCCATACAATCAAAACTCGTCCCTTCCTAAGTGTGTAGTTTTCAAGCTTTGTGTTTGTGCCACAGGAAGAAAAAAAACCACCTAAGTATAGTGAAAGCAATTTTTATGATAATTTAAGACCTGGGTAGGTCTCACTTGAATTCTAAACAAGCTTGAACATAATTGCACACTTCTGTCTTTCAAAGTATTACTGATGCATCAACTACCATGAAATTTCCCTATCAGTTAATTGGTGTTAAGGCATTTTAAATCAGAAAAACTCAAATAATAAGAATGTGAGTGCTTGCAATTTGAATCATTCGTGAAATCAAACACAACAGATGACTTATTAGAAAAAAGTTACTGAAGTACTTTGTAAACATTATATCCCATTCATCTGCTTCACAGAAACATGGGGTCTTTCAGGAAAAAAATGTTTGTATTCTGAAGCTCATGCCTGATCAACATGGCATGACCCAGATCCCCAGCTGTTCCTGGATTCTCTGAAGCTGTCATAGCCAAAATGTTCTTCCTTATGTCTGATGCATAGGATTGATTTGTTCCATTGCAAAGCTCTCCTTTCCCCATCCCTGATTCTCTGGTCAGCCAGAACTATTATTGTTTTCCATATGGTCTGTCTGAAGGGGTATCTTACTAGATCATTTCAATCTTATGAACTTATGAACTTATGAACACATTCATAAAAAATATGCACTAAAATCTTTTTACTTTTTATTCCAGAAATTCAAAGTATTGAACAAATATATAGACTTTCCACAATTAGGAAGTATGTAATTCTTATTATATATATATATATACATATTCATTCTTATTTCTTTATGTTATTCTCTAATATTTTATAACAGATCCTTATACCAATTAGGTGTTTGTTTTATATATTTATGCAAATTGTTAAGAAAAGACATTTTAATTCACCTAAAACTGCTTTGATATATATTGAAAAATATTTATTAAGGTTTTAATAAAATGGAATTTTGAATGTTTCTTTTAAATAAAATATTAATGAAAAACATCAGAATTCTTTTAATGGGATTTAATACTAATCTTCTTTTTAATTATCTTCTAGCCTTTAATTTCTATTTTGCAAAAATTGTTATTATATCATAACCATTTATTTGGATTACATGTTATGCTGAGATATTATTTTAAGCTTGTGATTTATTTATATTGCTTCTGCTGAAGATTAAATTATACTAAATAGATTTGTTCTAAGGGTTGGTAAATGTGGGGTGAATTGTGACTGAAAATCAGAAAATATTTCCTGAATCTCACTGATTGATTTCTCTCTCTTTCAGAGTTTTGATTTTTCTTTTTTAGTCTCTTTCTCCCCCAATATCATTTGTTTTACCAATTCTTTTTCTTCTCTCATTTTATCTTTTCCTCTGTTCAGCTTGTCTTTTTCTCTATCCCATCTCTTTCATTCCCACTTAAATAATGACTAATGGTATTACTCCTTTTCTGGCCTTTATCTTCTCCTTTTTTATTTTGCAAATATCATTTTTATACATTCTTTGAAATTTCTTAAACCAGTGGAGTCCAATTTCTGTTGAGTTCAATACTCTTTGGTATGGTGATGTACACGGTGAAGCATGGTTAAGTACAAGAGATTACACAGGTAAAGAAACTGACTCTCCCTCTTTTAACAGCTACAAAATGCCAATAGCTCTTCAGCAGGGTTTGAGACTTTAGGATCCTTTGGTATCCACATTAGATTGTGTCTAGCTTGAACTTTTACCGATCTTGAGCATGCTGCCACCTTCACTGTGAGTTTATGATGAGCTCCTGCCTTAATGTGCTTGGAAAACACTATTTTTTGTAGTCACGTGACATCGTGGGTTCATAATCTTTGTTCTCCTTCTTCCACAAGATCCCTGAGCACTGAGGATTGGAGTATGACATATATATGTCTCACTTAGGGATTGAACATTCCATACTTTTTCATTCTCTATATGCTTGCCAGTGTGTGGTCTTTGTGCTGATTGGCATCTATGGTGCAAAGAAACTTCTCTGAAGAGGACTGAGAAATGCTCTGCTTCTGGAACCAGAGAATTTCTTTGGTTTAAATGTGACTGCAGCAATAAAGTAAATTAAAGGATGCAGGTACACATACAGAAAAGCTGAAATTGGGTAGGTAACTGTGTTCTGATGGACCTCTGCCAGCATCCCAGGAAGTCAGCATGCTTTATACCACTAAGAGTCAAATTAAGACTCCAGATAAGGACCTGAACTCAAGTATGCCCTGTCTTCAATAATAGGATATTATCCTCTGAAAGGTAAGCAAGAACAATGCCAACAGACAAGAATTTGGAGTTCAGTAGGACCCCATGGATCATCAACTCAAAAGAGGCAACACATTGCTGACCCTGGGCTTTATACTTGTTATGTGTTGCTTAATTGGAGTGTGGTCCTTCTCTTATAGTGTAACTTAAACTATTTGTGTATATGTATATCTATTTAAGACACTTCTATCATACTAAATATACTTATGGTATTTTCAGTAGGAATGGTTTTCTACTTTATCTCAGCAGATCTCCTATTGGCTGCTCATACTTCCAGTTTTGTCTCTTCCCACCCCTTGTCCTGGCTTTGTCCTTTCTACCTCCTTCCCTCTCACCTCTCTTCTACATAAGCCACCACCTTCTCTTCATTTTTCCTTCTACTGCCTTAGGATAGTTATTATATAGAAAATTGAGAAAGAGAAACAGATTCCTGTTGCTTAGTGGAATTCTTGTCAAGATACAGTTCTACTTTAGTTTTTATATCTGTAATTCAGGGAATTAGGTTATGCACAGATTTAGGTTAAAATACATAAACAGTCTCCATTCGACTAGCATTTAAGCCATCAGTTATTTTCATTATGAAACCCCTGAAAATTGTTAATTGTTAAAAATAGATTGCATTGTGTGAGCCAGTGAGATAGCTCAGCAGTCAAGCCTGACAGCCTCTATAGTTAAGACTGACAGAGAGGGGAAGAGAACTATTATTATATGTTGACTTCTGACCTCCATAAGTATATTGTAGCACACATACCCGCCACCCACACAACAAATACATGTAATTATTTTTAAACAAAGTAAAACATATCATATTATGTATAAATATTTAATATGTATATCTTGGTATTATAAGATACATATAGTAAATGGTTATGGCAGTAAAACAGATTCATTTTAGAAACAAAACTTCTGTTTTTATTGCTGAATAATTTCAATTTTCAAACTCATACGATTTTATCTAATTAAAATTTAAAAAGTACATAAGTGAATATTAATTACAGCAGTCACCTGGTGAATATATAACTGTTTGCATAACGATATAAGTGGCATGAAAGAATGGCATCATGAGGAGTAGCCATATATTTTAAAATATACTTGAATTAATAATCATACTCATAATGGGAAAAGTGAAGGGTGATGATCAGAGACTAGATTTTGTTGCCTTAGGCTTTCTGAGGATGATGTTGCTATTACTAAGCAAGTTATTTCAGTACTAAATTCAAGAAGATACACGCTGCCTCAAAACATACATATGTTTGTGAATTCAATATATTCATCTATATTCAATTTATATTCTCTGAGCTACAGATAATAAAGACAACTTGGTTTTATATAATAAAGACAATCACAGCTCAGAGAAGGCTTTGAAAACATATTACACACTGCTTAGAATTTTAAAAAAATGTATTGAAAATCTGTTATCCATTAATTTGTGTATGTAAAAGAAAAACAAGAGGTGATTAGAGTTATAACATAAATAAATTGGCACTGTTTCACAATTTTGTGAACTCTGGCAATTAATTAAAATTAAATTCTTCTTTTAGAATTGCAGGTTTGACTTTTCCTAGGTAGTCATTCCAGGAAGAAAGGAATAACTTGTATGAATTGCATTTGCACATGGCTAAAAGTGAGAAATTGAGTTAATACAGTTAATTTTTTATTATTTGCTTATTAACTTCTTCTAACATTTGGATATTTATTTTTATTTTCAAGTATATAATAATATCAACTATATGTATGTATGTGCATATATGTGTGTGTGTGTACTTACTTCCAAAAGGCTTAGTTTTGTGCACTCAATAGGTTATTGGTTCATTTCATTAATTTAACCATTTAAAAAAATTCAGCCTATTTTTATGTGAACATTTGCCTGTGTGTACATATGTGCACTAAATGCATGGCTGGTGCCTCCTGGGGCCAGAATAAGGTGTCAGATACCCTAGAACTGGCTATTCATGGTTGTAAGCCCCTATAAAGTGTGGAAAAACAAATTAAGGTCTTCTATAAGAGCAACAAGTGTTCTTAACTTCTGAACCATCTCTCTAGCTCCAGATTATTAATTTTTTAATTAAATCCCATGACTAGCTTCAATGATGTGGGGTAAATTCAATTTCTCTCAAATACATTAAGCAACCTTCTCTAATAAGCCAGCCTACTGCCAGATATGTCTCGTGTGATCTTTCTAACAGATACATGTGTTTCCTATAAAAAGTCTCCATCATAAACCAAGTCCTGGGAAATTATTTGTTGAATTTTAGTCTCTCTACCCTGTTATCATTTAATATGTTGATGTCCCAGTTTCTAATAATATGATTATGTTTGGAGATAAGGTCTTTAAAGAAGTATCAAGGTAAAATGTGGTCATATTCAATAGATTTGTGTTATTATACAAAGCATCAAAGTGTAAGTTCACAGGAGAAGGGGCTCATGAGGACATACACTAGTAAGTTGAGAAGCCTCTCAGAACCAATCTTGCCACAACCTCCATACTGAATTTCTGGCTCTCAGAATTCTTAGCAATGTTTATATCTTGTTGAGACCATCCAACCAGTGGTGTGTGGTGATGGCCTTAGACTTAGCAAAGTAACACAGTGACCATTCTGACTGTAAAGCAAGAAATTTATAATTGTTCATTAAAACACTGATGGAAAAGTTTTGTCAACCAATTATCTTTCAGAGGTGAGAGCAAGTTAGGGTGAACTGTGACTAAGAGTTTGGAAGATTAAACACAGAAGTAAATGATGTGTCAAATAAATAAGTAAATAAATTGATAAATAAATAATAAAAGGAAAACAGTATGAGGCTTTACTACTTTATTATCGCCCATGCTTCTCCTTGGGTCGAAGATTGGTGTAACTATACTGAACTCAGAAGAGCCTCTGTGACCTAGGGAGCCTTAGATCTATGATGATGCAGTTTTCCTGCTGTAACCATTGCAGCTGCATCGCATCTCTACTGACAGGGTTACGGCAGCCCAGAAGGCCACATTTTACTGACTTAGCCTTGTCTCCTGTATATACAACCTATGGAGAGAGGATTCTATTAGGAGGAAGCTGCTCAAAAGTCTTCCTTAGGTTCTTCTAAATAAATTATAGAATCCAAACTGATCTCTTGCCCATAAGAAAGAACTAGCAATCTTAACTTTTTTTTTCCCCCACAGAAATGAATACTGCACAATCCAGTGAGGTCCCGACCTGCTAAGCTTCTGGTGATTCATCTCCTCAGTTCATGTTTTCCTTCTATTGAATTGCAGGTTTTATTTGTCTTACTAACAAGAAATCTAAGTTATTTTCTAAGTAGAATTACAAGAAATATTTATTCATAATTTTCTAGTTCAAAAATTTTATTGGTCATTCAAAAGTAATTACCAACTTTATTTAATTAGAAGGACAATTTTGAGTGCTTGAGCAACTTACAAGTCACTTAGAAAAAGATGAAACAAAATAACCCAGGCTTAAAATGAGAAAATAACTATCAAATTGTGTAATAAACTCTAATCTGTATTTCTAGTTCCAATCGACCATTTACATGAAAAAAATCATTAATTTCTTTCACTGACCCTTAAAACGTAATTGTGTTCACATCTACATGTCCATTCTTATCAGCCATACCAGGGCATTTGGAGTTATCTCTGAGTGTACATCCTATTTTGTCCTGTTCACTTGTTCACCATGAGGGTGGCCAGTACATTTGAGTGAATTTCATTACGCACCTTATCTTTTCTGGTGGTGCATTGAAATACTTAGGCAAAAAGTACTGTTGACCATGCCTTATCCCAATACATGTATTCAATTGAGTAGTTCCCTCAACAATAAGATATCTTCTGAAGCAATCCATTCTATTTGGTTGTAATGTGCACTCAATGAATTAAACCCTCTTTATAGTCTCTCTCTTTTTTTCATAAAGTTTAATCTTTCATTCTCGCATAGACAGTGTTTGACTTAAGCAGCCATTCAATATTTTAAATACTATACTTGCATAATATTTTTAACTTTATTTTTATTGTCTACCTAATTTACTAAGAAACCCTAGGTTTCATAGTTCCTGAGGAAAGACACATGAAGTCCTTATCTTTTCTAGCCAAATTTGCTGCACTGACCCTCTAGATACCATCTAGAATGCTGCTGGCTTGAACAATAGCTCTTAGCTCCATGTTCTGTAGAGGTGTGGAACTGTGTTTAGCCTTTGTGCCTTATAACTCCATATGTTGTTCTTTAACTCCTGTAAAAAGCTTATGTAAAAATAAATGTTAACCTTGTTTGATATGTCACCCAATATATTAACATTTTTTTCTAATCATGTTCTCATCTTACAGTTCTTTCACTTGTTTGGTTAGTGTCACCCCATGATATTTTATGTTATTTGTGGCTATTGTAAATGGTGATATATCTCTGATTTGTTTCTCAATCCCTTTATCATTTGAATATAGGAGGTCTACTGATTTTTTTTAGTTGATATTGTATCTTGTAACATTACTGAAACTCTTTATCAGCTGTAGGAGTTCTCTCATCAAGTTTTTGGGGTCATTTATGTAAACTATCGTATCATATGCAAATAATGAAAGTTTTACTTCTTCCTTTCCAATTTCTATCCCTTTGATTTCCTTTTGTTGTATTATTGCTCTGCTAAAACTTCGAGAACTATGTTTAATAGATTTGAAAAGAATGGATAGCCTTCTCTTATTCTCAATTTCAGCAGAATTGTTTTGAGGTTCTCTCCATTTAAATTGATGTTGGCTGTTGACTTGCTGTATTTGCTTTTATTATGTTTAGATACATACCTTGTATCTCTGATCTCTCTAAGACCTTTATCATGAGGGATGTTGAATTTTGTCAAAATGTTTTTCAACATCTAATAAGATGATCATATGATATACCTAGTGTATTGACACATATTTTAGGGGAAAGATGGTGGAGGAGGACTGAGAAACCAAGGACAATGGCAATGAACATGAACTCTACAGCATGGACGGGCTCACTGTGAGCCTTGTCAGTTTGGTTGCTCACCTTCCTGGACTTAGGGGGAGCTGGGAGGACCTTGGACTTAACATAGTGAAGGGAACCCTGATGGCTCTTTGTCTTTGGAGAGGGGTGGAGTGGGGGTATGGGTGGAAGGGAGGGGAGGGAAGGGGAAGAGGAGGGGAGGAGATGGAAATCTTTAATAAAAAAATGAGGAAAAAAAGAAAAAAATAAACAGAAGAAATAAATTTTTTTTGAATATAAGACCTTTTAAACATTTATATCAACCTGAATAAATTTAAGGAATCGGACAAAAGGAAATAATAGTAGATTTTCAATTAATTTATTAGTGGTTATTAATTTGTTCAGTCACTCATTCATTTCCTATACTGAGCACCTAGGATGTTTCAAACGCCATTTCACATAGTAAAAACCAAATAATGAGAAAATGGGTTTGTCATATGTCTTCATAGAGTTTTAAGAAACCATAACCAGATATTTCCACACGTGGTTATCTATAAAGTATGGGAGAATGGATGCTGTGAAAACATGGTGGTAGGAGGCCCAGTTTAAGGTTTGGTAAGGTAAATGCTCCGGGATTAATTACACATCGCCAGCTTAACACTTTAGGGATACTGGGGACTATTCCATAAATTAAAAATTTAAATTCAATCTGTGAGATCAGCGCGACACCCACCAGGGAAGTGACATTTAATTTGGGCCTAAGTGGGTTAGGACAATGCACGGAGAAGAGGAAATGTTTTCTCCATTATTACAAAGTAGAGGTTCAGAACAATTGAGGGCCTAAAATAAGACCAGGATGACCCAAAATAACATACTAAATACTGATCAAAATAACTTCAGTTATGACTAACGAAAAAGCTAAATTATGCTGTGTTCATAATATGAAATCCTATAAAATATAGATAAGCTATCAATGACAGATAACATATTACTAACTAAAATTGAAATTTTATCTCAAAACAAGCCTGAATTTAAGGAGAAGGCATATGCAAAATGGTGGTACGTATTGATAAGGGCATCAGTGATTTAAAAATCTGACATGCATGAAAATATGGGTGATAATTTTTATTATATTATCTTTTAAAAAGTTGTGATATGAGTATCCGTTACACAGACTTGCTGAGGTTTAAATGATTGCTTTGTGTTTGTGGGATCTACTGAATTAGTAAGATATATGGACTAAAAGTGGAAAACACCTGCTGGCACCCTAGGGTATCTCAAACCACTGCATTGGGTATTAGGAAGAGTTCTATAGAAGGAAAGATCCAGAGTTCTCACTGGTTCTTTATGTATGTATCTTTCATTAACCATAGAACTTTTGCAGTTGCATAGAATCACGCCATTAACAATGACACATGCAAATTCCGTCAACCACATTTGGGGAATCCATGTTGTAGTCCACTGTAGAAAAGACAGTCAAATGAACCTAAAACTCGGTTTGGGGAGGCTGCTTGTTCATTTTCCGGCCACACAGACTCCTGAAATAACTGCACAGAAACTATGTTATTTGCAATAATGTTTGGCTGATAGCTTAAGTCTATTGCTAACTAACTCGTACATCTAAAATTAACTCATTTCCATTATTTTATATTTTACCATGAGGTGCGTGGCCTACTGGCAAGTTTCCAACTGGCAGCTCTCATCTTTCGCCTCTGGTGGCTACATGGCATCTAGTGACTCTGCCTTCTTTCTCCCAGCATTCAGTTTAGTTTTCCCCGCCTAGCTCTGCTCTGTCCTATCACAGGCCAAGCCAGCTTCTTTATTCATTAACCAATAAAAGCAGCACATATACAGGACTTCCCACACCACAACTCTGCAGGGATTATCATCCCTAGAACTGGGAAAAAGCTGGTAAATAATTAAATCAATTCAGAAAAAATATATGGATCATAGAGAAAGAAAAGGTGAGAAGAAAAATAGGCAGGGAGTAAGGGAGGAAGGGAGATATGGGAAGACAAAAAAAGACAGAGGTTTCTTCTGAACAAAGACACATCCCAATGAGCCATCACTTTTCAGGAAAGTTATCTTTCATGTATTTATATCTGCTTCAGCAGCTGACAGTTTGAATGTATATCACTAGAATTTACTACTTGATAGGGTGTTGTGTCATTTCTTTGCCTCATCAAGGCTTTATAAAGAAGAAAAAGAAAAAAATCTTTCATACAGATAACGTAAATCAAAACCTTAGTGCCATAAAGCTTAATTGTACATCTTGCAAATCTGCCTCATTTTAAGAGAGGGCTATATACGAACAATGCTTTATGTATTTGAGTGGTTTATTTGACTCTTCTGTAAGATAGTACAAATGACAATCAGCTTAGAAACCCACACATGGCAGCTTTTCATGGCATCATTACATCAGTTAGGTGCTATATCTGAAACCTGATGAGCCTAGTAATAACTGTCGGAGGCAGGGTTATCAAAGGAGTGCCGATTTCAGCAGGAAAGAGAAGCATCCACAACTGGCAGTCTCCGTAGGCTGCCAAAGTACCCCAAATCCTATTCTGCAAAGCTGTAATCTTTAATGTTCCAATAAAAAGTAACTCTTTGGGGGGACAGCTATTGTGCTGGCAATTGCAAGCTCAGGAAGCAATTTGCATAATATTGAAAAGGGCCATGGAAAACATGCTGATAAAAAAACGAAATTTAACATGACTGGGAAACCATTTGTCCATATGCTCCCCTGTTCTCATTTATTCTTCAATCAGTTTCTAAGAATACACTGTGCGGTTAATAAATACAAATTTCTGGATAAGAAGTCTTAAAAGAAACTTCCTGTGCCTGTAAGTAGCCCATACTGTAATTCTAACTCCTATGAACAGATAGTAATGGTGCGTTCATTCTGGGAATGGACATTACAATCGCTACTTTTCTTTTTATGATGAACATATAGGGGACGGAAGTTTTTTTAAGGATGGAAGGGTTTGTTTCAGCTCACAGGATGACGTCACAGTCCTTCATGGTGGGAATCTAAAGCATGAGAACCACCCGTAGCTGTGATGGGAAGAGTTGGGGGCAGCGGCTCACACTGTGCCCACAGTCAGGAAGGAGATAGAGATACAAGTTGTCCTTAGCAGTTTGCTTCCTCTTGAACTTTTTACTCAGTCTGGAAATATAATCCAGAGATGGTACTGTCCATAAGCTTGACAGGTCCATCTTCCTTACTTAAACTGTTTCTGGAATCATCTCACAGAATCAAGTTATTCCAAATCCTGTTGAGTCGACAGCCATGACCTCACGTCGCAGGAATGAAGTATCAAAAAATCAGCTAAACTGAGATGGCGGTGATGATGGGAAACAAAGTTAAGGAACTGGGAACAGAAGATATTCTAACATAGAAGAACTACAGGTCAACTGAACAGAAATTTAAAAAGCTAAGAATATTTTGAACATATGAATAGTTGAAACTGATTAAGGATGACAAGGAATGAGGAAAGAATAGAAGGGACTAGAAGAATGCAGATCAGAAACAGAGAGAGCCTTCCTTGCTGATAAATGTGTATATCTTGTCACACACTTTAAACTTAATGCTGAAGGCAATTTGATTCCATTAAAAAATTTTTGCTGGAATGAATTCTAAGCTGATTTGCATTTTTAAAAGATGCTAGTGGAACATATTTCTCACAGAGGTAAGAACCAAGCCTGTGAGAAGACCCTTGCAGCAATTGAAATAAGTGATGGTAGAGGGAACAATTAAGCTAAAGGAGAGATGTGGAAAAAGGAAATGAACACTTATATATCAAGAAGGCAGAGTTGACTCAATCTGATGGAAGATACATATAAACGAGGAGCCAAAGGTTTATTATCTCTATGAGGAAGGTAAAATGTGTTTTTTCACCTGAAGTAGCATTATATACAATTGTACCCTTATAAGGGTTTAATTAAATTAGTGTTTGTTTTTGATGCACACACATGTACAATTTAAAGAGATTCATTTCTTGACCTTTAAAAATAAAGCATATATATTTAATCAGTAGATAACTTTTGTGAATATTTGGTACAAATTTGACTTTTTCCAGTGATAAGAATTAAAAAGAGCCGGGCGGTGGTGGTGCACGCCTTTAATCCCAGCACTCGGGAGGCAGAGGCAGGCGGATCTCTGTGAGTTCGAGACCAGCCTGGTCTACAAGAGCTAGTTCCAGGACAGGCTCTAAAGCTGCAGAGAAACCCTGTCTCGAAAAAAACCAAAAAAAAAAAAAAAGAATTAAAAAGAATAAGAAGGAGGAGGAGGAGGAGAAGAAGGAGGAGGAGGAGGAGGAGGAAAAGGAAAGGAAGGAAGGAAGGAAGGAAGGAAGGAAGGAAGGAAGGAAGGAAGGAAGGGAAAGAAGGAAGGAAGGAAGGAAAGAAAGAAAGGAAGGAAGGAAGGAAGGAAGAAAGAAAGAAGCCAGGGCTGAGAGCACAGTGAACCATCAGCAGTTCAGAGCACGAACTGCTCCCGGAGAGGATCCAGGTTTGGTTTCCAACACCCAGACAGTCACTCAACCATATTTAACTGCAGGTCCGTGTGATTTGATTCTTTCTACTGACTCTCACTGGTAACAGGCATACATGTGGTATATATACATATATGTAGCAAAACTCACACTTACAATTAAAAAGTAAATAAACCTAAAAAACAGGTTAGAAGGATGGGAGTGACTTCACAAAGTAGTCCTCTCACCTCAGAATGGCCATTTCTCCATACTCATGCCTACACATGCACATCTGCACATAAAATAATAATTTAGTAAAAAAATCAATATTTCATTGTGGAGGAATATCTATGTAAATGCCTTCAAAATGAATGTTTTGCACTCAAACATGTCTTACTGTCCTAATAAATGTAGATTTTTGTTAGAGTATCAAGCAATTTCTACTGAAAATGAAAACAGTTCATTTTGTTGTTCTCTGAATCTTTTTTTAATTTTTTAAAGTTTATTTATTTTAAAAAACTATCTTTCTCATTTTACACACCAATCTGAGTTCCCAGTCCCCTCCTCTCACTCCCTCCACGTTCCCCCACACCTACCTTCATACACTCCTCAGACAGCTAAGGCTTCCCATGGGAATGCAACAATAGTAGCGCATTGCTTTGAGGCAGAATGAGGTCCTCCCATTATCTAGGTTGAGCAAGGTATCCCTCCAAAGAATATGGGTTCCAAAAAGCTTTTAAAAGCAGTTGGGAGGGGAGCCATTGTGGGGCTACCAAGAAATCTGGCATTATAGAAATTCCCAGGAATCCACAAGGATAACCCCAGCTAAGACCCCAAGCATGAGTGGAGAGGATGCGTGTACTGGCCTTGCCCTGTAGTCAGATTGAAGACTATCTTAAATGTCACCATAGAACTTTCATCCAGAAACTGATAGAAGCAGATGCAGAGATCCACAGCAGAGCACTGTTCTGAAAGTGCTTTAAAAACGTAAATTTAGTCATTCTTCATAAAGTGTTTTAAAGAAAAGTCAATAGATGTAAGGGAGCAAAGAATCTGAATGCCTACACTCTCATAAAAGGCTGTAATTGTGTTATATTTCAGGATTTCTATTCATTGTTTTAAATTACTAAAATTGTATCTACTCTTAAAATATATGTTTAAGAGGGCACATCTTGTAATTGTGTTTTAGGTTTATACCAATGTTTCACAAACTTTTCATTCCTGACATTCATTCTCCTAAGTGCATGTTCCATTTGAATTTAATCTAGTTGATGTGTGTGTGTGTGTGTGTGTGTGTGTGTGTGTGTTCTTTTCCTTTTTTGATAACTGTAGGGCATTGCCTAAGACCTTTGAGCAATACCTGCTTATATTGATTATTAATTGTATTATACTCCCCAAAATAATATAAATTCTATTAGATTGTTTTCAATTTCTGGTTCTAATATTTGGCCCTGTTTTGCATAGTCTCCCTTGGTGAGCTGCCTATTTATAGGTTAAAACTGAACTGATGAAAAATAGAAGAGAGCTGACAGGCACACAAGAAACGAAAGATCCTCTCCTTTCTGCCTGCTTTTCATTTCCACCAGAAGCCTGTTAGTACACTGATAAGTTTACTGGACTCCAGGACCTGAATCATAAAGCAGAGTTGAGGTGAGTGGGTTTTCACCATATCTCCTGACTAGCATTCTTAGCAAGTTAGGGATATTTTCATTTGCATAAGACTTTTGCATTTTCGTTGAGCAATTGTCTCAGTTTTTAGCATTGTCTTTTCTTCAATCTGAAACACTCCATTTGGATTTTTAAAATCAGTCCTAAGTTTGTATGCATCTGTGTATATGTACTTATGCACAGTCATTTCTTGGCAAAGAAGAGTATTTGGTTCCATAAAATCTCATAGATATTTAAATTCCTGGATACGCAAGTCCCTAAGACAAACTGATATAGTTTTTGTATAGATCTGGAGGAAATTTTCCAATGTTCTTTCAACTAATTTTATATTACTCATAATACCCAACAATACGGCTACTCCCATATAAGTAGCTGTTTTGCTGAGGAATTTATGGTGTGATAGAGGAACAAAAAGACTTCATGTTGGCTATATACACAATATATGTTTATATACGAGGTACCCATAGATACTGGGTCAACTCTTCTTTGTGCACATGTATGTACATGTGCACATGTGTGAATACACATATTTCTTTGTGTTTGTAAGTATTCTTTTATTCACAGAGAAACAACCACAGAGGACACACAATTCCCTCTGGTTCTCAGCCCTTTTATCATTTGTAAATAAGATGGCTACTGGTTTTTTTTTTTTTTTTTTTTGGTTAACCTTGTATTGAGCCACATTGCTAAAGATGTTCATCAGCTGTAGTTCTCTGCTGGAATTTTGGAGTCACTTGTTTTATTACCCTATCAAATTCACATAGCAATACATTTTAGGTATTTCATTTTTGTACCTCATTGGTCTCCTTAAGTTGTCTTATTACTGTAGCTAAAACTTCAAGTACTGTGTTGAATAGATATGGAGGGAGTGGACAGCCTTGTCTTTTTTCTGATTTTAGTGGAATTGCTTTGAGTTTTGCTTCATTTACTTGGATACTGCCTGTCAGTTTCCTTTATATTACTTTTTCTGCATTTGGGGACATCACTTGTATCCTGATCTCTCCATGAATTTTTATCATTACAGGGTGTAGGATTTTGTCTAAGGCCATTTCAAGTTCTAATGAGACAATCATGTGGGGTTTTTTTTCTTTTATTGACAGGTTTTTGAATGTGAAACCATCCCTGCATCTCTAGAATAAAACACAATAATTGGTCATGCTCGGTGATATTTTTGATGTATTCTTGGATTTGGTTTGTTAATATTTTATGGAGTATTTTTGCATCAATGTTCATGAAGAAAATTGTACTCTAATTCTCTTGTTGACTCCTTGTGTATCAAGGTGACTATGGCCTCATAAAACCAATTTGACAATCTTCGTTCTGTTTCTATTTTATGAAATAATTTGAAGAGTATTGGTATTAGTTTTTCTTTGAAATTGTGGTAGAATTCTTCATTAAAACCATCTGTCCTTGGCTTTTTTTATTTTTGTTTTTGAGACTTTAATGACTGTTTCTATTCCCTTAGAGATTATTTGTCTATTTAGATTGGCTCTTTGGTCTTGATTTAACTATGGTATGTGGTATCTATTAAGAAATTTGCCCATTTCTTTTAGATTTTCCATTTTTGTCGAGTATAGGTTTTTGAAATATGACCTAAGGACTAACTGGATTTCCTCAGGGTCTGCTACTATGCCCCCTTTTCATTTCTGATTTTATTCATTTGAATATTTCCTCTCTGTCCTGTAGGCTATCTGAATAAGGGTTTGCCTATCTGGCTGATTTTCTCAAAGAACCAACTTGTTGTTTCCTTTTGTATTTTTCTCTTCACTTCTATTTTATTGATTTCACCCTCCGGTTTGATTATTTTCTGCCATCTACTCCTGGGTGTGTATGCTTCATTTTTTTTCTAGAACTCTTAGGGTGTTGTTAAATCCCTGCTATGAAATTTATCCAAGTTTTTATGTGGGCACTTAGTGCTCTAAAGTTTCCTCTTAGCATTATTTCATTGTTTCCTATAAGTTTGGGTACGTTGTGGATTTGCTTTTTTTGAATTCTAGAAAGTTTTTAATTTCTTTCTATATAGAAACATCATATTTGCAGATTTTTTCCTTTGTTGAGTATTAAGTGTCCTTCGACATCTTTTTTGATTAATTTTGGTTCAAAGTCTATTTTTTTTAGATATTAGGATAGCTCCATCAGCTTGCTTCTTAGATCTGTTTGATAGAAATATCTTTCCCTGACACTTTGACACTTTACTCTGGGCTCTGGGTAGTGTCTATCTTTGATGCTGAGGTGTGTTTCTTGTATGCAGCAGAAGGATGCTTCCTTTTTTTCTTCTTGCTTCTGTTACCCTGTGTCACTTTTACTGGCAAATTGGATAATATTAAGAGATATTAATGATCTGTGATTGCTAATTTCAGTTATTTTTTGCTGTTGCTTCTGGTGGTGGTGGTATTATGTGTTTGTGTGTGTGTGTGTGTGTGTGTGTGTGTGTGTTTTGGTTTGCTGGAGTGAGAATATTTGTTACCTGTATTTTTCTGATCTTAGCTAACTTCCTTGGATTGGAATTTTCTTTCTAGTAACTTCTGTGTGGCTGGATTTTTGAACAGGTATTGATTAAGTTTGACTTTGTCATGAAATATCTTGTTTTCTCCTTCTGTGGTTATTGAACATTTTGTTGGGTATAGTAGTCTGGAATGGCATGGGTGATCTCTTTGTGCCTGCAAGACATCTATTCAGGTTCTTCTGGCTTTTGGTGTCTCCATTTAGAAGTTAGATGTAATTCTAATAGGTTTGTCCTGATATGTTAATTTGTCTATTTCCTTTGCACTTTTTAATATTCTTTATGTTTAGTTGGTTTTTTGATAATTATGTGGTAAGGGGACTTATTTTCTGGTCTAGTCTATTTGGTATTTAGTAAGCTTCTTGTATCTTTATAGGCATGTCTTTCTTTAGGCTAGAAATCTTTCTATGAATTTTTGAATATATTTTCTAGGATTTTTGAATCCTAGCTGGGATTCTTTTCCTCCCTTTATTATCATTATTTTTAGGTTATCCTTACATTTGGTCTTTTCATAGTGTTCCAGATTTCCTGGATGTTTTTTATAAGGAATTTTTTAGAATTAACATTTTCTTTAACTAATCAATCTATTTCCACTATTGTATCTCAAAGCCTGATATTCCTTCCTCAATCTCTTGTATTCTGCTGATGATGCTTGCACTTATAGTTCCTGTGTACTTACCTAGATTTTTCCATTTTTAGAATTCCCTTACTTTTTTTCTTTATTGCTTCTATTTGTATTTTCAGATCTGTAATCACCATTTCCTTGTCTTGTTTAATTTTTTTGCTTTCTTAGCATTCTTCATGGAATTTATTAATTTCTTCTAATGTTTTGTTTGTCTTTTCTTCATTTCTTTAAGAGAGTTGATCAGTTTTTCTCTAATGTCCTCTATTCTCTTCATAAAGTTATTGTTAATGTCACTTTCTTGTGCTTCTACTGCATGGGAATGTTTACGTCTTGCTGTCATATGATAGCTGTGTTCTGGTAGTGGCATATTGGCTCTGCTTTGATTGGGTTCTTACATTGACCCTTAGACAGCTGGATTTGCGATGATTATAGATCTAGGTGTTGAATTATAGGTCTAGGTCTTTGTTAAATGGGTGTTTTGTTCCTTTGTTTTCGGTTTCCTCTCTAGTCTTCTGGCCTAAGGGAAGGTGACTGGGAAGTCTTCTGTGTCCAGTAAGGTATCTCCACTGGGGTTTTGGAGCCTTGCATCCCTAGGTCTATCCTGGCCTCGGGTAAAGTCAAAGTCTTCTTTTCCAGTTGTAGAGCAGAATTTCCAGCCCAGAGGAGCTATTGCTCTTCTTTTGACTGCTGTGGACTGTATCTGGGCCTATGTATTCTGCTGGAGTTTGGGGAAGGGATGGCATCTGGGAGGGTGATGAGGTGGGAGGGTTTGGGTAATGGAGTAGGTCTTGGGGGAATAGAATCTGAGGGGTTGTGGCAGTCCACCTGGCAGGTGGGTTCCTAGTCAACATATCACTGGTGAGGGCTGCACCAAAACAGTGAAATTTCACTGGAGTTGGGTCCAGAACCCAGCAGTGATGCTGGTGTTGAGATAAGAGGGGGTGGAGTATGGGATATGGGCTTAGAATCTGGAGCTTGGAGTAGCTCAGTTGGGAAGCAAGGTCCCTCATGTGTTATTTGGATGCTCTGGGCTGTTCCTGGGTCTATGGAGTCTGCTGGAGTTGTCGTTATCTCCATTATTATTCTTTGCTGCGTCAGTTAAGGACAATTCTGGATTTTCAGCTTCTTATCGCAAGAACTATGTTGCTATTCTTGGCTCCTCTCCTCTTCATCCTGGTTCAGTACAGAGAATAGCTAAGGATTTTATATAATTGAGTGTTCCGTTCTAAGATCTCATTAAAGCTCAGCATTTGGAGAACAAATGTTCTAATCAACAGAATTACACTCTTAGAATTTTCATTAATATCCTTGAATTATTGAATGAATGTATTATTAAAGTCCATTAATTATTAATATTCTCTTGGATAACTTGATGATATTTTGCTGGTATAATAGTTACTCATTTCTCATCTTATATCTGTCATATCTTTCCTTGTTTTGTTCTTACTCATGTCAAGAATCAGTATTATATCTTTTAAAAAATGTGTTTGATGACTTTCTATTTTTTATTATTTGTATCCTACACAAAGACTATTTTAAAATATCCCCTGTATGCTTTTCCAAACAGATTTTCATTTCCCGTTTAAAATATTGTTTTCTGTTGAATTGGCCAAAACATATGTAAGTAATTTTTAAAAGATGCATTTTGACAATACTCAGGACGAGTTTCCTACTGGGGTTGTTGTAACTTCAGCATTACCCTAAGGTTACTTTCTATAGTACTAGCAGTCTATCTATATTCATGTAATTTCTAAATATTTTTAAATATTTAATTAATATTTCTTTCTCCCTCCTCTGCCTCTCTCTCTCTCTGTGTGTGTGTGTGTGTGTGTGTGTGTGTGTGTGTGTGTATGTGACATGCACCAGTGTCAAACGCCAGTAGAGGTCATTGATCCCTCACTACTGGGACTAGAGTTATTTTTATATGCCAAAATTATAATATACATATATGCATATATATAACATATATATATATATGTATAAAACACATATTCTGAGGCTTAAGCTATGTATCTTATACCTTATGACTACTCTGCAAGTATTCTTAACTGCTGGACCATATCTCCAGCCCCACAGTATTCCTCTGCTTTCCAAATACCAAGGTGTGTAAACACAATATTTCTTATAAATCAAGAATGATAATCGAAATATTTTCTAAATAAAGTGTAATAAATAATTAAGAATATGCTGTGTTGGCCAAATCCATAGTCTTTTATTTAGCAGATATTTTCCAGTATTTGTAGTGTCTTTCTAAAATAACTTTCTGGATATCTATGCCAATGTCCTCTCCTTTCTCTTGTGGGTTTGATTTGTAAGTGTTGAAGGGTACAGGATCCCAGGGCCTTCTCTGAGAATGCATTCTGGTCTTTCCGTTCTCAAGATTTCTGCCTGTGATGATAAACTCAGTTTTACTTTTCTGGCCTGGACCTTCCTCCCATGAGGACAGCCAGCTCTCCCAACATCTTAGATTTGGCACCTCAATGTGAGTTCTTGACTGCTGCCCTATTTTTGAGCATCATGAATAGCAAGAATGGAAATTTTTACTGTGTTACAGATATCAAAACAATTACCAGAAAAAAACGTATGACCTTTATACTGAAAAGTCCCATCACCAGAAAGACAATTATAAACAGAATTATTGAAATCCTAAGCATAGGGTAAAAGGGCCAAGGAAAAACACCTTGACTCTAACTTGACGCTGAGTGCCGAGATTTGGAAATCCAAGCCACTGTGACTCAACATTAATAGCCTGACAATGTTTCCAGCCATGCTGTACGTTTCCATTAGCTCAGTGCACATGCTTCAAGGACCTTATAAAAGCCTGTCCCTCTGCCCAGCCCACTGCTCTCTCTCTTCTTGTTCAGAAGCCATCTATTCTGTTCTGTCCAATAATTCTCTTGTGTGAGTTCTCTTGCCGGTGTGACTGTACTGTTCCTTGGCTTCTGACTGCCAAGATACCCTTGCACTGGAAAAACCGATACACTAAGTAACTTTATTCTGATGTTAGCATTGTGAAATTCCTGTGGCTTCTTGAGTGTAGCCAAATATAAAAGTCAAAACAAAATGAGCGAGAACCTGCCACGAGTCAAGGTTTTCAGGACAGATAAGAAATCAGAGTGTAATCGGCTCCTTTCCTCTATTCAACGTTCAGTTTCAAAGTTTTATTATTAGGGCACAGTCTCCTCGGGTCTTTCTAAAATCTTGTATCACTTCCATCTTCTGCTCCTCCTCACTTGTCCATCACTAAAACATTATTATTTCTGAAATACACCACAGGAATTCCTTTTCTTGTGTGTTTGTGAATCTGTCTGTCTGTCTGTCTGTGTGGGCACCTGTGTACACCCATGCCAACCTTACACAGACAATATGTTAACATGAACATTCTCTGCTCTGATTTATATCTTCTTTTTCTGAAATGGGTCTCACACTGGAGTTTCTGTTTGGGCCAAAGGAATTGACCAGCAAGTCCTTGGCATCAACTTGTGCCCTCTCTGCCCTGTAAGTCCTGTGCTGAGATGGATAATTTTGATCTGAACCCCGGTCAACTGGGCTGATACAGCCCTCATTCGGAGTTGTTATGAATGCTGCTTTCACTGCTGGAAACCAAATGATTTTACTACCCATTCATATTGCTCATATATTCAAATAAGTTAAGTACCTGGCAAATATCTCAGTCCCTGGAAGAGGTTTCTATTTAAAATGTCAGTCTCCCAATATTCATCTCTGGAATCTTTCCAATGCTTTCCCATTATATTTTTCCCACATATATTGCTCTCTAAAACAACTCCAATATGCTTTATTTTTTCATTTTGTAGCTACCTGTTAAAATGTTAACTCTAAGGGGTGTGGATTTTATTGATTTGCCTCCATATGAGTGTCATTTGGTAAATAGATAAATGTATACTTTCCCTTATTTTTTGATACATGCTCAGGGCTACCCCATGAATATAGAGAAAAGAGGAGAGGATTATGTAGAAATGACTAAGTATTTTGTCCTTCAGTACCTTTTTGAACAGGATGACCTATATGAACTTCAAGGATAGCCATGTGAATACCTTCATTTCATGTTTACCTTAGTTACCCCTAATGTATTTTCTCAAATTCCCCCTTCACTGTAGACCATAGGGCAACTGATAAAATGACTATTTTCCATTTTGTTGTGATATCCTTCTGTCTTGGGTCCTCCTCTCTATTTCAGTTAATTAGTTACAGGTTAGAAATTTCTGAGAACTCAAACCTAGCCAAGTCATGGCACTAAATAAAGGCAATTGCCCTCAGCCTCTGGCCCATCATCTTGGCTTTTGAGATAACACAGATCGACAGTACTGTGATTGGTTGTCCATCTGTTTTGCCTCTAGGAAATTCACAGTCCATTAACTATTCCTATAATTCTCTGAATAATCAAGCTTCCTTGCCCTTCTTGAATGCCAAGGTCATTCCAGCTGGACACTTATGAACAAAACTTGTGCCCAGTTAGCTTCTGACAATAATTTTGTCTACTCTTCTTTCAATGTTTTGGATCATAAAATTAATATTCCTAAGAGTAAGTCTAATTTTGTATCAATATCTCCTATCTTGGTGTGTTATACGAAAGAGCGATTGTGCAGTGTCTTACTAAGTGGGATGTCTTCCTCCCAATTCTTGTCTCATAGGACATGGTTTATCTTTCACATATAGTGAACTGGCATGTTCTCAGACCTTTCTATTGCTTATCTACATAAATATCCTTTGGAAACTTTTTTAGTTTTTCTGCCTTTTTGTCAGCTTCAATATTACCAAATCTACTTCATCTGTGTTGACCATTATCGCTTTCTTGTGTAACTGTCAGCTTACTATAATACCTTCACTTCAAAACCTGATACTTGGTCATATGTTAAATTCTGTGTTTCAGGAAATAAAAAACACTATTGATAAACTCTCATTCAAGTATATAATTTACCTCCATTTTATCCATTCCTTTAGTATTTAGATTAAAGAAAGCAATTGTGGTTGCAGTTGGCTAAGACTTGCAGTTCCTAGAGACAACAGTTCCTAGAGACTACAGTTCTTCTCTACCATAAGTCCTTCTGCAGCCCATTCTGTTTATATTGTACCTTAAACCTAGTATCAGGTAGGAAATCAGTCTTGGAGGAGAGTTAAATGCATTACTATAGAAGAGAGCTCCTTAGATTTTCTGCAATCATTGTAGGTTTTCAAACCCTTAATATTTATGTATCTATCTACTTGGTCTTACCTGACTTAAAGGTTTAAAATTCCTCTAAGTATAACTTAAATATCCCCATATCTAGTCTCATGTTACATTCTCTCTTTTTTTTTAAATTATCACAACGCTTATTGATAGACACAAGTATATGAAATCAGGGCATAAAGATGAATTGATAAATTAAGTAGACTTAATTTCATTACTATAATAGGAGGAACCAATTCAAATTCTCACATTTGTTTCACACCTAGAAAACCACTTCAAGGGCATTAACAATCTCTCAAAAGTGATCAGGTTTGTACAGGCAAGCCATGTTTCTTTTAAAAAAAGACTTGTGAACTTGCCCATGCTCAAGGATATTAAAATATAGCACCTAAAGCCCATTACTAGAGATTACTAGAGGTAGAAATACAGGCACACTCCTTTAATCCAAGCACTTAGTAGGCAGAGGCAGGTAGATCTCTATGAGTTTGAAGACAGTCTAGTCTACATAGCAAGTACAAGACTACAGAGGCTATATTGAGAAACCTTGTCTCGCAAAACCAAAATTTGAAAAAGTTATCCTTTGTTGTTAACTCACGATCTTAACAATCAGTAGAAATGCACTTTCCTTGGTATATCAGACTGGTGTTCACTAGAGTCTGATACTCTTATGAGCAGTTTATGTGATAGCCCTGTTTGAGTTTCTGTCCTGATTCTTTTCAGTGATAAACAGTGATACGAAAGTTTAAGACATTAAATCCTTTCCTTCCCAACTTGGCTTTTGGTCATGGTGTTGTGTTGCAGCAATGAGGGAGATTTTGGAACTTTGGGCTTGAAAACCTATTGAGTGCTCAGAGCTTAATAAGCTATTGCAAATGTTTGGAAGATACAGGAACTGATGCAGAGGACATGGAGGGGTGCTGTTTACTGGCTTGTTAATCTTGGATTGCTCTACCTGCTTTCTTATAGAACCCAAGGCCACCATCCCAGGGATAACATCAGCTGTAGTGACCTTCATCAATCACTAATTAAGAAAGTGTCCTACAGGCTTGCTCACAGCCATATTGTATGGAAGCGTTTTTTAAAATTGAGGTTCGCTCCTCTCTGATAACTCTAGTTAGTGTAAAGGTGACATAAACTATCCAGCACAACCCCACAGCAACAAACAACCATGTTCAAAACATCAACACTCTCTCCTGGTACCAATTGTTTCTATTTTTTTTTCCTTTCCTACTTCTGGGTTAAACATCATGACCCAAAGCAACACAGGCAAGGGAGGATTTTCGGGTAATAGTTCCAGGTCAATTCCATCACAAAGGGAAGCTGAGGAATGTTAAACCAGAACCTGATGAGAGATTGCCCTGAATGCTATGAATATGTTTTATTACCATTGATGAATAAAGATGTTTCTTGCAGCAGGGCAGAATAGAACTAGGCAGCAAAACTAAACTAAATGCTGGGAGAATAAAGGCAGAGTCAGAAAGATGCCATGTAGCCACCGAAGAAGGTCACTAGAAACTTACCAGTAAGCCAAAGCCTCATGGCAATAGACAGATGAAGAGGGTTAATTTAAGATAAAAGTGCTAGCTAGGAATATGCTTGAGCCATTGGTCAAAGACTGTTGTAATTAATATAGTTTATGTGTGATTATTTAGGTCTGGGTAGCTGGGAAATATAAACACAGTCTCTGATTACAAGAACCTGGAGCCAAAACCATTTAGGAAGGTTGCTTATTATCTTACTATTTGACCAATGCTAAGTTATGTTTTTTTTAATGGCCTGTGATGATACCTATGATTGGTTGGATCTTCCCACATCAATCACTAATCAAAATAATTTCTCATAGACATAAATAGAATAATACCTTAGTTTTTTTCCAGGTGGAAAGTAGGGGCTGAAGAAATATATATCCCCTTGACCAACCACTGGTTCACAATCCATGGAGAGAATACAACCTTGTTTGAAGTTATTCCCAGTAGCTAAGAGCCCTCTAAAACTGTTTTTCATAGCATTATGAGTGTCTTAAAAAAGTATCTTTCACTTATAAAGGAGTAGCAGGTCAGGGCACCATGATGACAAGTGTAAATTTTAATAAATCAGTATTATTCCAATATAACTGTTGTGCATTGTTTAGATACAGATTTTGTAAGACAGTAATGTTCTACTTGCTGATCTCCCTAATGTCTTTGTTTGGTTGAATTTATTTTTTCTATTTATTGCTTAAGAAATGTGAAGGCACAACAGTATTCTGTCTCCTTTCTTGCATTATAAATATTTTTAAGGTAGGATTTCTATTTTAACAACAATCCATTCCCTTTTCAATATGTATCTTACGTGCAGAAATCTACCTCAGTGAGAAAAGATATTGTTATAAAAAGTATTATTCATTTTCCCCAAACATGTTTAATGATTTTACTATTTGTATGACCAATTCATTAACTAAATTAAAAAAAAATCTTGTTTTTTCCCAGTTACCGTTTTTAGGTTTTCATAAATAGAGATTACAAAAGTGATAATATATTTTCTCTGGTGAAATTTGAGGAAAGAAATATGTATCTGTGTATTCATCTTTGTATTTATGAATATCTCTGTATATGAGTGTGCGTATATCTTAAAATTTCTTCAAAATTCACTTCACTTCAGCTAACTATGCATACAGATATCTCTGTAAAAAAACAGCAACTCAAGAACGCCCATAAGGAACCTCTCTTTTGGCAGGAAATCCACCAAAGCTCATTCTTATGCAAACGTACCTGCTGACTAGATATGCACAAGAAAACCATGCCATACGTGCCTCAGAAAACTCAGCAAGAATTTTCCCACAGCTAGAGGGGAACGAACTTTTCAGGATATGAAAGACATGCAGGGGCAGCATGCACCTGCAACTCTTCTGAGGGAAGGTGCTTACACAAACAGACTGGCAACGTGAAAAGGTTGCTGTACTGAATGCAAGCTAACGAACGATCAAAATCAGAAACTGCAGTCCGCTGTATTTTCTTTGCTGGCAAGAAAACCTTTAAACTTTAAAATGTCAAATTCTCATCTTTACTCTTTAATCACTTAGAAATATTTCATCACTCATCACTTCTGTGGTGATTGTTGAGCACTTACTCTATGAAGAAAAGAATCCACATAACTAGGGCATATGCAATCTAGGGCTGCATCTTCTCATCTTTCAGTGGACATTTAGCTTTAAGGATGTGTTTGTCGTTAACTGTTGTTAACTCAGATACTGTAACATTTTTTATCATTACACCGTTTTTCTACTTTTTAGAAAATTGGACATACAATTGGGAACAGATCTTACTTTTCATTACTTACCTTCCTTATTTTTACATAAATTGTTATTTTTTCATGTCTGGCAAAAAGCAACATATCTTTCTTAATAGGGTCAGAAATATTTAGAAATATATACGTGTCTATAAATGGATATATGTGCTTTTATTTAATCATAGGTCCTTTTATGCTCATGTGTTGAGAGATACTGAGCTTTTGTGGTTTGATTAGTATGCTTCCTCTGTCTGTTTTCTTATACAGCCCAAGGAAGGACCAGCATTACCTACAGCGGACTGGACTCTTCAACATCAATCATCAATCAAGAAAATAACACTCGATGTCCTTTAATTATGGCTAGAAACCGATTATGAGTGAGTACATCCCATGTTCATCTTTTTGGGTCTGGGTTACCTCACTCAGAATGGTGTTTTCTATTTCCATCCATTTGCATGCAAAATTCAAGATGTCATTGTTTTTTACCGCTGAGTAGTATTCTAACATGTATATATTCCACAGTTTCTTCATCCATTCTTCCACTGAAGGGCATCTAGGTTGTTTCAAGGATCTGGCTATTACAAATAATGCTGCTATGAACATAGTTGAGCAAATGCTTTTGTAGTATGATTGGGCATCTCTTGGGTAAATTCCCAAGAGTGGAATTACTGGGTCCTGGGGTAGGTTGATCCCGAATTTCCTGAGAAACTGCCACACTACTTTCCAAAGTGGTTGCACAAGTGTGCATTTCCACCAGCAATGGATGAGTGTACCCCTTACCCCACAACCTCTCCAGCAAAGGTTATCATTGGTGTTTTTGATTTTAGCCAATCTGACAGGTGTAAGATGGTATCTCAAAGTTGTTTTGATTTGTATTTCCCTGATAGCTAAGGAGGTTGAGCATGCCCTTAAGTGTCTTTTGGTCATTTGAACTTCTTCTGTTGAGAATTCTCTGTTCAGTTCAGCGCCCCATTTTTTAACGGGCTCTGTGGGAGCCTTCTCGGCTTGGTTCATCACCTTCCAGGACCTGGGGGGAGTTGGGAGGACCTTGGTCTTAACATAGAGTAGGGAACCCTGATGGCTCCTTGGCCTGGAGAGGGAGGGAGGGGGGTATGGGTAGAGGGGAGGGGAGGAAAAGGGGAGGAGGAGGGGAGGAGATGGAAATTTTTAAATATAAAAAAATAAACCATATAAAAAAAGAAAATAACACTCTACAGGTTTACTTACAGGCCAATCTGATGGAGGCATTTTCTTAATGGGAGTTTCCTTTTTTCCATATGATCTTAACTTGGGTCAAGTTGACCAAAGAGAGAATAAAAATCTAGCCAGCACAATGGCACAGAACTGGAAATAAACATTTGAACTATACCTTAATTCTCGATTTTGCTCAAATTATCATTGCATTGTTAAATGCAACTTCCTAAGTTGTTGACTATATCTTTGTATTTATCATTTTCAGAATTAACAAACCTTACCATTTTTGTTTTCTTTGTTTTCTTGGTCTTTGGCTGCCATTTTTTTTTTAAAAGAAAAGACCAGTGTATGGAACTCTGCTAATAAGCCCCACAACAGAAATCCTTTCTATTTATTACTTTATAACTTGAGCTGAAATTTTTCTCTCAGTATTTTAAATTTCAAAACGGAAGATTTTCTTTACACACCAGTGGGAAGGGAGCTTTATATATAGCTCAGTGGCTTGCTTGGTATCTGTAAAACTCTGGATTCAATCGGTGCACCTGGGGAAAAAGGCTTTATCATTGATAGGAAAATATTATTTGGAATTATAGTTCCAGAAGTATGGAAAATGGAGGAGGAAGCAGAGGAAAGAGGGAAAAGAAAGTGGTTCTATTTATTAACACACAGGAGAAAAGAAGAGCAAACAGTCACTACACATGGACCTTTTCTGAAGTCATGCAGGTTAAATAAATCCTGGAGCAAAATATGTATGTCTGTGTCTTTCCTCCTTTGCAATCTTTGCTATTTAATCCCCAGCCTACCTCTCCTCATTCTTCTTAGCCTCACTCATTCTGGCTTCCTTCCCCTTATGCTTGCAAGCATTTTGCCCTCGAAGAGAGACAAAGGCTTTTTATAGCCTTTGAAGCAATTGCTTTGGGGTTATTGATTTCACCTCTCTTTCAGTTTTACCTTCCTGCTGTTTGGCTCTGCTTAGCCAGGACCAAACTTTCACAACTGTGAGTAGATCAAAATGTACAAATAAATATAAACTCTCTTAAGAATCAGAAATAGTAGAAATGTAGGCCTCAAAAGTGTGTCTGAAAACTTCTCCTCCAACTTTATTGTTTTTAAAGATGGATGAACTGGGGCCTGGAGTAGAAACTTGCCTCAAATTAAATACACTGTGTTGATTTAATCATATATACTATTTCAAGCACATGTGGCTACTTGGGGTTGGCTGTATTCTAAGAAGTGCCTCTGAGAGAAGTTTCCATGTACGGCTGATTCTCTGGTGGTATTTATGAGTTAGACTAGATCCAAAGTAACAATCTAAAAGAGTCTTGTATTGGAAGGTATTCCTGAAGCCTTGGTACAGAATGAAGAAATTACTCTGTTTTTTTTTTTTTTTTTCTTTACTTGAAATCAACAACTTTTCGGGATCATTTTCCTGTGCCCTAGTTCTTGTTCTGTGTGTCTGAGAATTTCTGTCTGTGTCATTTGCCTTTTTTCTTTTCTCTTTAATTTTTTTTTGTTGGATCTATCCATACTGTGTTAAATAGGACACAGTCACACAAAGAAGTGTATATTGCATATTGAGCACACACATTTCCCAGACACCCTTGACCCCTTGAGCTCTCTCCTGTTCTAACTTATCAGGAAACTAGAGAGAGACTGCAACTAGCACAAGCAGAAAGGCTGTGCAGTCTCGGTATGCAACCCCAACATCTATGAAAGACCATTACTATGAATATTTGATAAGCGCACAAATATTCAAACATCTTTTAAAGTCTCATTATGGCATTTGTATTTCAGGGTTTAGGCTGCTTCTCTAACATGTGGATCATAGCCCTGAATTTATAGTTTTGAGTATTTAACCTGGAGTGACTGCAGAAGCTAGGGATGTTGAAAAGGGACACAATTGTTTGTTCAATCCATGATTTTTGTATACTTACTGTGTAAATAGTTGATCAGTAAAGGTAAAGTGAAGGTTCCTGTGGTTAATAGAGAATGAGCAATATGGAAGTAGAAAGGAGGAATATTAGACATGGAAACTGGAAGGTTTAAGCACAGATTAAAGTAAGGGAAGACAGAAATGGAGATTGGAGTATTTGAGACAAGGTTAAATAAGTGCAAGGCACTGTGAAAAAGACATATTAAAACATACTAACTTATAATTTAAAATAAAATGAAAACCAAAAAAAGTTTGAAGAGAGATAACATTCAAGTCTGGGTATTGGTACCCCTAGAAGCCCAGATTATTAGAGATGGGATTTTCAAATTTATGGCACAAAATTAGCTTTTTATCTTATCATTGTTAAACACTATTAGTT
The DNA here is from genome assembly GCF_903992535.2 of Arvicola amphibius. Taxonomy (NCBI): domain Eukaryota; kingdom Metazoa; phylum Chordata; class Mammalia; order Rodentia; family Cricetidae; genus Arvicola; species Arvicola amphibius. Next base: position 102,531,660 of record NC_052057.2, read on the forward strand.
TTAATATTTCAGACACATACTTATTGTATGGTGGAGAGAAGTCATGTGTTTGCTAAGGCTCCAAGTAGAGGACTAAGGACAACTAACCAAAGGATTTCTTCCACTTCCACCATTCTTCCCCTGGAGATGGTGACCTAACTCTGGTCTTCAGGCTTGTGTGATGTGCCTTTACCCACGGAGCCATCTCTCTTGCTGACTATAACTTTTTGATCCTGACATTATTTTTGCATTATCATTTATCACCCAATCCAGATCAATGATTTTGGTATACTTTTAGGGACCCACAATTAACATTTAGCTTGGTCATTGCATAATTACTACTTAGTCAATTTTTATATTGTTTTGTATTCATAGTACTATGTTTATAAAATTATTTTCATATAATTGAAAGATGTATTTTGACTATACTCCTTAGTTTCTCTTTATATAGGAATTCCCATTTTTTTTAGTTCAAGTGAATTTTGTTTATATTTAACTACAATTGCTTAATTGATTTTGATCATTTTTATATTTACAAATATATTTGATACTAGAATTTTTCTAAGAATGAATTAATTCACTTTTTAAAATTAAAGTTATTCAATTATCAATAGTATACACTATTTAAAATATAGTTGGTTATTTTCCAAGTGTACACTTTAACATATAAAGCAGCAAAGAATTTTCAATTTTCCTTTATTTTAGTAATTTCTCACTGATTTCCACCATAGTTAGTATAAGCTTTATAATTTCAGCATTAGTGATTATTTACTATTTTGATTTTTAATCCAAGATCAGTCTAATTTTCCATAATGTCTTTATCATGTAACAGTTGAAAGTAGTTTTCTTCAAATCATTCTACATGAGTTTGCCTTTAATTACAGATGTAGGAAGGATCAGCTGAGTTTGTTTTTCTTCATAATTGTACTTGATTATTGATGGCAAGTTTAGATACAAACTGTCCTTTATTCATTTTCATGAGTCTGAGAGACACTATATTTTTCTTCAGTTATTATAAAAGTGCTTATTGTCAGTTCTTTACAAATGAATATATTTTACCTACTTCAAATTCTTTTATTTCTGACATTCCAATTAGATAGACATTAAACAGATAAGACATATTGTTTTAGCATCTTCACGTGCCCTTCTTCTCACTACTGTCCTTCAAACATTTCCCAAATCAAATATTTTTGCTATTTTATGATTTTTTTCTCTTATAATGATCTCAAGCTTGTTTTCTTCCTTAATTTTTCTCTATTTATCTCTGTCTCTTCCCCCATCTTTTTTTGACACCAAGGGGTGTTGCTCCTTTATTTTTGGCTGACCTGAAAATTTCAGCGACCTTTCTCTATTTCTAAATTGCTAGGATTACAGACACACACACTACTTCATGTAGCCAGATTCTTTATATTTATTGTCTAATCTTCTTACACTGCTTAATTTACATATCACTTGACTATATATAACTATATGTATAATTAAGTTTAATTATATATCTATGTTTCTATCATTCTAGAAGCATTTATCTTTCCACATTGGCAAGTATCCTTTTAAATAATTTCTCATTCTTATGTTTTATACATGTACACATCTTTGAGAAGATTGTTTTAAGAAAATTAACTCTATTGTTTGGGCTTTCAACTATTTCAATAGATATTAGTCATTCTGTTATTTACTTACTGATAATATGAAATATTTACTATTTTTCTCATGTGTTCATAAATCAGTTTCTTTTGTCCATTAGCACGTTTAAAGTACAAGAATCACTCAAGTTGAAATTTTCTTGCACTTGCACGTGTTTTGACATGTGTGTGTTTTGAGGAATGCTGAGGAACCAAACTAAACTTACCTTGTCGCCAATTCCCACTAGTGATTTTATTACTACTATAAAATCATAAACTCTTTTTTTTTTGTTTTTTCGAGACAGAGTTTCCCTGTAGTTTCTAGAGCCGCTCCTTTCATTGTATTGAGTCCTTGTTCTATTCAGTGTTAAGAGCAAGCCTATCAGGTTCTGTACAAAAGCATCCTCTTAGTTGTCACTGTTTGTGCATTTGGGGTTTTATAGTCCATCTTTACACTGCTTTGATAGGAACCTCAATGAATTGTAGAAAGTTTAAAATTGTGGCGTACCTCTTGGGTTCTTATAACCCAGAGGTTATGTTTATACTTTATTTTGATTTACTAGATGCTTTAGTTTCATGTCAGACCTTTAAAAAATTCTATTCAGCATATGATTGTTTCTAGATCTATTAATTTTTATGTAAAATATTTATTTTTACTAGTGAAAATAAGAACATCATTGTAATTTCCAAAGGAAATATTATAACGAAGTAGTAAGCAAGATGAAATTTAAAACAAATTAAGATAATGCAGCAATTCAAAGGAAAACATTTGGTGATAGTAATTTCTTAATTCTTACTTATTTACACTGTGGTTGTTTCTTTTGTTATGCAGGCAATGCTTTTGCAATGCTGGATTTCTTTTTACTCCCAATTTCAGACAGAATTAATCATCTAGATTTTACCTAAGAGTTACAATCTTCAATCCTGCAGAATCTACAATGAGTCATTGATTTCACATTCTAGTTCAAATCTTTTTTTACAGTTAATATTAATTTTAGATTTATTTTAGATGTATGTTGTGTCAACTACATGTATACAGGTGCCCATGGTTCCTAGAAGATGAAGTAAGATCTTCTGGTGTTGAAGTAACAGTCAGTTGTGAGCTTTCTGGTGTGGGTCTTGGGTACTGATCTCGGGTCTTCTCGAAAACCAGCATGTGCCTTTAGCAGAAGACCCCGCTTCTCTCTCCCCTTTTTGTTTTATTAAAAACATCTTTGTTGCTTCATAGTGCTAATATTTTCAAACTCTGTTTCAAATAGTCTTAATTATTTTCTCATCACATAATTTTATAATTTAAATTTCAGTAGACACACATAAGAATCTATTGTTATCTAAAATATCAGTATGAAAAGCCATACGTATTTTTATTTTCATTTTAAATATAAAAATGACATTTGAAAAGAAACGCCAATTTTACCTTGTAATAATCAGTTCTTTTATAAGGTAATATACCTTCATTGGCACATCTTCAGAAGTTAATATTTATAATAAATAATTAATAAATAATTGCAGGCACATTCACTTTTGCTCAGAATTGGTAATGATGGTGGCACAATGTATTAATTCAACTGATAATGGAACTCTTTGGGAATCTACTGTTAGTTACAGTCTCCCCAGATTTGTTATGTGGGAAAAATAGTATATAAAGCTTCATAGAGTATATACTTACTGGTGGAATTGCATTATGAGACAATTCAAGGTAAAGATATAAATGCCGTGCTCTGGTAAATATAAGAAGAGTATTGTTTTTTTGGAAAGATATGGCATACAGAGATATAATTTTCAACCCTTTGAGGGACGTTTCATGCAGAACAAACAGCATGCTGTTAGTATTGGAAAGAAGCAGTACATCAAGTTGAAGAATTAGTTTGGTAGGGTTTATTGAGTTGCAGCAGACAGATAACATTGGATATAAAGTGCACTCTGTTGTATTGTTTCCACTATGAATACAATAAGCAATGTGTGGCCTTATTCTGGTCTGTAACTTCCTATGTGCTTTCAGTGGATGTGGAACTCTCAAATTTACTTCTATTTTATGTGTATTTTAGAAAGAGTCAATCAAAAGGAAAAAATAGATCTCTTTTGACTCCTACCTGGAACAAGTGTTTGGAAGGAAATTTCTCATAACAGCTGTACTGTGCAGAAACTATCAAGATGCACTGAAATGACTCATCTCCTTCCTTTTATGACATGATTGCTCAGTTAATTATGTACATCCAAAACACATAAAGAAGAGAACAGATGGTAAGGGCTTGGCTTAAAAAGAGATAACTCTATGAAAATAACCTTATTCATCATAACTTGAATTTTCTTGCTCAAATTATTTTGTTCTATGGATCAGAAAATGATGCCACCATTGAAGAACAAGAGGAGTATTTCAAGAGTAATCCAGATATTGAAGTTACTGATTCTAACCCACAAACATTACATCACTGCTACGCCAACCAGGAAGTAACAAGGGAACATTTCTTAAATGTCTATCAAGAGCAAAGATTTGCTGGAAAAAAAATAATGACGGTAAATAACCAGGTAGAGAGGAAGATATTTAAACTTTTGGACTCCTTTGCAGTTTTCCTATTATTGAAATAAAATTATGAAGCTAATAATTCCTTATTATATTGGGCCATGGGATTGAATCCACCTCTCTACAGAGATAAATACATATGTTCCATGAACCAAATTGTTAAAATTCATGAAAATGTGTATTCATCTATTTGCACCATGATGCTGCTTCTTCCTTACCATCCAGCTAATATACAGTAAATCACAAGGTTTTTAAAATAGAGCATTGTGCATCCCTTTGAGTTCATTATTTCTGGTGTGTCTTTGACAAACCTTAAACAGATTTTACAACTCCTTTGCTTGCTGTTTTCTCAGGAAATTACCAAACTTTTTAATGATTTATTATTTTAATTTTTAAATTTATTTTAATTTATTATGTGTCTTGAGCACAGTTCCCCTCCCTGCTCTCCTCCTAACCTCTCCCCTCAACCTCCCTTGTAACCACCAATTAAATCTTCTCCATATCTATTCAGAAAGGGGCAAAGTCTGCTATGGATATTGACAAATATGGCATGTTATGATGCAGTAAGACTGATAGGTGTAATATGGAATCTCAGTATCATTTTTATTTGCGTTCCCCCGCTGGCTAAGGGATCTCTGTTTAGACTTGTACTCAACTTTTAAATTGAAATATTTTTCGATGTCTTGTTTCTTTAGTTATTTATCTATTTTGGAAGTCAGCCCTCTGTCAGATGTGGGATTGGTGAAGACCTTTTCCCATTCTCTAGGCTGTCATTTTGTCCTATCAATAGTGTCTTTACTTTACATAACATTTTCGGTTTCACAAGGTCCCATTTATTAATTGTCACTATTAGTGCCTGCCCTGTTCCTTCTATTCAGGAAGTTGTCTCCCTTATCAATGTGTTCAGGTCTATTTCCCACTTTCTCTTTATCAGATTCAGTGTGTCTGTCTGGATTTATGTTGAGGTATTTGATCCACTTGAACTTGAGTTTTGTGAAGGGTGCTAAATATGGATTTATTTGCATTTTTCTCCGTGCTAACATCCAGTTAAACCAGCACCATTTGTTGAAGATGCTTTGTTATTCCACTGTATAATTTTGGTCTTTTTATCAAAAAACAAATGTCCATGGGTGTGTAGATTTATGTCTGAGTCTTTGATTTAATTTTATTAATCCACTTGTGTTTTTATGCCAATGCCATATGGTTTCTATTACTAAAGCTCTGTAGTAGAACTTGAATTTAGGGGTGGTGGCATCTCTGGAAGCTCTTTTGCTTTTCAGGATTATTTTTGCTATCCTAGGGTTTTTATTTTTCCATATAAATATGAGTATTGTTCTTTCAAGATCTGTAAAGAATTGTGTTGGGATTTTAGTAAGGATTGCATTGAAACTGTAGATTGCTTTTGGTAAGATGGCCATTTTAACTATGTTAATCCTCTCTATCCACGAGCATGGAATATCTTTCAATCTTGATATCTTCTCCAATTTTTTTCTTCAGCAATTTGAAGTTTGTGCCATATATGTTTTTCACTCGCTTGGTTAGCATTACCCCAAGATGTATATATTATTTGTGGTTATTGTGAAGGTTGTTATTCCCCTGATTTCTTTCTCAGCCCCTTTATTGTTTGTATATAGGAGGGCTACTAATTTTTTTAAATTAATGTTGTATCCAGCCACAACACTGAAAGTGTTTATCAGCTACAGAAGTTCCGAGGTAGAATTTCTGGAGTCACTCTATTTATACTATCATATTATCCGCAAATAAGGATATTTGGACTTTTTTTTCAGCTCTTATCCCTTTGATTGATCTCTTTAAGTTGTCTTATACTTTTAGCTAGAAGTTTAAGTACTATATTGAATAGATATGAAGAGAGTAAGACAGTCTTGTTTTATTCCTGATTTTAGTGGAATTACTTTGAGTTTGTCCCCATTTAATTTAATGTTAGCTGTTGGCTCATCATATATTGCCATTATTATGTTTATGTATATCTCTTGTATCAATAGTCTTTCCAAGACTTTTATCACGATTGGATGTTGGATTTTGTTAAAGACTTTTCTACATCCAATGAGATGATTTTTCTCTTTCTTAATGTGGTTTTTTTTTTCTTTCACTTTATTCACACGGTAGATCACTTGACAGATTTTTGTATGTCAATCCATCCCTGCATTTCTGATGAATGGTCGTTTTGATGTGTTCCTGGATTCAGATTGCTAGTATTTTACTAAGTATTTTTGCATCAATGTTTATATGGGGAAAATGGTCTGTATTCTCTTTCTTTGTTGTGTCTTTGTGTGTTTTGAATATCAACTTAATTGTGGTCTCATAAAACCAAATTGTTAATGTTCCTTATGTTTCTATTTTGTGGAATAATTTGAAAAGTATTGGTATTAGCTCTTTGAAAGTCTGGTAGAATTTGCAATGATACCATGTGGTCCTGGGATTTTATTTTTTTTGGGGGGGAGAGACTTTTAATGACTGATTTTATTTCTTTAGGAATTATATGTCTATTTAAATTGTTTACATTATCTTGATTTAATTTTGTTAAGTGGTATTTCTCCAGAAATTTGTTCAATTCACTTAGATTTCCAATTTTTGGGGGGTACATATCTCTGAAGTATGACCTAATAATTTTCTGGATTCTCTCAGTTTCTGTAAGTCTCCCTTTTCATTTCTGGTGTGTTGAATTTGGCTATGCTCTCTGTGTCTTTTTGTTAGTTTGGATAAGAATTTGTCTATCTTGTTGACTTTCTCAAAACCAACTCTTTGTTTCAATGTTTTTTAGTATTGTTCTCTAATTTCTATTTTATGGATTTTAGGCCTCAGTCTGTTCATTTCCTGCTGTCTACACTTCTTTATTATTTTTTTTGTTCGAGAACTTTCAGGTGTGCTATTAAGTAACTAGTCTTGACCTTTCCAAATTCTGTATGAAGGCACTTAGTGCTATAAAGTTTCCTCTTAGCATTGCCTTCACAATGTCTCATAAGTTTGGATATTTTATACATTCATTTTCATTGAGGTCTAGGAATTCTTTAATTTATTCCTTTATTTCGTCTTTGACCCAGTGGTGATTCAGTAGAGAGATTTTTTTTTTTTTTTTTGGTCTCCATGAGTTTGGAGACTTTCTATCTTGTTGTTGTTGTTGTTGTTGTTGGGATCCAGATTTAATATATGGTGTTTTAATATATGGTGTTTTTATCTTTTGAAAATTCCCTTGGAACTGAGTATGTAGTCAATATTGGAGAATGTTCCATAGGTTGCTGAAAAGAAAGTGTATTGTTTTGTGTTTGGGTGAAATGTTCTGTAGATATCTGTTAAATACATTTGGGTCATACTGTCTGTTAACTGCAGTATGCCTCTGTTTAGTTATTGTCTGGGTGTCATTGTTAAGAGTAGGGTATTGAAGTCTCCCACTATCGATGTGTGAGGATGAATGTATAATTTAAGCATTATTAGTATTTCTTTTATAAACATGGTTTCCTTGTTTTGGGGAATAGATTTTGAGAATTGAGAAATCATCTTGGTGTTTTTTTCATTTTATGATTATGAAGTGTCCTTCCCCATGTCTTTGGATTAATTTAGGTTTCAAGTCTATTTTTTCATATATTAGAATAGCTGCACAAGTTTTTTTTCAGAGCTTGTAAAATCTTTTAAAAACCCTTTTCTCTGAGGTAATATCTATCCTTGAGGTGTGTGTGTGTGTGTGTGTGTGTGTGTGTGTGTGTTTATATGCAGCCAAAGGATGGATTTTATTTTCACAACGCTTCTGGTAGTCTGTGTCTTTTTATTGATGAATTAAGTCCATTAATACTGAGAGGTAATAATAATCAATGATTGTTAATTTCAATTATTTTGTAGTTGTTGATGTTGGTTTGTGTATGTATGTGTGTGTATGTGTGGATGTGAGTGTATGTATGTGTGTATGTGTGTGTGTGCGTGTGTGTGTGAGAGAGAGACAGAGAGAGAGACTGAGAGAGAGAGAGTTATATGTTTACATTTTAAGTTATGCCCATGGGAGAGTATTTATTTTTTGTTTATCATGGGTATAGTTAACCAGTTGGGGTTGGGGTTTACCTTCTATTACCTTCATTAGGGCTAGAATTTTGGATAGATATTTTAATGTTGATTTTGTTATAAATTATCTTGTTTTCTCCATTTATGGTGATTGAAAGTTTTGCTGGGTATAGTAGTCTAGGCTGTCATCTATGGCCTGTTAGAGTCTGCAACACATTCGTTCAGGTCCTTTTGGATTTTGAGTCTCCATTGAGAAATCAGGTGTAATTCTAATTGGCCTGTCTTTGTATATTATTTGACTTTTTTTTCCTTTGCAGCTTTTAATATTCTTTATTTGTTCAGTGTGTTTAGTGTCTTGACTATTATGTGGTAAGAGAGTCTTTCTTTTCTGGTCCTATCTGTTATTCTATAAGCTTCTTATGACTATCTTTAAGGTAGGGAAATTTTCTTCCATGATTTTGTTAAAACTATTTTCTGATTCTTTGACCTGGGAATTTTCTCCTTCGTCTATTTATATTATTTTTATGTTTGTTCTTTTCACAGTATCCCAGAATTCCTGAATGTTTTGTAGCATGAATTTTTTGAATTTAACATTTTATTTTGACTGATGAGTACATTTCCTTTACTGTATCTTTAATGCCTGAAATTCTTTCTTCCTTTACTGTATCTTTAATGCCTGAAATTCTTTCTTCCATCTCTTGTGTTCTGTTGGTTATGCTTGAGCCTTTAATTTCTCATCATTTAATCAGTTTGTGTATCCTTCATTGCTTTTACTTATATTTTCATGTTTTGAACAGTTTTGTTTATTTTTATGGACTGGTTATTCGTCTGTTTTTTCTTGGTTTTCTTGACATTCTTTAAGAAATTTAATGATATTCCTCTGAAATGACTGCTGAACTTGCCTAAAGGTGAGATGGTCCTTTGGGGTTATTGCTTTATGAAAGAGTCTGCCAGATATTCTGCAGGACACAGAAGAAAGTAACTGAAAACTGCCATAATAGGCAGAACTGTCTTTGAAATTTCCTGCTTCGTGGAAAAGTCTGCTGTATACTATGGGCCTGTAGGCTGAAGATGAATGCCCCAACGGTACAATAAACTTTGGGTAACTGTCTAGGCAGCAAGATGTCACTGTCAATGCTAGAGTTTTTGAAATTGCTTACAATGTATTTCCTATTTACTTAGGTAATAATATATCCTTCTGGAGTCTTTGATGGAGTTGAAGAATCTATAGTTATAGTTTTCCTTAGTTATAATAAAAGATAGATATAAATATTGTAACTGTAATTCTTGCTTGATAACTCTTGTTATATGTTATTTTACTATGTTAAAGATAAATCCTTCCTTTTTGTTTAAACAGAAAAGGGGAAATAGTGTGGGATGTCCTTCTGTCTACGTGTTGCTTTTATTGGTTAATGGATAAAGAAACTGCCTTGGCCTGTTGATAGGGCAGAACTTTGGTTGGTGGGGAAAACTGGACTGAATGCTGAAAGAAGGAAGGCAGAGAGGGAGACACCAGGGAGCTATTGCTTGAGTCAGACATGCCAAAATTTTACCTGGTAAGCCACAGCCTTGTGACGATAAACAGATTACTAGAATTGGGTTAAATTAAGATGTAAGATTTACCCAACAAGAAGCTAGAGCTAATGAGACAAGCAATGTTTTAAAAAATACAGTTTCTGTGTGATTATCTCAGTTCTGGGTGGCTGGAATGAAGAAGTAGCCTCTGTGTAACATTCCTCCAATTGTCTTCTGTTGAGGGTCATGGAAGAGTAAGAGTAAGCAGCTTTGGAACTCATGTGACATGACTTGGTGGCCAGAAAAAGCATGTCAAGAGAGCCTTGGAGAGGCAAAGCCCAGAGAACAAGGTGTCCTGAGGTCCTCATGCTGATATTCAAAATAGCTCTGCTTATTGTTCTCACAATCACCATGACCCTCATAATCTAGGCATTGTATCAATACTTTCTTGCCCCTCTGTTACTATTATTAAAACTAGTAAATAGTGATTTATGTTTTTTTCAGTCATTGTTGCTGGAGCAGATTAATGATTCAACCACCACCCTTAGAAAGGAATTTTGACATATTGATTGTTGGTAAATTTAGGTTATAATGTTTCTATTAATGGCTTTGATGTAGAAAATCTTAGGGCACAATTTAAAGTTTAGAAAGCAACACTTTTGATAGTTGAGCAAGGGACTTGTTGAGGTCAGGGAACAAAAATGATGACAGCTTGGTTATTACCAGCTGATGTACTTTTCTTGATAGGATGGGTTGGTGACCAAAGGTGATGATTAACTCCTTGTACTCATTTCTGAATTCTGCTTCCTGGTATGATTTAATAAAAAAAAAGAAAAAGAAAAGAAAAACTGTTGATGAGTTTGTGTGCATCCTGAAGATTTAAACCAGTTGTTTTTCATATATAAAAGTCTAGATTTGTGATTATTTTAAGATATTTTTTATAAGATTTCTTTTTAAGATAAATAATAAAATGAATGATCCTTTCTTTGTAACCACAAATTGCAGCTTGCCAGTAAAAGAACTGGTTCCGAAAGGTACCTTGCTTGTTTATATTTTGTTAATCTATAACAAGCTATTTAGACATGAATATATGCCAAACCATAGAATAATTTGTTTCTTTTTTACCTATATATGTAAAATGTTTAATCATGTAAGGGAAATGGAAAATGTTTTTTTTAAACTTGTATTCATTGTAGTCATTCACTTGAAAAATGGACTGTAACCACATTGTAATTTTTACACTGCTTGAAAGATTTTGCTGGGGTATATAAGCTGTAAGGGAAAAATTAAGGAAATTAGAAAGAAAATGTCAGAAGGCAGACATCAGGAAACATGTAGAAGAAAATATGTAAAGGAAATAGATAAGGGAAGAAATAAATGAGAGAGACCCTGACATCTGTTGTGTCTGCGTGCCACATTTGATGGTAAAACTAGTGACATGTGACTTCCATATCATTTATTTTCAAGTTTTCTCAGCAGTAAACATTTGAAACTATCCTTGTCCCATAGCCACACTGATGAATATCTTGAATATGACCATAGAAACTTCATCCGGCAATGGATGAAGATAGAGACAGAGACCCACATTGGAGCACTTGACTGAGCTCCCAAGGTCCAGTTAAAGAGCAGAAGGAGGGAGAACATGAGCAAGAAAGTCAGGACCGTGAGGTGTGTGTCCACCCAATGAGATGGTGTGACTGATCTAATGGGAGCTCACCAAGGCCAGCTGGACTGGGATTAAATGAGCATGTGATCAAACTGGACTCTTTGAATGTGGCTGACAATGGGGGCTGACTGAGAAGCCAATGGCACTGGGATTTGATTCTACTGCATGTACTGGCTTTTTGGAAGCCTAGTCTGTTTGGATGCACACCTTCCTAGACCTGGATGGAGTGGGGAGGGCTTTGGACTTCCCACAGGGCAGGACACCCTGACTACTCTTAGGACTGGAGGGGGAGGGGGAAGGTGGAGTGGGGAGAATGCGAGGGAAATGGGAGGAGGTGGAAATTTTAAATAAATAAATAAATAAATAAATAAATAAATAAATAAAAGAAAATGTCAAGTGGGAGGAAGTAGAAAAAACTTGGAATTAGGGACATTGACAGATGCAATGACAGAGATTATATGTCTTTGCTGACAAATATATTTCAGCAATCTTCTAAAATACATGATTTCTTAAATAGTGTTTAAAATAGAAAAAACTATACTCTTGGAAGAAAAGTATATTGTTTCTGGTATAAAATTTAATCATCTATTTGTCAAAAATTTTGTCTATCTATCATTATAAATAATGACAAGTATGAAAGTACCTGCAGAATCCAAGATGTGTATATGGAATTTAAACCTATCGAGACAAATTAAAATAATTTAATTTCTTCTACGGTGTGGTCTTCAATGTGCTAACTATAATATGATAGAAATCAACCACCCAATTTGAATTTTAGATACAGAGAATATAATCTTTAAATGGTCTCATTCTTTAACGAAAACTGTTCAATTACATATGATTCCAAAGGAAATAGCCTGTATAAGAACTAAAGCAAAGGACAGTGGCGCTGGGCTCTGATTCTTCTGCATGGATGGGTTCTGTGGGAGCCTTCTCAGCTTGGTCGATCACCTTCCTGGACCTGGGGGGGAGTTGGGAGGACCTTGGACTTAGCATAGAGTGGGGAACCCTGATGGCTCCTTGGCCTTGAGAGGGAGGGAGGGGAGGTATGGGTGGAGGGAAGGGGAGGGAAGGGGGGAGAAGGAGGGGAGGGAAGGGGGAGGAGGAGCGGAGGGAGGGGGGAGGAGGAAGGAAGGAGATGGAAATTTTTAAATATAAAAAAAATAAACCATGAGAAAAAAAAATAAAAAAAAAGGTTCTGACTTAAATAAAGGCACATCATTTTATGCAAAAAAAGAATAAATAATGTTATCATGGTTCTGATATATATGTAAGACTGTTAATTATTAGACAATTAAAGCAAAATAGAAAGCACATTTTTTACTACCTAAATGTGAATGTGTCATTTCCCTCAGGGGAGAATTTTATTATTTAATGTAACTTTGCTGCTGACATAAAAATGCTTAAATGAATATACTAAGCTCCAGCATACTTATATGTGAAATTTCAGAGTCACTTTTGATTTTAAGATGAACCTTCTCAAGAAAGCGTTCATTCCAATGTACTCAAGATTCAATGTAGCTAAACCTCCATGGATCTCCACAACTATCATTCTTGGGTAAAGATACTACAATAAAATTCTTTCAGAGGCCTCTCAATGACTACACTGTTACCTCCACTGTAAGAGATGCTTTTTTATGCTGTAGGGTGAAGAAAGTATCTCATTGAATAATAACAATGGTTTCTAGATTCATTATTTATTGAGAGATACGCACATAAATTAATATTAGTAGGAATCATGCATGAGGATTATACAATGTAAAGGCATAAAATATATGAACTCTACCCAAAAGAACTCAGAAAACAACACAGACTGTGTGTAACATTTCTGTTATCCAAGATGTGCAACTGAGTTAGTGGTCTAGGCAGTCAACAGAAGAGCCAGGAAATCAGTCAAGACACTTTTGTGCTTCTCTAATCCCAGCCATTTCATAAACAGCTAAACAAAGATGGTCTAAGTATATTTAATTGCTTAAAAATTCCTTGAACATGGGTATGCAAATGTAAATTTATCACACTAGTCTAATGCTGCAATTTCTAGTGAGGGTTTAGAGAGATGGCTCAGCAGTTCAGAGTGCACACACAGGGCACAGGTTCAGTTGCCAGATCTCACATGGTAGCTCATAATGACTGAAACTCAAGTTCCAGGGATCAGAAGGACTCTTCTGACCTTTGGGAACTTCTGTATGTGTGTAGTACATATACATACTCTTAGACACACACACACACACACACACACACACACACACACACACACACTGGAATTAAATAAATATTTAAATCCCTAACAAGGAAGGGAAAACTGCCCTTACCAGGCATTCAGCCTAAAGGCACCTGCATCCATCTCAGGTCCTGTTTTCTTCAGCACCCTGCATTTTTAATCTCCCCATGCTTCATTTGCATTAGAGTCTGAGTCTGAGTTGACTCTCCAGTCTTATCAAACATGGCTGGTCCCTAACTGGTGCAGTCTTGTGGAAGGCACAGGGAACATAGACAGGTGCAAGAAGTGGTGAACTGGGGAAAGAAAAAAAGAAAGAAAGAAAGAAAGAAGAGAGAGAGAGAGAGATAGAGAGAGAGAGAGAGAGAGAGAGAGAGAGAGAAAGAGAGAAAGAAAGAAAGAAAAAAGGAAAAGAAAGGAAGGAAGGAAGAACGGAAGAAAGATGGAGGGTATGGGAGGATTTGGAGGGAGGAAAGGGACAATAATTCAATGAGGTTAAATTATAATCTCAAAAACAAAAGAAATATACAACAACAACAAAATCCCCCCCTTTTCCCTGTTGAAGTTTTATCTCAAGCGCTCCTCATGGCAATGAGGCAATGAAAAGACTAAGACATTTTCCTACTTATAAGCTCCACCACTTCAGAAACAAACCAACAGCTCTATAGAATAAAAAAAAAAAAAAACTTGTAAACCATGTGACCATGTGTCTTCCTTCAGGTCTTCAAACAATTTACACGAACTCATTTGACAGCTATATCCTTAGGCCTTTGCATATCATCTTAGTATCAGACTTATCTGAGACTACTGTTGCTATCCTAGCATAGAGACATTAAAATATTCCAGGTAAGATTTCTACATTTACTGTTACCTAGAGTGCATGCCCTAAAGCCATAGTGTTTTCCACTGAAGTTAGAATATCTATAATTGTAACTTTTTCTAATTACATATTCATTCCATACTTGGGGAGAGTGCTCTGGATGACCTTCAAGTCTCCTCACAACCCCAATGTATTTTTTTTTCCTGAAAAGAAGGAACTTGTGAAAGTGGGAAGATTTTTGCATAAAATTATTTTTTTTTTCATTCAGGGTCAAATAATAATAGCTAAAATTATCTATATCCTAGAGAAAAGAAGAAGAAAGTGTCTTAACGCCTCAGTGAAAAATTTTATGACCTATTTTTTGAAAATGTAATAGAATGAAATGAAGAAAATTATATTCTGTCTCTATATAAATATCTCATTTGCATATAAAGTTTTGTTAGAGACAGACTAATATTAACTACTTAACTCCTTGAATACCACCTCAGTATTTGCTGTATGTGAAGGTTACAATAGAAATTAATCTGCTTTTCATATAAAAGTAGAGCGTTAAGAAAGAGTGTCCTTTTAACATTGACAACAAGTTTTCTGTTTCTTCCCAGACCCTGACTTCTTCAATTTCCTAATCTTTTAAAATGGGCAATAAATGAAATTTTAACAGTCTCAGGAAGGCTTGTAGTTAGAAAGATAAACACACATACACATGCCTACATACATACATACAACTTCTAAAATGACACTTTTTGTAATTTACAATAATGGCTTGATGACATCAAGGAAGAAGGCATTAAAGTTTTTAAATTATTTGCATTTCAAATATGATGTAGTCGTGGCACTCTTAAAAGATATTAGTGATTTCTGTAGTTGATTTAATTTTTTTCATGTAGGTTATTTAGTGACTGTATTAATTCAGTATTTTAAATACAGCAAATACATTTCTTTGGAACTATTCCTTGTATTTTCTTCTACCATAGTCTTAATTTTTCAAAACTGATTTTTCTATTAATTAAATAATAATTTCCAAATAGTTTGTGTTGTTAATTTTCATCTTTATTTGTGTGTGCCTCTTGTATGTGAGTGTCTGTGGATGGCAGAAGAGAACAGAGGACTGAAAGATTTGGAGTTAGAGGAGTTTGTTAGTGGCATGGGTGCTGGGCACCTAAGTTGCTTGTCTGGAAGAGCAGGAAGCCTCTTAACTGTCAAGCCATCTCTTTAGTATCACTTACAGAGTTTTAAATACAATGAATAGACGGATTGGATAATGACTCCCGCTTAAAGAACTTTCTGTGAAGACATAAAGAGCAGAGAGTTTGGGTCTCCAGAACCCAGGTAGCATGCCAACTGGGGATGGAAGTTGGCTTGTGATTCAAGCCTTCAGAGGCTGACAAAAGGTTCACCTAAACAAGCTGTGATGTGGGAAGTCCTGTTGCTTTTATTGGTTAGTGAACAAAGCTGTTTTGGCTAATGCCTTAGCAAAGCCAGGCAGGATATCCAAATAGAGATAGAAAGAGACTAGGCAAAGTCGAAGAGATGCTATATAACTGCTGAAGGTGACAGGTGCCGTGTCATCACCAATAAGGCATAGCCTCGTACTGATGCACAGATTAATAGGAATGGGATAATGTAAGATGCAAAAGTTAGTCAATTAGAAGCCAGGGATAATAGGCCAAGTAGTGTTGTAATTAATATAGATTCTGTGTTATTACTCCGGTGTGGGCAGCTGGGAAACAAATGAGCAGCCTCTGCTTACAAAGATGATCATTGAGAACATTTACATGGGAGAATGCTAGATTTGATCCTGAAATCTTCTCTCAGTGAACAAACCAGAGAATGATCAAGCACAATTCCCATAATTGACCTCAGGTGCTGTTTAGGATGATCAATTAATCTACCAGAACTCAGGTATCCTCAGACTGAGGTGAACTTGGGTGACAACTAGTAGAGATTATTATATGTCAGGTCTACATCATGTCCCTTTATCTTTGGAATTCTGTTTCTGCTACATTCGTACTTCAATTGCTGAATTAACTGAATGCTGCTTAGCTTTTGAGAAACTTTGCAAGTTTCTTCCCAAGAACTTTTTTTTTCCTCATGTTTTTATTAAAGATTTCCATCTCCTCCCCTCCTCCTCCCACTTCCCTCCCCTCCCTTCCACCCATACCCCAACTCCCTCCCTCTCCAGGCCAAAGAGCCATCAGGGTTCCCTTCACTATGTTAAGTCCAAGGTCCTCCCAACTCCCCCTAAGTCCAGAAAGGTGAGCAACCAAACTGACAAGGCTCACAGTGAGCTTGTCCATGCTGTAGAGTCCAAGCCCATCACCATTGTCCTTGGTTTCTCAGTCCTCCTCCACCGTCAGCCACATTCAGAGAGTCCAGTTTGGTTGGATGTTCCATCAGTCCCATTCCAACTGGACTTGGTGGTCTCCCGTTAGTTCTGTCCTACCATCTCAATGGGTGAATGCACCCCTCACGGTCCTGACTTCCTTGCTCATGATCTCCCTCCTTTTGCTCCTCATCAACTTTGGAGCTCAGTCTGGTGCTCCAATGTGGGGCTCTGTCATTTTCTCCATCCAATGCCAGGTGAAGGTTCTTACTTCTGCTGGGACTGTACTGGCCAAGATCCAGCACACACTTCTCCAGCCCTTCCCAAGAACTTTTTGTTTCTACTAGATAACAGAATTTGTAACCTTTATCTGATCATAAGTTGCTTGAAGTAAATACTATTTCTGACTTTCTTGCATATTATTCTATAAATAATTATAGCTCTTGTGTGTAATGCACCCATAGTTTCACTCAAACAAATCCAAAGCATCCTTCCCTTCCCCTGTGCTATTCAAATTCCTGGAATTTAAAATGTGTGATTGTTGGAGCCAGATAGAATATCATGAAAACAAATTAGAGTCATCTCAATATGAATCACACAGCAACAAAATCAGCTTAACCTTAGACATATTCATCTGTCATATTAATCTTTAGCCATCTGTCTAAATTTCAATTAGAAAAAATATTAACTTATTATTTTGAAATTATGGAAATTTTTCATTGAAATTCATCTTAATTGATACGAATACTTGATCCAGGTTATACATGGTTGAAATAGTATGGTTTCAACTCAGTGTTCAATATTTTATTACTCCCAGTGGCGAGATAGTTAAGCATTGCATTCTGCAGAACACCTGTGTTGGTCTGGCTGCTTTGTACTGCTATGACAAATATCTGAGGGAGCTTAATAAAATACAGATTGCTTTTGATTTATAGTTTCAGATCTTTCAGACAACTGCTGTCTTATATTGCTGCTTTCTGCAAGGCAGAAACATGCTGACTGAAGGGATCAGACAGCAGAGGAAATCTGCTCACTTTCTCAAAACTAGGTGGAAAGAAGAGAGGGAAGGCATTGGAGCCAAGACATTCCTATTCAGTGCACGCCTTCAAAGAACTCCTTCCTCAACAAGAACCCACTTCTTTGATTCTAATATTGCCCCAACCTCCATTGGTACTAATTGTCAACGGGTTATTCTACAGATTAGATTAAGGCATCATGCTCTAATTACTTCCTTCAGGCCCTTCTGATCCAAGAGTTGGTTCTCTGAAAGATTAACAAGATTGACAAAGCTCTAGCAAGACTAATCAAAAGAAAGAAAGAGAAGCCTCAAAGAAATAAAACTAAAGATAGAAATAAATTGTTATAATACATTGAAAAGAAATTCAAATCAAATGGGAATGTCTTCCAATTTATATTCCACAAAGTTGGACCTGAAAGAAATGGGTAAATTTCAAAATGTGTACAATCTACCACAGATAACTTCAGGAGATGTAAACAAGTTCACATCTCCCACAACCCACAACAAATTGTGAGTTCAAATTAAAAATTAAGTCTGCTTACAAAGAAAAGCCCATGTATTCACTGTTGCATTCTACCAAATTTGGGGATATAAAGTCTTATACACTTGATTTATTGTAGTAAACCACTGAATAACAAACTCATAAGAATAACCATTTCAAAAGGAAAAATAACAATAAACACACATGCAAAAAGTAGTTGAAAGTAATCCTGTATGTTCTACAACAGGACTCAGCACATTATGGCTGGGGATCCAATCCTGTTCTCTGCCTGTTTCTGTAGAGAGGGTTATATTGGAATGCAAACAACTTATTTGTTAATTCTTTGTCTATAGCTGCATCCCCACTGGAAAGGGGGAGCTGCATAGTTACAACTGAGACACCCTACCCAAATGTCTTGACATATTTATTTTCCATCCAAACACAAAAATATTTCAGAGACCTCATTCAGAATAATAACTGATAATTTTGTTATGTATGTTCTCTCTGAAATGTCAGTAGTAAGAAGTCTTGTTTAGAAAGGAATTTCATCATCAATCACTCCTCAAGTATGCAAATGCTTGGGGAGCATTTGAGTGAAGGGTAGAATGTCTTACAGTCCGATAGTATTTATTGACCTAGTGCTTCTGAGCCATATGGACTACATCTACCAAAGACAGATATAGATTCCAGCTTCAGTCTGCAAGCCTCGACGGAGAGAATAATAGCTTGGTCAATAGCAGTCGAAACCCATGGTCCATTAATTACCATTTAGGTTTAAGACGTCAGCCTACATATAAATTCGTTCCCACGAAATGGAAGATTCTTCTCAGGGGTTGTAGCCCACTTACCTTCATATATTAGAAGTCTGTCAGGAGAAATAAGAAGTCAGTCAACTTCAAACCAGCTGAATTAGTCTAGCTTCACCCAAGAAATCAATGATTCAAATGAGAAGGCATGCTGAAATAAGATGGAAATGTGAAATCCCAGCTCATTCTTAGGGAAATAGTGTGGCATTCGGTGTGGGGAACCTTATTTACACTTGTTAGAAATCTTCCTGCTGGTGGATAACTGTCTGGGCTCTAAGCACAAAATATCCCATGTTAATCAATACATGTGTGTCAATTGCGACAGCATATTGCTGTACTTCAAAAAGCTTAGTACTCAGTACTCAAGAAGTACCCAGCACAAGTCTTTGGTAAAATATTTAGGTACTGAAAATTTAGTCTGAGCTTTAGTCAACCTCACATACCTATTTAACTATAATTACCTATATTGTCTATTTATTCATATTTACCCATCTGATGGATCCAAAATTGCCTTATTATGGCAATGAGATTTACAGTAAAGATTTCAATATGAATCATTTATTTTATTCATGATACTGATAAACTAATTTCATTCCATAAATATTTGCTCTGTTATGACAGAGGTATGACAAAGTTCTTGTTCATTTTGAGATATAAATTTCCTTCCTCCCCTAAACTAAAGACGGGAGACTCTAGACAAATGTAGTAAATAAACATATAGGAAATAAAACCCCTTGGTGACGATTTCAACTTAGGGTTAACTGATCAATTATAATTGCTTGTTCTGTGATATTGTCTTTTCTTAGCATTTTTGTTTTCTTTTTAAAGATTTAAACACACACACACACACACACACACACACACACACACACCTACATACATACTGTGCCTTTAGATGAGAGAAAGAGGATCAGATCCCCTGGAACTAGAGTTATAAGTCATTGCAAAGGTAAAGTCATGGGGGTATGGGGACTATTAACAAAATTGAGATTCTCTGGAAGAGCAGTAAGCATTCTTAACCACTGAGTCACCTCGCCATCCCCATCTTTTACCTTAAATATCATTTTTTTGCTTTTTCAGATTAGAATTGTATAATAAAATATATAGACCTTTAATTTTATCATTTGGATACTTATTGATTAGTATCTGTCATGCTTTATATTATAATTCGTTTGGAGGCAAGGAAGAAAAGGCAGACATTGTCAGGAAGAGAATTTTAATGAAAATGCAGGGAATTTTAAAAATAAAAACCATTTTACTGACAGTAATAGACTGTTTCTGGAAGCTACAGAGTTTAGAGACAAGTTTAAAAATTGCAGCACAATCTTTTTATTTAAAAAATAATGTTTGTGAATCATTGAAGGAAATGGCCTAGGAAAAGGGAAATAAGGGAATTAAAGGAGAAGAAAACATAATTAATGATCACATTGCTGTGATTAGAATGAGTAATGAATTATTAGTACCTCAACAAGTGTTTGTTGACTGTATGTTTAATTAATGCTGAACTGTTATTTCACCCTATTCTATGCATATGTTAATCCATATTGGAAGCAAAGGGTTCCTACTACTTAGAAAGTAATTACCTTTAATTGCAGCATGGTAGGCAACATATTTCACAGCAATCTATTGGGTTGCTTCATTTCTTCAGTGCGAGTTATTTCAATTTCAAAAGATAAAGTAAATAATAAACGTGCATATATGCATGAGAACACATACGAAAATACAAACCACTAAACAATATCCATCAAAGTAAAGAAACTTCAAATGCTGTCAATGTGACCTAGATATTTTTCCTGCTATTTTTAAGACACTTCATTTTAGTTTTCCAAACAGCCTAAACAGCTTAAAATATGAAAATCATGGTATAACAGTTTTTAGTAGTTCCTTTTTCCCCTCTGTATGTCATTGAATACTAAAGTGTTAGAGATGCTAACGGTTGAGAAGCAAATGAAAGACCTGATTGTAATAAACAAAAAGAATATAAAGATAAAAATAGAGCAAGAGAGGTAGCAAGAGAGAGAAAAAAAGAGAGAGAGAGAGAGAGAGAGAGAGAGAGAGAGAGAGAGATCATGTTTGTTACTTACCCTGAAACCAAGTATAAATGGAAAAGCATACAGGCTGATAGGAGACAGAGAGCTTAAGCCCACATTCTTTTTTTTATTTTTATTTTTTAATTAAAAACTTTACTTTTCACTTTACATACCAACCTAGTTCACATTCCTTTCCCTCCTCCGACTCCCTACTCCCACCCTTCCCATCCTCCATTCACTTCTCAGAGGTGGTAAGGCCTTCCTTGAGCAGTCAACAAGGTCTGGCATACCAACTTGAGGCAGGACTCAGCCCCCTGTCCCAGTATCAAGGCTTGAAAAGGTATCCCTCCATAGGGAATGGGCTCCAAAAAGCCTGTTCCTGCAACTGGAATGTTTCCCATTGCCACTGCCAGCCACCACCCAACAGATCAAGCCACATGACCATCACCCATATTCCAAGGGTCTAGCTTGGTTCCATGTAGGTTCCCCAGCTGTCAGTCCTTAGTCTGTGAGCTCCTACTAGCTCGGATCATCTCTTTGAGGTTTTTCCCCTTATTGCTCTTGACCCCTTTGTTTATATGATCTTTCTTCCCTCTCTTAACTGAACTCCAGGAACTCAGCCCAGTACTTGGCTATGTGTCACTACATCTGCTTCCATCAGTTACTGAATGTAGATTCTGTGATGACAATTAGGGTAGTCAGTAATCTGATTATAAGAGAAAGGTCCTTTAAGACACCCTCTCCACTATGGCGAGATATCTTAGCTGGGGACATCCTTGCAGATTCCTGAGACTTTCTCTAATGCCAGGTTTCTCCCTAATCCCATAATGGCTTCATCTATCAAGATAATTCTTTCATTGCTCTCCCCTTCTACCCTTCCCCCAACTCAGTCTTCTTGATCCCTCGTATTCTCATCCCCCATCCTCTACTTTCTACTCCCCTTTTAGTTTACCAAGGAGATCACTATTTTCCTTCTAGGGGCTCTCCATATGTGTCCCTCTTTTTATCTAGCATCTCTGTGATTGTGGATTGTAGCTTGATTATACTTTGCTTTACGTCTAATATTCACTTATGAGTAAGTACACACCATGTTTGTTTTTCTGGTATGAGTTACTTCACTCAGGATGAATTTTTCTAGTTCCATCCATTTGCCTGCAAATTTCAAGATGTCATTTTTTTTAAACATTGAATAATATTCCATGGCATAACTGTACCACATTTTATTATCAGTTCTTTGATGATGGTCATCTAGGTTGTTTCCAGGTTCTGGCTATTATAAATAATGCTGCTATGAACATAATTGAGTAAAGTTTTTTGTGGTATGATTGTGCATCCTTTGTATATATGCCCAGGAGTGTTAATGATGGGTCTTGAGGAAGATTGAGTACCAATTTTCTGAAAAACTGCCATATTGATTTCGAAAGTTGATGAACAGTAAAATACAGGCAAACCAAAACCAAGACATCATAAAAAAAATCCTTCATTCTACACCATCATCAAATATACTTAATCCCAGAGATGCAGGAATGGTTCAAAATACAAAAATCTTTAAATGTAATCCACCATATAAATAAACTGAAAAAAAAAGTACCTGACCATTTTATTAGATGCTGTCAAAACTTTCGACAAAATCCAACACCCATTCATGATAAAACTATTGGAGAAATCAAGGATACAAGGAACATACCTAAATAAAACATAATAAAGGAAATATACTGCAAGCCCACGGTCAACATCAAAATTAACGGAGAGAAACTCAAAGCGATCCGACTAAAATCAGGAACGTGACAAGGCTGTCCACTCCATATTTATTCAATTTAGAACTCTAAATTCTAGCTATAGCAAGAACGACAACAAAAGGAGATCAAGATGATACAAACTGGAAGAGAAGAAGTTGAATTTTCACTACTTGCAGATGATATGATAGTGTACATAAGTGACCGCAAAAATTCATCCAGGCAACTTCTACACTGATAAACATCTTCAGTAAAGTGGCTGTATACAAAATTAAAAAAATAAAAAGCAAGAAAGAAGAAATCTTTAGCGTTCCTATATACAACTGATAAAGGAATTGAGAAATAAATTACCCTTTTCAATAGTCACAAATAGCATACAATTTCTTGAGGTAACCTTAACCAAACATGTAAAAGACCTGTACAATGAGAACTTTAAATCTTTGAAGAAAGAAATTAAAGAAGATACTAGAAAATGGAGAGATCTCCCATTATCTTGGATAGGTAGGATTAAAATACTAAAAATGACAGTCTACAGATTTGATATAATCCCCAACAAAATCCCAACACAATTCTTCATAGATCTTGAAAGAACAATACTTATCTTCATATGGAAAAAACAAAAAAACCCAGGAAAACCAAAACAATCCTGAGGCATCACCATCCTTGACTTCAAGTTCTACTATAGAGCTATAGCAATAAAAACAGCTTAATATTAGCATAAAAACTTACATGTGGATCAATGGAATTGATTTCAAGACCCTGATATTATTAATCCACATACCCATGAACACCTGATTTTTTGACAAAGAAGCCAAAATTGTACAATGAAAAAAAGAAAGCATCTTTAACAAATGGTGCTGGCATAACTGAATGTTAACTTAGAACAAGAATGAAATTAGATCGATATCTATTCCCATTCACAAAACTTAAGTCCAAGTGAATCAAATACCTCAATATAAATCCAGTTACACTGAACCCTATAGAAGAGAAAGTGAGAAATAGCTCTGAATGTGTTGACGCGAGACCACTTCCTAAATATAACACTAGTAGCACCGACTCTAAGAGCAACAATCAAGAAATGGGACCTCCTGAAACTGAAAAGCTTCCGTGAGGCAAAGATGTGGTCAATAATACAAAACAGCGGTCTACAGAATGAGAAAAGATCTTCACCAATTCCACATCTGACAGAAGGGTGATCTCCAGAATATACATATATATTTTTCAAGAAACTAAATGTTTTTAATATTTTTAATTAAAATAATACTATGGCATGTCCCCTTCTTCATCTCTTCATCCATCTTCTTGTTACTGTCTATGGAAGCACCCCTCTCATGCCTTTACCTTCAACTTGATAGCCACACACACACACACACACACACACGTAGCCCACAGACATAAACGTAAACAGGTTAACATGGAAGGGAGAAAATCTAATTGGATCCCATCCCCTCAATAAAGAATGATTAAGTAACTATTGACTGATGGAAGGGAACACTAGTCTCTCCCAGAGATGATTCCAGTTATATTGGTCTTCCAATGCAGCAGTTAGTCTTGAAACCGTAAGCACAAAAACAGCAAAAATGGATTCAGAAATACTGCTTGAAACTAGGCAATGGATTCCTGCAATCCGCAGAGACAAAAGCAAATGCAATCTCAATTAGGAAGAAGACATAGCAACACTTAAAGACTTCGGAGATTGAAATGATTCCCACCCCTCTGGTAAGGAGACTAATGAACAGTGAAATGACCACTTGTGAGCAACAGATGGAAAACAAGGCAGGGAGAAAGAGACATCTGACAGAGTCCATCACCCGCGTAATCAGTCCCACGTAACTCACAAGCGAGGCCTGTGCTTCGTGTCTTACCTCATTGCCTGAACAGTCAGCACAACTCACTGATGGTACAGCTATCGCCCTCGTGAGGGGTCTTCTATCAAAACAAATGCTCTTCCTTAATGATCCAACACTAAGTAAGGAAAGAGCAGCAAAGGAGGCTTTTTCCAGTTGTCAATCATTGCTGATTTCACCAGCCTGCCTGCCTGCCAGGCTTTCTCTGCCTCCTGCCTTCTGAATCCATCCCTTCCTGCTTGCTCCTGTTCTTTATGCTTCTACCCCCACTACCTTTCCCTAAATCACTTTTTCTTTGGGCAATAAAATCCCAGTCATCTTAGGTACTGAATACATTAGCTAGAAGAAAATCTTAAAAGAAAATCCTTTTTAAAAAAAAAAAAATCTAAGCTTTCTCTTCAGACACAGTGCCTGCAAAGTTGTCATTACAATTCCCAATCTCCTGCAACACAACTGCACATTTTTCTCAGTCCTAATAGCTCTACTACAAGGATAAGGAAATACTGCATCCTGTTGATGCTCAGAATTTCCTATGTCTTTTATATGCATAATTCTTTATTAACAGTAAAAATAGAAACACCAGCACAATCCAGGGAGTATACAGCCAGTGTGGACACTTAGGCGAATTAAATGACTTGTTTTTAGCTTTAATTCCAATGGTTATGACATTTGAATAGATTCCTTTAAATATCTACATTCTAAACTATATTATGGAAGCAAAGGAAGAATACACTCAGGCTTAACACAAGTATTTTAATGATCTATCTCACTGAAAAGGAGAGTTGTATTAAGAAACCTAAATAGGGTGTTCAGCATTTTATGTCATATTTCCAATTATTCAGAGCTTAAAAATATTTTTGACTTCTGATGATGTGGCTGATACTGAAAAGATTACAAAACACTCCTCAAACTTTAAGTTCCAATGATCCTTTTCTTTATGTATGACATGACATGTAGGGGTAACAAGTCATCTGCCTTCCCTACTACATCACTTGATTCTAAGCATTCCATTTAGTTTATGACTGTGTTCTCTGTTAAAGAGAATATTACTGTACTAGTTTGCTTTCTGTTGCAGTGACAACCACCATATCCAAAAGCAACTTGGGGAGGAAAGGGTTTATTTCATCTTTTTTAATTGACATATTTTCCTTTATTTTACACGTCCACCAGTTTCCCCTCTTTCTTTCCTCCTCTTCCCTCCACCCACTTCCCACTGATTTCCCTCTGCATCTACCCACTCCTCCTTCTCCATTCAGGAAGGGCAATCCTCCCTTCCACTTAGCATGGCACATCAAGTTGAGGAAGGATTGAACTCCTCAAGTGGCATAAAGGCTGGCCAAGGTAATCCAGCATGGGGAAGAGTTTCAGAAAAGTAACCTAAGGACCAGAGACAGGTCCTGATCTCACTGCTGCGAACCTTACAAACAGACCTAACTGCACAACTGTCATATACATGCAAAGGGCCGAGGTAGGTCCCTTACAGGCTCTCTAACTATTGGTTCAGACTCTATGTGCCCCCACAAGCTCAGACCAACGGTCTGTGTGGGTTTCTTTGTCATGACATTGACTCCCCTGGTTCTACTACAATCCCTCCTTCCTTTCTTCAGGACTCCTGAAGCTTGCCCTGTGTTAGGCTATGGACCCTTGCATCTGCGTCCATCAATTACTGAATAAATGCTCTGTGATGACAATTAAGGTATTTGCCAAACAGATTACAGTAGACGGATCATCCATGCACCCTCTGAACTATTTCTAGGTGTATTAGCTGGAGTCACCCTGGTGGATACCTGGGAATTTCACTGGAGCAAGTTTCTTCTTAGCCCTCTGTCCCACCCCCAAATCACCTCCTGCACCCAGCCTGCCCAATCTTCTCCCTCACGTTTAGATCCCACCACCACCCTGGCTCATTGCCCCAGTTTACCCCGGAGATGTCTTCTATTTCCCCTTCCCAGGGAAATCCATACATCCTTTTTTGGGGGGCCTCTTTGTTATCAAACCTATCTGGGGCTGTGAATAGTAGGTTGGTTATCCTGTACTTTACACCTAATATCCACTTATGAGTGAGTACATCCCATATTTGTCTTTCTAGGTTTGGGCTATTTTTTTCTCTATCCATTTGCCTCAACATTACATAAGGTCATTGGTTTTTACTGCTGAATAATATATCATTGTATAAATGTATCACAGTTTTATTACCCATTCTTCAATTGAGGGGCATCTAAGTTCTTTCCAGGTTATGGCTATTATGAATAATGCTGCTAGCAACATTATTGAGCAAGTGTCCTTGTGCTACTATTGAACATGTTTTGGGTATATGCCCATGATTGTTATAACTGGGTCTAGAGATAGACTGAGTCCCAGTTTACTGAGGAAATGCCATAGTGATTTCCAAAGTGACTGAGCAGTTTGCACTCGTACCTGCAGTGGAGAAGTGTTTCCCTTACTCCACAAATCTCCAGCATAAGCTGTCCTCAGTGATTTTGACCTTAGCCACTTTGACAGGTGCAATACGGTATCCCAATGTTCTTCTGATTTACACTTCCCTGATGACTAAGGATGTTGAACATTTCTTTAAATGTATTTCTGACATTTGAGACTGTTCTGTTGAGAGTGTCTGTTTAGATCTGTACCTCATATTTTACTTGGGTTTGTCATTTTGATATCTAGTTTCTTGAGTTCTTTATGTATTTGTCCAATGTGGAGTTGATGAAGATCTCTTCTCATTCTATAGGCTGCCATTTTGTACTCTTGGCAGTGTTCTTTGCCTTACAGAAGCTGTTCAGCTTCAGGAGGTCCCATTTATTAATTTTTGCTCTCAGTGTCTGTGCTACTGGTGTTATATTCATGAAGTGATCTCCTGTGCCATTGTGTTCAAGGCTTATTCTCACTTCTCTTCTGTCAGGTTCAATGTCAAAGACCAGCCTCAACAAAATTCATATGCTTTAGGTTAGAAACATGCGGATTAGAATAATTAAGCAAAAGGGACAGAGATAGGAGAAAATAAGAGACAGAAACACAGAACAGCATCTAGAGAAAAATTCAGCGAATGCCAAATCCTTAATACTTACGCATTTATTTTCCATATGCTTATATACTTTACTCCAAAAGGGGTGGGGGTGTGCAACAGACTTCATTAACATGATATAAAAAATAGACAAATTCTCTGACCTTTGGTCCCAGTGGAGTGGATCCACCTGTATACCCAAAATACTAATTAACCACATCCCTAAGTCAGAATCTCTTATTTGTAGCCACATCTGTTGTCAATAACTTTCAACGAACAAAACTAAGATCAAACTCTCCGACCTCCACTCAAGGTGAAACAAGCTTGCATCTGTGGATCCTCTTAGTTCAGTGTAACTGGACTTATGCTGAGGTCTTTGAACCACTTGGACTTGAGTTTTGTGCAGGAGAATAGATATGGATCCATTTTCATTCTTCTTCATGCCAACCTAAAGTTATGCCAGTACCATTTGCTGAAGACATTTTCTTTTCCTATTTTATAAAATTGGCTTCTTTTCCAAAAATCAGGTGTCCCTTAATTTGTGGATGTATATTAGCCTCTTTACTTCAATTCCATGGATACAAGTGTCTGTTTTTATGCTAATACCAGCATATTTTCATTACTATATCTCTACACTAGATCTTGAAGTCAGTGATGGTGATACCTCAGGAAGATCTTTTATTGCTTAGGATTGTTCAGCTATCCCTGTTTTTTGTTTGTTTGTTTTTGTTTTGTTTTGTTTTTCCATATGAAGTTGAACATTGTTCTTTCTAGGTCTCTCAGGAATTGTGTTGGAATTTTGATGGGCATTGCCTTGAATCTGTAAATTGATTTTGGTTAGATTGCCAATTTTACTATGCTAATTCTACCTATCCACGAACATGGTAAATTGTACCATTTTCTGAGATCTTTTTCGATTTCTTTCTTCCAAGACTTAAAGTTCTTGTCATATTGATTTTTCACTTGTTTGGTTAGACTTACTCCAAGATATTTTATATCATTTGTGAGTATTCTAAAGGGTTATTTTTCTCTGATTTTCAGCCCATTTATCACTTTTGTTGCTTCCTCTCTCTCTTCCTTCTTTTCCTCCCTCTCTTCTTACCCAACCTGAGATGAATAATAGCCCCCGCCATATGAAGGCAAAATCGATCACTTTTTTGTCAGTGTAGCTTCCATTTATTTCTGCATGTGACCACACTTGGAGTAGTGTTTTGTTGATGTTGTCTTCAGTGATCATCTTGTAAAGGTACCCTTGAAACCCAAACATCTCCTTATTCTTTCTTTTACCCCCAAGAAGATCTGGAAGACACAAGCAGGACAGCTACTGATTTTTTTCACTGTTCTTGTTAATCTCACATCTGCCACATTACTGAAGGTGTTTATCAACTGTAGGAGTTTCCTGGTAGAATTTCTAGGGTCATTTATGCTAATACAATCATATCATCTGCAAATAGCAAACTTTTGACTTCTTTCTTTCCAATTTGTATCCCCCCCCCCTTTTTTTTGAGACAGTTCCCTTGATCTCCCTTTGTCTTATTGCTCTAGTTAGAACTTCGAGTACTATACTGAAAAGATTAGAGAGAGTCTTGTCTTTTGATGTTGACTTTTGGCTTGCTATAAATTGCTTTTATTATGTTTATGTATGTTCACTGTATCTTATCTCTCCAAGACTTTTATCATGAGGGTGTTGAAATATGTCAAGGGCTTTATTATCATGTAATGAGATGATCATGTGTTTTATTTTCTTTCAGTTTTTTTTTTACATGGTGGATCACATTGACAGATTTTGTACATTGAACTATCCTTGCATTTGTTTGGATGAAGCCTCCTTAAGTGAATTTTTTTATGTGTTTTTTGATTTATTTTAGCATTATTATATTGAGTGTTTTGTATCAATGATCATGAGGGAAATAGGTCTCTAATTCTCTTTCTTTGTAGCATCTTTGTATGGTTGGTGTATCAAGATTAAGAGTAGCCCCATAAAAAGCATTTGGAGTATTCTTTCTGTTTCTATTGTGTGGAATAATTTGAAGAGTGTTGTTATTACCTCTCCTTTGAAATTCTGATAGAATTCAGCACTGAAACCATCTGTCCCTGGGCTTTTTTTTTTTGGTTGAGAGACTTTTAATGATTGTTTCTATTTATTTAGGGGTTTTCCATCTATTTAAATTGTGTATTTTGTCTTGATTGAATTTTGGTATGTGGTACCTATCACATAAATTGTTCGTTTCTTTTAGATTTTCCAATTTTAATGGAAATCAGGTTTTTGAAATATGACTAATGATTCTCTGAATTTCCTCGGAGTCTGTTTTTCTTTACTGATTTTCTTCATTGGATATTCTCTCCCTGACTTTTGGTTAGTTTGGATAGGGTTTGTCTATCACGCTGAATTTCTCAAGGCATTAGCACTGTTTCATTGATACTTTGTATTTTTTTTTTGTTTCTACTTTGTTGATTTCAATCCCGAGTTTGATTAATATATATCATCTATTCCTCCTGGGTGAATTTACTAGTTTTACTACTAGAGCTTTCAGGTGGGCTGTTAAGTACCTAGTGTAAGATTTCTCCAAATTCTTTATGTAGGCATTTGGTGCTATGAGCTTTCTTCTTAGCACTCACTGATTTCATAATGTTCCGTAAGTTTGGATATGTTTTGCATTCATTTTCATTGAAATCTAGGAAACCTTTAATTTCTTTCTTATTTCCTGCTTGATCCAGTGGTAATTTAGTTGAGAGCTGTTCAGTTTTCATGAGTGTGTAGGCTTTCTGTAGTTTATGGGGTTTTTTTAATTCTAATTTTAACCCATGGAGATCTGATAAGATACAGGGGGTTATTCCAACTTTTTTGCATATATTGAGATTGGCTTTGTAGCAAAGTATGTGGTTAATTTTAGAAAAGTTACCATGAGGTGCTTAGAAGAATGTATATTCATTTGTGTTTGGGTAAAATGTTTTATTAATACCTGTTGTGTCTGTTTGTGTCATAACATTTCTTAGTTCCCTTATTTCTCCCTTATTTTCTATCTGGCAGTCCTACCTGCTCAGTGGTGATAATTGAGTGTTGATGTATCTCACTATTAGAATGTGGGTATAAGAGTTAGCCAATAAGAAACTAGAGTTAATGGGACAAACAGTGATTTAATTAATACAGTTTTTTATTCATTAATAATAATAAAAGCAAACAGAGGGGACTCCCACATCAAGCAAATTTTGATGTATGATTTAAGCTTTATAAAGGTTCTCTTACAAATGTTGCTCCCCTTGTATTGGGGGCACAGATGTTTAGAATTTAGCATTTATCTTCATGGATTTTTTTTCCTGTGATAAATATGTAATGTCCTTCTCCATCTTTTTTCATTAATGTTAGTTTAAAGTCTATTTTGTTGGATATAATGATAAATACATCAGCTTGTTTCTTAGGTTCATTTGATTGGAAAATATTTTCCCAACCCTTTACTCCGGGGGAATGTATGTCTTTGAAGTTGAGGTGTGTTTCTTGTATGCAGCAAAAAGATGAATCCTGGTTTTTTATCCATTCTGTTAGCCTATGCCTTTTTAAAGGCAAATTGAGTCCTTGATATTAAGGGATATTAATGATCAGTGATTA
This sequence comes from Arvicola amphibius, assembly GCF_903992535.2. Lineage (NCBI taxonomy): Eukaryota > Metazoa > Chordata > Mammalia > Rodentia > Cricetidae > Arvicola > Arvicola amphibius. The sequence continues at coordinate 102,562,867 of NC_052057.2, forward strand.
TTAATTACTGTTGTTTTCAGTTTTGTTGGTTGTGTTGTTAGTATGTATATTTCCCTTCTTTGTATTTTGCTGCTATGAGATTACGTATTGCCTGTATTTTTGTGGGTACAGCTAATTTCCTTCTGTTACTTTCTGTAGGGCTGAAATTGTAGATAGTTATTATTTAAATCTGTTTCTTCATGGAATATCTTGTTTTCTCTGACTATGGCCATTGAAAGTTTTGCTGGTTATATGATCTATTGAGTTTAGAGAGCCTCAGCTCTATTAAATTTATTTTAAATTTAACCTCTTATTCTAACTTCCATAATATCAATGTCCTATACTTAATTTTGGCTCCATGTAAAAATATTGCTGGATATGGTATTCCTGGCTGGCATCTGTGGTTTTTTATTGTCTGCAAAACATCTGTCTAGTATCTTCTGGCTTTTAGAGTCCTCATTGAGAAATCAGGTGTAATATGTTACTTGACCTTTTTCCTTTGCAACTCTTTTTTTTTTTTTTTTTTTTTTTTTTTTTTTTTTTTTTTTTTTTTTTTTTTTGGTTTTTTTGAGACAGGGTTTCTCTACAGCTTTAGAGCTTGTCCTGGAGCTAGCTCTTGTAGACCAGGCTGGTCTCAAACTTACAGAGATCCGCCCACCTCTGCCTCCCGAGTGCTGGGATTAAAGGCGTGAGCCACCACCGCCCGGCTTCCTTTGCAACTCTTAATACTCATCTTTATTCTGTATGTTTAGTCTTTTGATTATTATGTGGCATGGGGTCTTTTTTATCTGGTCCAGTTTATTTAGCATACTGTAAGCTTCTTGAACATTCAGAGTCATCCCTACTTGAGGTTGGAAAAGTTTCCATTTTTGATTTTGTTGAATATATTTTCTGCACCTTTGAACTGGAATTCTTTTTCTTCTTCTATCCCTATTATTCTTAGGTTTGACCCTTTAATGGTATCCCAGATTTCTTAGATATTTTGTGTTAAGCATTTTTTATTTAACATTTAAGGATTTAACATTTAATTTGATCAATGAAGCTATTTCCCCTATCATATCTTCAACTCCTGATATTCTCTCTCCCATCTCTTACATTCTGCTGGTGATGCTTACATCCGTAGTTTCATCTCATACCTTAGAATTCATCGTGGACAGAAGTCGGGCCAGAAAAGGAAGGCAGGAGCCGGGCGGTGGTGGTGCACGCCTTTAATCCCAGCACTTGGGAGGCAGAGGCAGGCAGATCTCTGTGAGTTCGAGGCCAGCCTGGTCTACTAAAGCTAGCTCTAGGACAGGCTCCAAAGCTACAGAGAAACCCTGTCTCAAAAAAACAAAAAAAAAAAAAAAAAAAAAGAAAAAGAAAAAGAAAATGAAGGCAGGAAATGGAGACAAAACTGCGATAGAGGGTAAAGCTCCCCATAACTTGTTTAGTTTCCCTTCTCATATAGCCCATATCACTTGCCATGGAATGACAGTACCCACAGTGAGATAGACCCTCCCAGATAATTTCAAATAGATCAATTCTAGTCAAGAAAATACCCCCGAAGAAATGTCTAAAAGCCAATCTGATGAAAACAATTCCTCAATTGATGGTCATTTTTACCAGGTGATTCTAGTTCATGTCAGGGTGGAGAAAACTAACCAGCACAATTACTATATTTCATCTTAAAGTTAGCTATGCAGACATTCAAGGTATTTGCTTTTGTTCTTGGGTAAAGAGAGAATGGAAAGCTAATATTAATTACTTTATTTATTATTTATTGTAGAATTCAGATTGAACCAAAGACTTGGCACATGCTAAGTAAATGCTCTAGCCCTGATTTATATTCCAGGCCTTTTTAAAAAATTATTATTTGAAGCAGAGTTATGTCACATTTCTCATGCTGACCTTTAACTTTCTAACTTTTTAACTCTGTCTTCCTGAGGAAAGTGATTATTTAAACCTCTGAAATGTAGTTAAAATTTAGCAAATGTAAGTGTAAAAGTATAACAAGGCAATGTAGTACAGAATCTAAAGTAAATGGTGGTATCCAGTTCATCTCTCCACTAACCAACTCTTCTGTTTAGACAGTAGATCCTATCTATAAGTACTGAAGTTTCTCCAGTGCATTCTAATAAAATATCAGGTGTTTCCTGCTAAGTACAGTCTTTCTAAATGTCCCTCACATAGTCTTGGCATCATTGATTGTTTTTTTTTTTTTTATCCTCTAAGTGTCTACGTATGTATTTCTGTATTTGTAAAAAACTTGGTAGCATGCCTCAACATAAGTCTTTTCTCCAACAACTCTGAAAGCTATATATCACAAGTCAAAATATTTGTGCTCTTCTCTTTCACAAGTGTTGTCTGAGGGTTTTCTGTCCTGCCTGGTTCCCGCAGTCGTTAAGTTCCAAAGAAATCACACAGAGTTCTACATTAGTTATAAACTGGTTGGGCTAGTAGCTCAGACTTCTTATTAACTCTCATAACTTATATTGGGCCATTATTCTTGTCTATGTTAGCCACGTGGCTCAGTACCTTATTCAGCAAGGCAGTCACATCTTGCTTCTTCTGTGGCTGGGTCACAACTGCAGACTAGGACTTCTTGCTGTTGCTGATTTTTCTTGGCTTAGAGAAACATCATTCCAACTTTTGTCTCTACTCTCTATTGTAACGTATGCTCCTTGTATTTTCTTTTGTATCTTGGAGAATCTACTCACTAAAGTTCAAGCCCAGTTTAAAAGAAAATGATGTCATCTTACGCATGATCTTAAGACAAATTCTGATATTTATGTGTAGTCTCACCGTTCTCAGTTTTTGAACAGTCAGAAGTTCGGGGACGGAGAATTCCACTTCAACTTACTGCAAATTTCTGAGTGGATTATTTTGGTGGAAGGGAGGAAAACATATGAATAAAAGTTCCCAGAAAGAAATTCTACCTTCAGCTGAACTTTCTCTAAGGCTGATTGACTGAGTAGAACTTAATCATTGAGAGGAGGTTGGAATGTTACAGATCAAAACCCTACGTTCAATGCATATCCAGTTATCTCAATCAAGTCTACATCCCTCAAGTTCTCCCAGCACCTACCCATACACTGCTTTTCTTTTCGCTCTATCAATATTTGTTTTCATTTTCAGTACTTTTTAACTTCACAAGTAGCCATTCCTTGTCCAGTTCATATCCTGTAACTAACCACTTACAACTTTTGGACCATGCTAACTTATTAAACTTTACAAAACCATAGTCTACATCATCCAAAGACTAAGAATAACATCAGATAGCCCCGAGGAGTGTTTCTGCCAACATATTTTTAAAGAGCCTTTGATCATGGTTTTATTTTATTATTACAAAACTGCCACCAAACCATTATAATATTGGAATATTATTGCAGAGCAATAATTTGGTGTGAGTGTAAAAAATGTACTGAATTCAAGGTAAAGGGGCCCTTTTCATTCCATTGTCATAGGACCCCACTGCATTTACAAAGGGACATTCCATTGATAGAAAGTAACACAGAAAACAAAATTGCTTAGCTTTCTTTAGTTTGGGCATTGGCATTAAACTGGAGACCATTTGAACTCTAATTCTAGGAATTGGGCTAGGCAAGCCTCAATTGTTACATGCTATCAGCACAACCTTGTGACAGACATGAGCTGAGGATTCTGGGTTCATTCAACAAAGAACAAAGCTTAAAGCCGGACTGAACAATTCTATGCTTCATTTACAGAAACTACTGAAAGATAACGTCACCGGACAGAGTTTAGTTGATCCTATGTATCTCACTTACATAAAGAGATAGAAAATATAAATGCAAGGCAGTTATAGTTGCTTCATTTAAAATAAATATTAGCATTAAATATTTTGGGGAGAGGGACAGAGAAGTATTTGAAGGGGAGATGATAAAAATGATTTTAATCAAAACAAATGACATGCACGTAAAAAATTCTCAAGCCTCAAGGAAAAACAAATTGATATTGACACAAAGATCTGTTAAATAAATGAATAAATAAATAAATACATATGCACAAGAGTAAAGCTTTACAACTGAACTGTCATTTATGCCTTCTGGGAGAAAGAAAATAATTTTTTACCATTAGAGTCACAGTGGGTAAATCAACTACTCCAGCACAAGCTTCACATTGAGAAGCAGTTGACGAATATGTAAAGGACACCACATTTTTTTGTGCATACATTTATTTGGTTATAGTGTTTTTTGGGGGGAGGGAGGTGTTGTCTTTGTTTGTTTGTTTGTTTTGTTTTATGGATTTCTTTAATTTTTTTAGGTTTGGGGATTTTGTTTTTGTTGTGTTGGCTTATTGCTTTGTTTCTTGAGAACTTGAAGTGGGGTAGGAAGGGATGGAGATAGTTTCAAGACTGGGGAAAGGAGAAGAGCATGAACAGAGTATATATAAAGTTAAAATTGTATGAAATAGTAAAAACAAATTAAATTGTTATTAGGTTGAACAAACAAACAAAATTCTAGAGCTGTAGAAATGGCTCAGAAAACACCTGCTTCTAGATTCCACTGGAGGCTTTACTTAAATATGATAGATGGACAAAATCAAAGACTCATGAATAAAGACAGCACAAACTTACTAGCTAAAAAAAAATGGAGACTGGGAAGATGGCTCAGGGATAAAAGCTCTTGTCACTTAAGAATGAGGTACCAGAGTTAGGACTCCCAGTACCTACATCAAAGCTGCTTACATGTCGTAGATTACCTGTAATGCCAGCATGCACAAGACAGATACAGGAGATCCCCAGAGTAAACTGACACGCTATACCAGGCAATCAGCACGAGTGAGACCATGAATTAATAAAAAAGGTGGAGAGCCATCCAGTAAGACTCCTGACATCAAACTCTCTCCTCCACATACACATGAAAACACAGGTGAGCATGTACCACACGCACGCACATCACACACCTATACACATGTTAAAGGAAGAAAAGAAATATTTCAGGGTGGGGTGGTCAGGAAACAAGAGGAGGTGAAAAGGGAATATTTTAATCAAAGCAAATGACGTGGATATACAAAATTCTCAAGCCTCAAGGAAAAACAAATTGATATTGGCATAAAACAATCTATTTTACATTTTTGCAACATGTGTTTTCATACTTCAGAAGCCATGATGATCATAAATACTAAACATTTAAAAAAATCAGAGTACCTGGAAGACAAAGAACACTTTTGCTCCCAGGCAGAGAAGAAGGGAAAGATGTTGAGAATCTATGGAATGCAAGAAATACAAAGAGGTTCAGCTTAAGAATTGAAATGCTATAAGTTCTGGCTGTCACAGCTGCAGCAAAGCTGATGTCACACTTCTCATAGAGAAAAGTCCAGAACCGCATGAGTGATTTAGAGACAAAGGAAAGGAAGACATTAGCATAGCAACTCCATCATGACAGTGTATTTTAACTGAGAATATGGGACATTGTTATTACCAGAACAATAACATCTAATGACAGAGTAGGTTGGTCAAAAATGATCTTAGGTTCAGGGACTAAAATGAAGAAATCAAAGAAGTAATTCAATATTTATTTGTAAAGTTCATTATTGAATTCCAAACAGCCCGAAATTGACACTATAGTTGGAAGACAGAGATACTTTAAAAAAACCTAGCAGATTCAATGTTGAGATATGACATGTGGAAATCATGAAGAAATAACACAGATCATTCAAATGCATCCTTAGATGTATAGAATTTTTTCATAGTGTGGTTTCTTAAAAATCTGGATTGAGCTATGTGTGGTGGTGCATGCCTTTAATTACATCACTTCGGAACAAGAAACAAGAGATATCTGAGATCTCTTGAGTTCCCAGAAGCCCTAGAGTGAGTTCCAGGATAGTTAGGGCTTCACAGAAGAACCCAGTCTCCAAAACTATAAACAAACAAACAAAGAAATAAATATTAAAAATTCTGGATTTGAATTTGATGAAATGTTATTAAAATAGAATAACTAATACAAAAATACCTTAACTGCTTTTAATACTCTAATCTTGGTGAAATGATATTATCTAGTATGTTAAAGTTATTCTGTGTCAATACTGATTGTTATTGTTTATAATACAATTGACTGTTATCTTGAAATAATTATAGCTCATTAGTTGTTAAAGTAATTGACATATAATGAAGTCAGATAAACTTGAAATACAGAGTCAGGTAAATATTGGGTCAACAATGTTAAATACATATTTCCAGTAGAAATATAGAGCCAAAATACTAGATACCAAATACAGTATTCACCCAAGGATTTTCTACTTCAGTTGTGGGAAATAAAGTCCCCATAGTGTTTATATATGTTAAATAGAAAAAGAATGTGAATGGACATCTTTATCCTTCCTCCCATGGCTCTATGGACATCACGAAGGAGGGTGTCAGAAGCTGTTAGCTTAGCCCAGAGGATTCTCTCTCTCAGCAGATGTTAATGCCTGAAATTCTTCATCTACATCTCAGGGTTTGAGAGACTTGCCCATTTACACTGAGATCTCAACAGGTGTTGTCTTTATGCATTTCTTACTTAAGTGACCCTTTAAAAAAAGATTTTTATGACTAAAGCTTCCTAGTTATATAATGATAGAGTACATTTTCACAGTCATCCCCGTTCTCTGGCTCTTAAATCTTCCCCTCCTGATTAGGGATTTTTTCTGAGCCTTTGGTTTAGGAGCTGCATTGTTAAGCACATATACATATGAACAACACTAAATGAACTCAAAATATTGTATATAATATGTGCACATAATATATGTGATGGGGAACCTCCTTCAGCCAATGGCGTTTGATAGGCTGGACCAGTATGGGCATTGCCCACTCGCCTCACCTGGATGTTGGATTCCATTCTTGTTCCTTGTTGTAATCCATGAATGTTGGGACCAATTGAGTCCTGGCCTTCAGCTGCTCTTCCCTGTCTGGAGCATTCTAATTGAAGTTACTGAAAGCTGTGCTTTGCCTAGAAGATCAGAGGATGGGATTTTCACCTGTTGGCCATTGACTGCAGGGTATTTAAGCCTTCACGGTGTTATTAAAGGAGAGCTTTGTACCAGTGATTGGAGGTCCGTGTGTCGGTCTGTCTCTGCGTGTGTTTCCTCAACCTCGAGCCCCTTGCCTGAAGCTCGGGGCAGGGGGTGCGGCACATGAGTTCCCCTTTAATAAAGAACACCTTATTATACCCTATTAGGAGTTAGTGTGGGATTATTTGATTCGCTTTCCCCTCCCCATCTGACTTGTTCCTTTTCATATATGTGTATGCGTACAATAATTAAAGAAGTGGTCATAAATTAGAGAGAGTTGGGGCACAGCATGAATTAGACTGGGCAGAGGGAGGCTGGTAATTATATGAATACAGTATGCATGTAGAAAATTCTCCAAAATAAAGCTCAAATTATAAGATGGATTTAAGAGCCTGAAAAAGTGTCGGGTGCCATACAGATGGTCTTCTGGCCTGGATATCATCATTGCACTCTAGAAAGATCAGACCTATGATTGCCACAACAAGACGTGCATAATATTTGGCCCATTACCACAGATGGAAAGTTTTGTCCATTGAAGGAGAAATTTCTTTTGGTGATGGGGGGGGGGTGATAGTCACTCCCTCCTAATTTACCTGTATGTAGCACATTTTCAATTATATGTCAGCGTTAATTATGTAAAATTTCAAATTGCACTCCTTTAACCACACCTTAAACAGCTTTGGTTTTCAATGATAACTTCAGCTTCTGAAACATGGTCTCATTAACTACTTCTCAGTGTAATCATAGTTTATCTCCCTGTAGATTGAAAGCTCACATGATAACGAAACTCTGTACACTTATTATAATAATCTCATCACCAATAATCAAAAAATGATACTGGGATTGTTGATATTCATGGTTGTTATTATTTAATTGGGCTTTTGCTTGGTCCTTATCTTCACATACCTGCTAGACAAGCTGAACTGGGATAAAGCTCATCATTTTCAGTATACTCTACTTCCCTGAGAATTTAAAAGCATGCCTTGTAACATGTGGTGCTGTGCTGAAGACTTTTGCCAGCATCGGGTTGGGAAAGTGGCACCAGCATCACCACACAACACTTCCAGGATTAATAATGGGCCTGCCTTATTCATGGCCCAATTGGCATAGAAACGTTGCCTTTCAAAGGACATTGTACCATTATTGCTTGAAGGTTTGAAATTCTGTGAGAGGGACTGTCTGCGGGTACTGCCTGCTCTTTATGTTCCCTGACAGCATCCATTTAAAAAAATATTATTTGCCGTGAAGCAACCCTGTATACTAAAGTTCTCTTTACCTATGTTTTTCAATTTTAAATGATTGAAATTCTAATTGCATCATTAAGATAAATGATACCTATGATACAAGAACATAAAAGCTTCAGAAGCATTTGAAAATTTCAATTTAAATTCTTACTCAGTGCAAATGCAAACCTGTTTTCCAAAGACAAATGATAGTTATGGTTTCATGAGTGCTGCTGTTTGCTACATTTATGTATGTATGTATGTATGTGAATGTATGTATGTATGTATGTATATCTGAGGAAGTGTTTGCAATGTTTTTCAGTGCAGTGTTTTCAGAGTTAAGTAGAAAAACATTGCCTATTGCACCATTATCCCATAAAGAAATTGTGCCACCTTACCACATTTGATTTTGCATACAGACATCTGGAATATATTTATATATTATCTTCATTGCCGTCTATATCTGTAAATAATACTTCATTATTTGAATGTCCTTCCACATATGTAATCAATTTCATAAACCTTTTTCTGAGTGTTCAATTATACATAAATATTTGTAGGGATTTAGCTTTGATCTTCCACCACTGTTTATACTCTAAGCACATATGCAAAATAAATAACTCTATTATTAGGCAAATCATTGAAAATGACCTTACCTTTTGTGCATCACACAGACCAGCAATCAGAGCTGTGGTAGCAGCTTGTATACTTTGACCATCACAGTACACAATCATCGTGTACATTTTACAGATGAAAATAAATAAATACCATGGAAACTTTATTTTCTCCAAAAGAAGTACAAAAATCATAAGGTTACTACTGGATTTGGTATCTAATATTATGGCTATATATTTCTACTTGAAATATATTTTTAACATTGTTGACTCAGGATTAACCTGAATCTGTAGTTAAAGTTAATTTGACTTCATCATTTGTCAATTACTTTAACAACTAATGAGCTATAATTATTTCAAGATAACATTCAATTGTATTCTAAACAATGATAACAATCAGTATTGACACAGAATAATTTTAACATACTAGATAATATCATTTCACCAAGCTCAGAATATTAAAAGCAGTTAAGGTATTTTTGTATTAGTTACTCTACTTTTATTAACATTTCATCAAAATCAAATCCAGGATTTTTTATATTTATTTATATTTCTTAGAGGCTAGGTTATTCTATGTAGCCCTGACTATCCTGGAACTCACTCTAGGACTGCTGGGAACTCAAGAGATCTCAGATATCTCTTGTCTCTTATTCCCAAGTGATGTAATTAAAGGCATGCACCACCACAAATCCAGATTTTTAAGAAACCACACTATGAAAAAAAATTCTATACATCTAATGATGCATTTGAATGATCTGTGTTGTTTCTTCATGATTTTCACATGTCTTATCTCAACATTAAATCTGCTAGGTTTTTAAAAAGTATCTCTGTCTTCCAACTATAGTGTCAATTTCTGGCTGTTTGGAATTCAATAATGAACTTTACATATAAATATTGAATTACTTCACTGAATTTTCTATCTTAGTCCCTGAACCTAAGATCATTTTTGGCCAGCCTACTCTGTGACTAGATGTTATTTTTCTGGTAATAACAATATCCCATATTCTCAGTTAAAACACACTGTCATGATGAGGTTGCTATGCTGTCTTCCTTTCCTTTGCTTCTGAATCACTCATGCAGTTCTGGTTTGGCTCTATGAGCAGTGTGACATCAACTTTGCTGCAGCTGTGACAGCCAGAACTTATAGCATTTCAATTCTTAAGCTGAACCTCTTTGTATTTCTTGCATTCCATAGATAGCCAACATCTTTCCCTTCTCTGCCTGGAAGCAAAAGTGTTCTTTGTCTTCCATGTACTCTGATTTCTTTAAAAAAAAAATCAGTATTTCTAATTATCATGGTTTCTGAAGTATGAAAACACATATTGCAAAAGTGTAAGATAGATCTTTATACTAATGTCAATTTGTTTTTCCTTGAGGCTTGGGAATTTTGCATATACATGTCATTTACTTTGATTAAAACACACCCTTACCACCTCCTCTAGTTCCCTGTCCACCCCACCCTGAAATATTTCTTTTCTTCCTTTAACATGTGTATAGGTGTGTGATGTGCATGCGTGTGGTACATGCTCACCTGTGTTTACATGAGTATGTGGAGGAGAGAGTTTGATGTCAGGAGTCTTACTGGATGGCTCTCCACCTTTTTTATTAACTCATCGTCTCTCACTTGCTGATTGGCCTTGTATAGCATGTCAGCTTACACTGGGGATCTCCTGTATCTGTCTTGTGCATGCTGGCATTACAGGTAATCTATGACATGTAAGCAGCTTTGATGTAGGTACTGGGAGTCCTAACTCTGGTACCTCGTTCTTAAGTGACAAGGGCTTTTATCCTTGAGCCAACTCCCCCGTCTCCATTTTTCTTTAACTAATAAGATTGTGCTGTCTTTATTCATGAGTTTATGATTTTGTCCATCTATCATATTTAAGAAAAGTCTCCAGTGAAATCTAGAAGAGGGTATTGGATGCCCTGAAGCTGTAACTGTAGATAATAATGAACTTTCTACTTCTTTATGCCTTTGTTGGTTTATTCAACTTAATAATATTTTCATTTGTTTTTATCATTTTTATTATTTGATACAATTTCAACTTTAAATATCCTTTGATCATGTTCTTCCCCTTTTCCCACTCTTGTCACTATGTCCATCCCTTCCCACCTAACTTTAGGTTCTTTCTCAAGAAACGAAACAGTAAACCAATACAGTAACAGTAAAATCCCCAAACCTAAAAAGAAAAAAATTAATCAAGCCCATAAAACTAATCAAGCCCATAAACAAACAAGAATGACACCCCCCCCAAAAAAACTGTATCCAAATAAAAATATGCAGAAAAAAATGGGTGTCCATTATATATTCATCAACTGCTTCTCAACGTGAGGCTTGCCCTGGAATTTTACCTGGAGATTTACCCACTGTGACTTTATTGGTGAAAAAATATTTTCTTTCTCCCAGAAAACATAAATGATTATTCAGGAGGATAAAAGTGTTGATGGAATCTTTTCCCATGGCTCTTTTAGCAACACGTGGTAACTACTAATTAATTTTCTGTCTAGTTGGTAGGAAGCTCTGTATCTGGTATTTTATCTTTCATGTAATACTTCCAATGCCTGCACGTGTTGTAGAATATAGCCATCCATCCTTGATTTTATGGGCAAATGATACTCTTTCTCATGAGTTATTTTTTGCCTTCTTTGTATCTTTATCAGTTTTGGGGAATGGACTATTTTGTGTTTTCTTGAAACTTTCAGACAAATTGTCATGAGCACTCATGTAAAACTTTTTTTGTTTGACATTATTAACTATCTTTGAATATAGGCCTAGTAGATCTCAGTAGCACACCTGGGGATTTTGTGTGTTACTTTCCAGGACTAGCAATTATCATGATGCATTTACTATTAAACATATTTCAAAGCAAAAAGAAACAGTAAGCTTCTGTCTTCCAGAGTGAGTGCCGCACTCTCCAAGTTTTAATAGATAGGACAAGATTAAAACAGTGAGTGATTCTTGATTTGGCTTGTTTACAACTTGTAGCCAATATGCTTTGAGCAAAGGAATAGATAATGGCCCTGACATACTTCTAAATAGATTCTAGTTATAAATGGTCTGCTGCACCCCTCAGCATGATTTCCAGTCAAATGCTTTCAATGGATCCAAGAGAATCCTAAAGCATAGTATGGTGTGTTCCCCTGACAGATGCACCGATGCTGATAGTCTCTTCTTGCTTTGACAGATGGCAAGGGAAGCCAGTAGATGACTAGCATGTCTCTTCCTGGTGGCAGAGTTCAATGTGCAGATTCCATTGGATGCCTAAGGCACAATGTGACACTCTGCAGACGAGCTAAAGATAATGTAGCTTAAGAAAGTCTTACACATCAAATCTTTGAGTTATCTATTTCCAAAAGTAATGATGATGTCTTAGAGACTATTTTCAAATTTCTTTATCCTTAAAAAATGAAAAATGATGTAATAGTTTCAAATTTAAATTATTATAGCAAAATTATATCACATTTATAAAAAAAAATTCAAATATGTAGGAGCAAGAGAACATTAACTTGTGTCATTGCCATTATGCATTGGATTCATGTATCAAATGTATAAAATGACATATTATTCCATAAATTTGTGTAACAAAAATATACATAATGCTAATTTTAAAATAAATAATTTAAATTACATTTACCGTTTGCTCAAGTTTAGTGATTTAATTACACAGGGAGTAAAGCTGCCTTTTGACATTTACCCATGTCTCAGTCTCACGCCAAAAAATTTGGTTTCAGATATCTTACTTTCATTTAGCTTCTGCCTTTAAAATGTGTAGTAATGAAAAATGTGGCTGATGATATCATCACTGTTTGTATCTTGGAGGCTTCACTTACTTTCCTAACTAATTTGTAATTAGCCTAAGAACGAAACTATCAGGGAACAGAGTGAGGGTGGAAGATACCAAATAGCAGAGCTCCACACTGTGACCATAAATCAGAGCAGTTCGTGGCTGAGATAGCTGTCTGAGTATGAAATACGGAAATGACTGCCTCTTCCGAGTTTGCCACAGCTTAAATTGTTTCTCCAGATATGCGAAATGCATACCAAGTGTGGTTGTGGCGGCACTTAAATCTAGGGAAAGGAAGTGGAAAATGAGCCAATTTGAGGAAGGTGGATTTGGACATGATTTGAGATGTTTGATGTTACAAGATCAGCTAAATGTTATGATTTCATCGAAATGTTATAAGCCCACTGATTAAAAGATCAATGTAATAATCATGGATTTCACTTCTGTTAAACAACAACAATAGTTAGAAGACAGGGGGATTAAAACAGCATCTATTATAATAAAAAATTAAAAACAAAAATAAAGGATTCAGCTTATAATTTTAAAAAAATGTTTAGAAATTTGTGGATAGAACCAAAACTAGAAAGCAGAATTTTAGACTAAGAAATATTGATAATAAGGACATCTGTCATCATAATTTTGAGCTTTTCAACCACTAAAGTTTCCAAAATATTTTATTAAGGATATCAATCAATACCGCAAATTATATATAGCACAACGATCCTCCCTGTTCCAAAGAATCAAAAGTCTTAGAGAATATAGGTAAGAAGGGCAAATGTCAAAATAGTGTGTGGAAATCAATTAACTGTGAGGAAGAACATCTTAGGGACAAATGTCTGTACACAGACATGCAAGCCATTTTCATGCTTCTTTTTTAAATAAATGAATTTATTTATTTATTTAACATCCCAACAGCAGTCTCCTCCCCTCCTGTCCTCCCAGTCCCTCCCCCAACACACTCCTTTTGTTCTCAACCCTCCCCCATCCACTCCTTCTCCCTCTGTTTAGGAATGGACAGGTCTTCCCTGAAAAATCAACAAAACATGCAAATCAAGTTGCACTAAGACTAAACACCTCCCCCATGTGAAGAATGGGCAAGACAACCCAAAGAGGAGTAGGGTTCCAAAAGCTAGCAAAACAGTTGGAGACATTCCCTCATCCTGCTGTTAGGGGTCCCACAGGAGGACCAATTTACACAGCTGTAACATATATTCAGAGTGCCTATGTCAGTCCTATGCAGGGTCCCTGGGTTTTTGATTCAGTCTCTGTGAGCACCTATGAGCCCAGGTTAGTTGATAATGTGGGTTTTCTTGTGGTGTCCTCAACCCCTTTGGCTCCTATAATCCTTTCTCTTTCTGCAGGTTTCTCTAAACATATGGATGCTTTTTAATGAAGTCTCTGACATGAACGACTCTTATACTCTCTCTCTCTCTCTCTCTCTCTCTCTCTCTCTCTCTCTCTCTCTCTCTCTCTCTCTCTCTTTACTTCTCTTGGCTTTTTGAGACAGGGTTTTTCTCTGTAGCTTTGGAGCCTGTCCTAGAACTTGCTCTGTAGCCAAGGCTGGCCTCAAACTCAGAGAGATCCACATGACTCTCTCTCCTGATTGCTGAGATTAAAGGCATGAGCCACCACTTCCCGACCCATCTTTAATTCTCTTAAAGATGGACACTTTGAGTAGCCAAAATGTTTATATTGTAAATTTAGAGGTAAAACTACCTTTTAATTAGTGAGTAGTTCATATCAATGCTAAGATAAGGACAGTGATTATTGAAATTCATTTAAATATTATTTCTAAAAATTATTACTAATAAAATTAATATCAGCCCTTCCTTTTATTTTCATTTATTTTCAGTTTTAAACTTGTGTGTGTATGTTTGTGTGTGTATGTGTGTGTGTGTGTGAATGATGTTTAAGTACACGTGTGAGCTTATGTACATGCATGTGCATAAACAAACAGAAGCCAGAGGAGCACATCTGGTGTGCCACTCTAACCTCTCCATCTTACTCCTTTGAAACAGTGCCATTTATTTAATCTGTAGCTTGCTGGCTCCAGAAATCTTCCTGAGTCTGTAACTCCCTGGTTCTGGCATGCAGATGTATACCCAGCCACACCCAGGTTTTTTACAAGGATGCTGGGATCCAAACTCAACCCCTTGTGCATGCACAGGAAGGACTCTTCAACAATGAGCCATCTTCCTGTCTCCAGTGATTGTTCCTGCAAGATTACATAATAATCAATGAGGTGTATCTTCTCATTACACGGAACTGACAACTAATAAGTGAGGTATATTCAAATTCTAGCATGAGCTGTTTGCCAAACTCAGAGGAAAATATCGCCAGTCCCTGTCCAAAAGTACAAGTCTGTTTAACAATAAAACTCGTCACTGATGATTATGTGCCTCTTCTTTGAGGACTGGAACATCTCAAGGATATAGTTTTGATCCTAAAACAAAAACTTGTTTGAGATGGGACGATGACTCAGCAGACAAAATTAAAACCTTCCTTTTAATTAGGACAGAAAAGGGGAGGTGATGAGGAATTCTGTTTGTATTCTGTGAATATGTTATACTACCATTTGTTAATAAAAAGAAAAGCTGCTCCAGCCTATAGCAGGACAGAATATAGCCAGGCTGGAAGATATATATATATATATATATATATATATATATATATATATATATATATATAGAGAGAGAGAGAGAGAGAGAGAGAGAGAGAGAGAGAGTAGGTAGAGTCAGAGAGAAGGAATATAGCTGCCACAAGAGACAGATGTCCCTGCTATAGACCATCAGAACTTTGCCGGTAGGCCATGACCTTGTAGTGATGCACAGATTAATAGAGATAGGTTAGTTTAGAATATAAGAGCTAATTAGAAATATGCATAAGATCAAGCAGTGTTGTAATAATATAGTTTCACTGTGATTATTTCAGGTTTGGGCACCCAGGAATGAACAATCAGCCTTCGTTTACAGGGGAACACAATCTTTCTGCAAATAATTTGCCTACATTTGCTGTGTCCTGAGTATTTGAATGTGGTCATGTTTAGAAATAATGGTCTAATTCATTTGGAGGAAAAACAGGCAAGACAATATAGCCTATAATGTGTGATATGTGTAGCTGGACTTTTTCACATGTTCATCAAGAATTAGCAGCAAAATGAACCAGAACAAAAGGTATTAGAGAATTGCAAGGGAAGGATAGTGGAGAAAGAAAGCAAAAGAAACGTGAAGCAACAAACTTTTTCACTCTTTACAGCGTTCTCCTGGGTATTGGTTGGAGCAAGGTGAAAACAATTATAATCACTGGGAGATGAATAACAAAGCCACTCCTTAATAGATGAATTCAACGACAAGGGCCATTTCTTTGTAAAATTTCAGAAGCCCTTTTCTTACTCAAAGGTATTTCTGCCTTCTCACGCTTCATGTTAATGACTATTCATGAAGTGGAAAGCACAGTAATGAGAAATTCTATCCTAATGTAAAATGTAAGCAGGAACAAGAAAGACACATTTTTTCCCTCTTCTCTCTGTATACACCTCTTCTCATTTAAAAATGAGGTGCAATCACTCGCCTTGATTGCTTTTGTACCAAAGGTCACACAGTTGCCTTGCATGCCAGTAGAGCAAGAGGTGTTATTCGGTGCAGCAGTGCAACATGTTGGGTGAGATTCACTCTTGTTCGGTTCATTTTCCTAGTTTGCATTCACTACCCTTTACAATTGAGAAATCTAGTAGATTGAATCTCTTTTCCATTCCTTTGAGGCTTTGTAATGTAAATTATTCTCCCTCTCGCTCAACACATCAATTTTCCCCAAAGTTGGATTATCCTTAGTCATACTTAAACTTGTTTTATCTTTTAAAAAGATTATTTTCACCTCTTAATTATGCATATGCATCTGTGTGTGGGTGCCTGCACGTGGGTGCAATTTTTTTTTCTAGAAGACAAGAAGACAGAGTCAGAGCCCCTGAACTTGTAAGCAATTGTGAATCACAGAAGCTTTAACATCAGTTAATGCTCTAAAAAAAATATACAGGTAGTCAATAGTTATTGGAGACAACACAATCAAATTTACAAAGAGTTTATAGTTGTAATTAAGTGAACTGGCCTATGGATGTTTACTTATCTTTGTACTGAATAGTGAAAGAATCGGCCTTAATATTAACCTATTGTTAGTTGTACACACTCAGTTACCTTAAAATAAATGGAAAAGAAAATTATTTATGAAGGTTTCCTACAGCTTTTTGAAAAAAAAAAAAAACCTACCTCAATTTCCACTAAATTAAATGCTATGAGAAGTTCTACTTTAAAATAGAATTAGTTTACTGGCAGCCTAAATTTTTTCCTCTAAACTTTTCTGCAAATTTCAGGAAAAACAGAATATCAAGTAAAAGTTTTAACCAAAACTTGAAATATTTAAGTAAAATTGCAGGAAACTGAATTCTAGAATTTTGAAGAACATTTAAAAATAAATAAATGAAACTGAATTGAGGAGGAAAAGCTCTCTTTCATGCCATCATCAGACTCTGCCTCATAAAATGGAATCCTTAATAAAATGTTCACGGAGATTTTATGCTCCAACATTTTGACTCTATGACCACATTTTATAGAACAACACACAAAGTCAAAAAGTAAAATAAAATAAAAAATAAATAAAATGCACATTTCAATATTTTCCTATTGAGTGCAGTTTTAAATTAGTACACACACACACCTTCTTACCCAGTCACAATTTCACATCCTCTTATATTGTATTTTAACAACCCATTATCTGTAATTTGTGCTGTCCACATATTTCTGGGTGTGGGTCTATTTATTTATGAATGACCTACCAGGATACATCTTTGGAAGACCAACACTTTGTACTCCAGAATCTATGAACCATCCCTAGCTTCGCTGCTGATGGAAGGGCTCATTAATCCCTTCTTCCTCTATGCTAGAATACTGACTGGGTTCATCCACTAACCTTTTATAGGCAACCAAGCTGTGAGTTCATGAATGTAGTGGTAAAAGTACCTTTGATTACATAGTCATAAAATGCTACTTGTTTTTTTAAGAGCTTATTGATGGCCTCCATATAGATAAAACAACTTCCAATAATAGGCATTTAAAAGCAACAATTCAGCAAATCTAAGATTTTTTTATTTTTTTATTTTTGGTGTAGTCTTTGGGCTCTTTTGTGTAACTGGTCGAATCATCTGCAAATAGTGATATATTGATTCTAACATACCACTTGTGGCCCTCTTATTTCCTTCCCTTATCCTTATTGCTCTAGTTAAGACTCCAAACAACGTACAGGATAAGATTGAGAAGGTGACAGCTTTGTTTTGTTTCTGATCTTAGGGGAAGTATTCTGATGGAGATAGACTCACTTTTCCTTGAAGATATTGATGCCTATGATCTTGTGGATGGTCCCTTACCAGTTCATGCATGATCAGCACCAACTGAACTCAGTGGGTGATTAATAACAACAACAGCATCTCATGAAGTGGGTGGGGGACAATTTGAAATATCTCAGGAGGAGTTAGTTTGATGCGTAGTGAACAGTGACTAAGATAAAATACATCATTATATATATATATATATGTATACTAATTTTCAATGAATAAATGTGATATTATTTTTTAAAAATTAAAATTTTCTTTCTTAAATTCCTATGCTACTTATAATTACCTGAATTCCATTACTCCATCATAAAATTGTATACCAGTCCTGTTTGCAATGACCTTTTAATTCTGTTACTATTGTGCCTACATTCTGATTTATATTCCTTTTCCTTTGGTGCAGGCATTGTTGTGTGTCATAAGTGCCTTATGAAGTCATAAGTGCCTTAGAATCCTCATCCCTTCAAAGTGTTAACTTGTCACCGATTTGCCGTAAGCCTGACGCAAACGAGCAAACAAACAAGCACAACAGAAAACCAGCTATGTCATCCTCCTGTGATGTGTAAAACCCTGGTTTGCAGATCTAAACTCATTAAACTTAACTCCATGTGGGGTGGCATTTTAGGGAGCCCCAAACTTGCAATGATAAATGTTTCTTAACACACGGCAATCAAATTTTAATTTGAAACCAAATGCTTAATGACTCTGAGGAGTCTGTCAACATTGGTCTCCGCTTCATAACCTGATTACACAGCAGCCCTTGCACTGTGCTTTCTCTCATGCAACATAATGCAAAACACCTTGGCTCAGAGTCATGAAGGTTGTATAGTAGGGACTGCAGTGTTTTAACACACATACAAAACCTTCTGTTGGTACAGAAGTAAAAGGATTTTAAGTGTGGAAGACAAAGCCTTTTTCTGGTTCCCTGTTGTTATTCTGCAGCATGTAAACATTAAACTAGTCTATCTTTGACTGGATTGTTTTGAATATTCAAATTTTAAAATTTATATTTAACATGGTAGTAGTAGTTCAACTAAGTTAATTTGGGTTTAAGATTGGGAAATTATTTCTAATAATTTCTGAACTGGGACTAAATATTTTTTGCCACTTTTGCTTATTATTGGTTCCACTAGTCTTTGTGAATTTAAACTCTTGGGTTACAATGATGTCGGAAATGTTTTCTTTTCACTATATTGGCTATTTAAAATACATTTAAAGTTAATTATAGCATACATTATGATAAAGATATAAATGTCCCAAATAAGTTTGATCAGTTTGTATTCATGTTGTTTGAATTTTTCATTCCTCACAGCTGTTGTATTTCCAGATATGATTAGAAATATATCAAACAACAAAAATAAGTTGAAACATTGCAAGTTATGCTTTCTGTATTTCCTTTAAACATTTACAATATATTTTAGGTTAGATAGACTATCATTGTCTGAAACTACTGGGTACTGAAGTTAGACTACTTGGCTTGGAATACCTTCATAACCAAGGTATTGGTTTCCTAAGCCTGGATTGTGCATGTGCATCACTTTGAATTGGTGAAGCTCTAAGGCATATGTGATTGACATTACAGACAGCAGGGTCACAGCCTAGGTTGGCTTTGAGCTACCCTTTTTCTGTTTGCCTGAACACCCTTCTTTTAGATGAATCTGTAGCTTGAATTTTCATTGGTCTTAAAAATAAAAACCCAGAGTCAGATACTAGGGGATGAAAGCTTCAAGGTCAAAGAAGCAGAGTAGTCAGCCACTAGTTCTGACCCTTATAAAATCCTCAGAACCAAGGGGGCAAGATTCTGTCTATACAAATCCTCAGACTTAATGCTTTGAGCTCCTATGTCCTCTCTGTCCAGGCATATCCCTTCCTGTCTCCACCTCCCTAGTGCTAGGATTAAAGGCATATGACTTCCAAGTGCTTGGATTAAATGTATGAGCCACCACTGCCTAACTCTGTTTCTCTTTGTGATTGGATTAATCTTGTGTAGCCCAGGCTGGCCTTGAACTCACAGATATTCCCCTGCCTTTGCCTCCTGAGTGCTGGGATTAAAGATGTGTGTCACCACTGCTTGACCTCTATGACTAACTAGTTGTTGGCTCCACACTCTAATCTTCAGGCAAGCTTTGTTAGATCTCAAACAAAATATCACCACATGCATCTGCTGTGTTCTTTTATTTTGTGCTGTGAGCTGAGAAGCCTGGCTTTGTCCATTTACTCTGGACTCCACCCTATGCTGCACTCTGAAATTTCATTGAGTATGTAACTTTAAGGAAAGGCTGGAGTCCAGTGATGGCTCATTTTTTTCTTTCTTGTTGCTTCATTAAAATATTACTGACAAAACTATAAAAAGGACAGTAAATCTATCACTTGCCCGATAAATGGAAAAGAGTAGGGTCAACAAGAGGAAGTCTGACTCCGAGAGATCAAAGTTGTGACATTTAATGTGCATTGTTTAATTGACTAGATTTGGAATTGCATAAGACTTTGAGGCATACCTCTGTGTGCCGAGAGAAGACATTCCCAGTAGGATCCACTGTTGGGAAAATAGCCACACAGAATGTAAGCAGCATGATTTTATGTGCTGGGAATTCAAGGAGAATAAAAGCAGAGGGGAGAAAAGAAAGGCAGCTGAGTGCCAGAAGCTATTTTCTGTTTCCTTACCCACTGTGATGTGAATTGTCCTGCTTCCTGACTCACTCCGTCTCTGCCTCAATTTACTTAGCCATCTGACACTATGAGTCAATAATAAGTCTTCCCTCTTTGTGGCATCTCCGTTGATGAATTTTATCACAGTGATGGCAAGATAACCAGCAAAAGAGACAGTGAAGAAATGATCTAGGCTTTCAAAGCCGACCCTATTGTTGTCTAAGGTGATGGGTATCAACATATTCCATAGCCACACTTTTCACGGCAGAATTTCTCACAGACACTAAGAACCTAAGGCTGCTGTCCTCTCCACTTCTCTACAGAGATAATCTATGTAAACATTCTCGGAGTAATTAACTTGCTTTCTCTTTGATGTAAGAAGCTGTGAGCACTAGGAGAGTTACAGAACTTCTTTGTCATGCGATTCTTAGCAGTGGCACTTGGTCTGTCAACTGATGCCTATAATATAGCCCATGTGACAAGTCATGAAGGTGAAAACGCTTGGAGTCACAAAGAGGGTGTGACCTAAGAGTTGATAGAAACTAAGCAATAACTCATTTTTATGAAAGGTCGCATTATGAGCGACCACCCAAACTCCTATCTTTGCAATGTTGCTGTTGATTGTTTTTTTAGCATGCATTGGGGGAGTTGGATGGTTTCTTTTTCCCTGTGATGAATCCTGGAGATTTATTGGTCTTTGTGGTCCCAGAGCTAAATATATTAAGAACTGTTGCATAAGAAAAAATAAAATATTTTAAATTAACAACAGCTTCTAGCTATATCGGCATATTCCATATTGTTTCACATCTGGATTCCAAGGAAACAGGCACAGGCTGGAGGAACCTAAGATTGTTTGAGGCCATCCTAGGATACAAGGTGAAACACACACACACACACACACACACACACAGGAGGGGGGAGAGAGAGGAAGAGATGAAGGAAGGGAGAGAGAGAGGGAGAGAGAGAGAGAGAGAGAGAGAGAGAGAGAGAGAGAGAGAGAGAGAGAGAGAGAGAGAGAGAGAGAGAGAGAGAGAGAGAGAGGACAACACACGGTGATATTTTGTTTGTGATCTAACAAATAAAGCTTACCTGAAGATCAGAGTGTGGAGCTAGCCACTAGTTAGCTATGGGAGATAGTGGGAGGATAAGGATGGTGGAGGAGCAGGGAAATGATGCAAATTCAATATCTGTGCATGTATTATTTTAAAAAATGGCTACAATGTCAAAGAGAATTCACCATGTGCATTGCTATTAATCCTTTTACCCATTTTTCTCCAAGTTGCTGAATTTCAGCTCGGCAGTTTTGTCTGTTCTGCGCATTCCCTGTGCTTAGAGTCATGTGTTTTTGTGATGAATTTTTTTCAATTTTGCATGTTTTCATGTCTCATTATGTTTTCAAGTTGTCACTGTGACACAAACTGAAGTGGAATAATTTTATAAAACACCACCCCTGATATCAAAACACTCCTTTTAAAAATAACTGATACCTTTCTACCTATTTATAGCTCTGATATTGAGAAAAGAAAGAACAAGCTGGGAAAGAGAATGAATTGTCTATCACAGAGGTAAGAATTTGGACAAAAGGAATATCCTAATCTAAAACAACATGATATTACATAGACATTTTAGCAGATAGTTGTATGGTATGCTGAATGAAGAAAATAGAATATCAGGTAAGGTATATTTTTTACTAAATATTTTTCCATATACTCCAAACTTTCTATTACATGAGGAGTATCATATCATGAATAACACAGATGATAAGTTTTACATATGTGAAGATTATAACTTTTTATAAGCAAGTAATAGAGAACTGGAACACAGATTAAGAAAAAAACTAAAAACTAAAGAGCTTGTGTAAAAAATTACAAGGGCCAGTGAGACATCTCTGGCGGTGAAAGGATCATGCAAGCTTGTCTACCGGAGTTCAGTTCCTTGAGCCCAAATGGAAACAGAGCATCTACTCCACAATGTTGTCTTCTGATCTACACAGGAACTTGGCAATGCTCTCCCCAAACCCCAACCATAAGCATTGTATACATATAAATGCATTGATAATAACAGAATTTTAAAAAAATTAATAAATTCAATGAACAATTATCCAGCATATTTAAGAAGTTGTAGGTGTTTATGTAAAGGCCACAAAAGAATAAATGGCATAGACACAAAATTTTCCTTCTTTAATTTAATTTGAGGTATTTGTGGTCTGTAAATATATTGAAAAATAATTAAAATGCTGCCTTCAACTGTTGACAGTTAATACCTATTGAAAAAGGTTGAGATAATTTAATTACTATGCTTGATATTCTACAAGATTTTAACATTAAATATTTTAAGGTACGCTCTAAATTAGTCATTAAACAGTAACTGATGTTGCTTATAGAGAACACATGACTATTTCATAAAATTTGAAGTTCTCATCACTTATAATCCAGTAGCTCTCTAAAGGTAATCTTATAATAACTACATCCAGTATATACTTTAGATAGAAATATATTTATTAAATGACCAAATGTCCACTGAATGTATATATATATATATATATATATATATATATTCCTTGGTTAAAATTGGAATGATTGGCAGTTTAGCACATCTGACTGTAGAGAACCCAAATGCAACCTTGAGATACTCAGCAGCATAAGATGACTAATAAATTGGGGTGCTCTGTTTTACTCAACTTACATATTTTTCATGCTGGTTCTTGAAGTAAATAACCACACAGTATCCTATAAATGGAACTAATTTCTGAGGTTCTAACACTAATATTGTAAAAACAAATCAATCTTCTCAAATGCATTTGAACTTCAGTATCCTGTAACTATCTTGACTCATAATACTTTTCAAAGGTCCATTAGAGATGTGCAATGATGGATATATTGTAATAAGGATTTAAACTAATAAGGCCACATATTTCTAATATAATCTTAAAATAGTACCAATTTAAAAATAGTTTGCCACTTTATTTATTTACTTATTTATTTCTTAATTCATTCATTCATTCATTCATTCATTTTTTTTTTTTTATTCAGAGAGCCAGCCATGTGGAAGTCAGAGGAAAATCCCTTATCCTCCTCATATATAATTGTTTCGTTCAACATATAAAACTACCTGGCAAAGTAGTTATGCAATATTTTGTCATATTGTTATGGGTAATGTCATTCCTTTTGTCCCAATTATGCCTCCTACTGTTTATCCAATATTTGTTTTTGTAATCCCAAATAAATAAATAGATGGACTGATATGAATTATTTTCACAAAGTACACTTAAATTAGGTCTGTGTTTTATAAAGTTATTTAACTGTACTTTGTAGCACAGTTCAGATTTTGAAGAAAACCAGCTTAGTAGACATTTGTTGAAATCAAATTTTTCTCTGTTCGCTTGTAAATTAATATAAATTAATTTTATGTGGAAATCTCATAGCAGTGAATTATTAAAAAATCTTATTTTGATTTATTACTGCAATTCTCATATTAGTTTTAAGCAGAGGAGACATATGAGTCACTGCCATGAACTGTCCACACTAGGGGTTGATTTTCCACCTCCTTCAATATTTCCCAGGACTCCATGAACACTTGAATTAGTCTACCTTGCCATGACTTGGCCCTGTGAAATAAAACTGTTTAGTTAGTATGATTGGAAGAACAGGAAATGGCTATTTTTATTTGGAAGAAATATAAGTTTGGATTATTTTATAAATAGATAATTAAGTGAATTAACTGTTTCCATGTGCATTTGAGAAGTGCACACTTTATTGAATTTAAGTGTACATTGCAGTTGTTAGTGCAAAATTACAAAACTCCTGTTATGTCACAGCACTGTGGGTGCTAAACATAGTGAAATCAAATCTGCTTCAAACCTACAATACGGAGATTAGAGTTGGATTTCTGTTGGTAGAGTGCTTTTTTGACATGTGCTAGGTCAATCTCTTCTGTACAGAGTTTATATCCAGTCTGGGCTAGAGAGTTCATCTTAAAACCCCAACTAAAATTTAAAGGGGCAATGCTACAGATCTGTGGTCGGTTTCACCAATGATTCTAATTACAGTTTTGTTTATTAATTTTGTTTATTTCATAGAAAAAGCCATTTGAATCATAAAATTTAGCACTCATAATTCCGGCTACCTCTTGCACTTCAAAAGGCATTTCTAAATCTCTGTTAAATATACTGTAATAGTAAAAATGTGGTCTGAGTATTGGTTCCCCTTATTAATACTCTTCAACCAAAACTGGCCCCTTAGCTTTGACCTTCTTTTGATATAAATCAATTACATTTCTAAGAAAATATGGACCATGTTATTATTATTGTTGCTTTGTTTTGTTTTGGGGATTCCGTTGTTAAAATATTACAAGTATATGAAAAGAAGCATAAATAAACACATGTTTTATACTTAGATCTAACCAATTTGATTTGTGGGGCATTTCTACTTAAGATTTTAGTGACTAAATAAAGCAAAATTTAGACAAAAATTCTTGCCTTGAAAATCAAACTTTTACTATCTTCCATAGATGTCAGTATCATCCTTTTAAAAAATGTGTACTTTAATACTTTTATTTCAGATGTATGTAAAAATTCATGCTATAATTACTAGCACATATAAATTGGGTATTATAAAAATGATCTTAATTTAAAATTTATTTGAATATTATATTTACACCATGAAAGAGGAATATGGTCCTTACTATTAAAAACAAGAAATTTTTCATGGTGCTGAAATCACCAATTGCACACATTGTTTTCAACATCTTTTTCTTAAAGCTATATATTTTATATCTGATCACATTGGAAAACACAGATCACATATGACTTTCAAAGATTAGTCTTATATTTCCTCAGAGTGACACATAGAACACATTGAAAACTCTGGTATTGGAAAGAATTATTTGCCCGTCTTTATGCTGTGCTCTGCTAAGAATTAAATCAGTATGCAAAGTAGAAATGATTGACATTAATATTTAGCAGCGCAACCTTTAAGTATGGTTGATAAATGGCAACTGCATATTTTAAAACTTAGGATGGATAAACAGGTTGGTGCTTGTTCTGAATTAGAAATAATACTATGGTCCTCTTTCTCTGGAATGCATCCATCAAGGTGAGTGTGCGCTTCTGTCTTTCTCGCTGCTGTGAGCCCTGTTCAGGAAGACCATGTGGACCCAATTGGTGTGAGCCTCATTGGTGTGAGCTGCAGGCTGTTGTGTTAATGCAGTCCACACGAATTCACTTTGGTTCTCCCTAATTACAGAGAGACATACTCTGTGTCTTGAAGTGAGAAAAGCAGAAGTGAACTGGGTCAGCTAATGAGCACATAACGTTAGAACAACTCTTGTGAAACACAGGTCTCTAATGGCAAGTTTGATCTTGGGGCGATGGGTAGTGGCTTGGCCACTTGGTGTCACCGTTCATTTTCCTAGATCTATTAAGCAAGTTATAGTCAGAGAACTATAATGTCACTTTTGTTCTACACAATGGGTATGGAGTCTTATTCATTTTCTTCCAATTCTACTCTACCAACCACACACATTTAAAGCAGAAAACAGCCTATGTATACTTTTTTCTTTATATTCAGCACTTATTTTATATTTTTGCTGTTTACAGATATTACAATGTAGAATGTCAGAAAGCTGGGGAATGGGAGAATGGGGGTGGGGGTAGGGGTGGGGGTGGGTTGGGGTAAGGAGAGAGGGGTAGAGGGAAGGGAGAAGGGAAAGACTGGGGAGAGCTTGGGGGACTAGGAGGGTGAGTTGGAAGAAGGGCAGATATAGGAGCAGGGAAGAAGATATCTACATTAAGGGATCCATTTTAGGGTTGGCAAGAGACTTGGCTCTACAGGGGATCCCAGGTGTCCATGGGGTTTTCCCCAGCTAGGTCCTTGGGCAGCAGAGTAGAGGGTGCCTGAACTGGCCTTGCCCCACTATCACACTGATTATCTCAAATATCACCATAGAATCTTTGTCTGGCGACAGATGGAGATAGAGACAGAGACTCTCATCAGAGCAAGGACGGAGCTCCCAAGGTCCAGTTGAAAGGCAGAAGAAGGGAGAAGACAAGCAAGGAAGTCAGACCGCGAGGAGTTGGTCCACCCACTGAGGCAGTGTGCCTGTTCTAATGGGAGCTCACCAAATACAGCTGGACCGGGACTGAATGAGCATGTGATCAAACCGGACTCTCTAACTGTGGCTGACAATGGGGGCTGACTGAGAGGCCATTGATAAAGGCACCAGGACTTGTTTTTACTGCATGTACTGGCTTTTTGGGACCCTATTCTATTTGGATGCACAGCTTCCTAGGCCTGGATGTAGGGGGGAGGGCCTTGGCCTTTTTACAGGGCAGGGTTCCCTGCCCTCTCTCAAGCAGAGAGGGGGAGGGAGGAGGGGGGTGGAGGAATGGGAGGGGAATGGGAGGAGGGGAGGAAGTGTAAATTTTTGAATGGAAAAATAAAAAAAAAAACAATAAAAAACATAAAACAATGTAGAATGTCACTCATTTTGAATGTAATTTCCCTTAATTGGTGATAGTGATACTTGATTCTTCTACAACCTCCTATAGTTTATTGTCCACTGGTGTTTTTCTAGCATTGATCATAAAGAATCTTTACTACTTTCCCAAGGAGTTGCAAAGCTCTACTTACTGATTATGACGAAGTCTTTAACTATTCTGTACTTGTTTTATCAATTGAATCAAGCACAAATTTGGAGTAATAGAGACCAGATATATTAAAATACATAATAATGACATTTTATAACCTTTATAATATTTTATACAATATAATTT
Source organism: Arvicola amphibius (assembly GCF_903992535.2). Lineage (NCBI taxonomy): Eukaryota > Metazoa > Chordata > Mammalia > Rodentia > Cricetidae > Arvicola > Arvicola amphibius. The sequence goes on from NC_052057.2 coordinate 102,590,256, forward strand.
AGTTGTAAGGCTTTCCCTTATAAGTGCACTTGAACAAGCGTGCGTGCACACACACATGCATATACTCAAGATCCTGTAATGTGTACATAATAAGAAAGAGATCACGTAGATTTTAAGCCCCTTCCCACTGCATCTATTCAGCAACTTTATCAAAGAGATTACCATTTTCCTGCCTTCCTTCTGTCAAACTGAGAGAACAGAGGAAGAAAAAATTCAACCCTGGCTCGAAGTCTGCTAAGATAACAGTTTTCCTTCTCCTACCCTGAAACTCTTTCTTGAATAATTCAGCTAAGCGCAATGATGGGATGTACTACAAGATTTCTTGTGTTTCTACAGTTCTTATTGCTGGGAAATGTTGTATATCAAATACCCAGCAACATGGTACTGCTTGAATTACTGTCTGTACACCTTTAATCCCGCTTTATTCATGCTTTCTAGAGTTCCTCTCTCCAAGTGGATTATCTGGCACTGTCTAATTATATGTCACGGGCTGGTTCTTTGCAGCATTCTTTTCTCACAATAAAGAGTGGCGCCATATTCTTTTCCATTACAATCCAGTGTAACCAGATGATATTGAGTCTGAAATAATGATCACTTATGATTCTTGCTCCTGGTTTTCATTTTGATAGACTTATATTTTCAACTTGAATAAAATCTTCAGATCTATATAAATCCAAACACGCCTACTATTGGAGACCACTGAGTGCCAGCTTTAGTGTCTCCTCAGGGTTCAGAGCAAGACTTACAGCAAGGGTGGAACTTAGAGGCATACGAGGGTGAAAATGAACTATGCACTACGTATTCTTTTGCATCAGTTTCTTTAATCTTATCTTGTGACTCTCTCTCTCTCTCTCTCTCTCTCTCTCTCTCTCTCTCTCTCTCTCTTGATGGAGGAATGTCTATGTGTTACTTTCATTATTAATAAAGATACTGCCTTGGCCCTTTAAGAGACAGAAAATTAGGTAGGTGGAGTAGACAGAACAGAATTCTGGGAAAGAGAGGGGAGACGCTTCAGGCAGTCTCCATGCTTCTCCTCTCTGAGATGGACGCAGGTTAAGCTCTCTCCTGGTAAGCCACCCCTCGTGGTGCTATATAAATTACTAAATATGGGTTAAAGCAAGATATGAGAATCAATCAATAAGAAGCTACAGATAACGGGCCAGGGGCCAGGCAGTATTTAAATGAATACAGTTTCCGTGTAATTATTTTGGGCAAAGCTAGCCGGGTGGCGGGAGGCAGCCCACCTTTCTTTCTACACACACTCTCTCTCCCCCTTTCTCTTTGATGAAGTTTCCAGTTAAAACACACTCAAAACAAAGGCAATTTTCTCAGTTTTGAAGTTCTCAAATGTGATCTATATGAAAGACTCCTTTCCTGACTGCGTGTCCTTAGAAACAGGAAATAGTTGCAGGGAGATGGTCTCTAATTCATCTCAGGGAACAGAACAGACATACGGCTATGGGAACTAAGGTTACGTGACTAAATACTCTCACTGGAGGTCTCCCAGGATGGGAGAAACCTGTCCACAGCCTTTGTGGGACAAAGAGATCCAGTTACGAAGCAAGTCTCAGCAAGTTGTCATTTAATGGTCATCCAGTTCTGTTGTTAAGGAATAGGATCGATATATAACATTGCAGAAGACCAGGATTTTCTTCTTTTAACACTGCTAGAGAACAATTAATGAAAGTTTTTCTAGACATAAATTCTTACTGTATGTCTGCATTTTTCTATAATATTAAAGTGTGCATCATGTATTCTGCATCTCTATTTGAAATATATATATATATATATATATATATATATATATATATATATATATATATATAGCAGCGCACTGCACCCCTGTCTGCACTCTATGCACTATAAAGCTTCGGGCAAGGGGCTGGAGGTTGAAATACACAAACACACACAGAGACAGCCAGACACACAGATGTCTAATCACTGGTAAGAAGCCCTTTATTCAATAGCACCATGGAGGCTTATATACCCAGCAGTCAAGTGGGCCAACAGGAGAAAATCCCATCCTCTGATCCTCAAGGCAAGGCACAGCTTTTAGTAACTCTAATCAGAAGGCTCGAGCAGGGCGAGCAGCTGAAGGCCAGGACTCCAAATGGTCTCAACAATAATTTTACCTTCGCAAAGTATAATATTTTTTAAACTGCTATAAAAATGGTGAAATAAATAAATAATTCTGGATCATTTGTTGTATAACAAATATTACCAACTAGGTATCATTTTATATAAACTTGTATTCATTCACAACATCTGTATTTAGTGGAGATAATTATACTTCTTCAACAGTTGTTCCATTTATAATCATATGTGTAAGAAAGTTTTAAATTATGTTAATTGCCATAAATAACATACAGATAGATTCTCAGCTATAGACAGTTTCAGTCATACTCTTGCTTCACACCTCTTTCCACATACAAAGCCTAGCTTCAAATTCTACTGAAAGCATCAGCATTTAGGTTCTAAGAATGAATTTTATTCCCCCAAGAATTAACTACTACTCAAAATAACAAATGCAGGGCTTTTTGTGTATATACTGTCGCAAATCTGCATTGAATTTATAAATGAGTTTACATATTTGACATTTAAAAAATTTTATATAAAAATTAAAAAAAATTCTTTTACTAGGCAAGTGACAGGTAATTAATGAAAACCACTATGTTGTCTTGGAAGAAATAATTCAGTTGAGGCAAATGATGGTTCTTGTATAATTTCCAAAATTTGAATGCCTTATTTCTGTCGTTCAGAAATCTTGTGAACTTTGTTAATCGTACTAGGTACTGCTATGCGTTTTGTGTTAAGATAAAGCTCATTTGACATATAGTTTTACTAGCTGCAAGGTCCAGGAATTATGTCATCAATGTCCTGTAGAGGAAAATCATGGCTGGGATACAGCATGACTAAGAAACATAAATGAAAACAGCCACCTACACAAAGGAGCAAATACTCTGTATAAACTTACTTTATAACAGCCATTCTCAATTTTTAAGTCACACAAAGTTTTTGACCTAAGACCCAACACACACTATTATTAAAACTTTAATTTATTACAGCAATGGAGTAAAGTCTCAATTATTTTCCAAAAGTTGTATCTCTTTAAGGCTCCATCAACACAAACCCACTGGGATCAACTTGTCTGTAGTGAACATTCAGAGATAAACTACATCTAAACCACAATACATACAGTCTGTTCTGCATTGCTGGTGGAAATGCAAGCTGATACAGCCCCTTTGGATGTCAGTGTGACGATTTCTCAGAAAATTAGGAAACAAACTTTCCTCAAGACCCAGTAATACCACTTTTGGGTATATATCCAAAGGATGCTCAATTGTGCCACAAGGACATGTGCGCAACTATGTTCATAGCAGCTTTGTTTGTCATAGCAGAACCTGGAAACAACCTAAATGTCCCTCGACTGAAGAATGATAAGGAAAATGTGGTACATTTACACAATGGAGTACTATACAGCAGAAAAAAATGAATGTCATCTTGAATTTTGCAGGAAATTGGATGGAGCTAGAAAACACCATTTTGAGTGAAGTAACCCAGACCCAGAAAGACAATTATCACATGCACTCACTAATGAGTGGTTTTTAAACAGAAAACAAAGAAAACCAGGCTACAAATCACAACCCCAGAGAACATAGACAACAATGAGGACCCTACGAGAGACACACATAGATTTAACTTACATGGGAAGTAGAAAAAGACAAAATCTCCTGAGTAAATTGGGAGAGGGTTGAAGGGGAGAGAAGAGACAGAGAGGGGGAGCAGAGAAAATGTAGAGCTCAATAAAAATCAACTTTAAAAAGTCCATTCTTCATACTCTTGAGGCCCTTTTTCTTTCCTGGGTAGTTACATAAAATTATAAATCTTTGTCGATACACGTTTGCAGATAGAAAAATTATAAACTGCTTCCGCAGTGGTTAAGATGAACAATTTTGTTTTCAAAATGCCTAGGTAAACTACTTGATCTGAAATTCAGCCAAAAATCTTCCTTCATGATTCAGGTTAATAATGGAGATAACATGAGGAACTATATTATGTTCTGAATTATATGACCTGTTAGATAAATCAACTGTGTTCAGTTTTTTATCATTTTACAGAAATTGACTAGAAACTATCTCTAGGTTTGTCTAACTTAATAAGTTCAATGAAACTTATAACAGTTATAATGTTTGCCTTTCATGGATCATACAATAAAATTAAAAAGAAATTTTCTTGTAAGGGTGAAAATATGAACTGAACATTTGTAATCTAAAAACAAATGATCCAGGTTAAAGTGGCTACTGCAGATTCTTAGACTCAGAAATACAATATTTTGACATTCACACTGCAACACATTTTTTTAATTTGACACATATTTGCACTCAGAGAATAATCTTCAAACAAATGAAACAGATGTATATTAATATCAGATTGGAAAGGCGCAGTTGGAAAATATTCTCGGGTACTTGTTAAATCAATTCTCCCAAAGGCAAAATATTCTATTCTCGCATTGCCATTTACAACACTGCTTTCCTCTACATGACACAGTGAAAATTGTAGATGTGTCATATTCTTGTATGCACCACTGAAGTTATTTCATTGACATAATTAATGTTTTTAAGCAAAAATATCTTTGTAAGAGGAAGGAAATATTGGAATAAATTAAATTTGCAGCTAAGAAAAATGGAAAGCAAGCAAGCTTCTAGGTATATTATTGAGATGATTAACTAAATCATGTGATAAATCATATAATATATAAACACATATCATCAGTAATAAATCATCTACTTAATAGCATATACAACTTGTAGGCCATAATAGAACTGCAGTATAAATGATTAAGAGAATTAAGGAAAATATAAAAATGTATATCTATGTTTTATTTTCCTAGATTGTGCTTTAGCATATGTGAACTTTTATTGTTGTGCAAAATTAAAAAGATTTATTAATGGTTTCCTAAAATAAAGTCTACCAATTGTAAAAATTTTCCTGTCATGCTTTGTATAAATGTTCCTTGAATGTTTAGGTGTTGATTTAATAATCCACAGGGTGGTATTATCAGTATGTGGTGCATAGTAGGAGACTGTTATGCAATTAAATGTTTCTGAAGAAGTCTTGGGACTCCAGTTTCTCTCTTCTCTCCTCTCTCCCTTCTCCCTTCACTTCCTTCATCTCATCTTCTCCTCTGCACTCCTCTCTCTCTCTCTCTTTCTCTCTCTCTTTCTCTCTCTCTCTCTTTCTCTCTCTTTCTTCTTTCTCTCTCTCTCTGCTTCCTGGAAATGATGAGAGCAGTTTGCCTCATCACATACACCTCAAACTGCTGTGACATTTCCTGCTCAGTATGATGGTAAGTGATGTTAAGGCCCAAAACAACGATTGCACAAAACATTTCCAAAGGACTATCAGTTCTTCTACATACATGTCTATTGGTTCTTAGAATAGACTCAACCTAAATCCATTATCAAGTGAACATTAGTTAAATAAAAGGAGAATATATAAAATGAATAGTTATTTACTCATAAAGTGAAAGAAAAACTGTAAGATTAAGAAAAAAATGAAAAGAATTGGAAAGAGGAGCAATAAGCCAGATTCAGAAATTCGAACATCTCATGATTTCTATCAAATGTCTGCAGATGTTTCATTACATTTGCAATTTTTAAGTATTATGTTTTTTCTATGATTTGCATTTAGTTATATAGATGGATGTGAGTATGTGCACTCAGGTGTGTGTGCTCACAAAAGCCAAGAGAGGATGTCATATTTCTTGGAGCTGGGATTATAGGAATTTGTGACAAACCCAACATGGGTGCTAGGAACTGAACAAATTCCTCTGCAAGAACAGCAAATACTTGTAAATTCTGAGTCATCTCTTCAGTCCCAGTCTGTAGCTTCACACATGTTTTTCAAGTTGAGTCTATATCAGATTTAGAAGGCAAAATGAAATGTAAAGTTAGGCAAAGATTTAACACAAGGTAAATGAATGTAAATGAGTTGGGGTTATAATAAATTGTCAGAGCTAAATACTGAAGTTTATATTTCTGTTCAATGTCTTAATAAGGTCCAACATGGTGGCAGCTGCTTTTTTCAGCACTCGTAAGGATGGAGGATACAGTGAGTTTGAAGTCAACCTGGTCTACATTGGGAGTTCGAGAACAGCCAGGACTACACTGAGAGATCTTGACTCAAGCCACCAAACCGAAGCCCAAACATATTAATAAAGTAGAAGTATTACAACTTAAGTATATATTAGAACGTGACTGTGATTTGTAAGCTTACTCAGTACAGATAAGTGACAGGAAACATTAATCTTAGAATTTTAGATGTCAGAAAACCAAAGCAGAAGGAACTCTTGCCCTTGCCCTTAAATCACAGGGTTCTAGTTCTCTTTATGACATCACCTTTCCACATAACCAAACTTAGGCCCTGGCAAGTCACAAGTGGGAGAAATGTCTATACCAAGATTGTAAGTCTTCATATTATATTATCTTTGCTCTAAAGTGATGCTTATCATGTTGTTACTAAGCCAATCATAAACATGGGAGAAGTTTTAATAAGGACCTCACTCATGTGCAATAGTGTTAGCTACTCCGATGTAAGATGTTTTTGTTCTACTTCAGTAAAGAGACTTGGACTTTTGTTTCTTTTTTCTAGAAGTCTTAATTTTATGTCACAAATTATTTGGAGATTATCAAATAACATAGTGAATTACTGTTAACTAGGGGCTTATCATCTCGCTGTGAGCCACTTACAAATTTCTGTCTAAATAAGTTAGGAAAAAAACTAGATAGATTGAAAGATAGAAAGATGGATAGATAGATAGACAGATAGATAGATAGATGATAGATAGATAGATAGATAGATAGATCCAGTACCTTTAAATTATTTTAAATTGTTGAAGAAAACCTGAAGGTGAGATGAAAGAATGAACTTCTAGAATATAAAGGGAAGACAGGCCTTTTTAAACATTTAAAAATTCTTGTAAATTGCAGATGATCTATTCTGTATAAATGTGAATATCAAAGAAACTTTCCCGTGGGCCCCAGTGTCTGCTTCTTTGGAATATATTGTTGCTTAAAGAAGAGTCTGAAAATGCTCTGCATGCGTTTGTCATAAATATGTCTAAGTTTTGATAGATCTGGATATATAAAACTAAGCAGTTTTCTGGAAAATAGCAAGCTATCCTGGAACGCATTCTGTAGACCAGACTAGCATCAAAGTTAGACATCTCCTGCCTCTACCTCCCTTGTCTGGATATTGTATCACATCAATAGGGAAAGCATATAAGACAAGCTCTATAGTATTAATCACTACCGTTCTACACCTACTTCTCTGACATCAACCATTCTTTTATCTTTGAGATCATCTGTTCCTTGACTTTCTATGCTACCTTAGTTTCCAAATGCAATACTCTTGAATTCTCTTTCTTGTTTTCACATCTCTGTAAAGTACAGGATAATGTATTTGTTGGAGATACTTCCAAACATTTGATGTGGCATTTAATTTTATGAACAACCCTATTGGTGGAACTTTTGGGGGGTATACTGCATTTCCATATTTATTTGTATAAATAAATTAAAGTTTTTATTCTCTGTTTCTTTATTAATATACTGACTATTCAACAAAGATATTTTCTCATCTGTTAATAAAGGCAAGGAAATAGAATCAGCCTAGGTGTGCATCCAAAGATAGATTGTGAAATTATGGTATACAGAGTGGAATTTTATTCAGTGATGGAGAAATGACACTAAAAGTTTGTAGGGAAATAGATGAAACTGAAAAATGTTTTAGTAAATTAAGTAATCTGGTGTGTGTATGTATGTGTGTGTGTGTGTGTGTGTGTCTGTGTGTCTGTGTGTGTGTAAGATACATAGAGTGAGAAAGGGAGGGAGAGATGAATTTCTGGGGGACAGTATCAACTAAATCTAAGTATGTGTGAAAATACCAACTAATAAATTGAAAACTGAGATACTAGGTTTACATAAGTATATAATTAATACTCAGATTAAGTCAGATCAACAAAAGATATCTTTTCGTTACATAGTAGAACATTATAGGACAATCATACTAATGCATATTACCATTGATCTTTGTTTAAACAAATAAAAAAAGTTAATAAAATATTCTTTCCTTCTAACAAATATTCCCTATGATTAAATCAGGTAAGTTAGAAGTTATTAATGAAAATATGTTTACAAAATACCTTATTAATTTTTTTATTTTTCTAGATTATGTACACAATGTAATTCTTTGTCAATACTTAGAGTGCACAATCCTGACACATACTTATATTATTTAATGACCTAGATTTTGTTAAATTATGACAAGATATTATTTTATCTAGTTAAACATGGGTTATAAAGTGATATCTTAGCTAAATGTCAGTTCCAAGAGGAGTTGTCCTATGAGTTAGAAAAATAACTTGGTCAGTCTTTTACAAATTAATTTAAAAAGACTCTAAAATTTGGATGTGTCAAGAAGGTAGGTAAGCATATATATATATATCTTTCTCTCACACATACATATTCTTCTCATCCTCACTTAGTTTTTTTGTTAAGGTTGGAGAAATTTGTTCATCCCTACTCTTCCGTAGATGAAATCAACTTGCACAATAAGGAGAATTCAATAATTGTCTAATAGGTGGTGATTTTTTACATACAGTAATGATCATTTGATATATGATACTTGTCTAAAAAATTTTAAATTTTCTCTTTTATTGTAATAGCCTGAAGGTAACATATGGACCATATGATAATTATATTCCAGGTAAGATGAAGTTCAATATTTATTTTTGAATGCAAGACTTTTATTTTTAAATATTTTTCCTTTCTACTGAGAATGAATTATTTTCACTTTTTCTGATTACAGTTTTCCTTCCTTCTACTCCTCTTAGTTCCTCTCCTCCACTCCCCCACAGCAGGATCTAGTCCCTTTCTGTCTCTCACTAGAAAAATCAGGCTTCTAAGAGATAAATATAAAACTTAACAAAATAAAATCTAGTAACAAGACAAAACCCACCACATCCAAGTTGGATAAGGTGTATCAGCAAATCAAAAGAGCCCAAAATAAGCCCAAGCGTTAGAGACCCACCCACTCATTCCCACAGTCAGGAGTCCCATTAAAATCTCTAAACTACAAGTGGAATATACAGGCAAGGACCTGGTGCAGACCTGTGCAGGCCTTGTGATAGCTGATTTAGTCTCTGTGAGTTCATATGACCTTTGTGAATATGGATTTGATATCTTGGTGACCTCTATCCCTTCTGACTTTTCCACTTCATTTTACATGGGTTTTCTGAGTCCTGAGGAGAGGAAGTTGACGCACACATCCCATTTAGAACTATGTGTTTCTCTCTCTCTCTCTCTCTCTCTCTCTCTCTCTCTCTCTCTCTCTCTCTCTCTCTCTCTCTCTCTCTCTCTCTCTCTCTCTGTGTGTGTGTGTGTGTGTGTGTGCATCTTTGTATTTGTTTCCGTCTGTGTGAGGAAGCTTCTCTGATGATGGCTGAACAAGGCACTGATCTATGAGTTTAGCAGATTATCATTAAGAATCATTTTATTACTGTTTTTCTTCCTTTTCTTTTAATAATATTTGGTTTCATCTTAGCTCTTTGGGCTATCTAGTCTCTGGATCTTAGTCACCAAGCAAAGTTGGGTATGGGTTCTATTTCTGGGACTGGGCCACTCAGATATTAGATCATTTATCCTACAAGCTTTGCCTGATTAATTTTAGACATATGTTTATTATCTTCAGTTTAAAGTCATATGAGCTGCTGTGGTCTCTAATTAATACACTATGTTTATTTGCCAAAGAACCTTTCTCATGGGCACAGGGAACACATTTCACATAGGTACATATTGTATAGATATGCTTTTAAATTTTCTTAAATACTTTCATTTTAGAAATAATATAACATGGGGTCTTGAATTTGAAAAGCAATGAAGAAATTGAATGAAGTCTTTTAGCCCAGAATCTTTTACTGAATTCCAGGTGGTTTATATTTAGCTCATATCAGTACTAGAAAAGAAAGATCTGTTTAATATTGAATAGCTTCTAGTAGCACCTTGTTTTCTCTCTTCAATTAAACTTCAATATGACATTCATTCTGTCCATTTGAGCACTGATCCCAATGTCCTTTGGAAAGTAGCAAGTCTTTTCTCTCAAATTTGAATATTTCATGTGCACTACGACAGCGATGGTGTTCTGCATTGACCTCAGGTGTCACTAAAGCCCCCGGATAATTCCTATTGCTATTTCTGGTAAAATCAATGTCTCAGTCCCATCTTGTATTCGTTTACCATTTTTCTTTATTAAACTAATCTTCTATATCAGCATATCTTTTTAGTATATTACATGTCCTCTTACAGCTGAGGAAGGGAATGTCAACTGATAGGATTTTAAATCTGTAAATTCAAGCACGTATTTTCTGCATATGTTATGTAACCAATATACTAAGTTCTTTGGTGGCTACAGAAGAATTTACCACATTATCTTTCTGATCTAGATTATATTCAAAGCAAAAGAACATATGGCTGGAATCTAAACAGGAAGAGACAGCAATATTGAAATGGGAGCAGTGATACTCTTTTTCCTCCTTTATGTTATAGGCCACACTGATTTCATTATGGGAACTTTATATAGTTACTCATCAAATTTGTTATTTATTTTAAATTTTCTCTGTGTAGAAAATAAAAGTTTCTCATTTTGATCACTGAAAACTTTAAACTATCAAATAAATGAAGCTATAATTTGCATCATTTATTTATTTGTATGGTATATGCACTCAGGGTCACTTCAGTTCAGACAAGATTTTATTTATAGCAAAGCATATGTTGTCTTTCTTATTTTAGTCAGTGAATTAAGCAAAAAATCATGGAATCAGCAATACTTTTCCCTGGCATTCCCCAAACCACCAAGACCAGGAAAGAAACGGAGATCACTACCTTCCCAGTTACGTAACAATACAGCTCCTGTGAGTATATGAAAATATCATGTATATACTAATAACTACTTCTTAGGAACAATAATCTTGCATAGTCATAAATACATTGCTAACTGCCCTGTGTGGGTAAGGGCGAACAGGAGGCTTCTCATGGTGGACATATTTTACATAATTGCCACCTCTCTTTCATTACTGTTCATAGCTTATTGTATGCTAACTTCTCATTCACTACTTGCACCTGTAATATGTTGTTTACAGAGTAAAAAAAAAAAGGCAAGATACTTTAATTCACAATTAGTATGAATAGCTAGGGAATGTTCCCCAGATAGAAACCCTCACAATAGAGTCGTGATAGCCTCTCCAAAGAATGAAGAGAGGTTGTGATGTGTTATGCATCACTGGAGGTCTCTAACAAATTTTAATGTTAAATCTCAAAGAAAAATTGTGGTTCCTCTAACTTGAAAGCAGACCACAGGTAGGGACATAATTGCTCATTACTTTAAATTATAATGAAATTCAAAATGGAATAGACTTTAGAATCCCTAATTAATCCACTGTTTTTCAAAACAGATTTTGAAAATATTCAAAAATATACTCAAAAATATTTTCATTTGAAATTAAAATATGTATTTGGTATTTTACTGCTAAAGGCTATATAACATTTTTTTCTTATTATTCTTACCAATATTGAGGTAATTGATGAACAAAAATTAGGAATTCACAGACCACCATTATGGATGAACCGTTCTCTGATGAGAATTTCTGAGAGACCATCCGTTTATTTAGCTGCCAGGAAGGGTCTTCCACCGAAACCATCTCGTTCTGGCAAGGGGGAGTCTAAAGTAGCAGGCCCACCCAAGACTTCATCTTCAGAGAAAACAAAGAAAGAAGAGAAAGTGAAAAAAGGTGAACCTGAAGCGAAAGAGAAGACGGTGTTAAAGAAAACCAAAGAAGAAAGTTCCAAACAAGTTGATAAGAAAACTTCAAAGGATAAGGTGTCAGCTTCAGAATCTGAAGGTGAAAAGGCTGGTAAAAAGAAAGAAGCCAAAAAAGGTAAGAAGGAACCAAAGGATAAAGGATCAGTCTCAGAATCTGAAGGTGAAAAAGCTGGTGAGAAGAAAGAGGCCAAAAAAGGTAAAAAGGGGACAAAGGATAAACTGTTACTCTCAGAGTCTGAAGGTGAAAAACCTGGTGGGAAGAAAGACTCCAAGAAAGGTAAAAAGGAACCGAAGGATAAAGGGTCAGTGTCAGAATCTGAAGCTGAAAAGGCTAGTGAGAAGAAAGATGCCAAAAAAGATAAAAAAGGGACAAAGGAAAAGGAGAAAGCAGCCTCAGAACCTGAAAGTGAAAAACCTGGTGGGAAGAAAGAAGCCAAAAAAGGTAAGAAGGAGTCCAAGAGTTCCAAGGATACACCTGCAGATTCAGAAGCTGACAAGCCTGGTGAAAAGAAAGGAAACAAAGTTACTAAAAAGTCTTCAAAGATCAAAGATACAGCTTTAGATTCTGAAAGTGAGAAGGGAGATTTAAAGAAAGACGGCAAGAAAGAAGGCAAGAAGAAGGAAAATAAAAAGGAGAAGAAGGCAGGAGATTCAAAGGAGGATGGTAAGAAAGACAAAAAAGACAAGAAGAAAGACAAGAAAGACTCTGCAGGTGATTCCCCTGATTCAAAGAAGGAGGACAAGAAGGCAAAGAAAGAGAAGAAGGGAAAGTAGGTCTTGGATGAGAACTCAAACTGTACATAGAACTCCAAAGGATATTCAGTGAACCAACCTCAGTAGTCTTAGAATGAGCCCATGAGACAGAAGAAGAGTGCATTAAGTTAATCAAATAAGTTTTAGAGAAGACCCAATGTGAAATGAAAATATAACCAGTGTTAGAAAAACAAAAGGACTAAGAAAAATACATAGGATTCATTGAACGACGTGGAAGATACCTATTCTAAAACCATAGCTACAGAGTTTTAAAAGTAAAATCGCTAAAAAAACATTCACGAATACACAACTAAACATCCAGAAAACATAGATAGAGAAACAAACAAAAATACCAGTATTCAGTAAGGACTTTACAAAAAAAAAAAAAAAAAAAAAAAAAAAAGAAGAAGAAGAAGAAGAAAGAAAAGAGAAAAACTCCAAGAAGGCTTGATGCTGTCTCTAGATTTAATGATATAAAGCTAAGTTGAGTTTGTACAATTAAAGAAACGAGACGGCCAAGAAAATCAATGTTTAGAAAATGGAGTTTGAGCTGAATAAATATCCAAGATGGTTTTAGGAAGAAAACACAGAGGAGGAAGGGAGGAAAGGAGTGAGTAAAAAGGCAGGAAGGGAAAGACTTAAAAAAAGATAAGATAGGCAAGGGACCATCATTCTAGGAAGAAGACAAAGAAAACCTTGAGTTTGCAGGACTGTCGGAGTTTGAAGTGACCACAAGATTGAACCACTTGTAATTCCTGATGGACGTTCTTGGTAAGTTAGATTTGTTTTATTTGAATCCAAATTGGATTTAAAACAGTTTAACCAACTGCAAACTTAAACTTGATGCTTAAGGTTCTTGTACTCAACTCTGTAACTTTTATTTAGATTTTTATTTATGATATTTGGATCTTCTAGTTATAAGAAATGCATGCCTATCATCAAACAAATGGATTATTTTAAAATGTCCATTTAAAGGTCAAGAGAAATTCAAATCTTCTTGGTACAGAGAGATTGTGACCTTAAAGTTACAATAGCATGTTCTGTTAGAAGAAATCGTGCCACCTTTCTTTTTAAAGCTGCAAAGAGGTTCTCAAAACTCTCCATCTAGTCAAATTCAGCAGTTGTGTGACTTTGTCTTAGCGCCGTTACTTTTCCACCCCTATCATTTCTGTTATTACATCTACTCTTGAAGCTTTATGTCAGTGAATCCTATATTTGAACCCAGTACTGACTTCATTCAGATTCCAAAGTCACAAATGAAGACGTTGAAGACAGTCTATTGTTTGTAACCAGGCCCCTTCAAACCAAAAGGACCACAAAAGAACAGTTGATATCCACACCACAGATCATTGCCCCCAAATCTTGATGCTGCAGTCCTAAGTCATGGCCTCTTCTGAAGCTGTTAGCTCACCCTTACCATGCTTTCTTCATTCTAATTGCTGCTCTATATCGAGAACATTTCGATTTGTCAGTTCCACATTCCTGATATTTCCACACTCACAGTTCACTCAAACATTAGATTGTGCCTGGTGATCTCAAAGTCTTCTAAACCCAGGTAAAGTTCTTTGGTTCGTCCCTCAACAGCAGCCCACATGCATCCTGTTCTCCAGGCAGAAACCACCTGTATCCGTTCCCTTTCTTGTTGTTGTGAGAAAACATTTTATAAAAGCAATAGGGGAGGTGTTTATTTGGTCCTGTAATTTGAAGTCATGACTGGCAGAGGTGAGGAGTGGCTAGTCTCACTGACTCCGTAGTGAGAAAGCAGAGAAAGGAGTCAGGCTGGGGTATGGAAATTCAAGGTCTGTCCCAGTAACCTACTTCCTTCAGTTATTACTTCACCTCTTGAAGTTATATAGTCTTCAAACTTGTACTACCAACTAAGGACTCAGTTTTCAGCGCATAAACCTTTGAGAGAAATCCCATACTAAACCCACACCACCACCATGTCTATTTAGGCCCAATGCTTGTAATCTATTAATGTTACATTTTGCATAAACATTTCCTCTAACTCATAAGAAGGTCTTTCATTGATTTTCTCAGAAACAATTTCTAGGACTTCATATGGCACCATTATTGCTTTCCTCTATTATGCATTTGGCACATTGTTTTAGTTCTATATTTGACAATACCTCTTCTTATGATAGTAACATATATACTTATTCTTTTTTTTTCTCTCTTTTTTTTTTTTCTGAGACAGGGTTTCCCTGTAGTTTCTAGAGCCTGTCCTGGATCTAGCTCTTGTAGACCAGGCTGGCCTCGAACTCAGAGATCCGCCTGCCTCTGCCTCCCGAGTGCTGGGATTAAAGGCCTGTGCCACCACCGCCCGGCCATATATACTTATTCTTTATCCAGAAAGCAATTCACTAGACCTTTGCATTGTCAATACCTTCTAAATTTGTCTTTCTCAGTTCATTTTAATGGATTAATTATGTGAGTTTTATGTTAATAACAAAACAGAGCAGGCAGGACAGAAGTTTCTTGCATGCTCCCAGCCCATATTTTTGAGTCTCATATTTCCAGCATCTCCTTTCAGAGTGGTACCTTTGTTATAATAATTCATGAGTCCTCACTAACAAATTATTTTACCAGCATTCATAACTTTATTTGCATTATCTGTACTATGTATATTTTATGTATTTTGAAAAAATGGTAATGGTAGTTTCTGTGAGTACAGAAGTGGTTTTACAAACACTGTTTACCACCCATTCATTCTTTTTCCACTTTATCTTTTGGAAACCATTAATATCATCTTATTATGCTTGGCTTTTTAGAAATGCCATATAGTTAGAATTATGCACCTTACAGCCTTTACAGACAGGTAAAGAAACGGATGTTTAAGTTTCTTTCATGTCTTTTCATCATGGACTGATAATACATTTCATTTTAGACCAAAAATAATATCTTAACAAGCAATAGATTATCTATAACTGCTCAACAATGCCCTGATTATTTCTGATATTTGGTAGTTCCTAATACAACAAACTATATAGCTGTTCAAAATTTTCTGTGAAGATGTATTGTGAAGGTAAACATATGCCTTCATATTCACATACATATATACCAATATGCTGACAATAGAAACTGCCAAACTTCCAAAGAGCTCATAACATTTTGTACTCATAGCATTTTATTATCACCACACTACTGTAGACAGAAGTTTCTGACCTGCCCAGTCCCGCAGCTGTTCAGTCCCAAAGAACACACAAAGGCTTATATTAATTATGAACTGTTTGCCCTATTAGCTCAGTCTCATCATTAACTAACTCTTACAACTTAAAGTTACCCATAACTCTTGTCTATGTTTAGTCACTTGGCTTGTGACCTTTTCTTAGTAAGGTATTCTCATCTTGCTTCCTCTGTGTCTGGCTGGTGACTTCCTCTCTGCCTTTCCTCTTCCCAGAATTCTTTTAGTCGGGTCATCTCGCTTGTCCTTCCTGCCTAGCTACTGGCCAATCAGCACTTCCTTAAACTAATATGAGTGACAATTCTAACAGTGTACAAGTGTATTATCCCGTAGCCCTTGCCTTTCTTCACTGCTGTCTGTTTGCTGTATTTTGTTCATCCAGATCGGGATGTACTGGTATTTCCTTGCCCCAGTTTGGGATTTTCTCATCACGTATTCTCTGGAAGACGTTACATTTTGCTTTTGGGATTATACATAGAAGTCTTTGCCAAGATCCTTGCTCAAAACAGTCCCTTTGCTTTTTCTTATTATGATTTTATAACTTTCAGGCCTTAAATTTAAGTCTTTGATACACTTTAAGTTTATATGTATAAATGAATTGAGAAAATGATCTGATTCCTCTCTTGTGCACATGGACCTTCAGTTTATCTAACAGTTTATGAAAAAGGTGAGATTTTGTTTTTGTATACCTATGGAATAGATATAAATGATTGTTGGCTGTACAACTGTATTGCAAGCTCTGCGTTCAGTGTTCGGATGGGTCCAATGTTGGTTTGAGTGATAATTTCCCTCAGAGTGAATTTGAACACTTGCCCCCAATTGATTGTGCTGAATTGGAAGTTTGGGAGATGTGGATTTTCTGGAGGAAGTGTGCCACCAGGGTTGGGTTTTGAGAATTTAAAGACTTGCGTCAATTCTAGTCTTTTCTCTCCTATTCATCAAATCTGATTTAATTTTATGTATGATATAAGTGTCTAATTTAACTCTTTGGCACTACAATATGTAGTTCTCCCAATTATTTTTATTGAAATAATCATTTTTTTTCTATTGTGCTTCTGTCAACTTTCTACAAAAGCTATTAGACAAGATTACAAAGGTTTGCATCTGCTCCTCTAATCTTCCCTGTGACTTTATGTGTCCGTTTTCATACACATATCATGCCGTTTTAATTATTATAATTATTAATTATTAATAATGTATAAATTTGGGTATTAGAGTAAATACAGCTGTGATTCTTTTGCTAAAGATTTCATTGTTTTGTTCTTTGATTCCTGTTTGTATTATTTTAATTTGAGAGGAATCGTTTTGCAGTCCAGGCTGTCTTCATTCCAATGACCTTAATGACTAGCACCAAGTACTAGAATTACGAGCAAGCACTGACATGTCTGATACTAGCCATCATT
Source organism: Arvicola amphibius (assembly GCF_903992535.2). Taxonomy (NCBI): domain Eukaryota; kingdom Metazoa; phylum Chordata; class Mammalia; order Rodentia; family Cricetidae; genus Arvicola; species Arvicola amphibius. Next base: position 102,607,470 of record NC_052057.2, read on the forward strand.
TTTGAGTTCCTTAATACATGATCTAAAAATTGCACTTGTGAACTAATACCCATACACCTTTTAAATTAGTACATCAGAAACTGACCTGGGTTTGTTTCTTAGTACAAAGGTCTTGAAGCTCACAGTTGACTGAAATTTTGGGTTAAGGGAATCTAGTACCATGTTCTTTAGTCCTTGAGTTCTTGCATTCATGTGTACATACAGGCACATTGACATAGCTAATGCAATATTACAAAAATAAATCTTCATTATTTTTCTTCTATGAAAAGAATCTACAACTCAGAACAGAATGCAAATGATGGAGGTTATCAAACAAAGGAATAAAAAAATGGCCAAGGCAGCAAATATCTATTTAGACTATTTATCCACGTAGTACCTCTGAGAAGTAGTACTGAGAGAATATTTAAATGTACTCACCAAACACAGACTCATACATACTACACATACACGCACTCGTGCACGCGCTCGCGCGCGCGCGCGCACACACACACACACACACACACACTATTAACCACTTAGCACATCCATACACATATATATGTGTTTTTTCTGTTAATAGGTTAACTTGCCTGCTTAATTATGAAGCAAAATACCTGTTGAGTTTTAACTTATAAATAAGATAAATTATATTTTACTAACTTGTGATTTTAACAAAAATAAAAACATAATCCCTAGGATACATATGTAATTATACATTTGTATATATGTCTTCATGTGAAATCAAATTCATTAGTTCTTGTTTGGCACTTTTGTAACTTTTGTAGATATATTTTAAAAATTAATCACTCACCCATACTCTGTAGTGTAGTGTCCTTAATTTGAAAAATATATTCATATGCATTATATTTGTTAGTCTATATTTTATACTTACAGTGACTTGCCAATATCATGATTGTGTGGTATATGTATTAAATATATGAAGTAGAATGAAATTGAAATAAAGTATCTCTTTTAAATGTTTAGAACATATCTTATAACTAATTTGTTTTCTTAAAATTAAAATTATTATAATACATTAACATTAGTCAACTTTAATGTGAGCATTAGGGAACATTAGAAAATAAAGATATTTAGAAAAGGGTTCATGGTTATGACAACAGGGACAATCAGTTCTAATTTAGAAGGAAGTTGCTTAACTTGTGTGTTTGGTTGTAGCCTAGCCTTTAATGACCTCGCAATCTCTTTTCTGAAGGGAAAAGGAGAGTGGATCTCAGGACTATGGGAGGTGGTGGGGAGTGGAACTGGGAGGAGTAAAGGGAGGAGATAATATAGTTTGGAGGTAAGGAATGAGAGAAGAATAAATTAAAATAAAAAGGCTTAATTCTTCTTGTATTAACTGAGTCTTAGGTCATCCTTAGCCATAAACATTAATCATGCCCCAATAAAATTCTATTGTTCAAGGAATGGGGAAAAACGAGGATACTAAAATGAACGAGATATCACCAGCTCTGCAAACAAAGAGTGACAACAACAGAAATTAATAACATCATTTGAGAAGTACAACAGAACCCTGGCAGGAGAGATGTAAAGTTTTATTAAAAATCTATGGTATGTACTGAATTTAACTGTATTTACTGATCGCAACATCCAGGTTAGCTTATTACTGATGTCCTTCCTGACTTTTGCTCACTGATATACAAATCTTACTAAAATTTCCTTCCAGTCTTTGTAAAATGTATTGATTTCTGAGAGGAGTTTAAATGTCTGTAAGAAACTATCAGTTCAGTTGTGTGGAATTAAAATTGTGGCTTAGTATCAATACTATGGGAAGGAATTCAGTATGATGAACTCCTTTGCATGGGAATCCTATGAGAGATTTGTATTATGACTGCAATTAATTTCTAAGACTATTGAGAGTGAGAAACAGTCACAGACTTTTTCCATAAATATCTGTCTACATATACTAGTAGAAGTAGAAATATCAGAGGTAGTCCTGTATCTAAATTTTTAGTTTTAGTTCTCAGAATGTATCTCCCATTTATGAGAGGGGGCTGAGTTGCCTAATTTTAGGTATTTTGAAAGGTTAACATAATAATATTTCATAAAAGAGAATAAATGCATTCAACCAGAAAATACATTACACAAAGAAGGAAGAAAAATTGACCTATATAATGATCCTATATTTTGATATCTCTATTGGTCATATTTTATGCTATACAGTAGTTATTAAATTACAAAAGTATTACAATTAATAGTAAAATATTGCTATATCTTAGATCAGCATACACTGCTGACCTAAAGATGTGTCATGAAGCTTATACTATTCCCTAATAAAAATTACAAAAAAAATCACACTTAAAAAATAAGATATCAGTCAAATTAAAAACTTGACCCTAACCGAGATACTTTTCTTACTTTTGGAACCCTACTCGGCATACTGTGTTGCCTTCCCCAGTCTTAATATGAGGGGTGGTGCCTAGTCTTACTAGAACCTGAATCAACCTTGTTTGGTTGATCTCCATGGGAGTCCTGTCCTTTTCTAAATAGAGCTAGAGGATAGTGGATTGGGGGACACAGGGGAAGTGGAAGAGAGGGACTTGGTGGAGAGAAGAGAGGGAAAATTGTTGTTGGGATGTAAAATGATAATAATAAAATTCATTTTAAAAACTAAGAGGGTAGTCAAATAAAATGGCAATAGCTTAATAAACTTGAAATTCTTTTAAGTTTTATATATTTTAATTTTTGATCATTAAAAAATTTTTTGTTGTATTTCAGAGGTTTAATAAACCTTTGCCTTATGAAATTCTGTAACATAAATATAGAGTCAAAATATCTTGGATTATTAAAGAAAGGTTTGGGCAGTCTCTCAAAATGTTAGAGAAGAAACATAGCTGAACACTACAAAATTCTGGAACCAGAAAATCAAGTATCATGAACTCAGGACACAGAGTAACCTGGAGCTATAAAAACCTTCCCTTTCATGCTCTCAGAGCACATACTTCTTAAACTTGCTTCTTTGAAGTTGAAGGGTTTGATGTAATTCTGCAGGGATGCCGGAATGACATGGCTTCCCCAATTGTGGCCTGAAATGGCTTTCCTCATCACTATCCTTCTTGAGTTAGATCTAAATTTGAAGGGGTAAAATGTAGTTTCTCAGAGTCAACAGGATATGCATGCGTGTGTGTGTGTGTGTGTGTGTGTGTGTGTGTGTGTGTGTGTGTGTGTGTGAAAGAGAGAGAGACAGAGAGAGACAGAGACAGAGAGAGACAGAGAGGGAGAAAGGGAGGGAGGGAGGGAGGGAGGGAGGGAGGGAGGGAGGGAGAGAAAGGGAGAGACAGAAGCAAAGAGACAGAGACAGAGAGATAGAAATCACAATGCTTAAGATACTATAGTTTTTGCTGCTCTTTCAATGGTTAATAACAATGCATTCTATATAAAGATTGCTGATACATTGGCTAGAATATAGTACAGCAATTAATTGGAAATGATTGACTGAAAACTGTGTAATTAATTTCAGTTCAGTACTTGATGCTTGATATAGAGCCACTAATTTATGTCACCTTATATTTAAGGTTTCATACGGATTCAATTGGATGGAAGACATTTGATAAAAAGTTAAAAATTTAATAGATAACATTTATAAGTGGCATGTTAAATAAATGTCATGAATAATAAAAAAGACAGTGAAAATAAAAACACTATCTATTGCAATGCTAGCACCTATTCTGAAAAATATTGTTTCAGTTCCTCATTGGATATATTATAATATTAATAATATTAATAATAATAGCATAATTTTATATCTGAAAAAACTGAAACCGCATCTGAACTTTGCTATTTAAGCAGTTTATACTTGTTCCTCTTGGGTAAATAGAAGAAACTGCAATGTGTGTGTGCTTGTATGTGTATGATGTGGAGTTTGTGTGTATGGCAGAATTAAGTCTAATTTTCTCACTATTTGTTCTATTTTACAAAGCAATGACAAACTATTTCAGTTACTAATGAAAAACATTTCACAAACCTATTATATTCATTAAGTACTGAAATATGGAGAACATTTAGACAACCTGCAATATGGATAATAACTTAGACATAGTTCTTTAGTAAAGTAGCAAGCACTTGGAAGAACTTAAATCATAGGTAAAAATTATGTCATCAAAATCAAAGAAACCTGAAAAATCTTATTCTCCATTATGTTTTATGTAATATTTCTTAACGAAGGCAATTTCTAAATATATGCATTTAGTTTGAGGCTAGAGACAATGAATTATGTCTTCAGCAGGAATCTGGACAGAAGCAGGGGGACATAAAAGAATTCACAAAGTTCAAGTGCAATTTAAAGACAGCATAAGTTATCTCAAACTTCTGGAGTGAATGAACCAACCTATATCATTTAGAAGCCAGCTAACTCTGAAAAGAAGAAGCTTGCGTTCATTTGTTATATTGCCGTGCAGAGAGCATAGTGTTATATTCTAATCAACTACTATCATGGATACCGGGACTTGTGAATGTCGTTCATAAAGGTATCAATAACAGAATGGCTTTCAGTGAATTAGAAAATAATACTAAAGTAGGATACCATTCAGAATGACAGTGTAGCTATGAGGCTGTGTGCTTCCAATCAGAAGAGTGTTCTAACTCTTCACAGAAAGATCTGCTGGGGTCTCCACATTAGATTTTCAGTTAACACCAGCACTACCAGCTTGTACATGCAAAGAGCTTTTTGGTTTGGTTTTCTATACATTTGTTTTACACTATCAGGACAGCACATAATTCATTCTGCGTTTTCCTATTTGTGCAACTGTTTCCCATTTGATTTGATATAACATTGTCTTGGCACATGTTTCCCAAATACAAGGACACATAAAATAGTTATGCATCAAATATATTTCACTCCGAAGACAGAGGTTTAATAACCAACAAACTTATCACTGAACTTTGCTGCTTCAGGGTAGGGGAACTTCGCTGTTCCAGAAAAGAGGCGACAGTCATTCTGTAATGGTACCTCAAACTAGATGAAGGGTGCAGAGTGGCAAAAATACAGAGGCCAAGAGAAGCTGACCAATTTTGGGAAATGGGGCACAGAGAGATGGCTAAGAGGATCCGGACCATTAGTGCTGCTGTAACAGGACTCAATTTCACAAGATGTGGGAAGAATCTAAAGCCATTACGCCATTACTCTGGTTTATGCACTTATATTTTACAGAGTTTATGAGACACACACATGCAAAAAAAAAAAAGTTTACCTCCTGAAACTCACCAACCTCAGGCACATAAACATCCCAAAATTATGTTCAAGTTTTATATCTGTTTGTAGTATTTTTATGCAGTGCCAACTCTTTAAGCAGCAAGTTGAGGAGGATTACTCAAAAATTTTGCAACATATATCTTTATCAAATTTTGGAGGAATATCTCATGAAACTTGGAGAATTTCCTTTAAAATAGGGAAAATAATTACCAATCATGAGGAAAATGGGTACAATCGCTGATTCTGTACACATGCTTTATTATTTTGCACCATATGCCTTTAGGTCTATTTTAATAGCCATTGGACAGTTGCTTATTAGTAAATGTACTGAGTGGAAGAACTGTAATATTTCAATTATCAGAAGTTATAGTCTCCAAAAATATGTACTGACTTCTAAGGAAGCATAACCTCCATTTACAGCTTCCAAGGCTGGAATAATAGTTATACATAGTATCCAGTTTATTAAAGGATAACACTGAAACTTTCAAGTTTGCTGTTTAAACAGTTGATACTGTCATCTTCTGGATAAATAGGTAATACAGCAGAGTGTGTGTGTGTAGTGTGTGTGTGTGCATGAGTATGTGTGTGTGTGTGCAGTTTCAAAACCTGTAATTTCTTCATAACCATCATGATAATTTGTACAGATTCTCTTCTTAAAAGCCCTCAAATAGAAATTTTGTTTTTAATTTGGAGTCTAAGTCAATATAAAATAAAAATTACCTGAGTTTAAATCTTGAGGGGAAGTGTGATGTGTACCAGTGATTGTCAACCTCTGGGTTGTGATGATTTAGGGAGTTCAAAACCCTTTCACAGAGGTCACTTTTTAGATATTCTGTTCATCATATATTTACATTATGATTCAGAAAAGTACCAAAATTACAATAATGAAGTAGCAATAAAACAATTCTATGATCAGTGGTCACCGTAGCATTAGGAAATATATTAAAGGGTTGCAGCATTAGGAAAGCTGAGAGCCACTGGTATAGCCACAGCATGGGGTGATGTATTAAAGCATTATGTTTTGGGAAGTCTGAAAGCCACAGGTCTAGACTATAAAAACTATACAACAGGTTTCTCCTCGGGCTAAAAATGTAACATCTTCAGGTGGTGAATCTCTTCATAAATTAATGTTACAAATCTCAAAATACTAACTTTTATGATTTTTCAGTTATTGAGTATAAAAAAGAAATAGCTCCCATTATTACCACATAGTAATTTTATGGCGAATCATGGAAAAACAGTTTCTAAAGAAACGGTTTGGGTAACAACCAAGGAAATGATACAGTTTAGCCTAGAGCTAAATGAAGCTAAATTAACAACACAGGAACACTATAAAGTGTTATTGTTGATTGGAGATGGAAATAAGGTCATGACTATTTATAGAAAGATCCAGGCTCACACAAAACACATTTAAAAGTTAAATGCTGTATGTAGGATCATGGAAGTATTGATCCAGGTTTAACCTCTAGCATCTCAAACATATTTCCCTTGAGTGTTCCTGGGGCTCTCAGTAAACATGCTCTGTGTTATGAAGTGCTTCATCCTTCCAAACAGCTCACTATTGGTTTTAAATATTTTTTACTATTAGAAAACGTCTCCCTTACATTTTATTATGAACTGCCTGATTCTCCTGAAATTATAATTCAGTGTTTTGTTTAGCATGGCAAATACAAATAGATATTTACTCCAAATGAATGTGAAGCCAAGCAATGGAAAAATGGAGATTAACTCTAGCTACTGGTTCCCAGTACTAGCTCTGACCAATAAATGATAGGGATATAGAGATAGTTCTATCTTACAGATCTTTGTTTATCTGCAAATATAATTATTAGTGTAATCTATTATCAAATTCAGATAGTTGGCCTTCCAAGTATATGTATATTGATGTTCATTTTCATCTGATGCAGTGGCCATAAAGGACTTATGCTTGACATCTGATGTTGCTCTTGTTTGATTGTATTCCAGGACTACCATGAAGATGTGTTCAATATCACCACTATGGAGAAACACAATTTCCCATTTGCTTGATTATCTTCATGTCTGTGAAGTTGCCAGGAAGCTCTAATTTTGAAATAAATCAATTTTACCATCAAATGAGGATATCCAATAAAAACATCTCTCTATGGATAAGTCTGCCTATGTTTCTAAAATGTTACAATTTAATATACAATTATTCATATGGCTATAGTGGGCAGTGGCATTTGATTTTTATAGTTTTCTCTGGACTTTCCTTCATTTTTTTCCCTTCTTGATAACACAGTAAAAGGAGGGTCCTGATCTTTCACAGAATTTCCTTGTCAGACCCAGTGAGTTCTCAGTTTTACAGTAAGAGCTGGCAAGAGACATCTAGGCTTCCCTTCAGGTTTGTAGATAAATGGTTATCATTATTCCCCAAGACCAGTTCCAAATCTTTCCATTTACTATTTTCCATTGGTAATCTTGGGCTGACTAGTATCTGGTTTACACTTAAGTTAGGATACTATAGAATCCCCTTGGTTTGATATTCATTACTACCCAGATCCTATGAAGATGACATACATTTTTGGTCATATGTGTTTCTTCTTTGGAAAGCTATCTATTGGGTTCATTAGCTTATGTATTGATTCACAGTTTACTTTAATGTTATTGGATCTTTAAAATATTTATATATTCTAATAATTCAGATCTTACATGAAATCTAAAATTTTTATTAGTAAATAAAATCAAATTATAATTTACTCTTTAATGGATCATTTTTGAGTTTTATGTATTCAAATAAATTTAAACCTTTTGTCTTTTAACCTAACTTTCTCTTTTTATTATTTTGCTGTATAAAATAAGTTTTCCCTTTTAAAATAGCCATCAACTTATAACTGAAATTAACAAAATGCATTATTTAATATATGAATATTGATGAGTTGGGCATGTAAATAGAAACTGAAACCACGGAAAGTGTTGGGACCAATTGAGTCCTGGCCTTCAGCTGCTCTTCCCTGTCTAGAGCCTTCTAATTGAAGTTACTTGAAGCTGTGCCTAGCTTAGAGGATCAGAGGATGGGATTTTCATCTGTTGGCCATTGACTGCAGGGTATTTAAGCCTCCATGGTGCTATTAAAGAGGGCTTTTGGTACCAGTGTTTGAAGGTCTGTGTGTCGGTCTGTCTCTGCGTGTGTTTCCTCAACCTCCAGCCCCTTGCCCGAAGCTCGCGAACTGGGTTCTACCGCATAGAGCACAGATTGGGGGGGGGGGGGGTGGGCGGTGCGGGGCAGGAAAGGAAATATTTACAGTCATGATATTCAAGTTCTTGCTTTTTTGTTGATTTTTATGATAAGTAGATTTTACATGAAATATTTCTCCTATTCACAACGTTTTCTGTACACATAAGACTCTGTAAAACATCCCCAGAAAGGATACTTTTTCTGCTCTTTGCTGTTGATGGTATACCAAAAATGCATTACCTGCCTACACGGATTTAAGAAACCATTCTCCAGTATTTTCTTCAAAGAGTTTTATATTTTCATGTCTACGATTTTAATGTATTTTAAGTCAAGTTTTTTGAGTGTGGTTAAGATAAACTTCTGTCTTTGCTTTTTTTTTTTTTTTTTTTTTTTCAAAATACACCTTAAACCTTTTCCTTTGGGTATTTTATCAACTGCTTGAACTAGGCTACCACTGTAGTTCGTTAAATCTGTCAATCACTTGTCTATGCTTCATTGCTCCTATTTCAATTGTTATCTTAATGTTAAGTCTTAAGGCCCACTTAGAAATCTTCACATCAGTGCTCAAGTGAGCTTATTTTAGAGAAATATATGGATCCCTCATCTTCCAAACAAGAAGTTGGGAAAGTATAAAAAGCATTATAATTCTCTCAATGTATCAGAACTCAGAATATTGATAAATCTTCCTAATCAGGTCTTGTATCTAGAAATATGACCAGTTGGTAAATAGTTGTTCAGAATTACAATGTCCGCTTGGTGGATTTTTCCTTTGATGGGTATGTAGTGTCTTTCCCTGTCTTTTCTGATGAGTTTCAGTCTCGGTTTGGTCTATTTTGTAACTTATTAAAATGGGTGCAGAAAATTACTTCTTGGGCCCATTTGCTTGATACAATTTTTTTCCTTTTACCGTGAGATACTGTCTCTCACCAATGTTGAGGTATGTTTCTTAGTTGCAGTAGAAGGATGGATAATGTCTTCATCTATTCTGTAATTCTGTGTCTTTTCATCAGAGAATTGAAACAGTTGTTGAATAAAATCAGTAATCACTGTTACTTCTTTTTATTGTTTTTTTGTTGTTGTGGTGGTGGTGGTGATGCTTATGGTGTAATAGTGGTGGTGGTGATGGTAGTGTGTGTGTGTGTGTGTGTGTGTGTGTGTGTGTGTGTGTGTTTCTATTTTGATTGCTGATTTTGAATTATGTATTCTTTATGTTTTCCTGGCTGATTTGTTTCTTCTAGAACTGTCTATAGGGCTAAATTTGTAGATATTGCTGAAAATGGATTAATCAGGAAATTACTTATTTTTTTTATCTATTTGTGATAGAAACTTTTGTTAATAGTAGTTTAGGCTAGGATGTGTTATCTTTGAGTTTGTAAAACATCTGTCCAAGCCGGGCGGTGGTGGCGCACGCCTTTAATCCCAGCACTTTAATCGGGAGGCAGAGGCAGGCGGATCTCTGTGAGTTCGAGACCAGCCTGGTCTACAAGAGCTAGTTCCAGGACAGGCTCCAAAGCCACAGAGAAACCCTGTCTCGAAAAACAAAAAAAAAAAAAAAAAACAAAAAAAAAAAAAAACAAAAAAAAAAAACATCTGTCCATGTGTCCCTTTTAGGTTTGAGTCTCCATAGAGAAGCCAAGATTTATTCTAATAGGATTGCCTTTATATGTTAGTTGGCCTTTTTCTACTGTAGGTTTTAATATCTATTTCTTGTTCTGTATGTTTAGTGTTTTATTATGTGCCAAGGTGAATTTCTTTTCCAGTCCAATTTATTTTGTGCTTTGTCCAAATGTCTATTTTGTGACAAATGGTCTAAGAAAAAAATCAGGAAAATGAAACATTCATAGTAGCCTCAAATTAAACAAAAATAAACAAACAAACACAAAAACATCTTAGGGAAACTGGAACCATGCAAGTGGAAAAATTGCAGGGCAATAAGTTTAGGCAATGAAGTAAGAAATTCATAGCAGAAGGAGGAAAGATCTTACATGCTCATGGATTTCTTTTTTTAGACCTTGAAAGAACAAATCTCAGCTTCACGACGAAACAAACAAACTGAAGCGGGAAAGCTGAAACAATCCTGAAAAATAAGAGAACAACTAGAGCTAGCACCACAGGTCTCAAATTGTACTACAGAACTGTAGTAAAAGAAACAAACAAACAAAGAACCCCGAAGCGTATCAGTACTAAAACAGGCACAGTGATCAATGGAATTGAACTAAAGACAAACACATAAATCTGGACCCCTGATTTTTGATAAAGAATCCAGGAATGCATGCTGGAAAATGCATGTATTTTCAACAACAGCATTTTCAACAAACGGTACTCATAAAACTAGTTGGCTGTAAGTAAAAGAATTCAAATAGGTATATACTCATCACCGCACACAAAACAACTCCAAATGGTTCAAAGACTTGAACATAAAACCAGAAATGCTGAATCTGATAGAATACAAAAGAGGGAATCACCTTAAACTCATCGGCACAGGAAAAGGCTTTTTGATTAGAACACTATTGGCACAGGCACTTAGATCAACAAATAATAAATGGAACTTTATGAAACTGAAAAGCAACTGTACACAAAGGCCATCATCTGATGGTCCTTGGAATGAGGTAGCCTATATAATGCGAAAGAAATTAGACCAGCTATGCATCCAGTACAGGGCTAATATCCAAAATATTAAAGAAACAAAAATCTAGATATCAAGAAAATAAAAACCCAATTTAAAAATGCAATACAGATATAAACAGAATTCTCAAAAAAGGAAATTGAAATGACTGAAAAAAACGTAAGGAAATGTTCAACATTCTTCGTCATTAGGAAGTTAAAATGAAAACTACTTTGAGATTTCATCTTATACCTGTCTGAATAGGTAAGAGCAACAAAACAAGTAACAGCTTATGCTGGTAAGTATATGAAATAAGGAGAACACTCATCCATTCCCAGTGTAAATACAAACTTGTACAGCCTTATACTAATCAGTGTTGTGGTTCTTCATGAAGATGGGACTTGGTCTATCTCAAAATGCAACTATACCACTCTTGGAATGATACACAAAGGATACTTTATTCTATCACAGAGACACTTGCTCAACCAGGTCCATTGCTGCTATACTCAGAATAGTCAGAACTGGAGAGAGTCTAGATTTCCAGAAAAATATATAAAGAAAATATAGTATGTTTACACAGTGGATCATTTCTCAACTGTAAAGAAACATGGCAAGGTGAAATTTGCAGATAAATGGATAAAACTAAGGGAAAAATCATCCTTACTGATCTAAACCAGAACCAGAAAAACAAATATTGTATGAATTTCACTTTATGTTGTATTCACTGTTGAGTCAATGATAAGCAATATAGGAGCTATAACCACACAGGTTAGATATAGAGCAAGGGACTAGTGTGGACAGAGATCCCTAGGAAAAGAAAATAGTTATGAGTGGATGGGAGCATGAATGGGGAAGATGGAGTAGGATTGGTCAGAGAAGAGCAGAGTGGGGAGTGACAGAGATAGGACAAGAGATCACTAAATTTAAGAACCACTTGAGGGGCAGTATGGAAGTCTAACACAGTAAAAAGCTTCCTAAATTGTATATACATATGAAGGTGATGTGAATAAATCCCAAAGTAATAAGGGAGACTGATCTTAAAAACCACCTTTTGTCACCAAATGAAGCTTCCAGTCTGTGGATTTCATTACACATAATTTATACTTTTGTCCAAACGGTTCCCATAGCAACCCACAAACAAACCAGGCTTGTTGCTGTCCAAACAAACTGATTTCAAGACCCTACTGTGGAAAGCAAAATCTATACAGTTTTGTAGCAAAGGCACTACACTGCAGGAGTCAAGGCTCTAAGAAGGCTCCAGCTTAGCTATTTTTTTATATACAATGAATTGTATTTAAAAATCAGGTGTTTCTAGGTGTGCAGATTTATACCTGGGCTGTCAATTCAGTTCCATTGATCAATTTGTCTGTTTTTATGCCAATACCATGTGGTTGTTATTACTATATCTCTATAGAACAGCCTAAAATCAGGTATAGTGACCCCTGGGGTGTTCTTTTATTGTACAGCATCATTTAAGAAACAGTACTGAGAAAGATAAATGGAATTAGGGAGCATTTGGGAAGAAATGTGGAAGCCTAGTGTAGTGGAAACTCCCTGGAATCTACAAGAGTGATGCTAGCAAAGTTGTCTAGTAACGAGAGATACAGAGCCCCAACTAGCCATATCCTAACCCATGAAGGCTTGTAACATTGGAACTGGATCAAAAAACTAGCCACAAAACCTTTAACCTCCAATCTTTCCTGCCTGGAAGAAGTACTGGGGCAATAGTGGCTTAGAATATGTCTGAGTGGCCCACCCATGTCTGGTTCAACTAGAGGCCCATGCAAAGAAAGGGAGCTCACTTCTGACAGTGCCAGGAAACGGAGGTAGAACAGCTGAGAGACCCAGGATAGAATCAAACACGACTTAAAAAACGAATGGAATGATTCCTAATGTTATTCTGATATACTCATAGATCTATGCCTAGTCCAATTGTTATCAGAGCAGTATCATTCAGCAACTTATGGAAGCAGATACAGAGAGGAGGAGGACAGATTAGAGGGGCCAGAGAGGACAGGGATTAAGGACACAATGAAGACATGGCCCACAGAATCAACAAATATGGACGCTGTGTGGGTCTGAGCTTGGTCCTCTGCGTGCTCCTTATATTGTGTAGTTTGGTGTTTTGGGGGACTCCCAACAGTTGGTGTGGGGGCTGTCTCTGACTCTTTTGTCTCTTCTTAAGACACTTTTCCTCCTACCTGGCTTGCCATGCCCAACCATGAATAAGGGTTTGTGCTCAGTCTTATTGTATCTTGTCAAAGACGATATTTGGTGGATATCCTTGGGATACTAGCTCTTTTGTTTTTAAGTAAAGAATAGAGGACAGGAGTTGATCTGGGGAAAATCGAGGTAGGGGAGGGAGGAAAAGCTGTGTTCAAGATGAATGTAAGAAGAATAAAAGTTTTTAAAAAAGAAAACTATTAATTTTACTTGATTTTATTATTATATTAAAATAACATATTTTCTATATTATAAATTATGTGTTTATATATAATATACACACACATCCACATTATCTTTTTAACCTTACAGATCATTTGAGTATATATTATGACTTCCAGTTTAGTGCTTTTATGGGATTCCTGAATGTGTGAATGAATGGGTTTCTGTGTCTTCATCTGTTTCCTGTGCCATTCTTTGGGCTCCTTTCATTTTGTTTGTTTGTTTATTTTGTTTTCTTTTGTCCAATTCTAATGTGTTAATTTTTAAATCTAATTTTATTATCTTAGAAGCATCTTTGCTTTCAGAAAAGGGGTGAACCCAGTGAGAGGGATAATTGGGAGGCTCCTCTTAGAAATGTAGAGGGGGTGAAATCATACTCAGTATAAATTATGTAAGAAAAAAATATTTTCAGTAAAAAGAAAAAAATTAAAAAGGAAGAATGTGGAATATGACCAGTTTTATAGTACCCAGTACAACAAATGTTCCATACATGAGTTTATCATTCTCCAGCATCATTTGAATTTCCTACATTTTTGTATTTGAGTTTCTACTTTGCAGATAAAGCCTCAGACAGTATGTGCAAGAATAGTTCAGACTCTGGTATTCATGATACTGCATTTGGAAACAGTCGGTGTGACAACCATTCCTCGCGTAGGAGACTTGTTTAGTTGTTTCGTATTATTTTTTATTTTCCTGGTGTGTGTGTGTGTGTGTGTGTGTGTGTGTGTGTGTGTGTGCGCATATGTGGGCTCACTTGTGTGTGAGTTTTTGTGCGTATGGGCATATTTACATGTGGAAGCCAGATTCCTCTTCATTGAAGCAGGACTTCTCAATCAAACCCAGAGTCCTCTTCTATGACTAGTCTCTCTAGTAACATGCTCTTTGGATCACATCCCTTCTTCACAGACTGGAATGACAGATGGGTTCTTATTCCCACCTCCAAAATGATGAAGATTTGGTGTGTATGAATTCCTCCTACTTGCATTACACTGTCTTGAAACTTTGAGACATCTCCCCAGCCATTATGAAGTCTTTGTAGTTTCATTTTGTAGCGAAATCCTCACATTATGTAGCTGAACCTACTTTTGAAAAACAATTAAAAAAAAAATCCTATTGGCAAAGGTCCTTTCCTTGCCAACTATGGCAACATAATAAAACTTGATCATTCAGCCAAATGACTTAATACTTCAAATAAAAGATCTACACCAAAAAGAGGTTTAAAAAAGTGGTCTACTGACTATATTTCTTGCTTTCATGTGTGAATCAAATAAATACTGTTAAGTTAAACTTAGTTATTTTTGGTTCTAAAGACAAGATATATACATATTTGAATAAAGAAAAAACACTTTTAAATACAGACCAAAGACTGATGGGATAACTCATTGGTTAGAGACACTTATGTAAGGATAAGGACCTAATCCAATTCCTAAAACACAAATAAGAGTAGAAGGAATGAACTAACTATACAAAGTTATCCTCTGACCTTCATGGGCATGCAAGTCTGTATGTATTACACACACACGCACACACACACACGCGCGTGAGAGAGAGAGAGAGAGAGAGAGAGAGAGAGAGAGAGAAAGAGAGCACGCACAAGAGAGAGAGACAGAGAGAGACAGAGACAGACAGAGAGAAAGAGAGAGATTATTTCACACACCCATGCACATTAATGAATTATAAGAATAAGAAAATGCTATTTCCAAGTTATTTTGGTATATGAAACATGTTCAAATCCTGATGTTGATATTATCTGATTGTAAAATTCTGTAACTTGTTTTAACTTCTGAATTACATGTTTTCCTCTCCAATGAAGTTTTTGCCTGACAAAGTAAATACTTTATAAATCAGAGCTATTATCTGTAGCTAAAATAATTATCTTCTATTTTAACCCAGCAAAGTATATTAAACTGATAATTGGCTCTTAAAATACACCCCATAGGACATGGCCTAGAATTCAGATCATTGCTGCAAAAATAACAGGATTCATATTGACAATTAATGCTGAGCACGAGAGGTTTCCAGAAGGATGAGAAAGAAGAATGGACCAGGTCTTAAGGGGAAGAATACAATTGTCACTACTTTAGTGTTGATAGAAAGTAAGAGTATTAGAGTATTTTAAAAATGTGAGAGGGCCCTTTGTTATGAGAAAGTAATACACAGTATTTCTCAGTAAACCTCCTCTAATCCTCTGCCAAAGCAGGGACATTGATTTTGCAGAGTGATGGAATAAAAGGCAATACACTGAAAATTATATTGTGAAAGTCAATAATTCATGAGCAAAGTTCATCAAAACTAGATCGACTCATCAGAAACAAACCCAACCTTATTTATGAACTCCCTTACATCTTTGCTGTAGAAAAATGGGATAATAATGGACCACCAGCAAAAATAATAGCGCTTGGTGGTTGTGGCACACACTTTTAATCCTAGCACTGGGGAGATAGAGGTAAGCAGATTTCTGTGAGTTCCAGGTCGGCCTGGCCTACAAAGAAAGTTCCAGGACAGTCAGAGTTACACAGAGAAACCCTGTCTCAAAAAATTAATAATAATAATTAACAATGATATTGTATTAAAGTATGTATGACAAAAAAAAAATCCCAACTCTGAACTGCTGCCATTTAGGTGTGGTCTCTGACAGAGTGTGATGCATGCACTCCTGAGCAGATATGTACATCATAGTGAATACGCACATGCCTACCTTCTCCAGAGCACACCATCTTCACCTCCCCATCATGTGTTCTTCCTGCTCTGCTTCCTAGTTCTCTAAAATGTGATTAAAGTGATTTCAACCTCATTTTATTCTCATAGATAATAATCGACATTTACTATAATCCAGTTCTTTCCTTTCCTCAGCCAGCAGGGGGAAATAAGTAGTGAAAAGTGTGTAAGTATCACAATATGATTTTCCATGTATGTAAGCAGTCACACCTTCTCTTTCTTTCCCTTCACTCTCAAGCACGTAGCTTAGTGTATTAGTTACGTTCCAGCAGCTGCAAGAGCGCAAACTTCAGAGTCTATGCTTGACATGCTTTGTGTTAACTGGGATTTTGCCCTTTGAGGTGGTAAGAAAGTGTTAGTATTTACATAGTATTGGTGAACTCAGTGAGGTTTTGTTTTGTTTTTAATTTGGGTGATTTTTTTTATATTCTATCACAGCTTAGATATCACACTTTTTCATGGTATTTTTTTTTTTTCAAAGAAGAGGACGAGTGTTTATTAAGATCGAAATTAGTATTAGGACTACATCACTGAGTTTGCCTCTGAGGGCTGCCTGATCAGCTACCTCACAGTGCATCTTTGGAAAGGTAAGTTCATTGATAAGCATCATTAGACATGGCAGAAAAAGAAAGAGAACCAGAGATGACACACGTTTACATGTTATGGTTATTTGCTGTGAGGTATGGTCTTGCTAGGTAGCCCTGGCTCACTTGGTACACACATTCCCCACCATGGATTCTATCTCATGGAGGTCCTTTCTCCACCTCCTGAGTGTTGAGTATTTGGTTATGAGAATCTTATTCTATTTTTCTACTTTTCCATTTAAGTAAGATTTTATTGGTTTGAGCAAATAAAATAACAAAAGGGCATTGTCTCCAATGAATGGTTTGCTTAGAATTTAATAATATATTTACCTTGAAGCAAATGAATTCCTTTGTGTTATTAGTCCTATAATAAGTAATGACAAGGTCACATAATATTCATAAATTAATCTATGTATCTCTGAATTAAGAGAATACATTTTCATGCACCTTTGAAACAACTAAAATGTATAAAATATCCATTACATGTCAGGAATTCAATGCTTTATTGTGATTCTTCTTATCCACTGAAATTGTCTTTAAATGTATTTTTCCTAAACTATTTTTAAAATATGATGCACCAATTTGATGTTTATTTTTGGGGCTCTGACTCATTAACATAGCTATCCATTCTTGACTTTTTATTTTCATTTAAAAATTAATTAGTTATTTGCCTTCTTCTACCTGCCTCTTAAAACTATTTGAAGGAGCTTCCTCTTTTAGACAAAAAAAATTTAATATGGGCTCTCCTTGCTTCTCTTTGGAGATGAGTATTAAACCTAAACCTTAAATTGTAGAATGCATTGTTAGGTCATATGCAAATACCCAGAGACTACTCTGACTGCTGTTGGCCTTTTGTAATGCAAGATATTGACATTTAAATGTGGTCATGTAGCTATGCTGAGCATTTCAAGAGATTCTTAAGCAGCTTGTAATATGCATGCACTGTTAGATGAAACGTTCTCTTTCCTGGCAAGTCTGTTGATCTGCATAAATACAAAGAACACTTACTTGGATTTCTAGCTTTAACTTTTAGCGACTATGCATAGGCAGCATTAGAAATGTTACCAGTAACTGAATTCATATTTATTTTTGGGAAGGAAACAAGAAGTGTTCCCGTTTGATAAATTGTTTTATCTTCAGACTGGAGAATCAGGGTCATGCATGAACTCAGGAGGATGCTAGGTATGAATTATGACTGAGATTCAAACATGAGTGTGGCCATGAAAGGCTAGATTTTATTTAAAAGCAAATAAAAAGAAATGGCAGCTATTATTATGTTGCAATTGTGCCAATATCTTAAATCAAGTTAGCGAAAATACCATGAAATTATTGCAAACCCGAAGGACAAGAAAGCAATTTAAAGAGCCTGAGATGGGAAAGCTGCCTCTGGAAATCAGGTTTGCAAGGAAATCAAAACAGAACAAGAATGGGTCTGTCTTGTTATCAGATTCAAAACAAATAAAAAGAACAAATAATTAAACTGAAAGTAAAGGAGAATTGTCTGAAGAGAAATAAAGAGACATTAATATACATATTGGATATATGTGAGATAGAAAAGTATTGATGGTGAGCACAGATAAGCAGAATAAGAATATAAGAATAAGAATATGAGTGTCCACGTTAAATTAAATAAAATTAATTAAATTAATAAAAGAACATAAAAAAGTGTCTTAATCATTGATGTGCTCAGAATTAAGCATGCAGCAGCACCTCAGGAAAACTTATTTGACACAATCACAAAGTATCAAGGATCTTGAACATTAGGAGTTTGATTACACTAAATTTCATTTTCTACTTTTCAGGAGACAATTTGCATGCTAGGATTCTCCCCTAGAGAATTTAAACAAACTGTCATAACAACAAAATATCTAACCCCACTTATATTTAGTGCAAAAGTTAAATGATTCTAGAATGCTCTACTAATTTTTTAATGATAAACCTTGGGTTATATTTGTATTTATTGCCCATCACTCTGGAGAATTTGATTCTTTGATATGGTATTTAACATTATCAGTCCACAGGAAACACAAATATCCCTGAGGTATGATTTGAAGGGGTAGGTTTTGTCATAACATTTAATATATGACAGTGTGGGATTATTACTATAGTCACTTTACTGCATATAATTTAAACAGTTTGACAATACATTTACTAGAAATGTGGCACTGAACTCAAGTTGATGTCATAAACCTACTTACACATTACATAGAAATCAAGACTGAAGTTGCTGCTTGACCTTTAGCTTTCCCTGAATTCTTCTAAAAACTAATTCATATCAAGGAGTGTAGCATGAATTCTAGTTTGTCTTAATAATAAAAACCCAGAGACAGATATAGGGGTTTAAGGTGAGATTCCCCTCTGTAAGCTGTGAATATGTTTTATTATCATTGGTCAAAAAAGAAGCTGTTTGGCCCAATGGTGATAAAATATATTCACAGCATACAGAGGGGATCCTACATCAAATTCCCGCTTTTGTCTAAATGAAAAGGAAGATTTTAATTTAGTACAGTAAAATTCCATATAATAAAAGTTATTAAGTAAGAGTTACAGTTATAATATTTAGTCTATTTGTATAAGACAAAGATTAAAGAAACTATTCTTTCATTTATCTTATCTTTGTGAATCTAAAGTTTTGTGTATAATTTATCTTTTATCATAACTAAGGTAAACTATAACTAAAATTACCTAGTTTTTAACTCTATCAAAGACCCCAGAAAGATATATTACCTAAGTAAACAGGAAGTGCATTGTAAGCAACTTCCAAAACTCTAGAATTGACAGAGACAATTCACTGCCTGGACAGTCAGCCAAAGTTCTGTAACTTTGGGACATCCATCTTCAGCCTAAAGGCCCATAGTATCTGGCAGACTTTTCCATGAAGCAGGAAATTTGAAAGACTGTTTTGCCTATATTGGTACTTTATCAGTTACTTTCCTTTGTGTCCTGCAGAATGTCTGGCAGATTGTTTTATGAAGCAAGAACCCTGAAGGACTGACTTAACCTTCTTTAAGCAAGTTCAGCAGTCATTTTTTTGTGGGTCCTACAAGTCCAGTTAATATAGCATCCCATCAAGCAATCCAAGCAAAGGCAGTTTCTTGCCCAAATGGCTAGCCTTGTCATATTGAAGGCAAATTCCATAACAAGCTTTCTTCAATGACCATCATCCTCTTGAAGTAATTGGTACTGCCAGGGGCAGACATGTCTCACTGTTAAGAAAGGGCTATGTCTTAAAACTCCTCTACCCTTATATTCTTCTTTCTACCCAACCATATCACTCTTGTCTCTACCTCCCTAGTTCTGGGATTAAAGATCTGTGCCACCACTCCCTGACCATTAGTGGCTTAGCTCTGCACTTTGATCTTCAGGCAAGCTTTAACTGTTAAAACACAAACAAAATATTACTATATTTCCATTTTTTGTCTAACATAAAAAGAAAGCTATAACTAATATAAAAATAACTATATAAAATTAGTACAATAACTAAAAACAATATATCTGGGCAATAAATATATCAACAATGTCAAATTTGCATTTGATAAATTCAGAGAATATACTCCATTATCTATCCTATCTTGGTGAGTTCCAAGTCTTGTACCTAATGTACTATCTATCATAACTTGCATTACCATTCCAAACTATTGATATTTCTCAAACTTATATACTTTACACCTCTTTAATGAGTTTATTTTCTGAAAATGGTAAACAAGGGAAACTGTAACATTTAGTCTTCAGCTCCCTCAGAGACCAGAGAAGGAAATAAAGTTAACTAAGTAGCAGAAAGTTTAAGCAAGTGACTTCCATAATGTGAAAAATGACAAAAACGCCTGACTGCTTGCATAGTAACTCAAAGTTCCTCTACAGAATTGGAGCATCTGTCTTTGGGCAACAGGTCTAGCATACCCGAGAGGCTTTTCTGTGAAGCAGGATATTTTGAAGGGCTGTCTCTCCTTCCTTGACAAAGTTTGTCAATCGCTTTCTTTTGTGTCCTGTTGTTCAATTTGTATATCAAATCCTTAACAATCAAGGCAAAAGAACTTTCTTTTCCAGAGACTGGCTTTTGTCAGAAACAAAGTAAACTCCATGGTGGAGTTTCTTCAATGCCATCTTCTTCTCTGAAGTAGATTGAATTCATGCTATATCTAGCACCTATATTTGGAGAAAATTCATAAAAAGGCCGGTTGCCTGTGGCTTTGCAGCCACTGGCATAGCTCAGAGCTACTCGTGGCCAGAGTCACTTACTGCCCTACCAGCTAGGTTTTAACTTTTTCTCTCCTGATGGGATTTCCCAGGACCTCCTTTTTGGGATGCTGTCAAATTAGGTACCTGCCTTGAAATCTGGTCAGGCTTTTATTGTTCTATAAAACAGTAGTCAGGTCTACATCTACATTGTCATTATTCGAAGATTTGTTGACAAAATTGGAAATTCTTAATGGAAACAATTAGTTAAAAGAGAGATTTTCCCATGTTAAAAAACAGAAAACACAATTATGACAAAGTTAGATCTCTGTATGATTACATAATGCATTATTTGAAAATGGAACAATTAAATAAAAGGAAAATCAACTTAACCAGGATTTACATACTGTTAATTACCATTTTGATAATCCTTGTTGTTGCTTTGATAATAATTGATTTGTCTCTTAAAATGCTGTTTGTTATGTATGTCAAGATATAGGCCTTAGAAAAATTTCATGAAACGGATCATAGAGATATTCAAATCTAGACCGAAAAATTTAATGGAGAACCAATTTCAACATTGCATTATAAGCTTAGTGAGGAACAGCCTAAGGTACTCAATCAACTTTAATATATCAAGTAACCTTACAGGAATTGTCAAATGATGGAAGCTCTATAAAAGCTGATTGGACTCCTGTGACAATGTTAGATTTAAGGAGGTTCAAGGAAGCAAGAGTTTTATATAGTATGCATTCACCATTGATAAAGCAGATGTTAAACCCATGGTAAACTTGTAATAGAATTATCTCTAAAGACTGGAAATATTGATCACAACAATCTTGGGTCCACAGTCTGATATAGGGGTTAATGCTGAAGCAGAGAAGCAGGACGGCCAGCTACTAAAGAGTTCTTTTAACTCTACCGATGCTCAGACCTAAGAGGTGATCCTGTCCTCAGACTGTAACTCCGGATTGCATCTGTCTCCACCAAACCTTAGACCATAATGAGTTCCTGTCTCTTATGGTCTTATATTTCTCTCTCCACACAGCCATATCACTCCTGTACTTTCCCAGTGCTGGAATTAAAGGAATGTGCCACTACTCCCTGGCCTCTAGTGACTTAACTTTGCCCTCTAATTTTCTCTTCAGGAAAGCTTATGTTAAAGCAGAAGCAACATACAAGGGAGAACATTAATCTTTGTGTTTAGGTTGTAATACACAAGTCACTTAAATATGGCTCCAGAATATTTAGTGAAATTTAGGACAAATTGCCTCAAAGTCAAAACTTCTGTGTCAAATTCTTTTTTTTTTTTTCTTTTTTTTTTTTTTTTGGTTTTTCGAGACACATTTTCTCTGCAGCTTTTTTAGAGCCTGTCCTGGAACTAGCTCTTGTAGACCAGGCTGGCCTCGAACTCACAGAGATCGCCTGCCTCTGCCTTCCGAGTGCTGGGATTAAAGGCGTGCGCCACCACCTCCCGGCTTTTTGGCATCAAATTCTTGCACAGAAGCTTTAAGATGACAAATATACACTGTCATTTAAGCCCAGTAAAGCCTGAGTATTATATTTAGCAGTAGAGAAGTGATGTACCTATCAAATCCCTTGTATAAGAAGTGTTAGCTTACTAGCTGAAAATTTTTTGCCTGATGAGTTATATTGGACAATTTGTTAAATGTCTTTACTTTTGAGCTTCTCAGTTTCATAACAATGAAGTCACAAAAAATTAGCCAGATGGCAGAATAGGTGTTCCCCTTGCTGATATAGTTCAATGACATCAACTTGTTAGCAATTCTTAGATAATAGTGCCTCTTTGAAAATATAGATAACAGGATCTTTCAAAATTCCAAAGATCCCAAAGACTTTGAGAACAACCAGTGGTCAGTGTGGGAAATCATAGCCTTAGCCAGTGTGTCCACCTCTATGACTGTCTACTGCAGAACAAATAGGAACCACTGTCCACAAAGGGGAAAGCGAAGAACCTGAAGTTAGTTGTAGACCCTTATGGTACTGAATTGATCATTTGGAAAAGAAAATTAGAAAAACATTCAACATTGTAACTAAAAGAGGAGATATTGCAAATTCAAAAGCATCAAAATACAAATAGAACAGACTATCATGAACAAATATATGCCACTAAATTGAAAATAGAAAAATGACAAAATTACTTGAAAAATACAATAAGTAGAAAATGAACCATGAATGTACTGAAATTTTTATGGAGGAAGCAATAATAAATGTGTCTGACCAAATATCTAAGATCAGAAGAGGGAAAATAGAATTAAAATAGTTTCATCAATCTTTCAAACACTGTTTCAAAGACTGTAGGAAAAGGACTTCCAAAATCATTAGGCAAACATTAATCAGTTTATTGATATCAAGGAAAAACCTGAAGAGAAATTATAGCACAATGAAACCCCGATTTATAAACATTGATAAAAAATATTCACAAAAGGTATTAGCTAATATAATTAAGCAGTATATTAAAAAATGCATACCACATTTATGTGGAATTTATCCTGAAGGAAAAAATTTTTTCAACATTTGACACTGATAAAATATAGCCAAAAGTGACACAATGATGTCGATATATACAGAATAAGCATTTTGCAATTCATTATGTTTTCATGTTAAAAAATTCGCAAAATTTAGATGTAGAAATAGTATATGTGCTCCCACATAACAAAGTAAATACATGAAAATTCTTTATCTCACTTACATGTTTAATTTTCTAAAGCTATATTATTCCTATTATGAACAGTAAATAAACAATTGTATATTGTTACCTCTATTCAACATAATGTTGTGAGTCCTACCAGCATAATTAGAAAAAAAAAACAAAATCATCCAAATCAGAAGAAAAGAATTAAGTGTCTACAGATTAAGTGATTTTTGTTTATACAGTAAACACCACTCATCCGCAAAAAATACTAAACCTAATAAATCCCATAGTGCTTGCAAGGTTTAAAATAAACTTTAAAATGTCAGTGCTGTTTTTATAAACTCCAAAAAACTATCTTAAAACATATTAGTAACAATAGAACAAAACAATAAAATTGAATGTTATACGCATATTAAATGCAAAATAGGAAACATTTAACTGAAAACTATAAAATATTGATGAATGGAACTGAAGGTGAAGGGAATAGCACTCATGATTGGGGACGGAAAGAATTCCTGTCGCTAAAATGTCCACATCTCATACTGACTTATGCAGTCAAGTATGCTCTATCAAATTTATAATGGTATTTTTTTACAGAAATAGCGATAAAAGTCACAAATCCTTATGCAATAACCATGATCTAGAGCAACTAAGAATTTTAAAGAAAGGTGAACAAATTGAAGTCCTTAAACTTCAGTGTTCAGGGAATATGACAAAATCTTCAAAATCACAGTAGTATGGTACTAATAAAAAAACAAAAGAGACTGTTGCAACAATGTAAAGTGCTCAGAAAAATATTCTATTGCATACAATCAGTTTTATACCTTGTCAGAAGTTTATAAAGAGTTGGGACATTTGAATATATACATTCACGGGAATGGAGTTGGATCCTAAGCTTGTACCCTACATAAAAAAGAAATTAAGAATGTATTAAAATGTAAATTTTAGACATAAAACTATAAACTTCCCAGAACAAGTGGGAAAAGCATTATACATCATTGGTCTTGGCAATCGTATTTTTTGACATGACACCAAAATACTATGCAAACAAAAGTAAAGTAAAAAATGTTCGAATACATCACTAAAAGCAGCAAAGTGCTACTATAGAGCAGCAAAAATGTTTTAGAGGTAAAAAAAAAACATTAAAATTTAATTCATTGAATTGGGTAAAATGTGTTAAAATTTTGTCTCTAGAATGGTAAATGGCTTAGTATACGTATGTATTATGTATGCACATCTTTATTTATTACACATATACTAATTCATTTTAGTGGTAAATCCAAAATAAATTGATTAGAAATAGGCAAAACCATGAATACACAATTCACCAAATAAAATGTTCTAATGGACAACAGACATATGAAAGAGTATACCATATCACTAAACATCATGGATGACAATTTTGAAAACCCAGGAAATAGCAGAATACACATCTGATATCTGATAGAATAACTTTTATCAGAAAGAAAACACATATCCCATATTGTTAAGGTAGTGGCTATAAGGGAATTCTCACACACTGGCAGTAATATAAATCGGTACAAACATTTAATAAAATAGAGTTATGTTGCAACATAATCATCATATAATCCAGCAATTTCATTTCTAAGTATTTACTCAAAGGAGAAAAAAAAAAGAGCTATCCTCCCAACTCTTCAGCTTTCACATCTGACCTGAGGTATTGGATATCTCTTAGTGAGTAGGAGTGAGATTTTTCTGATCAATATCAAACTCTGTAGGTCCTTTCCTGAGTTGTGAGAGAGATGAGAACTGAAACAGCATACAAATGAACCTAACATTTATCTGGAAATAAATGTTATTGCTGCTTTTAACAAAATGTCAGAACTACAGGGATACAATGATAGACCAATGTTTACCAAATGACGGATGATAGAATTCAGAGCTGCAAAGCAAATGCGAGTATCTCAGTGTGATGAAACTGTGGAGTATTTATTCGGATGGAAAATACACAGCTGTAGGCATTTTTGAAAACGCTCAGTACTTTCCAGTAAGAATGTAATACTCAGCTCAAGAAAGAGATTGAAAAATATTGCAAACGAGCACCACTAAAGTCTCTCTCTCTCTCTCTCTCTCTCTCTCTCTCTCTCTCTCTCTCTGTCTGTCTGTCTCTCCCTACACACACACACACACACACACACACACACACACACAAACACACACACACCACGAGAAAACGAGGAACTAATACGATGACATTAGTGGCCTCTTTGCAATGAGAAATTGTTTCTCTTTCAATTTCTTCCATGGTCCACAGAACTTCCTCTCAAATTAATATTCTTCTCTTCCACAATTATTGTCTTTACATATGTTATTTACACATACACACACACAATACTGCAATTCTGAGTTCATCTTGTTTAGTTGATTTGTATATAAGTTTAGTTATGATCACTCTGGCTTTAGTAATCAGGTTTTTGTCTCTGAAGAAAATTGACTCTTTTTGTAGGCACTGACAGCCTCTAACTATTTAATTAGGAGCAGGGTCTTATAAACTTTTTCCATCTTTGTTGACAAGACCATTGGTATGGTCTTGGGCAAGCATCTGTATTACTAAGATTTCATTATTGTCATATCTGCAGACTCCACTTTGCATCAGTCCCTAAAGTCATTCTCTGACAATCTTTCTGCCCCTTCTTCCATGAAATTTCTTCCGTCTTGAATGTAATGTACATCCATTTGAATATGGGCTTATCATCGTCATTTATTCTCTTCACTTTTGCCAGTTATGTGTAGCTGGAATTTGTCTGGACCACCAGCTCCCAAATAATGACACTGAGACCTCTTATTAATTATGAAAAGTTGGCCTTATCTTAGACTTATTCCCAACGAGCTCTTAAAACTCAATCTGTTTATACTAATCTACGTTCTGCAATATGACTTGTTACCTCTCCTCAGTACCTAATGTTCCACTCCCTCTGCTTCTGACTGGCCAATCCCCTGAGCCATTCTTTTTCCAAGTTCCTATCTCTGCCCAGAAATAAGGCCTATCCTCTTCTTTCTAGCTATTGGCCATATAGCTCTTTATTAAACCAATCAGAAGGTACTTTAGAAAAGTGAGGAAGGACAGAGACACATCTTCACACAGTGTCATCAAATATCCTGCAACAGTTGTGGTCTTTTATAATAGCCTGTCTGATGTAAAATGTGAGACATGACAGCCTCCATGATGCACAGGTCTAAGGGTTAGTATTAAAAAGCAGTCAGATACTACATAAATTCAGCAAATTTGCAACAGTAGGCTTTATCTAGGGTATATAACATTTCTAGCCATAGATTCTTGCTAGATTTACAGCACCAGGCATGAGCTTTCTGCTAATGACTTGGTTTTAAGACTAACCAAACAGATGTTGATTGTCCTAAGACTAAAATGCCACTAGTATGCCATTGGCGATATCTTGCTATGTTATTGTAGTTTGCAGTAGTTACAGATGGGTAGGATTGTTGACAGCATTTTTCTCAGAAGTTTGCATACAGCCTGCTGACACTAATACACTCAAGGAAGAGGCTTTCAGGTCAGTAACAGTTCAATTACTCTGAGTTCAACTAAAGTATGTAATATCATTAATAATTGGATCTTTCTATCAAATATTGGCAGGCAGTAAAAAGGAAAGCCAATAGCCTGTACTTTATCAGGATTTTGTAGGTCTCCCTGATCAGGAGGTCCAAGGAAGTATTTCTTGCCTGCCAAACACTGGGTTTTTTGAGGTTAAAATTTTTCTTACCATAGCAAAATAACTAAGATGGAGAGAACCCTATGCCACTACTCTCTTTAAACCTTACACTGTCATTTTTAGCTCACACAACAAGTCAAGAAAAGGAAGTGGGAAGAACCCATATTAGAAAGGAAGAACTAGAGAGGCTTCAATTTTCAAACCATCTCCAACAGAGATAATTTACAAAACTATGTTAATAAAATAGTAACAACCATTTCCAAGAACTAATAAAAAGAAGTGCAAGGACACAAGATACAAAGTTGTATTCAGGCTATGTGAAAATTAAGTATTTGAAACTACAAACAATCTTATAATTCTGTAAATAAAAATCAATATTTTAAAGATACCAGTTTTGATGTACTTCTGCTACATTTCATTCATAATGGCAGCCATTAATTTTTAGTTAAGAAAATATACTTAAGCTATATTAAAGGGATAAGACTGATAATATATATTTAAATACTGTACAAAACAAATCTATATGATTCATTGTAAAACAAAGATTTTTATCTAAAACAAAGAAATACAAAGGACTTTTAAAGGTCAGATGATTTGCATAGATAAATACTAACATAATCATTATGTAGAAGACAAATATAGAAAGAAAATGAATCAGATATAAAATTATACTCTATAATAATTTAAAACATGAGGAGAAAGAGGAGTATCCATAAGAGGAGAGAGAGCTCTCAGAGGAAAAGTGTTGGGGAAAGTCAGCTTGAAAGTCTCACATTCTTATCAATCTAATCAATATTATTTTCACATTAACTCATTGTACTTCTACTTTCTATCAAAGCTCAGATCTATACAAAATCTTGAAAATGTGTGTGTTTAGAAGTGTTAATTATAATAGCAATGACTAGGAATCATATTTTATAACAGGTGAATGGAAACAGAATATCAGTCAATTGTACATTATCATTTGTCTGTAAGACGATATGATCTATCAATATGTAAATAGTATAAAATTGTCTTTGACTTATAAACTAAGTTAAAGAAGACAACATTAAATAGTTGCACCTGTGTGATATCAATCACATAACATTCCAGAAATAAAACAAAGCTATGAAGGCATGAAAAAAGTGTTGATTGCGAAGGGTTGGGGATACATGAAAATTCTGATCAGTGTGAGACCCGAGAGACTGTCTGGGCCATAAATATGTTTTGTTGGATTGTGTCAGGCTGAATAGCAAGACATTAAATGTCTTTCAAATCCACATAACTTGCAACACGAGTAGTAAAATTTAATGTAACATGACTTAAAAATATTTAGGGAGTTTTCAATTGGAGGGTATGACACAGAATGTGAGAACACAATCTTTCTTATTATATCTGGCCATAGGAAACATTCTGAAGAGTGTGGGAGAATAATCAAGGGCTGACCTAACAAATGTGAGAATGAATACTGTCTGTAAGACTAAGAAGAGCATTATAAAACACAGATATAGTCATTATACATGTCGGTATAGGAGAGCAGTCCTTAACCACGTATGCATACATACATATGCAAGTACCTGTATTTCAAATTTAACTAAATGGTTAATAGTAGGCTAAACATTTGAATGTTCCAGAAGATATTACAGGAAAGAAAAGGAAGAAGACAGAAAGGAATCATGTGGTAATGGATTACAACTGGAGGCACTACTATAAACTGATATTTTCTTTAACAGTGTGTATATAATACCTGCTGAAACCGCATGCAGATCAATATAAACTGGCTTGTTTAGACAAGCAGAATTTCATTTCACTGGCCTGGCATCCAATCTTCATTTCAAAATCAAATTTCACCTGCTAATAAATCAACATTGCTTGGATAAATGGTTGATTCAAGAACTAGAAAGAAAATATTCAGCATACAAGTATCCTGAATGTTTTACTTGCCTAAAGTCAATAAAAACTCAGAAGTAAGCAACAACCAACCCAGCATGTCAGATACTGCAGGATTAAGTAGGAGGATCT
Organism: Arvicola amphibius; assembly: GCF_903992535.2. Taxonomy (NCBI): domain Eukaryota; kingdom Metazoa; phylum Chordata; class Mammalia; order Rodentia; family Cricetidae; genus Arvicola; species Arvicola amphibius. Next base: position 102,636,731 of record NC_052057.2, read on the forward strand.
CCAGTGACCACAGATGAATCAAGAGAAGAAGCTAAATACATAAAGTACTATGGAGAGTTACAGTATGAAACATACACGAACCCAAAGTGAATTACATCTTTAAAAGGGATAAGAAAAACTTTCACAGAAGAATTCTTTCTCCCTGAATTAGTATAGCTTTCCATTCTTGAGATTATTCTTTTCACAGTGATGGAATTCTAAATGTTGCAATATAGAGACAAAGAAGATAAGACAAAGAATTTGCAGTTAGAAATATCACTATAGGTTAGGTGATTACCTCAGCAAGGAAAAAAAGTTCATACTAACAGTGACTGTTCTTGATCTGATGCAGTAAGAGGAACTTATCTCCGTGTTAGTCCACCAAAAATTATACTGCTTTATTTTTTATTGAAAATAGATTTTTTCATATAATATTTTCTCATTATGGTTTTTCTCTCCAACTCCTCCCAGATTTTCACCTTCCCATCTACACAAAAACACAACTTCTCTTTCCATCTCTTTTTAGAAAAGTCAACTAAATAAAAATAATAATAAAATAATAAAATAATAATACATAATAATAATGATAATGATAATAATATAATATAAAAACCCATCTGGAAAAGGACAAAACACATTATAAAGAGTCCCCCAAAGGCACAACAGACACACACCTTTGCACACATAAATATCTGTGAAACACAAAACCAGAAACCATGGTATGTAAGCAGGAGAAATATAAGAGTAAAAATATACCAAAAGAAAAGGTTACAAAGATACCATTGAGTTCATTTTGTTTTGGCCATCTACTGCTGAGCATGGGCCTTAAGGGTGTGGTTTGTATACCCAGTGAGACACTGTTGGAGAAAGCTGTTTTTTCTTATTGAGAGCTGTCAATTGGAGATAGCTCTTGGTTAGGGATGGATGCTTATATCTACTTCCCCTCTTAGCACTGGAACAGCACCTGACTTTGAACTGGGCAGGCCCTGTGCATGTGCAGGCCCTGTGCATGCTGCCATAGTTTCTGTGAGTTCATATGTGCATCATTTCTGTTGTGTCATAAATGCTTGATTACCTCCATGTCTGCCATCTTCACTGTTTCTTTTTTTTTTTTTTTTTGGTTCTTTTTTTTTCCAGTTTATTTATTTTTTATTAAAAATTGCCATCTCCTCCCCTCCTCCTCCCCCTTCCCTCCCCTCCCCTCCCTCCACACCCCCACTCCCTCCCTCTTGAGGCCAAACAGCCATCAGGGTTCTCTACACTATGTTGAGACCAAGGTCCTCCCAACTCCCCCCAGGTCCAGGAAGGTGAGCAACCGAACTGACAAGGCTCACACAGAGCCCGTCCATGTCGTAGAGACCAAGCCCATCGCCATTGTCCTTGGCTCCTCGGTCAGCCTCCACCATCAGCCACCCTCAGAGAGTCCGATTTGGTCGCATGTTCCATCAGTCCCATTCCAAGTGGACTTGGTGGTCTCCCATTAGTTCTGTCCTGCCGTCTCAGTGGGTGAACGCGTCCCTCATGGTTCTGACTTTTTCATGGTCTCTCTCCATCCGCTCCTCATCAGAACTTTGGGAGCTCAGTCCGGTGCTCCAATGTGGGGCTCTGTCTCTATCTCCATCCATCGCCAGGTGAAGGTTAAGGCTCACAGTGAGCCCGTCCATGCTGTAGAGTTCACATTCATTGCCGTTGTCCTTGGTAACGGGAGACCACCAAGTCCAGTTGGAATCTTCACTGTTTCTTACAATCTCTCTGCCTCCTCTTCTTTCAGAGTTCACGGAACCTTGAGGGGAGGGATTTGAAAGAGGACTCCCTTTTAAGACTGAGTGTCCCAAGGTCTCACACTTTATAAACATTGTCCAGGTGTGGGTCTCTGTATTTGTTCCCTTCCGCTGCAGGAGGAAGCTCCTCCGATGATGGCTAAGGAATCCAATGATCTATGAGTATAGCAAAATGTGCTAGGAGTCATTTTCACTAATGACATGGATGGATTAAGGGACTGAAAAAAATAATTAAGGAAAATATAAAACTCTGTAAAAGTATGGATTTAAAACTAATTTATCTATTCATCAAGGTTCCTTAAGACAATGACTAATACCCAATGAAACTGGATTGGGGTATATATGAACGTTTTACTGTGTTTACATTAATTCCCTACTTGCAATACCAAAATTTGTCTCTAATCAAACAAGTACTAAAATCTACAAGAAGATATGAAACAAAAATAACAGCACTAAAGAGCAAAAACAGTGCTATTGAAAAATATCCTAAAAGTTTGACTTTTCAATATAATGAAGGTGATATAACCACAAGGCTAAACTCAAGTTTAATGTTGGCAGTTATAAGCACAGGCAATGTGGATTTACTTTTAGAACACCTACCTCTCATTTGTCTCATAAGTAAGAATCATGCATATCTTTCTACACTTAGAGTTCACATTCCACATTGAAAAACCTCTCATTATATTAAGAGGTTGAGCTTTAGATTAAGCATAGGGCACAGTGGAACTGACCAGTAAACCAGGAGGCATTTTTTCTCAGAAAAGCCCCTGGGGAGGATGCTTGAAATAGGAAGTCCTTCTGTATATGTGTTGCTTTTATTGGCTAAGGAATAAAGTTGTTTTGGCCAATCAGAACCAAGATAGAGAAAGAGACAGAGAGTAAACAGAGTCAAAGAGATGCCATGTAGCTGACAAAGGAGAAAGACAATGGGAAATCTTAACAGTAGGCCACAGCTTCATGGTGATACATAGATGAATAGAATTGTATAATTTAAAATGTAAGAGTTAGTCAGAAATATGCCTAAGCTATTGGACAAATTGCATTGTAATTAATATAGTTTCTGTGTGGTCATTTGGGTCCGAGCAGTTAGGAAACGAACGAGCAGCCTCCTTTTGCAGATACTCTGTGAAGAAGATATGGAAAGAGCAGGCGTTGTCTGATCTCATTTCTTCAAGGACTATGTTTGCCACTTAGCTCATTTCTAATACAGATTTAAGCCCTTTAATTAAATTCATTAGGCGAAATGTTTGCTCAGCTGTGCAGGTTGATTCAAATCTAGAAATGCGCCACGGAGAAGGTTTTATAAAATGGAATGTGTTGAGAGCATATTAATGGGACTAAGTTGTATGACATTGTACTATAATAAGAATGTCCTGTTATAGTTTATGGGGTTTGGAATCAATGCAGCAAATGATACTGTCTGAGAAAAGTTATTTTGTTGTTGTTGTTTGTTAGGTGTGACGATTAAGAGCAGGCTTTAATCTGTTTAGTAAAAACATATTATCTATTTTATTGTTTAAGGAAAATAAAGTGAAATAATCTCATTTACATGTTGCTTTTATTCAAATGCTTTCATGCAAATTATGAAGCAAGCAAGGCTCTTGGGCAAAGGCTGAAGTCATCTATCAACAAGAAATATCCCAGCACTCAGGAGGCAGAGGCAGGCGGATCTCTATGAGTTCGAGACCAGCCTGGTCTACAAGAGCTAGCTCCAGGACAGGCTCTAAAGCTGCAGAGAAACCCTGTCTCGAAAAACAAAACAAAACAACAAAAAAACAATAAATGGTCATTTTCTTAAACTATAGTAAGAAGATACAGACATTTTTAACTTCAACGAGTTCAAACCCTGTCTCGAAAAACAAAAAAAAAAAAAACAAATTTGATAAAAATTTAAATAATTACCATTTTATATAAAATGCTAGAATGCCTTCTAAATGTATTCAGTAATTGCCTATTTTGATGATAAACCTAATATTTTAAAAACGCTTTAGGATGTTGTTTACCTCTAAGATTTTCCTCACAAAACAGCTCTCATTACACTTTAGAATGACTGGAGATCCAGGCTCCTACTCTACTCCAAAGGAGTTTGCTCAAATGTCTTGACACAGTGAATTTCTGGTCTCAATAAATTATGTGGGAGTTGGCAGAAGGATAGTAAACACTAAATAGATTCTGTAAAAATGAGTGTAATACCTTATGTAAAATTCTGATTGCATGGTATACCAGTCAGCATTTTGAGAGGAAGAATAGCAAAGAAGAGATTGTTTTCATACACAAGCTCCACATCTATTTTATTTCAAGTAGTAGAACCAGAAGCAAAGCTTGTGTCCTATTTTACAAAAGATTTTAATTCACTGGAAGAGAAAGATAGCAGTAATTTGAATTGGTGAGGAAGAAAAAATGCCCATGAATGGGAATTTGAATAGAGCTAACATATAATGCTTTAATCTTTTAGATTTGTGGGTTTTTTATTTTTACATGTATGAACTTCTGCCTTGTGTATCGCGTGCGCGCGCGCGCGTGTGTGTGTGTGTGTGTGTGTGTGTAAACCACCTGTATGCCTGGTACCTGTGGAGGTCAGAAGGGAGTGTTGGATCCTCTGATGGAATTGGAATTACTTGTGGCTGCACTCCAACATGTAATGTTTTATAAATTTATAGTGAAATCAAACTGAAGCTTCTGTCTTGGTTCAGTGTTTTAATTGGTATCAAGTGGAGACAGAAAATCAAATAATGGACCTTAATATGCAATTTTAAATAGAACCTGATTAGTTTGTGTTTCTTCTATGTCTGTTAACCTCTTTGATTTATGGGTAACTGCCCTCCAGAAGTGTGAGGGTGGAGGCCAGAGGCAATATATCACAATTACAAAATTTCTTAACCTAATGTTTCCCTAACACCTTTTACATTTTTTCAAATCTACCAGTAATATTAATTTTTTATTTAAATATTTAAAAATAGATCTTTCTTAAACATGGGGCAGGCAAATTCTTTGCATACCTGGAAAAGGTAACTCACATAATACAATACAACACAGAATATTCTTCTTTTGGGGAGTATTTATTTATTTATTGATGTTGTTTGCATTTTTATTTATTAATAATTTCCGCCTTCTCCCATCCCTTCCCCTCCCCTCCCTCTCCAGTTCTAAGAGAAGTAAGGATGCCCTGCCCTGTGGGAAGTCCAAAGCCCTCCCTCCTCCATCCAGGTCTAGGAAGGTGTGCATCCAAACAGACTAGGCTCCCGAAAAGCCAGTACATGCAGTAGAATCAAAACCCAGTGTCATTATCATTAGCTTCTCAGTCTGCCGTCATTGTCAGCCACATTCAGAGTCCGGTTTGATCACATGTTCATTCAATCCCAGTTCCGCTGGCCTTGGTGAGCTCCCATTAGATCAGTTACACCATCTCTGTGGGTGGATGCACCCCTCGCAGTCCTGACTTCCTTGCTCATGTTCTCCCTCCTTCTGCTCTTCATCTGGGCCTTTGGAGCTCAGTCCAGTGCTCCAATGTGGGTCTCTGTCTCTATCTCCATCCATCACCAGATGAAGGTTCTATGATGATATGCAAGATATTCATCATTGTGGCTATGGGATAAGGCCACTTCAGGCACCGTCACCTCTGCTGACCAAGGACCTAGCTGGGGAAATCCCCTTGAACACCTTGGAACCCCTCTAGAGCCAAGTCTCTTGCCAACTCTAAAATAGCTCTCTTAGTTAAGATATCTTCTTCCCTGCTCCCATATCGACCCTTCCCCCATCTCAACCATCCCATTCCACCAAGCTCTCCCCAATCCTCCCATTCTCCCTTCTCTCTCCCCATCTCCCCTTTCCCCCAACACCCCTTATCCTTATGTTCCCAACTTTTGCCTGGTGATCTTGTCTACTTCCAATATCCAGGAGAATAAATACATGTTTTTCTTTGGGTTCATTTTCTTATTTAGCTTCTCTAGGATCATGAACTATAGGCTCAATGTCCTTTGTTTATGGCTAGAATCCACTTATGAGTGAGTACATACCATATTCCTCTTTTTGGGTCTGAGTTATCTCACTCAGTAAAGTGTTTTCTATTTCCATGCATTTGCATGCAAAATTCAAGATGTTATTGTTTCTTACCGCTGAGTAAAACAAGTGTATATGTGTCACACCTTCTTTATCCATTCTTCTCTTGAGAGGCACCTAGGTTGCTTCCAGGTTCTGGTTATTACAAATAGTGGTGCTATGAACATAGTTGAATAAATGCTTTTGTAGTATGATTGGGCATCTCTTTGGTATATTCCCAAGAGTGGAATTGCTGTATCCTGAGGTAGGTTGATTCCCAGTTTCCCAAGAAACCGCCACACTGATTTCCAAAGTGGTTGCACAAGTTTGCATTCCCACCAACAATGGATGAGTATTCCCCTTACTCTGAGAATATTCTTTTAGAATACTTATTTATAGCAAAAAGAGAACTCTATTCAAATATTTGAATTTAGTACTAAGAAGATAAAATTAACTAAAATTAAATTTCTAAAATGAATGTATTTTATAATAATGTTTTGTTTTTTATCTCTATCTTGATTGTACCACAGACTTAATATTAAAAATTTTTCTTACATAATGTAGTCTTGAAAGCTTTATTCTTTGAGTTTACCTATGATTTGAGTTATAGTTAAGAGTTAACCACTCTTCTCATTTTCAAATTTCCTTATCATTTAGCACTTACATTTATTCATATAAAATTTTAAAAAAACAATTCATCCCCTGATCCTGTCTCATATTCCCCTGTGTCTCCCACTGGAGCCCTTCATCCAAACAAGACCTCATCTACTTTTATTCATTTTACCAGAGATTTTTTTCCTTTAGAAGGAGAGAAGAAATTTTTTTGGATCCAAGGTACCTGATCAGTGGTCATTCAAGTTCTGAAGTTGTTTTGTTATTTCATAAATTTTATAAATTATCACATATTTTGATATGTTGACTAAAACTGTACAGGCAACTAAAGAATAATGAGAGTTGAAAAAATAGTATTCCCAAAGAAAAGCATGCCAATTTATTATCAGATACTAACTGGCCAGCATTGAAATCACGTATATACAAATAACATTATACATAATGAGCATATATATTTAGAAACGTGTGTGTGTGTATGTGTGTGTGTATGTGCATATGCATGCATGTTTGTGCATGGATTTAACAAGTGTTAAAGAAATTACTTTTAGGAAAAGAAGTTAATACTTGATGTAGTTGTATCAGGTTTCCTTTTGGGTCACCAACTAGCTCCCAAATTATGACGCAGAGACATATCATTAGTTATGAATGTTCAGCCTTATGCTAGTTTCTTGTTAGCTCTTATAACCTCAATTATCATATTTCTCTTCATCTACATGTTGCCTTGGGGCGTTTTACCTTTCTTTCTTTCATGCTATCTCCATGTTTGGCTGGGTGGAAGGTGACTGGCTTCTGGCATGGGATGTAACTTTCTTTTTCCCTCATTCTCTCCCTTCTTCTCTGTCTAACCTTGTTTTCATCCTATTTATTCTCTTTGCCCACCAGCCATACCTACACAGACACACAGACACACAGACACATACATACACACAGACACCACACACAAAATTGACAATAGAAAAATGTTTTAAAATGTGTTAAACAGGACAGGTTTGGGGGCAGAATGTGGTAAATTTACACAATGGAGTACTACACACCAGAAAAAAAACACGGCATCTTAAATTTTGCAGGCAAATGGAAGGAGCTAGAAAACATTATTTTGAGTGAGGTAACCCAGACCCAGAAAGACAATTATCACATATACTCACTCATAGGTGTTTTTTTTAAACTTAAAGCAAAGAAAGCCAGCCTACAACCCACAATTCCACAGAAGTTAGACAACAATAAGGACACTGAGACTTACATAGGTCTACTCTACATTGGAAGTAGAAAAAGACAAGATCTCCTGAGTAAATTGGGAGCATGGGGACCTTGGAGGAGGTAGAAGCAGGGAAGAGAGAGGCAGGGAGGGGAGCAGAGAAAAATGTACAGCTCAAAAAAAAAAAAGTAAAAAAGAAAGAAGGAAAAAGTGTTAAACAGAAAAAGGGAGGTGATATGGGATTCCCTTCTGTATGCTGTTACCATTGGTTAATAAAGAAACTGCCTTGGCCTATTGAAAAGTCAGAAATTAGGTAGACCAGGAAAATAAACTGAATGCTGGGAGGAAGAAGGCAGAGTCAGAGAGAAGCCATGAATCCCTGCCAGAGATAGACGCTAGACAGAACTTTACTCGGTAAGTCACAGCTACGTGGCGATACATAGATTACTAGAAATGGGTTAAATTAAGATGTAATAGTTAGCCAATAAGAGGTTAGAGCTAATGGACCAAATAGTGACTTTAATAATAATAATAATAATAATAATAATAATAATAAATGTGTTATATCTTTGATGGTTGTCAACTTGACTACATCTGGAGTTAAGTAAATTACAAAAATAGAGAAAATACATATACTTAATGTGAATTGGGAAGATATACTTCTAATCTGGATTTCTTAGGTAGAAAGACACATATCCAGATATTTAATCCAGATCTAATGTGGGCCACACTTTCTGCTGAAAACCTACATAACAACATGGAAGAAGGCAGCTTTTTTTTTTTTTTTTTTTTTTTTTTTTTTTTTTTTTTTTGGTTTTTCGAGACAGGGTTTCTCTGTGGCTTTGGAGCCTGTCCTGGAACTAGCTCTTGTAGACCAGGTTGGTCTCGAACTCACAGAGATCCGCCTGCCTCTGCCTCCCGAGTGCTGGGATTAAAGGCGTGCGCCACCACTGCCCGGCTAAGAAGGCAGCTTTTATGCATGACTGCTTGCTCCTACCTTGCTAAGAAGTCCATTTCTCTACTGGCATTAGAGCCTACTACTTTGGGATTACACAATAGACTGAAGACCAGCTGAGGCATCCAGCCTTGTGGACTGGAGAGCTTGGATTTTTATTTCACAGCCAGTTATTGTTGAATTAGCAGAATAACAGTTTAAAATCATTCTAATCAATAACCTACATACACACACACAAGCACACATACACACGGACTTGTTATATAGTACATAAATATAGATAGATGATAGATAAATAGATTCTATATGTTCTGTTACTCAGAGAACCCTGACTAATACAATAGTCACAATTTAAATATCATTTATTCTTATGAAAATTCAAATAGCCATAGCTTCTAAATCCATAATAGCAGAATTATCACAGTCTTTTTAATACAGGTTGGAACTATTCAAGCTGAATATTTTATTCCTGCTTTAATACAAAAATTATCAGGCCATTGCATATTTGTCCATTTTCTAATTCTCTAACCTCTCATTTTAATATAGGGAATATTAAAATACATATTTTATATTTGTACCTACTTGACAAATTAAACACAATATTTTGTGATATTTCCTGTATTTTTGAATAAGGGAGAGAATACCACTTAAAATTGAATGAAAATTTTCTCATTTTTTTTCTAGCAAGATTAAAACTATTCTGTAGGTCTGCTGCGATATCTCATCAATGCTTTTCTTCACATGACTTTATCCATAAAAACAAAAATGTAGAAATTGAGGATCTATAATCCTCTATGAGGAAGATTTCCACAGTACAGTCATAATAGGAAATGAGAGAAAATTCGTCATGCTATGGATAGAGCCACTGAAAACTCATGGCTTAGTGAGGATGATTTAGTGCTGTCCCTGGGGGAAGATGTCCTCCTGGGAGAAAAGGGAAAATGTTATTTGATATAGATAATCTTTCTATCTATGCGTTTATTTTATTGGCTAATGAATAAAGAAACTGGCTTGGCCTAATAGGGTAGAACAGAGATAGGTACGGACAGCTAAACTGATTGCGGGAAGAAAGGAAGCAAGAGTCAGGGAGAAGCCGTGGAGCCACCACCGGAGACAGAAATGCTAAAACTTTGCTGGAAGGCCACTGCTACATGGCAAAAACATAGATTAATGGAGATAAGTTAAATTATTGGCTATTAATTTAATAGCCAATAAGAAGCTAGAACTAATGGGTCAAATACTGATTTAATTAATACAGTTTCTGTGGGGTTAAAAATTAGGAGTCTGGGTGGCCGGGAAGCAAACAAGTAGCTCCCCTACAACAGTTATTCACCAAGAAATATTTTCAGAAACTTTCAATTAAATTGAAATAATTTAATTTGGATCAAGAGAAACTTTTTTTTAAATTATTTTTCGAGATCAAGAGAAACTTTTTGAAGTATAAAGTTTTTCTATGGGATTTTGTAGCACAATCAAACCTAAATAAATATATTTAATTGATTTTAAGAGACAAAGACATCAAGGAAAGAGTTATCAAAATTGTGTGAAGGCAATTCTTAAAATAGCTATAAATATATAAACCATGACCTTACAATCTTAGTTATGGTGGAATATCTTGTGTGCTTCCTCTATGGAAAAAAAATATCAATTTAATTCAAGACAAAATTGCAAGCATTGGAGGTAAGTTATGAGGAGGACTGAGTAGTTAAGAAAAATTTTGTAGCAGAGGATCTGTGCTTGCATATTTATAAGATAATTTTTTCTTAGAACACATTTTTTTACCATCCTTTCTTTTCTCCCTGGCCCCCTTGACCTGATACTAAGTTATACCCTCAACATGCCTTAATGTACTTTATAGTATAAAGAAGATAAGAATCACTTGTATAAAAAAGTGGAAGAACAGTTAAAAATATAGCACAAAAGTACTGGAACCTTGGTTGAGCAAATACCTCCATGAGATCCAGCTGTAAGGCATTTTCTCATTGAGTGATCAATGTGGGAGGGCCCAATCCACTGCAGGTGGTTTCCTCCCTGTGGTGGTGGTCATGAGTTCTACAAGAAAGCAGGCTGAGCAGGCCAGGAAAGGTAAGTCAGTAAGCAGCTCCCCTCCATGACCTTTGCATCACCTCCTGCCTCCAGGTTCCATCCTTGCTAGAATTTCTGTCCTGACTTTCTCCAATGATGGATTATGGTCTGGAAGTATAAGTTTAATAAACCTTTTCTCCTCAACTTGATTTTTGGTCATAGTTTTTCATCACACCAATAGAAGCCCTAACTAAGACAACAAATAAAAGCAATATCATGATAAGTGATTTCTTATTGATTTTGACTCATGTAAGACAGAACATCAAGTTTGTAAGTGAGTGTGTGTGATAGAGAAGAAGCTGTATACTAAAAACGAAGTCTCTCATATCAGAAGGGAGAGGAAGCGGAATGGAATAGTAATGCTCTGGCCAGGGCAGGAAACCATCCCTAAAGACATGCCTCAATGGCAGACTTCCTCCATCCAGACCAGGAGGCACACAGCTCCACTGCTTCCATTGGCTTGAATTTTAAATCCATCAGTGGAAGGAAGCATTTGTCAGGTCAGATCCCTTATGGTCTCTGGAACCATCTCCACAGAGATACACTGACTGATCTCGTCATTTCTACATGCAATCAGTAATAATCAAGATCAACAATCACAAAGTTGTGATTGTTGACATATATATGTGTGTGTGTGTCAGGCGTAGGCAAGAATATTTTTAAAATGCCCAAAACGTTTTCAAAAAGTTAAAAAAAAAAAAAAGATCGGGCGGTGGTGGCACACGCCTTTAATCCCAGCACTCGGGAGGCAGAGGCAGGCGGATCTCTGTGAGTTCGAGACCAGCCTGGTCTCCAAGAGCTAGCTCCAGGAGAGGCTCTAAAGCTGTAGAGAAACCCTTTCTCGAAAAATCCGAAGAAAAAGTTAAAAAAAATATTCACAGGACTGGAGAGATGGCTCAGCAGTTAAAAGCACTTGTTGCTGTTGCTGAGGATCTGGGTTCAATCCCAACAACCCACATGGGGGTTCAAATCTATCCATTAATTCCAGATTCTGCAGAACCTTTGTCCATTTCTGACCTCCCTGTATATTAGGCATGCACGTGATGTGCGTGCAAGCAAGATAAAACACTTGTATACATGAAATAAAATATTTAAACTATTTACTGATACATTTCTGTTTAGAAAAAAAGCCAATCATGGTTTTCTGTCAAACTGTCTTTAACTTTTCCCAGCAGTTACTTTCAACAACTTGCCATGCATAACAAATTCTCTTAAATGATCTTCTGATGAAACAACTAAACTCCATACATTTGAAAGTGTCTATTTTTTGAGGTTTAAAAAACAAAAGACTTCTAATTTAATTAAATGATTTTAGGTTTTATTTATCTTGTTTGGTTTTTATTCTTTTTAGATTCATGATTTATATAAGGACCATGTATTTAAATGTAAAAAAACAAAATCAACTAAATAAAAAGCAAAACAACTAAAAAAGAGCCCACAGATTTAATTGTATATCAATGAAAGAATAATTTACATTCATCAAACGACAGCACGATAATTGTATAAACACCAATTAAGGGGTGGTAAAGAATACTTTTAATGCATATTTCTGATCTGGATATATTTAGAATCCCTCCCGAATAGCTTGCCTATAACTGGATCTATTTAGGTAAATGGATGTGTGAGTAAGATAAGTCCCTGACACAGTTTAAAAAAATTACAACATAGTGTGTTGAAGATATTGAAGTCAAGTGCATAAAAGAGGGCACTGTGGAAGGAAATACGAGGTTGTGGAGGAAGACCGTGAAATCAGGTAAGTGAGGATCTGGGATGGTGGGTAGACTCGGGAAAACTGAGCCGAACAAGCGTCTCATGTGTACTGAGCATATCAAACTTTGATCTTGTACTTGGGAAACAGCACATGACTAAGAAAGATATCATCAGTATATTCAAAGAAATCAGTCAGTGACTTATTTTGTGAACACATATGATGCCTTGTTTTGAGATGTTGACCCTTAATTGATGTCATCAGCGGGTTATCATTTCAGGCATTTAGCAAAACAGATGTTAAACGTTAATGGACTATAGAGGATTTTCTCTTAAATATAATTCCTTGTTCCTTAAAGAAAAAAATGTTAGCATTAGGTTTTTGTTAAGAATGTTTTTATAGAGGTATAAATATAATTCTTTGAATAAAATCATTTAGGGGCTGGGAGAATATCGCTGCTGTTAAAGTCTTTGCAGGGCAAGCATGGAGATCTGGAATTTCATCCTCAACACTGACTGAGAGGGATGGATTTGCTGGCAATAACTTCAGCATTGGAGAAGCAGATAAGAGGGGTTCTTGGATTTGCTTACTACCCAGTCTAGTGAAACTGGTCAAGAGACTCTGGTTCAAAAATTGAGGTGGAAGTAATTAAGGAAGAGACCTGATGTCAATTTCTGGGCTCCACATAAATGCCTACACACGTGGAAACACAAGAATATGCACATTTCTAGATTTTTCCCCATACACATACAAATAAAACAAAATTTTTAGGTAAGAATTATCTGGATAGATTTTTCAAGATGGAGTGTAACATAGATAGTTTATGAATAATTTATACTTTGAAGAACAATGCATGTAAGGTGTGTATTTATAAAATGTATCACTTCTGATCATTTTAGACATTTTGTTTCCCAGTGTTAGAAGCTGACAAGCTAGCAGTATGTCACATATGCTACTGAGTTGAATACTACTGAATGATAGCCCAGTGAAGAAAACAGTTCTGTATGTAGGATAGATAAATAAGGAACAAAGATATCAAAAAAGTGTTACTAACAGTACTCAAAAGATACCAATTAGACTTTACTTAGGTTTCTATTCCTGAGACATTTATTTTGTGTGTGTGTGTGTGTGTGTGTGTGTGTGTGTGTGTATAAATTTCAACTGGAAATTGAGGAAATTATATGTTTGTGTATGTTTATAGTATTTGAATAAAATTATAATAAGCATAGTTTTTATATGCAAGCTGAAAACTAGGTAGGATGAAACTGCCCTGAACAGACCTCCATCAATAGCAGCAATTTATTCTGTCCAGTGGCCAATGATGATTCCATTAATAGTCCTTGAATATAGTAATGTGTTTGACTTTTGTTATAGTAGTAAACTCCACAACTGATATTTAAAATCAGGAAGCAAACATATGAAAATCAAGAATCAACATAATCAAACTTAACCTGGAACTAGAAGTGTGTTCCGACAGAAAATGATGACAGACAGATTGATGTATAAGAGATGTCAACTTGAAAAAGTATGCTACTTCCAAGTTAAAGAGCTAAATGTTTTCAATTAGCATAGGTGGGAGGGCTTACAGCAATTAAAGTAAACTTGGTGTCATATTACATACTTGGAACTCCAACCCCTAGGAGGCAGATGCAGGAAAATGACCTCATGGTTGAGATAAATGGGTCCATAGGGACAATTCCAGGCCAGCTAGAGCTACAAGGTGAGATTCTATCTCAAAATAAAATAAAACATAAAAACAAAGAAACTAAAATTGAAATTGATAGTTTTCAGACAATCGACCTTAAAATAGATAAACAAGGCCTTGACCTTTCTCAGAACATTCGGTTTCCTCCCTGAAGGCAGGTCATCTCCAATTGCTGTGAAGATGGATGTCAAATATGATCAAATATAGTTAAAATAAGATATATGAATTCTGCAATACTGTTTGTCTACCGTAACCACAGGTCGACGCATTTAAAGCTGTGCCAAGGTCAAATGCTTACTGATGTTTCTCCATGTTTCCTGAAGGCTCTGCTTTCTGTCCTCACTGTGTGTGGATTATGAAAATCAAGTGTTTCTATGCATGTATCATCTGCATAACTTGGCTGCTATTTTCAGAATAAAACCCAGAGTTCTCTAACAGGCAGGAATTCAAGAATCTATCAACCATCAAAGCTGATGTGCTCTCTGGACAGCTGTGTACATGGCAAGGTGAGCCTGAGGACCTTTGAAGTGTCTTCCTTCAGTCACACAAGAGCCAGGACCTTCCCATGACTCTTTTCCAGAAAAGGTTAGTTTAGAAGTTTCCATACAGGCATCAAAGTACCAAGTGAAACACCTCCACTCCCCTGAATTAGATGCAGTGTTATCTGCTACGGCTATGCACATTGTGAGCAGAGAAGGACTCATGAATGTAACTTTTACTTTCTGGCAGAAGTACTGATCTATACAAATTTAATGAAAATGTAAAATACTAAAATTTAAGGTATCAATCAAATGTGTAAATTCTACAAGATACGGGAAGGTTTTCTATAAGTTCATTAAGACTGAAAGATATGCACTTAAAGGTGTTTTGAACTGTATGCACTTTAGATCTATTAGATTTACAGAGATGTAGAGATAATTCATATTTATGTATTACACGTGATCATTCTACTGACCACTGATGTTACGTTTCATTGTGTAAACAATAAAAGTTTTATAAGGATTCCTATGGGAAGTTTGAAAAGTCTAGCACATAACTTTGAGGCACGACCAAGGCCCTTCCCACTATATCTAGGCTGAGCAAGGTATCCCTTCAAAGAGAATGAACTCCAATTAGCAAGTTCAAACAGAAAGGATAAATCCTGGTCCCATGGCCAGTGGTCCCACAGACTGCTCCAGCCATACAAATGTCACCTATATTCAGAGGGCCTAGTTTGGTCTTATTCTGGTTCCCCATGGGAAGTCTAAATGTCTCTGAAAAGTTAATGGGGAGTTGGGGGAAGGAGGAGGGAGCAGGAGGAGGGAAGAGAGTGGGAACTGGGATTGGTATGTAAAATTTGAAAAGATTTAAAAAATAAATTAATTAAGAAAAAGCTGTGTAGAGAAAAAAACCAGAAAACTGTATACTCAGTTTTCATTATGACCCTAAAAATCAACTAATTTTTAAGGTAATTTCCACAGTACAAACTTGATCTACTGTTATAAGTTTCTTAGAGTCAATATTATTCAATTATTTGTAAATTCAAACTATCTGAAGGGTAAGAAACACTACTACAGTAACTGAATAGAATCAGTGAAATGATATCATCTAGAAACGAGAAAGGAAGTAGGTAGATAGAAGCACTGGGGTCTTTACATAGTCTGAAAAGCAATTATACTCAGTTTATATGTAAAAATGCAAAAGAAAAGAAAATTCATATTTCCAAACCAAATTGAAGCAAGATTAAGTAAAGGGACTTATAAAATAAAAAATGCAAAGAACTTTAAGTATATTAAAATATGCGCTTAAGTTATTTTGGAAAAAGTATATAAAAACACACACACACACACTTACACACACAAACACACACACACACACACATATATATGAATATTATAAAATAGGTTTTTATGTGGATTTTTAAAAATACTTAATGGTAGTTATCCTGCTCCCAATGCTCTCTTCTGTCCTGTCCACCCATTCCTATCCCCTCTTAAACTTTCTCCCCATTTTTACCATTTTTTCTTCATATAATATATGTCTTCTTATTCCCCCTCCATTTACATCTTTCTTCATTGTTCCCATTAATTCTTCTGTTATAGTTTTCTGGGTTCTATAGCTACTACAAATCATAAATATCTAAATAATCAACACTATAACCAACATACGAAGTTTGAAATTTGTTTTCTTTCTGTGTATGGGTTATCGCGGGGGGTGGACTTACTATTATTATTTTCCTGCATTGATACAATACTAAACATTTTCTAAATTCATATCTCTCTACCCATAGATTAGTGCATCTCTCAGACATCATCATAGAAGTTTCTTGTTCAATGGTGGCTAATACAGAAACTCACAACTAAATAATGTACCTGAAACAAATTACTTGCTAAAATTTTACCTTAAAGGAGATATCTGTAGCATATGCTCTCCAAGTCTTAGTGTTCATCACAGAAAGACTATACAAGACAAAATCTGGGAGGAAAAAAAGAGTGAAATAAATAACATCTTCAATACGTGACTGAACTGCTGCTCTCATGAACTAACAGCAGCTGTGGCTACCTGAGCATGATGGAATCAGGTAACATTCTAGCAATAGTAAAGGATTCACAAGCCAACTCCAAAAGGAGAAGATACAGAAAGTTGATAGGGAAGGGAATTCAGAGTGCTTTAAGTGTGTGTAGGTTGATAATACTTGATGGTCCTACACCCAGAAATAGTTGTATGTCACAAACTGGAATTGTTGGGCTCTTAAGGAAAGACACATAAAAAACGAATATATGAAATTGCTGAAGGGAGATAGGTGGAGATGGATCTCCAAGGAATTAAAAGAAGGAGAGAGGATAAATATGATCACTGAGATTTTTAAATAATTATCAATTTTTTAGATGCCTTTGTATTTTTTCTTTTTTTCATGGTTTATTTTTTATATTTAAAAATTTTCATCTCCTCCTTTCCTCCTCCCTCTTCCCTCCCCTCCCCTCCACCCATACTCCCCCTCCCTCCCTTTCCAGGCCAAGGAGCCATCAAGGTTCCCTACTCTATGTTAAGACCAAGGTCCTCCCAACTCCCCCCAGGTCCAGGTCTGATTTTGGTTTTCCATTTACCCTACTTCTCCCAGGTCCTCCCCACCTCCACTCCTATCTGAATATATGAACATTTTGTTTCTTGTTAAAAAAAATACAAAGTAAGAAACAAAATGTTCATGTATTCAGATAGGAGTGGAAGTGGGGAGGACCTGGGAGACGTGGGTAAATGGAAAACCAAAATCAGAATATATTATATGAAAAAAACCTTATTTTCAATAAAAGAAAAAAATAAAATATGATATCTGCATTTCTCAATTTTTCTACAGAGGTCCATGGATTTCTTGAAACAATGTAAAATATGTAGAATGTCAGCAAGGAATAAGTTTTACTTCAGAACAGGCCCAGTTTATATATTCTTTCATTTCTTAAAAGAAATTTAGTGTAAATAATTGGTCTATTTTCTTAATCCTGATTTGGCATAAGCTTCTTATTTAAAAGTAGATAAAGAGAATGGGAATGAGTAAAAGAGAGAATGATATTCTGTTTTATAAAGTTTCAACTTCATTGTGTTCCAGGAGTTTTGTTATAAAACAATCTAGAAAAAATACAGTTCTAGAGAGACAAAGATTAAGTAATAATAGATAATTTCTAATGATAGATTGACTGTACATGAGTGATTGTTATTTAGTACGGCTAGTGCTGTGTTATAATTTCTGTAGTACACAAGGAGGCTTGTTTTATTCACTCAGCTGTTAAGAAGGACAAAGGGGATACAGTTTCCTTTCATAGTCAATAAAATATTGAGTATATATCTGAAGGTTTTGATACCTTGTATTCTACTGGTGGGAGAGGGGGCAATCCTTTATATGGTCAAAGTGATGTTCAGCTTCTATATTCCCAATAAAAACTTTAGGATAATTTTAGTTGTTTAAATCCTTAAAATTCTCAAGTTGTATTAATTGTTGACTAAAATATATCCCATCATTTTCGCTCCCATTGCCTATATTTCTCAAAATCCTTATTCTTAATACAATAATATTTTTTATCTATATCTAACTCAGTTGTTAGCATTTTTGTCCTTGTTTCTGTTGCCAGCAAGTGCTTCTTATATCAACTCCTCTTGTAGTCAATACACCAAGTGAACTGTCTTATAAAGTCATCCAAGATGTGTGCTAGTTGGCTTTAATTTGACAATTATTCATGGTACAAAAGAATTTTCCAGTGTTATGTGAACTGTATTCAATATTTTGCAAAAATCAAATGGTTAGATCTAAAATGTTAAGCATTTCTGATTCTAATGGGAAACAGGTGAAGTAAACTGAAGCTGTTTACAGGGAGCTCCGATATCAGGTGTAATTTGAAATCAATGCTTTGCTTGACAGAGATTAACACTGGATATTTGTCTCTCTAACTTGAGATACAATAGTTAGTTGTAGCATGTCACTCCCTATTTGCCTGAATATATTCATGATATCTTCAATGGAGAACAAGAAATAGGATTAAATACGGAGTAGGAAGGGAGGAAAATGCAAAGGAGGGATTATGGGGAGGGATAACTTACACTTGAAAAACCATATGGAAACCTACTACTGTAGAAGCGTCCAAGAATATATGCTATATATTCTTGCTATATATATATGCTATAATACAAATAATAAAAACCCAGATTCATCTTTTTGGGTCTGGGTTACCTCACTCAGGATAGTATTTTCTATTTCCATCCATTTGCATGCAAAATTCAAGATATTATTGTTTTTTACCACTGAGTAGGACTCTAATATGTATATATTCCACACTTTCTTCATCCATTTTTCCATTGAAGGGCATCTAGGTTGTTTCTAGGTTCTGGCTATTACAAGTAATGCTGCTATGAACATAGTTGAACAAATGCTTTTGTAATATGATAGGGCATCTTGGGTATATTCCCAAGAGTGGTATTACTGGATCCTGGGGTAGGTTGATCCCGAAATTCCTGAGAAACTGCCACACTTCTTTCCACCAGCAATGGATGAGTGTACCCCTTACTCCACAACGTATCCAGCAAAGGCTATCATTGGTGTTTTTGATTTTAACCATTCAGACAGGTGTAAGATGGTATCTCAAAATTGTTTTGATTTGCATTTCCCTGATCGCTACGGAGGTTGAGCATGACCTTAAGTGTCTTTTGGCCATTATAATTCGTGATCCTAGAGAAGCTAAATAAGAAGGTGAACCCAAAGAAAAACATATAGTTATCCTCCTGGATATTGGAAGTAGACAAGATTGCCGCACAAAAATTGGGAACTTGGGAGTGGGGTGGGATGGGAGTAAGGGGAGATTGGGAGAGAAAGTGTGAAGGGGAGGAGGGGGAGAGCTCGGGGAATGGGATGGTTGGGATAAAGGAAGGGTGGATATGGGAGCAGGGAGTATATATCTTAATTAAGGGAGCTATTTTAGGGTTGGCAAGAGACATGACTATAGAGGGGTTCCCAGGTGTCCAGGGAGATGTCCCCAGCTAGTTTCTTGGGCAGCTGAGGAGAGGGAGCCTGAAATGGCCCGATCCTATAGCCACACTGATGAATATCTTGCATATCACCATAGAACCTTCATCTGGCGTTAGATGGAGATAGAGACAGAGCCCCACAATGGAGCACTGGACTGTGCTCCCAAGGTCCAAATGAGGAGCAGAAGGAGGGAGAACATGAGCAAGGAAGTCAGGATCGTGAGGGGTGCACCCTCCCATTGAGATGGTGGGGCAGATCTAATGGGAGCTCACCAAGCCCAGCTGGACTGGGACTGAAAAAGCATGGGATAAAACCACACTCCCTGAACATGGCGGACAATGAGGGCTGCTGAGAAGCCAAGGACAATGGCACTGGGTTTTGATCCTACTGCATGTACTGGCTTTGGGGGGGCGGGTGGCTAGCCTGTTTGGATGCTCACCTTCCTAGACCTGGATAGAGGGGGGAGAACCTTGGACTTCCCACAGGGCAGGGAACCCTTACTGCTCTTCAGATGGAAGAGGGAGGAGGAGGAGAGTGGAGAGGGAGAGGGAAATGGGAGGGGTGGAGGAGGCGGAAATTTTTAATAAAAACAAACAAACAAACAAAATCCCCAGAAACAGATTTTGGGGTTTAGGCTGAAAGGTCAGAGAAGCAAAGCAACAAAGCACTACTGAATTATTCAGGCTGAAAAGAGAGTGAGTTCCTTTCTCATCCCACCTTATGTTTCTCACTAGAACTGCTATTAAAGACATGCACCACCACTGCCTGGTCTCTGTGGCTAATTAGTGTGGCTGCTGAAATTAAAGGTGTGTGCCACCATTGCTGGGTCTGTTTGAGTGACTACTGTGGCTAGCTTGGCAATCTGATATCCAGGAAAGCTTTATTTATTAAAACACAAAATATCACTATATTTTCCCTTTTGTTTAAAATAAAAAGGAAGGCTTTAACTAATATAAGAAAGCCTATATAGAATAAGTATTAAAACTATATATAATATATACAGGCAATAAGTACATCAACAACATCTAGTTCATTTGCATTTGACAAATTCAGAGAAAATGTTCCATTTTCTATCCTGTCTTGTGAGTCCAAAGTCTTGGCATATCAAGTTGCAGTAAACTGAGCACCTCTCCACCTCTCCTGAAAAAAACTTACAATGCAATACAAAATGGAGAATATAGTCCTAAAAACCATCAAACGAATTAGAGACTGCTCCTGCTCCCACTGTAGGGACTCCTACATAATGATAACATATATAAAGAGTGCCTAGGTCAGTCCCTTGCATGCTCCCAGGTTGTCAGATGAAACTCTGTGAGTGCTTATGAACCCAGGTTAGTTCATCCTGTGAGATTCCTTGTGATGTCCTTGACACCTCTGGTTCCTACTATCCTTCCCCCTTCTCTTCAACAAGATTCTTCTAGCTTGGTCTAATGCTTGGCTGTGGGTCTCTGCATCTGTTTCCAACAGTTGCTAGATGAAACCTCTCCAACGACATTGGGCTAGGCACCAATGTTTGGTTCTATCTATCATAGGTCTCTGGACCATCCACTCTCTGGGTCCTGGTCCTCATAGCAGTGTCAGGAGTGGGCTGACTCTTGTGGCTTTTTTTCTTAGGCTGGACCAGTTATTGAATTGCTGCTCACACAATCTGTGCCACCCCTACCCTAGCACATCCCAGAGTCAGAACAGACTGTAGGTCTAAGTTTATGTGGCTGGGTTAGTGTGCAATCCCTTCGCTAGAAATTTGTATATATTTTATATGCCTGCACTTGCATATTTACCTTAATTTTGAGACTTTGGTTGCAATATATATATTTCAATCATTCAAATTTTGTAGACTTGATTATATCCACGATAAATTGCTCTTGATTTCATTTCTCCATCATTAGGAGCTTTGCAATCAGTCATCTGTTTAACCATATAGCATACATCCTTCTCATTAATTGATTGAACTGAGGTTATTAAAACAATCTATAAATTAATTTTCCATATTGATGTGAATAAAAAGTTTAAAAATGCTTATAACCAGGGAGAAGTTCTCTGTAGTTCAAATAAGATCTTTAATATTTAAGTAGAAATGAGTTTTTAAGATTTTATTCTTTATGAGAGGGTCTTCAGATCAATTGGAGACTTGTAGGTGTGCCTTACTGCACCTGTAGGATTATCATACCATGCTGGTTGTACTGGTTCCTAGGTGTTGGGTAGGATTGTCAGTTGTTTCTCACCTTTGAAAGATTTCCTGATGCCTTCTGGTTGTATAAAAGCTAGTCCTTGGGAAGGAGTATCTCTTGAAAAACCTCAAATAACTTAAAAGAGGGCTTCTGGTGCCCAGTTTTAGGGTTTTTGTTAGATGGTCTTTGCCTCTTGGAAAGAACATTGTGAGCCCCGTTTATATACATACTGTATGTTGTAGGTTATTTTTTTATATAGTTAATTGCTTACTTCCTAATGGTCTTTTCAAGCATCTGTGTCTTACTCTAAAACTCGGTCTCATTTATGTAGCACAGTCTCAGTTATTTCATAAAATAAATTTTTATTCCTATCCTCATCAGATCTCTATATTTTCTTATCACTTTAGCACAATATTGGAACGCTAACAACTTGCGACTTTCTTAACATTTACTGACTAAATCTAAAAGAGTGATTTTTATCAAAATGTGTTAATAATGCAATTTTCTTTTAATCTCCCTTGATCTGTACTTTATAACAAATCAACCCTTGTAGCTAATGGGCTAACTGTAATGCAATATGTAATTCCTATTTTAATTATGCTTTTTAACTTTTATTAATAGAAATAATACAGAATATATTCTCAAGAAAACGTTCCTTAATATTTCTCTTGTCCTATTAAAGAATGTCATCTTTAGACCTTCTTATAGCAGTTATTAAAGTTTGTCAATATCCATTGAAAGATAACTTTGAAAATTCCCCAAATTCTTCAGACCTCAGAAGTCATTCCAGTATTGGTGCATTTGTACTTGCTATTGCTTCTCTGGATCTTTGAAATCATTGATTTTTCCTCATTTTAAAAAGTCATCTGTACTGAGTTCAGCTCTCATATCATCTCTTCAGATAGGTGTCCTTTGAACAAATTCCATACATAAAGAAGGATTAAGTATCTCATTTTATTTCTGTATTGTTGAAAGTGTGTTTAGCTCATGTATTTATATGTTCTGTATTGACTGTCACCTCCCACGGCTTTGCTCCTTGGATGGAGACTCATTCATGGTGAAATGTGAGCATCCTCTGCAGTACCTGACACAGAGGGACATGAAATGTTCTACTATGCCAATGCCAGGAAAGAAGTGATATTCAGTTTAGAGCCACAGATGGTTCATGTACTTAGAGGTCAAATCCAGTAGTTTTACCATTTTGATGTGATGTAGACTAAATTTACGTTTGCCTGAATATATGTTTGCCTATCAGCATTATAAATATATGTTTGCCTGAAATTTACATTTGCCTCTCAGCATTATATTAAAATTTGAAATGTTAATTTTTACATATTGGAGTATAAGATGAATTCTTCATTAATATTTTAAAATTAATTAGTTCATATTCAAAATTAAGTATTTCCCCAACTTTTAAAGTTAAGGAAATTTCTAATTTTAGGAATTTATGTACATGGTCATCAAAATATTAGTAATAAATGAATGTAAGTCCTAAATATACATTTAACCAAAATTTTCATATTAACAATGCTTAAATATTATAACATCTGTAGCTGTAGAATTTATAACTTTGAATCTTTGACATCTCAAATTTACTATAACTAGTATAATTTGAAATATCTTCATCTCTAGAATAAAAAGTGTCTGGTTTACTCTCTAGTACAATACCCAAACATATTACAATATTTTCTCATTGCATAAAGTCTCCCCAAAACCATGATGCTCCACTTCTGCTTCTTTTGAAAGAAAAACCTTAAAGAAACCAAGAAAAAAGCTTTCTAAATATATCACAGTATATAGCATATTAATGTATTATATTTTTACTAATTACTAATTTTATATCAAACATTTTATTACATGTTAAATAAAATGCAAATAATTTGAAGAAGTAATTTTTAAAGAATCTCAGCTATAAATTAGGAGAGATATTGCTGATTTAACATTAGAAAGCATATTTAACAAATGGTGCTGGCATAACTTGATATCAACATGTACAAGAATGAAAATAGATCCATACTATGACCATGCACAAAACTCAAGTCCAAATGGATCAAAGACCTCAATATAAAGCCAACTACACTGAAACTTATAGAAGAGAAAGTGAGAAGTACACTTGAACGCACTGGTACAGGAGACCATTTCCTAAATATAACT
Source organism: Arvicola amphibius (assembly GCF_903992535.2). Taxonomy (NCBI): domain Eukaryota; kingdom Metazoa; phylum Chordata; class Mammalia; order Rodentia; family Cricetidae; genus Arvicola; species Arvicola amphibius. The sequence goes on from NC_052057.2 coordinate 102,660,605, forward strand.
CCAGCAGCACAGACACTGAGAGAAACAATAAATGGGACCTCCTGAAACTGAAAAGGCTTATGTAAAGGATACTGTCAACAAGACAAAACGACAGCCTACAGAATGGGAAAAGATCTTCACTAACCCCACATCAGAAAGAAATCTGATCTCCAAAATATACAAAGAACTCAAAAAATTGGTCATCAAAAGAACAAATAATCCAATAAAAATAATGGAGTACAGATCTAAACTGAGAACTCTCAACAGAACAATCTAAAATGGCTGAAGGACAGTTAAGGAAATGTTCAACATTCTTAGTCATCAGAGAAATGAAAATCAAAACAACTCTTGAGTTTCCAGTTTACACTTGTAAGAATGGTCAAGATCAAAAACACTGAGGACAACTTATGCTGGAGAGGTTGTGGGGTAAAGGGAACACTTCTGCATTGCTGGTGGGAATGAAAGCTGGTACAACCCCTTTGGATGTCAGTGTGGCGATTTCTCAGCAAATTTGTAAACAACCTTCCTCAAGACCCAGTAAAACCACTTTTGGGTATATATCCAAAGGATGTTCAATCGTGCCACTAAGATATGTGCTAAACTATGTTCATAGCAGCATTGTTGGTCATAGCCAGAAACTGGAAACAACCTAAATGCCCCTCGACCAAAGAATGAATAAAGAAAATGTGGTACATTTACACAATGAGGTACTGCACAGCAGAAAAAAAATAATGACACCTTGCATTTTGCAGGAAAATGGATAGAGCTAGAAAACATCATTTTGAATGAGGTAACCCAGACACAGAAAGAGAATTATCACATGTACTCACTCATAGGTGGTTTTTAAACATAAAGCAAAGAAATCCAGCCTACGAACCACAATCCCAGAGAACCTAGACAACAATAAGGACCCTAAGAGAGACATACATGGATCTAATCTACATGGGAAGTAGAAAAAGACTAGATCTCCTGAGTAAATTGGGAGCAGGGAGACCTTGGGAGAGGATTGAATGGGAAAAAAGAGGCAGGGAGGGGAGCAGAGAAAAATGTAGAGCTTAATAAAAATCAATAAAATAAAAAAACAAAACAAAATCTTAAAACATATCTTTTAGGAGCAAGCTTTTGGAATATAGGGAACAAAAGCTTCAGGTAGAGACAAAATGAGGCAAGGAAATCCTTTTAGATTTTCCCTTTCTTACAATCCTGACATCTAACAAGCATGCACGTTACTTACTTTATCAAGAGACAAACCTGGATTTTTCATTTTGTTCACCTTCCAATTCAGAAACACTTCTTAATCGCCATTTCTGTTCTTTTTGAATTAAAACATTTTCTGAACCAATATCCAAGAAAGTCCTGTATATTGAATTTATTGCCATTTTTTGTAATTATATATTTCTTATTCTGATTCTATAAAGAGTTTTATACTTTATAAATTTTATAAAGTTATTTAAATTTATAAAAATTTCCTAAAGATATTTATACTTCTATTTGTATAACCTAAAATTGCAAATATTAAATCATTATGTATTCATTGTTTTATATTATCTAGTAAACTACTAATGTAGTAGCATAGTCTCAAACTTATCTCTGATATTATTGTCTTACCAATTTCTTAAATTGCTATTGTATGCATATTTTGTCATAAAGAAAATACTAACAGTACCAATAATTATAGTTGTGATTACCATATGGACTGTCAGTTTGATTAATTTAGAGAAGAAAAAAGAGAAATTATTATCACACTTCTAGGTATATTTGGGAAGTGTTTCCAAACACTCATGGTATGTGGTAGAGCAACTGAGGAGTGAGGAAAAACCCTGAACATGGGAGTAGAGATGGAATGGGAAGGAAGAAATCTAACAGACAGGTGTGTCCTCCATTACTCTTGAATTACTGGCCCTGACAATGTTTACAACTTGGGCTGCAATCTTCGATTTTCGTGAAATTTTTTCTACCTTTTCTCAACATGAAATCCATCTGATTCCAAGCTTAACCCTCTGAAATGGTGTTTGAACATATCTCCTTTTAACTTATTTTAGGTCACTTCTCTCAAGGACTCAAAGCATAACTGTTACAAAATTAAGACTGACATGCTGGTACAGAACTATAATTTCAGCTCTCAGACAGCTGGAAAAAAGCAGTATTTTTCTGAATACAGCAATAGTTTCAATGACATAGTAAGATCTTGTCTCTCTAAAAACAAACAACAGCAGCATAAATGCTCAAATGATATCTTAAAAGTGGATGAAATTTGGGGTACAGTGAACTGTTCACTTTTTATAAACACTAAAAAGCTAGTTATCAAACAAGGTATCATAAATAAGTGTATATAAATTATAGTTTCATAAAATCAAAGACTGTTTTCTGTTTGAGATTCTCAGTGTGGAACTCCCTAGTTTAATTTAGCCTACCTACCTCTTCGAAAGGGATGGTAATAACCAGATGATGATAGCTCATTGTTGTCTGTGGTACTCTTCAGTGACAATCATTTGAGAGAGCCTCCTCTTAGTGAAAAGAATATTATAGTGTGATTGCATTTTGTCTACAACATAGACTAGCTATTCAGTAAAGGTCTTATGCAGTCAGTGAAAATTGATTGCCTTTTCTACATGGAGTAGACAGTTAATTACTGCTCTTCCTGTTTTAAAGTTCAATTCCAAAGCTTGCCTTCTCGGTGCCAGATGATTTAAGTTAAAATAAGATAAGAAAAGTGGGTCAAGAATCTGTGGAACAACTGAGTAAGTGCTGTGAAGTGGACATCTAGGGAGGGAGGACTTCGGTAACCAGTAATTGCTTTAAACTTTGGATTTAAACCTGTCTGGTGGTGTCTGCTCTGTGTGGTGTCTTTACATGAATCTGACACAGGCTTTGTCTTTCAATGACAGAGAAGCTTGCTTAATAAAGTCGTATTTAGTATGAAATAATTCTAATATTGGGAGAATTTTGATTTTAAATTATGCAATAGTATATTTTTTTCTACTCAACTGTCACTAAGTATGGTAGAAAGTTAATTACTTGTATTAATTAAAGTCACAGAGAAAAGATTTTATGTCTGAAATTTTTTCCCTACATTTTATTGGGCTATGTGCAAGGATACTTTTTAAAATTAAGATGAGAAAGATATACTCTTCCATTGCTACATGGAGTTTTGAGAACGCAGTCATAAATACATTTCTACTTAAAATATCTTGGCTAAATTAAAATGTACATTGTTTATATAATTGTTAATAGATGTGATTTCAAGTCTAATTGTGCCCTTTGTTTTAAAAAATCTTTAATAAGTTTTTAAATAATCAGTGTTTTTCAAGAAGATTTCAAAAGCTTTCTTTAATTCCTTAGAATTTTAAGAGATATAATGTCAGTATATTACATTTTTTTCCAATACCTATTAAACCTGAAAAAGCATGTGATTTGGAACACAAGAAATTTTGAGTGGAGCATGCAGTATGCTCATACAAGAAGTCTGTTCTCCTCTGTACAGTGAGGACTTGCTTTCACTCAGAATATCAGGTTTGGAAAACAAGGTCTTTACTTTCTGAGCCTTCTTACTTGTCAGTGGAGACTGTGCTTGCATTTCCCGTTTGCCCAGACCTGAATAATCACACAGTAACTTTATTGATAATAACACTGTTTGACTAATATTTAAGACATATTCCTAGCTAGCTCTTAACATCTTAAATTAACCCATTTCTCTTAATTTGTGTATCAACACGAGGCTATAGCCTACCAGTTAGGTTTCAGCATCTTTCTCCTTTGGCAACTACATGGCATCCCCTTGACACCTCCTACTCTCTCTATATATCTCTTCCCGCCATATATTATGCCCTGCCATAGGCCAAAGCAGCTACTTTATTAACTAGTGGTAATAAAATATATTCATAGCATTGCCTTTGCTTTGGCAATTCATCTGTACTTCATGTCTCCCACTTGACTTGTACCTAAGTTTACACGGTAATAATAAGCTTTGTTTTACAAAGTTCGAGTGACATAAAATATAAAATACAAAGGTACTTTCTAAATCATAAATTAGAGACTAGTATGTAACACCTGTACACATGAAACTTTTACCCAGATAGGTTTAATCTACCAGCTGATGGCGTTAATGCCAGGTTTTAAATACTTTTAAAATTAATTCATTTTTAAAGTCAAGATTATGCGTCTCCAAGGATACTGGGAAATAGGTCAGATACTGTGTGCTAACTGGACAACTAATTCATTTCAAACTGCATCCATCTTTCTAAAGAAAATAAGTATTTCTAACTTTTTTCATAAAACACCAGAGCAATATTCGTTTGATTAAATGTTGAGGTTTCATGTATGCCATCACTAGTCACTTCTGTTCAAGTTTGCTGTTGCAGATCAAAGGGAAATTAGCCATGTGTCAAATCATTGCTACAGAGGTATTTTTAAATAAGTCTCCTTAGCGGCAATATTTTAGAATTATCATAAAGCGCTACATGTTCTAGCTTTATCATTCTTATTTTATCAGTCTCTCTACTAATCCAATGTCACATTAGCAAAGCTTTTCATTTATGACAGAATCAGTGTTTGAAGAGGAGTTAACCAAAGGGGATTTCAAATACTTGTTAATCTTAATATAACCTAATATCAAGTTTCTCTTTTATATCCAGAATTTATATTTTTAAATTTCTTAAGCTGGTCATGAAACTATAAAACATAAGATGAAAAAAAGGTCAGTAAATGTCTCAGTGTGTAAAGGCTTTGACACACATACATGATGGTCTGAGCCAAATTTCCAGCACTCACATAAAAAGTCAGGCACACAGTGTGAGACTGTACCCCAGTGCTGTAAAGGTGAAAATAACAGAATCTCAACATCTCTGCTGGTTGAACCAAGTTTCAATAAAAAACATTGTCTCAAATACAAAATGGAGAGCAAAAACGAAAGGTGTCTGTAATTGACCTTGTGTGTCCACACACATAAAGAATATCTGTAAATTTATTCAAGAACAAAGACCTTTACAATTTCATAACATCATGGGGCATGCTAACACACAGTTAGGTGAAAAGTAAAGCCAACCAACAAATGAGCCTAAATATAACTGGAAAATGTTCAAAGTGTGATGACTTTTATTTCTAAGCAACAGTTTAACTCTATTCTACTCTAAAGGATTTATAGCACATTGGTTTTGATCCTTTAATAAATAGTAAGCTCACTGAAGAACAAAAAGTATAAAATAACTTTGGGTTTATACTTCCAAGAGGAAAAAGTATCATGAACTGGTAAGTAAGACATGTTAGTTGGGGTGCATTTTTGGGAGGAAAGATAGAAGAATCAAGAAATAATAGAGAGAATCAAATTTCTGATGGCTCAGAAATCTGGATTAGGCTAGAACCTAGCAGGACAATCCATCTATCTCTCTGACACTCTCTTGAATCTTGCCTGACTTTCCCTTTTGCTTAAGAAATTTCCTCCTAGGCCCAGCAATGGTGGCGTACGCCTTTAATCCCAGCACTCGGGAGGCAGAGGCAGATGGATCTCTGTGAGTTCGAGACCAGCCTGGTCTACAGAGCTAGTTCCAGGACAGGCTCCAAAGCCACAGAGAAACCCTGTCTCGAAAAACCAAAAAAAAAAAAAAAAAAAAAAAAAAAAAAAAAAAAAAAAAAGAAGAAGAAGAAGAAGAAGAAGAAATTTCCTCCTGTCCTCAGACACATAGAAAGTTTGACAATTTCCATAACAGAAGAGCGCCACCTAGCATGAAGTGATTGATTTATCATTACTTGCAAAGAGAATTACTACTGCTCAATGTTAATAAATGGCGAAAACCACAGGAATAATCACTAATGGCTGTATCAGCCCCATGTATACAGTCAAGTCTTAGGACAGAGTATGTCCACTCAAGCATTCGTAGGTAAACACACATCTAAGTATTTCTCACAGTATGACAAATCTTAGCTCACGATCCAGATGTTCACATGATGGACAACACCTTCATGCTCATATGGAAGAGGTCTTGAATCTTGACCATTTAATGTTACATGCGGATAAGTTAATGCTTATATTTATGTTCAGGGCAATGGTTTCTCCTAGAAGAAAAGCTTGAGCTTCATACACTTCAGTTAGCAATGTTGGCCATCTTGGTAGAATGGCTTCTGCAGAGTCTCTATTTTTATTTTTATGGTACTTACTAACCATTTTTTAAAGAAATATTTCTCTGAGAATTTAAAGAGAAACTGAAAAATAGTCCAAGTTATTTTGTTTGACCTTTATTGAGGTTGAATCAATGCCAAGAATTATGAAAGCTTTGATATGTAAAAGTAAATGGAAATATGGGTGGTACTCATTTGTGAGAATGTTCCTATGTGTGAATTTATCAAAAACATAAAAACAGATAATAGATATGTAATTTGGGGAAGGATAAAGCTTGGTCCCTGAAAATGCAATTATGATGATAAAAAGTTTCAGTTCAGATTTACAATTTTTTATTTTATCATTTGACCATGTTTCACAGATCGCCTTTGAAGTAGCCTCTCTAATGATATGTGGCTTTAATCCTCACGATTCTAGTGTAGTTCTCAGAGGTGGCATTTATAGGAATTTGGTTAACCCTAATCATCCTGACATAATCAATAGGATATTTACAAATTCATTGGTGACAATTTTGTGTCAGTAGTGTTAGAAACTAGAAATCAGGACCTAGCTGGAAGAAGTAGGAGACAGATAAGACTCATTGGTAGGGTGAATTTAGTCTTACATTCTGCCCTCGTGCTATTAAAGTTAACTATTCCCAAACAACTGAGCTATTTTAAAGAAAATAAACTTAATTTTAGTCTGCTTAAGGCATGAGGACAAAGTTGACCTCTTATCAGTACAATTTCAAACAACATATATTTAAATAAAACAATAAGACGTGTATTTTTCTAAACCCTTAAACAGTCCAGCTCCCAATTCCCAAACTCAATTCTCTTTTAATTTCACAGGTTATAAACTCCAGAAAACTATTAACAACTGACATTTTACTGAAATTATCAAACAAGAAAATTTTATCTTCTAATTTCCATTTTCTCTTCCCTTTTACCAAATATTATAATGTCATCGTAATCAATCCCAGCTATTCATGAAGAAGTGAACATAGATTAGAGAACACTTTATCCTCATTGGTAACACTTCTTTTTCTTAAATGTCATTTTAGGAGATGCCTGTCTTTACATATAAACAACCAGAGTGGATGATTTTTATCCTACATATAAAGTTGTATTTCCAAAATTTTGAGACTACAAAAAATATTAAGTAATGCCAAATGTCATATTGTTCTACTGGAACATTCCAATATTGAAAGTTAGATATATGGCTCAGTGAGTAAAGGTTTGTGTCTCATAACTTGAAGTAGATCCCCGGGATCCACAAGATGGAGGAAGAGAACTGGCTTCTACATTGAATCCTTTTAGTGTCCATTGGTATATTTAGTGTAAGCACCTGATCATCTGTGTATGAGCACGTGCACACACATACACATACACACTACATATAAACATATGTAGATAGATAGATAGATAGATAGATGGATGGATAGATAGATAGATAGATAGATAGATAGATAGATAGCTTTTAAAAGCATTGAAACAGCACATAATCCTTAGTAGAGTTAACAAGGATAGTTAATCAGAAATTAAACTCCAGGGTAGGGTATGGTGTGTTTTCACTGAATTAGCTCAATTATTTCTTTTTAAATTTTACTACTTCTACTACAAGAAACATTTAAAAATTCATTTCAGTAATGTTTTCAGATGCTAAACATATTGACCACTAATTGTGGATTCATTGTTGTGAGCAGAATCATGGACTAGAGGAAGTAAAATTATCGCAAGCTATAACTAAAAAAAATATGTCCCATAACTTACCCTTGCTTCCCCCCAAAGGTGCTAGATCACAATTCCAAAATGTCTTAGGATTCATACAAATTGGTAATGTATTTTGAGACTAAAAGATATGATAATTGTTTATGGCTTGCAAGATATATCTTCCCTGCTTCTCTGATTAAATGCCTGGACACAAGAATGCAAACATAACAGTTAAAATGGTTCCTCCTCTTTTACTATTCTATGTACAAGTGTCTAATATATGGGAAAGTAAGATAACTTCATGGGAAAAGTACCAAGAGAATAGTGATTCTGGAACCCAAATTTAAGTAAATGTACTGACAGTAACAGCACTAAAAAAATTAGGGAGCAAAAATAAAGAGTATTAGTGTAGGAAGTAATGAGATCATTATCATTTTCAGATGTCTTAATATATTCATGAAACCCATAGATATACAAGACATCCAGTCAACTGGTCTGTGATGAGATATAATAAGATAATCAATAATGAACTTGTATACCAAGAAAAATTGATTGACAAGTATGATAAATACACACTAATCCTTATTAGTGCCAATTGGAAATTATGTAATAATACAAAAAATTAGTATTATGTCTACTGGAATGTTTAAGAATTTTAATAAAGGACCTAAATGATTACAATGTATAGAATGACAGGTTATTTCAAAATAAGAAGTATACAACAAGTAAATTATTTTTTAAATGAAATTATAGACCTAATGTACATTTAAGAACACCATAAATGCATGGGTATTAAAACTCAATGTATTCTTTGAGATTATATATATTTTTATTTTATGTGTATGGGTGCTTTACCTTCATGTAAGCCTGTGCATTACATATGTGCAGTGAACTCAGATGCCAGAAGAGGTCATCAGATCTGTAGACTGGAGTTACAGACAGTTCTGACCAGTTATGTGGGTGCTGGAAATATATAACTCCAGTCCTAGGAAAATCAGAGAATACTCTTACAATCTGAATCATCTCCACAGTCCTCAACGAATTGTTTTTTATGAATTTTAAGGTGCCCCATTTTTTAGGTGTTAATAACTCTAAAATAAGAAAGTGTTACATAAATGGAGGATATATATTTTAGGAGGTGTTTCTTTAGTCTGATTGTAGGATGGATAACTGCATTAGAAATAACAGTATATGATTAAAGAAGGAGCTATGGAAACAGTCCAAAATCAAGTGAAAACATTCTTCAACAAACAGTCTGTTCGTTGGAAAATGAGAATGGCTATTTTTTATAAAAAGAAAACAAAACTGAAAGATGAAAAGCATTTTCAGTGTGGAAATACATAGAGTGTACAGAATAAAAAAATATCTGGGACAAATATAAACTTTAAAAACATCTGGAGCAAATACAAACCTTAAACCCTCCAAACTGAGTGCTGTAAGTGAAGCAGAAAGCAAAGATCTTATAGAATGCACTCACGTGCTAGATTTAGAGGCGTATCAATAAAACTTAATATATGGTACATTAATTACATGCTGAACTACACAGTGGAGATATTATTAATTAAAATAAAGCAAATATTTTCATTGTAACAATGGTAACTACCTGTGTGGAAATTAAAATGTGCACTTTTGTTTATACAGTCCTTAGTTTGTGTATGTGTGCATGCGTGTGTAGGTGTGCATGACCAAATGTTTCTTGGTGGAAGTCTGAAGAGGATATGAGACAAGTCTTCTTTCACCTTCCACCTTCAATTTTGCGACAAGTTTTCTCAGAGAATCTGAACCTTGTTGTTTTGTGCTAAGCTAGCAGGCAAGTGAGCTCCTGGGGCTGCCTGTCAGGGCAGGAATTACGGCATATTGCCATTTCTGTCTCTATCCGAGAGCCAGTAACTGAACTTCAAGCCTTTTGTTTGCATAGCTGGCAGCGTTACCTCATGAGTTATTCTTAACTACTATGAAATTTTAAAGGTTATGTGAAATATAGTTTCATACTTTAGTACATGAGGTAGTAAATAATATTGTTTAAATCCCATTGCTTGGTTGGGATTTGATGCACCCCATGAATGCATTTCCAAGTTGTGCAGTTTCCTTAAAGGCGAAGATCTGCCTTTCTATTGATCTACTCATTTTGATCCCATGTATGAAAAAGAACCTCGTTGTTCACAAATTTCTTATTTGCAACACTGACACTTCATGAAAATTTATTTCTGCATCAAATTCCTTGGGACCGTGCTAAAGCATAAGCAGGCAGAGAATGTCAAAGCAATGGTCATCTCAGACATAGACAAGGCAGGGCACTGCCTTCTTCTTCCTACTCTCGTCCTACTTTATGTAGTGCCCAGTATCCCATCAAGAGCAACTGTCAGCAATCGTCGTTTCCTTGTGTAAACTGACCCAAGAATAGCATCCACTGATTTTTAGGTAATGTTTCAGGTTGTGAGGAAAATGAAGGCTGGGAGGATCCTCACAGATGCTGTGAGTGTATTAGATATAGGTTATCCTTCTGAGTTATGGTGATACTGCCCAGGAGTTCAGAGTTCATGGATCTACAACATAGATGTTTATAAAATGTGCTTAATAACATGGAACTTACATAAAACAGTTGTTTACCGAGCCACTGACAAATGTGGTTATCACAATGTATTATCTTTATCAGCTATAATTCTGTGTTTAAAAATCTTCCATAGGGACTTTGTAGAACACAATCGAAGTGAAAAATGACAATCAAATGTGACATAGATTTACAGAAGGCTCAGGTAAGACTCATTTTGCACTTATAATTTCATGATGTATATAATTTATACTTTCTTGTTTCATTTTGTACTATAATAGGGGCATATTTAGATAGTCAATCATATTACATTGAAAGTGTTATTCTCTCTCTCTCTCTCTCTCTCTCTCTCTCTCTCTCTCTCTCTCTCTCTGTGTGTGTGTGTGTGTGTGTGTCTTTTTGTGTCTTGTGTGTCTGTGTGCTACAATGCTACTGTAGCAAACATCATTGTTTCTCAGAACCACAGTATGTGATTCTGAGAGTATCACCATCAGTTCATCTGGGAGTCTGCCTTGAAAAACCATTATTGAATTAGAAGATGCATTTACATACTACTCATTCTGACAGGACTCCCATGTGAATCATCTGCAGATTAAGTTTTGAGAATAATTGCTATGTATGATGTATCCAATTTTCTTTCAAGCTTCACAAACTGAAATAGAATCTGCCTTATACTCGACCTATGCAGCTGTATAAATATTGAGGATGTTTAAAATTTGACAATTACATAAAATGGATTTTTTTGGTATTTTTTTAGCAAAATTATATATTTAAAAACAAATATGAGGACAATAATTTTTTTTCTTCAAGCTACCAATATCTACTCATCACAGTTGTTACATACCATTTTTACAGAGGAGGAATACATCATGAAATTATGAATTAAGTCGAATATTAAACATAAGATTTTCTTTTATTGGTAGTTGTTTGACATTAAGCAACTTATGGAAGTTGGATGAATCCCAATCACGTTGTTTAAAAATTGATATTGATATTCTCCCAGATATTGCTGAAAAACAAAGAAAGATGTTTGAGTAGCACCTAATATGTAGCCAGCCAGACTCAGACATAGATGATATTTTTTTTGATTTGTCATATGAAGTGAGAGCTTTCCTTTCCTTCATCATTGAGTTGAGCCTGCACTAATGCATGAGCCAAACGCTACACTTCCCAGGCTTGACCACACAGTCACACACCAGAATAGATACTTTTAATCAAAACGCGTAGGAACAAGTTAGACTTCTGTTTATTTGCTTTCAATATTTGTTCCTTAATCTTATCAAATGTCATAATAACCAAAACAAAATCAGTGATAACTTTCATAATAGAGAAAAATAGCTAACGTTCTGTTTGTTAAATGAAAGAAGATGCTATTTTGTAGGACATAGTAAATTTAACTTATAAAGTTAAGTTTACAGTTTATAAAGGCCTGGATTATAGACAGTGGGCTAAGCAAAGTACTTTTTTGCTTAAGAGGAATTGATAGAAAGACAAAGTGCTTTTCAAATACTCATTAGACCAAATCCTGCTTCTTCGGCGGTCTTTATATTCAGTGTGCTGGCAACTTACAATAAAATACTGAAGCATGACGATTTAGTATTAAATTGTTACTTCAACTGGCACAGCAGACGAGTCAACGGTGTGCTATGTAGCATATTTAGGCAGTCTGTACCAGTGTTGTTTTGAAGGAGGAGTCTTGCTCTCTAAAGGTATCCACCACTATTAAAAAGATAAGTTTAATAATGTGACCATCTTGGTACCATCTTCTGGAAGCAATACTTGCTGAAGTCTCATAGTGATTTTGTTACTCTAGCATTGTCTCTCCTCCAATTCAAAGGGAGGGGAGAGGGAGGGAGGGGAGCAGAGAAATGTGTAGAGATCAATAAAAATTTAAAAAATGACAATTAAAAATAAATAAATAAATAAATGATTTTGAAGTTCAAGTACAGTATATTTCTATATTTAGCCAGTCCAATAGAAATGGTTTCCTTTCTCTGTTCCACTGCGCTGTTACTCTCTGGATGCTTCTCTATAACCCACAGAAATACCTGCCAAAAAGAAATGTACCTTCTTGGGCTGCCTTCAGACTTTTGTAAATCGAAAACTTGAAAGTCTATACCTCAAAACATATTCATGAGAAATGTCAAATATTAACTATTAGGGAAAAGTATTAGCAACATACTTCTGAAATTGTTACAGAGTGTGTTGACTTAATTTAAGCAAGCAAGCATTGCTTCCTCTATGAAGCAGTTTCTGCAGTTGTATGGTTCAGTGGAAAATGTCAGTCAGAGATTGCATTAACTGAAATAGGACTCAAAGAGGGACAGAGCATCTTCTCTGTGTGCTCTGATCAAGGTGTTTGAAACAGTTTTCTTTTTTGAATATCATGCAGCTCTGAGTCCTTTATTATACATACACAGCTTCTGTTCGTTTTGATCAGCTTCAGAGTGGACAGGGACCAGAGATGAGGATTACCCATTGGAGTTTCACATTGTGAAACTAGAATTAAACACTACTAGCTTTTGTTTATTTATTTATTACTTAAGAAGAAAGAGGTATTTGGATATTTTCAAAGCTTAAGATGCAAACACATTGCATTATAACCCTTTTCCACGGGCTGCTACCTTAGCCAGAGAAATTGACATGTATACCAGGAAATAGGAGTGAACTTTCCCTATTTGTCCTTCAACAGCTTCCAGAGGCAAAAGTTGTTTGTCTCTAATATTGGATTTTAAAGGTCACTTTTTATTTTATGGCTCTAGGTTGGATTTTATTCTGAGATATTTTACATGACCCGTGGTAAATTAGACTCTAACCTGTGCTGAAGGACGAACTATGCCTGTCTCTAATACCCCAGAACTGTATTTTCACACTTTAGAACGAATACCTTTTAACTGGCCAGCAAAGTCCTGTTGTAATTCCTTTTGATTGGCACTTAGGTAGGGACTTATGGTATTTAAAACTTCAGAGTCTAGGACAAAACAAACATGGCTCAGAATTTTAAAATACCAGTTGTTCAAAAGCTGTCAAGATTTTAATACTTAGGCGCTTACTGTATTGCCTGTAAGATTGAGACAACAATGTGGCCAGTGTTTTAAAGTACTCTAAAAAATGAGATACTACAAGGCATTTATCAAATAATTAACGTATTAGTACAAATACTTTTTTGGAAATATTTAGAAAAAGAATTTTGTATCTTAAAATTGTATATACATAACTACATAATGACATTTTGAATTTCAGTATAAAATCTTATTAAATAGATTTCAAAACACAAGTTGAATTATAAAAGAAGGTAAAAGTATAATTTCACATTTTAGAAAATAGTTGAAATTAAACTTCATCATAACATATTTAATTACTATTTAAGTCTTTTGATTTTTTTGTTTGTTTGTTTAGCTTTGGAGACTGTCCTACAACTCATTCTATAGACCAGGCAGGCCTCAAACTAAAAGTGTGTGACACCACTAAACTTTTGAAGTGCATGCTCCAAAGGTCTGCAAAATCTAATGTGTGATTAGATGGAAACATGATATTTAAGTGAGAGGGGTAACTTTGTATATTTTAAAAATATGTCATTTTTCATTTTGTGTGTGTGTGTGTGTACTGCAACACTCATGTAGAAGTTAAAGAACAACTTGTAGGAGTTAGTTTGCCTTTTCCACTATGTACGTCCTGGGATCATAAGTCAGATTGTGAGACTTGATGGCAGGTACATTTATCCAGTAAGCCCTCTTGTGTTAAAAATAATGTAGATGTATATAATTTGTTTCACAGAAACTGTTATGTTTTAATAAAGGGACGCTTTAACAGAAAACTAGTAGTCCCTTCCCAGGATTGTGTATAGAATGCTATATATCATTTCTTGCCATTCATTGTGAATACAGTTTTAAAAATTCTCATCCATAACTGTATTTGTCACCCTTCACACAGTTCCCTCTTCTATACCCTCACAAATCTGTAGCTGGACACCAGAGATCATTTAGAAAGAACTCTATCTTCTAGCAAATGGGATTTCCCCACCGCTGAATAGAAAGGTTAGGTTCCTAGTGTAGGAATAATTATAACGCAGGCATCAACTATGTGTGGCTTTGACAAAAGCTACCAAAGATCTGCCCATATACATGTCTGTATGTGAGGGACACACTAGTTATTGGAAGGCAAAAAGCATAGGGAGTATCCCTGAAATGCACATGATAAACACCCATGTCCAGCTCCCCATTTAGATAATAGCTGATTTAACAATTGGAATATATATATATATGTGTGTGTGTGTGTGTGTGTGTATGTGTGTGTGTGTATGTGTGTGTGTGTGTGTGTGTGTGTGTGTATAATTTGTCTGGGGCTTCTCTAAATGCTGTGTGACCTTGAAGAGCTTTGTCAGCTATAATTGTACAAAGTTTATTTTTAAAACTGAATATTGTTCTTTAAAAAAATTATGATAAGAAGTCCAAGTTCCTCCCCCATCCATCCAGGTCTAGGAAGGTAAGGATCCAAACAGACTAGGTTCCCACAAAGCCAGTACATGCAGTAGAATCAAAACCCAGTGCCATTGTCCTTGGCTTCTCAGTCAGCCCTCCTTGTTAGCCAGGAGACTTCCCACAGGGCAGGGAACCCCGACTGCTCCTAGGACTGGAGAGGGAGGAGGAGGGAGGTTGGAGGAGGGGAAGGAAAATGGGAGGAGGCAAAAATTTGTAAAATTATATAATTTAATAAAAAAAGAAAAAAAAACTTTAAAAATTATGATAAAAAGTTTTTGTAAGTTATGGCTTAAAAACAAAATTATCTAGCATGAAGTATGGAAAATACTATGAGCCTATAATACATAAAGTCTCATTGCATTTACTAACTTCCTATTAAAAGACTCATAAGCCATGCATTGATTCTTGAAGAGAAATAAGAAGAGCCTTGTACCAGCTGAGGCCTTTGGTTAGCTGGCAAATAAAGCAAGATCCTTATGGTGAGTTTCTATGTGTTACCTGAAATACGAAATATTTGGTGAAAGGAAAAAATAAGTAATCTATGTAAATAAAGAGCAGCAATAATGTAGATTTACACCTATGAGCTCACAGCCCATCTTAAAAGACAATTGATGAAATAGACATTTCTCTAATCAGCATTTACATAATTAAATACATCATTCCATTTGCAGACATATGTGTAGTTTATATATAAAACATAAATAACTTATATGTAAAGATAAATTACAGGTATAATCTTTATTAATAAAACAGTTTTAGAACTGTAGTAAAATGCTGATAAAATGTAGATAATGCGCATTACTTTGTAGGAATACATGAGCACACGCACACACATACACACACACACACACACACACGTCTGTGGTATTGGAAATAGTCTAGAAAGAATGAAAAAGCCTGTAAAGTAACTGTCAACAGACAAGGCACATCACCCACTAGGAGCATTACATTCAAAATGAATTCTACAGAAGCTGTAGAGATTGCTCAGAGGTTAAGGGCACTTGCTACTCTTCTAGATGATGGAAGTTTGGCTTCCAGCATCCATATATGTGGCTAACAATTGCCTGTAACTCCCACTACAGGGTGAACAGATGTATATGGTT
The DNA here is from genome assembly GCF_903992535.2 of Arvicola amphibius. Classification (NCBI taxonomy): domain Eukaryota; kingdom Metazoa; phylum Chordata; class Mammalia; order Rodentia; family Cricetidae; genus Arvicola; species Arvicola amphibius. The sequence continues at coordinate 102,676,525 of NC_052057.2, forward strand.
TTCAAGAGCGTTTGCATTCACTTACCCACAGGCACACACACACACACACACACACACACAAATACACACATACACACTCCTGTACACATAACTGGAAGCTATAAAAATATTTTAAGGGTCCTGTTTTAAAACAACAACAACAACAACTGGACAACCAACTTTGATTGCCTAGAACAGGAGTATAATATTTTCCAATCCAAAACACCACAAGAAGTTATGCCCATCTTAAATAAAACAAACATAGTAAGGAGCTGGGGTGCCAAACAGAGTGGCTGCTGTGCAAAGGATCCACAAAGCCAATGGTTACTTTCCTTGGTTTTCCTTATTTTTTTTTAATTCATATATGACTGCCCTTGGCAAGAAGAAACTGGCAGACAGGAACAGCAATAGATACGGACACACACCATCCCTCAAAAATATGTCCTAAAAGAACAAGTGGGAGAAAACTTCGGAAAACAACAACAAAGTATCTTTTATCAATTACTGCAGAGACATCTGATACTTTATCCTACCATCACCAGCAAAGGTTAGAAAAATTCCTAGGGCTTCCAGAGCCACTAGATTGCACATGGGTTCCCGGTAAAGTGGGTATGGAAAATCAGCTATTGTCACTTTGGTTCTACTGTGAGGTAAGAATGACCCCTGAATCATGGGATCCCCTATTAGAGAACTTGGGTTTGTCTTCCTATCCTGGAATATCTCCTGTTCCTCACTGAGTTAGTTTTCAGAGGAGAAGTAGAAGAGACTCTGGTCCTTTCAAAACAAAGCAACCGATAATTTGGGTAAAACACTAAGTACCATCCAGGCCACTAAGAAGCATCAATAAGGTATACATTTCCCTTCTTCCTGGACTGCTCTCTGGGAGGGCTCATGAAGATTAGGAAACCACACCCACCTATCAGAAAAGAAATATCTGAAAGACATAATGTGAGCTTAGCTTTTTATCCCAGAACTCGAATGTTGAAGAGAAAAGGAGGAATTGATGACTAAGACCAACTGCCCTGGAGCCATGCCTAAGAAGGTATCCCATGGAAGAAATGCAAATCAACATCTGTGCCGCTGACCTGGGAGCATGCAGCTTTAAGACTACATGCTAATAGTAAGGATAGAATAACTTGAATTTTTTTTTTTAATTAACCTTTTAAAAAATAGGATAGACCTGTAAATTCTAAGTCTATGTTCTACAAGCAGGAAAGGAAATAGCACAGAGTTTCTTAAGGTGACCTACTGATCATTGTAACACCAAATCCATCCCTGGGTAGTGTTAGTAAAGTATATGGTAGATGAAATCATAAACAAAACTGCATGTAACAGAAAATGCGAGCTCAAGAAAACATGCACTGGGCCAAAGATCGAAGACCCTGTGATATTTTCATAGCAGCTCTGACCCTTCCTGCTGTGCAGCCACTGCAGCTGCTGAGCTTTCTCTTGCGCTGCCCTTGCTATTTGCTGCATTGCCAAGCTGATACTCATTTCTTCGTTCCAGGAGACACCAATCTATGGCACCCACAAGTCCCAGGATCTTCTGACTTGACTACAGTCTTGTGTCATTCTTCCCCGTCACGTAAATTATGCCTGAATCAAAGATTTCAGTGAGAGTGATGGTAATAAGCATTTTGATAACTGTCTCCAGATTTTTATTTTTATAGCTAAAATTCTACCACGATACTGATTATCATACAGTTCTAACTGAATGTACATCCATATCGGTGAGCAGTTATAATTACAGGATTGAAAATAGCATTCCACAGTCTGTACATTTAATTTTTGGTAATTTTTATATTGTTTCAGGAATGCAAAAACGGAAGCTTTTATTTGAAGTTTTTAAATGATGAACTCTTTTGTGAGAACTTGCTTCCATGATTTAGCTGGAAAATTTCAACTTTGGGGATGAGTTTGTATCTTTATAACTTTGCTAAACTAGAAAACTTTTAGGTAGGATAGTTATGTGTTCCTACATAGATACTTAAAAATGAATGCATATCTCTGTTGTGGGGAAATATAATTATTTTTGTTAAAATATGAAATCCTCTCAAAATTAGCAAGGAAAGATAGTATTTCCTGAGTAAATGGGCTTTAAAACAGAAAGTGCTGTTTGTCATAGTCAATGTGCTAAGTGACTACAAAGCCAGAAAAGAAAAATGAACTAAATATTTTCCTTTTTTATGGAGCCCAGGAAATACCAGACTACTTTTTACAAATTTCCAATATAGATCGTAACTTGCCCAGCAGAAGACCAGTCCTTCAACATTTCATTATGGACAGAGAGCAGACCTCTCCTCTCCAGGAGTCTATAGGCAACTGCTGAGTACTGAGGGTTGAGATGCCATTTGTTCAGTGATGCAGCCGCTGATAAATTGCCCATGGTCTTGTAAATAATTTCTCACACATTCTCCTATAAGCAATTATATTTTAACTAAGTGGATCTCACAGCATAAGAAGGCATGAAGCAGGAGGGAGGCCCTTATTGGGAAGAAGAATTTCATTGAGAGAGGGAGGAGAATGGGCAGATGGAAAGTCTCAAAGTCACTATATATACATGCATGGAACTATCAAAGGACAAAAATATAACGATGCATAAGTTAAGATTTGGCAGCACATTTGCCATACAACGTGATCTAAATGTATGCAGTCATTGGAGTGATGATTCATCTCAACTAATTGGCTTTACCTAGAGAAGAAACAAACTTCTCAGTTGCCTGGGACAGTTGTGTAATTTGAAATAAACTCTCTCTGCATCATCTGCACCCTAAATGACTAGGCTTCCACACCAGCAGAGGTGTGCAATAATTCCTCTTGATGCTCACACTTCAAGGTCCCCAATTTTGAGAAGCATATTTCTCGGTCATAAAGCTGACTGAATTTTCATTTAGCTTTTAAAGGGAAATGCAATTCAAAGAGAAAGAAAGCGTCGATAATCTCATATGTTTCTATAGTTAATGCTCTAATAATCATAGAGTTACAGATTCTCCTTAACTTCTAATGGGAGCAATTAAATTTACTCCTTTCATTTTCCATTTGTATATGCAATGTAAACATGCATAACCATGTATCCATTCTGGTGAGCACTTAGAGCATCTTGCAACCTTTATTCCAAAGACTTAGTTATCACAACTGGATCTTATGCCTCCTTGGCATTGTCTGAGAGTATCTATATTATCATACTAGCCATGAGAAGTAGGAAAATCTTTTCTTTCTTTTTCAAATTCAACTGAAACGTGTTGTCTTAAATGCCTCTTCTTAATTACATATTACTGAAGTTGCTCAGCATATCCAGCACGTATTCTTAGAAATAAAAGCTGAGAAAATTGAACCCCCATAGAAAACCCTAGCTAGCGGGATTTTGAGAGCAACCTGGCAATAACAGAGTGTTACCACATGTACATGCTAAAGAACAGGGAAGTCTTTGTTTCCAAGCTTCTTGAACTGGAATGTCTATTGTGTTGTATCCCTGGATCCGCATCGTCCCATTTCTTCCCTCTTCCTATTGTGGTAACTATGATTTCACTGTGATTTCATTCTCCATCACCATATATTGACTTTCTCTATCTGTGTGTGTGTGTGTGTGTGTGTGAATGTGTGTATATATGTATGTATGTATGCATGGATCTATCTTCTATCTATCTATCATCTATCATCTATCTATCTATCTATCTATCATCTATCTATCATCTATATCTATCACTTATTGATCTATTTACTTACATACCTAATTATCTATAATCTATGTTTATACATGTCTACAATTTTTTTACACAAAACTTAGCTCATATAGTGGTTTTCATATTGTAACTAGTGTATTTTACTTCAGGATTCCTCCCTCATCTGGAATTTCAGAGACTTTTCTGTTTAATTATCTATATCACTATAAGTAAACCTTATTGGGCAGCAGCAGTGTCTGAGATAATCCATTGTTGTTAGTTAAAAGATTCAAACTAATACATACAAACTCACCTTTCAAAACCATTATCCATCAATATCCAATTAGAAACAGAAGAGAGATGACAGGAAACTCTGACCAACTCTTCATTCCTCTTTATATGTAGGAATCAAACTTGATCAAGCTTTAATTCCTCAACAATATGTTCTTTCTTGTAGTTCTTACAGGTAGAAATGACACCTTTCAGCAAATATCATAATCGTTTAAACTACAAAGAACAATAAAACCCATATTTTTGTCTCATATTTTAATAACAAACCTTTTAAATTACATTGTGAGTGATATTTAACATGGGATCAGAATTATTAAATTATATAGTCTCAATGAAGCAATCCTTAAAAGATTTGAGTTCAATCTCACTTCCATATTACTAAGCTAGGCCTGAACTTCATAAGCCTTCTATAAAATAGGAACTGAAACCGTGGATGATGATACCTACCAAAAAAAAAAAAGAAAAAAAAAAAAAAAAAAAAAAAACCTGAAATGTCTTAAAAGAACTTTCTGAGTCTCATAATGTATAGTTGTTGAAATGTTTTTGGCTCCCTAGACTGCCAATGATAGCATTGGCACCCATAGGAAGAGAAAAACGAGCTAGAACTACCCTTCAAAAATTTTCAGATTTAAGAATTATAGTTTAGGGGTAAGTTAAATTCTGCACTTTAGTGAATGGTATCAGCCTATGTGTGAAACTGAAAAGAATAAACTAATAAAAATAGTGCTAAAAGAAATTAAAGTTTAAAAAATGCTAAGCATAAAATAACCTGTATCTCTAAATGTCTTCATTGAATGAAGTCAACTAATTCTAAGACTAATAACGTCTTAGTTAAACTATGGCATCTTCTCATCTTTTTTGTTACCTGCCAAAAAAAAAATATCTAGTAACTCCTTTCTACTTGTCTACCTATGTGCTTATAAAGGGGCATGTATTCATCTAAGTCAGTTACTCTGGGTTCTAACTACCAACCCTCCTGAGACCTTCAACTAGACTAATAGAGGGGGACTACGGAGCTAATTGAAATACATCTCTAATGTCTGCAATTGACTTAATGTGCTCACTGTCCCAGATAATATATTTGCATTTTAACAGGAAAATGAAATGGCTTAATAGAATGAATGAGTGCTAGTATAATGTCAGAGAGATTATAAATATTAATAAATGAGGTTTCTTAAGAAAGATGCATTTATATTTACTAAAAAATAAGGCGTCACCATTAATTATTTCAAACATTACTTTTTGGAGTCATTCTAATCAAATTTAATTTAAACACCTAATCAACAGAGTGACTGATAAAAAAAAAAGTTTGAGGAACACAATGACAATGTAGGTTAAGTGGTCATATCTCAGAAAGTATGAACTTTGGGATTAAAAATGGAACAAAATCAAACAAGCAGGTTGTAGACAAGTAGACATACCCATTTCCCAGTATAAATTTATGGTTCAGAAAATAATAGAAAGACAGTGCTCTGGCAGACTAAGGTGCCTTATCACTATACTCAGAATCAATTGAGTCTGATCTTATCCTGATTCTCACCCAGGCCACAGAGGACTTTTCTACAAAGCTCCCTCAATTTCATAACCTAGGAATATAGGCTTCCCCTGGCCTTCCCTGAGCTTTTCCCAACCTCATCCACATCACATGAAGACAAAATCTATCATACCTCTCAACAGAATCTTTCAAACAGTATTGCTATCAATTACATTCCACAAGAAAATCACTAACAAACCGTTGTCTGTTTAGGCTCAATGCATGCTTTCTAAGGCCATTGGGTCTCCCTAAAAACAATTTAGCTAACATATTAAAACTAGCTACATTAGCATTATCATCTCTTCTTAAAGAAATGGAGTGTATAAGACTGAATAACTTTGAGTTAATGGGTCATTATCCTCCTACGATCACATTCCACTGTGCTGTGATATATCACATTTTGCAAGTTTGGTTAATTTGCATGCCTTTTTCTCTTCGTTGTTCTTAGTTTAAATACAAAGCATCCTCTCACCTCAAAGAGTGTTTGTGGTAGTTCTTTTAGGAGACATATATGAGTAACCATGACCAATAAACTTGGATTCAGTTTACTCTCATGTACTATGTTGCAACTCGGTAACAGTTCCATGATGTTTTTTATTAATAGGACAAATAAACACATATATCAAGGTATTTTTTTTAATGGATGAAGACATCAGACAGCCAGGTTAGTCATATAACTGGGAAGTCAGTTAGGGAAGTCACTGTTACAGACCCCAGATAATATATGAAGATATTCTTAGCTTTTGGGTAGGCAGAAGTTACCTCATAGTCTTTAAGAGTGATTGTTAAAGCAAATACAGAGGAAACCAAAGGTTGGCTAGTAGGAGGACTGCAGATTACCCAAGATAATTTAACACTGAGTCTGCAGCATTCCAGGTCTTCCCAGCTGTAGAAGACTGAATTAGGAAATCCATGCAGTAGAATCATTAATGCTGGTATAGTTACTTCCCCAAAACTGACAGTTCAACTCTTATTTCAACGAAATAACATCTTCTTCTCATCTTCAGAATACACCTCAAAAAGCAGTGTGTGATACAGATGTGCTACTTTTCATCACTCAACGTAGTAATAAAATAAACAGGGTCTATTTCATGATATTTAGATAGCATGTTATAAATGAAAATCGTGAGAATAAATGGCTTTCCTAAACTAATACTAAATAAAAGGTAACTAAGTTACTTATACATTTGTCATTTGTATTTTAATCCCTAAGTTTGAGTTTTGCTACCTTCCTAGTTTCATGTGTCATTAATTCAATGGAAGCATGTTTAACATCCAATAAGCTGCACATATTTGTGAAACAATTACCACAGAAAGTATCAATACTTGTTAATGCTTCCAATTACTCTTTGCAGCCTGCTCTTCCTCATTGCTCAGCCTACTCTACTATTCTGGTTGTTCTTGACCTACTTTTTTTCTGAACCTTGGTTTGCAGTTTTCACAGTTTCCCCAAATATTTATGTATCTCACATATAAAATATTATGCATGCCTCAGTGATTTCATCTAGCAAAATAATTTTGAGATTACTTGTAATGCCATATGCATGAATGATTTATTCTTATACACACGCATGTATAATATTTACATCTGCAGTAAGTTTGTTCATTCCCTCCCCTGTTGATGAGATAGTTTTTAAGTACGTATTATTGTAAAGAAAGTTGCTAAAGTTTTGTTGACACACACAGTTTCATAAACCTCGGTGGAAAAGTCTCGGAGTAGAGTGAAGGATCTCATAAAATGTCAATTCTTTTCAAAATCACATTTCATTTTTAAATGTCTCAAATTTTCAGAGACAGGGGAATTACCAGAGCTTTCATACACCTCCTGACACATTTCCACCTACTGTTAACAACTTAAATTAGCATGGCATATTTGCCACAAGTATTGAACCAATATAGACACATTAATAGCTAGGTGGATCCAAACTTTATTCTATCCAGTACACACATGCTATTATAATAAAGAAAAATTGGTCCTTAGGTAAGAAGACCTGACAGTACCATTTGTCACACATAGCTGATTCTAAATTCAGCTGGTAATTTGGGCAGACATCTAAATTTGCGAGCTGGCTTTATCCAAAGAAGAAACTTCTCATGTGCTTCTATGAGGTAGCTTTGCATCTTGGAAAAATATGCTTGTCTTCTTTAAGCTCCTAACTGCCCCAGAAACTAGGAGCTAAGACAGTCATCTTTAATGATGGTATTTAAAAGTCTTAGGGCCTTGAGAAAGACAGCAGGGTGAGGGTGCAAATGATGCCTCCCAAGAAGGAGAGATTAGGTTACGATGCTTACCCAAGACAGGGGCTCAGTATGCTGTAAGCGTCAGTCAACCTGTGGCAAGAGGCTTCCATCACATTTACAAAGATTTACGTGCATATATCACAGAGGGACAAGTAAGTCTTAAAATTGCAAGTTTGCTTAAGGAAACGTTCTAAGAAAGTGGAAGCCGGCAAGTCCCCTTACTTCTCAATGGGAAGGCTCAGTCCTCTCATTTTCAGTTTCCAACTGTGCTTAGAATTGTGCTGGGCTTTTGCTTCTTAGTCTACAGATACTTGAAATCTAACAAAAGTTTCTTCTACAATCAGAGATTCACCAGTTATTTGGCATGCATGTTCAAGCTGGGCAGTGTTTAACACTTCAGTTTTATGTCATTTTGGAAAACTGATTTTGTAGTTTTCAAACAAAAACTAACCATATAAAATCTTAGATATTCTAATTTGATTCACTAGAATAAGCATTTAACTATGAATATTGATCCTATAACATAATATAAAAATTACGTAGAAGCAATTGAGTTTTAACAAATGCATAAATAAGCAAACAACTGCAAGTGGTAGAAAAGAGACTGGCTCTTTTTGTTCAAACACATTTTTATTAGTTTTAAAATCAATTGAACATCTTATACTATATATATGTAATATATATATATATGTACATAATAACACAAGTACTTCATTACATCATTCTTTTTTAAATTACTGGCAATGTCATATGTCTAAACAATATACAAGGAACTATGAATAATTTAATTACTGACAAATTATTGTTTCATGCAGAACAAATCATTTGGTATTTCTGATTCTGATAATATAGACATTTCACCCTTATTTCGCAGGCATGGCTTATTGCTTATTTGTTTCCAAGACTTTAAGAAGGAAATATCCATAGTATACCTAAGAAGTCATAAGACAAGGTTGATTTTAAGGATCATGATTTAAATTGCTTCACTGAGATTTTAGTTCTCAGACTCAAATTGCTACTAAAGACAACCATCCATAAACAGCCATGAGGAACAGTTTCTACAGATACTATAACTTTGAGCACTCAGTAGTCTGGCTATAAAACTTCTCAGTCAATGCAATCAGATGAATATGGATATTTATCTCACAATTCTTGTTAATAATCACTAATGACCACAAAAATGTTAACTCTGTATACTTAGAGTCAATGCTTTTACATGTCTTGCTGGCATTGGTTTATAGATTTCTGCTGAAGGCGCTTTCTTTTTTATGACCTCATTTAAGTTGATGTAAAGTCACTGAGGGTGTGTGTGGCATGAAGACTCATTTCTGATGTTAAAAATAAATAGTAAGTGCTGTCAAGTGAGTTCCTGTGCTTATGCATTTTGAGTGTGTGTGCATTTAGGATGTTAGAGAGATGCTCCCTTAAATAAGAAGTCGCTCTTTACATTTAGTTGCTAGCAGGTCAAAGAAATCACAAGAGAAAATGATCATTAATACCAACTAATTGCCTCCCATTTCACATATTGATTTAAATAATGCAATTCAGAAACTAATTTCCCCTCACAGTAATTTTAATTTATTTTATTGATATGTATACCGATATCCATAGCTCTAACTGAAGTGCCATGATGGCAGTATTGTTACTTTGTTACTGAGTTGAAAACTAATTCAAATCAGGATGACTCACAATATGTCTTTTCAACAATAGAAGTTAGAATATTGATACTCTAATTTTAAGCAAACTTTTTAATAAAAAGCATGATACATTATTAAAATTTAAATGCTCTATTAGTCATCTGAGGGATTCATACAATTTGCTTTGATCATATTCACATGCTCCCCCAACTTTTCCCATGTCTACACCCATTCCCTGTTCACCCGACTTTGGATCGGTGTTTTAGACCATTCAAATCCAATTTGTTATGCACAACCATTCTTGGACACTGAGTCTTCTTCAGGAACATATTGAGCATGGACACCTTACCAGGAACTATGCTTTTAGCAAAACCTGACTCTCTCCCAGTTGCTATCAAGTGCCCTCTCCATGCTGGAACTTCTGACTCGGGCTTGCACAAATTTTCATGTTGGTGCAATTGCTATGAGCTGCTCTGCTGTGTTTAGAAGATAGTGCATCTTTATACCAATTTTCCTCTAATATTTAGGTTTTCTGTCTCTCACCTACAATGATCCCAGAATCTTGGAAGGAAGGCATTAAATGTATGTTACCGATAGAGCTAAACATTCTCTGTTTTCTCATTCTCTTTATATTAGAGGGTTATGAGTCATTGTATTAATCACCATCTATTGCAAATAGAATATCAGAACAGAAAGATGCATTGTCATTAGAAATTAATTTAATACTATGTCCACCTGGCAACTTAATTATTGTGCATCTGTCGCAGAGCCTAAGGTTTCTGTAGCTATAGTTTCTTGATCTAATAATAGTACCAAGTTTAGTTTTCATCTTATGGGTCTAGACTTAAATACAATCAGAAAATCATTGGTTATACTGATGAGGCCCATCCAGTGAATCTACCTTGAGAAGCCACTCATTGTTACACAAAGACTTACATCTGAGCATAATTGTTGATTATGGTTTTCATTTGTTATTTGTAAAGCACTTTCCAGCATTATTAAAGCTATCCAGCAAAAAGAAGCTTCCTGAACCATATAGATTTTACTTTTTAATGGTCTTTATTTTGATTGTGTTGCCTTCAGCAATAGAGTCTTGCCATAAAGTTTTGTAGGGTAACCAATAGCACTGCCAAAGCTCTAATGTTTGGGAGTTTATTGGGTCTTCCTGGACAACAGCTCTAAAATAAACCACACATTCCTGCAATGTGATTTTAATTTGCTATATGATGGTGTTTGATAGGGGTATTGCTGTCCATAAGGTAACTCCAATTTAGGAAGCCAATAGAATGGAAAAATCTTTAACAGCTATACAAACAAATCAGGTTAAGTATCTAGAAGACACAATGATCTCAAACACATAAACATGAGGAAAACAAACAATTAAACAAGGGGCATAGAACTAAACAGAGAGTTCTCAAAATGAAAGACAGAAGTAGCCGGGCGGTGGTGGCGCACGCCTTTAATCCCAGCACTCAGGAGTAGAGGCAGGCGGATCTCTGAGTTCGAGGCCAGCCTGGTCTACAAGAGCTAGTTCCAGGACAGGCTCTAGAAAATACAGGGAAACCCTGTCTCAAAAAAAAAAAAAAAAAAAAAAAAAAAAAAAAAAAAAAAAAAAAAAAAAAAAAAAACCAAACAAACAAAAAAAAAACAACGAAAGACAGAAGTAGCCAAGAAACTAAAGCATTCTTAACCATCAAGAGAATGTAAATTAAAATGTCTTTCAGATTTAATCTTACTCAAGTCAGAATGACTACAGTAAAACAAGCAAAAACAAACAAAAATGTGAATGACAGAAATTGCTGGCATTGGATGTGAGGGAAAATGCCCACTTGCTCACTCCTGGCAGGGATGGGAACTGATGTAGCTGTTATGAAAGTCAGTGTGGAGGCTCTGAAAAAAGGGAAAAATGGATCTACAATAAGATGCAGCTATAACATTCTTGGATATATATCTTATTTTTTTTCTAAAGATACCCATTCATCCATATTCATGGCTGTTCTACTCACAAACCCAAGAAAACTAAAATATCTTAGATGTCTATTAACTGATGACTGACTGAATAAAATCTATATTAGACAACAGAATATTATTCAGCAATAAAGAAAAACATTGCAGGTAAATGAATGGAGCTGTAAACAAGTATTCTGGGTGGTATAACACAGGCCCAGAAAGTATCATGTGCTTGATTTAATCTGTAGGTGTTAACTATGAATCTCCAGATACATGTGTGTCATTTGAAATGCCCATAGACGTGAGGGATTACTGAGGTTATGGCTAGAGGCTTTAAAGGGAAAGCAAAGGGAAGGATAGAGGAGGGTAGATTGGGGAAATGAATACCACTCAAAACACCTGTCAGAAAGGCATTTAAATGCATTTGGAATCTCAAAAGATTAATATTATAAGATTTCCCTATATATGATGAGATTATAAAATTTAGTGGATGCATGTAAGTCTCTCTCTCTATATATACATGTATAACTTTATATTAATTTTAATATTAAAAATCAGAATTTTTAATAAACTAAAATTCTGTCAATTGAATTTTAATATTAATTTCATTATTCTTAGATTTACACTTTTTATTACATTATGTAACTGTTGTGTATTACATCAAAGTTGGGTAGTTGTAAATGAAAACATATGTATGACATCCTCTCTACCTTCAACACATCTCAGAAATTTGTATAAAAGAAGTCCTACAATATTACAAAACAAGAAAAAAATCTCTAAAGACATTGAAGAAAAATTCAGCATCAAGTTCATTTTTGAGTTGCTCTTTAAAATGAGGACATTAATATTTCTGAAATCAGTACATGAATTTCAGGCATGAGAATACTTTTGAACTGGAAATACACTGAGCTTACAGTTAGTGATACTGACTATGTTTTGTGGCAAAATCAACAACCAGCAGGCATAAGGTCTGATACACAAGAAATAGGTTAGGATCAGACTCAAGCTACTGGTTTTACCTCTAAAGCCCAGTTAACACATTCTTAATCATAGTGCAGGGAATATTCAACTGTTTTTCTATAAATGGCCTGATAGTAATAATCATACACTCTGCTGTCTCAACTACTCATTTCTACCATTATAGCCTGCAACTCTCTCCAAACACTACATATGCAAATGGATATAGTCAAATTTCATTAAAACTTTGCTTACATAAACATATAGTCAAAGGCAGGATATAGCTTTTAGATAAGATATATCTCTGTGGCCCCTGTGATGATTGCATGTCAGGATCAATCTCTACTGTTTATTTTTTTGGATTAAGAGAAGCCAAGGATAATAACAAAATATATTTATAAATATGTCTTTTACTGAGCTTCAGAGAAGAGTAGTTATGGAGGGAAAAATCACTACCCTAAATGTAGATACCATCATTATATAGATTGGGGGGCCTAATGGATTCCTCCTCTCTCACATACACACTCCTTCACTTTCTTTCTCTCCCTCTCTCCTCTCCTTCTTTCCTCACATAGCCATCATGTGAGCTGATATGTTATATGCTCTGAAACCACATGTCAAAATAAATACTTCTTTTCTTAAGGTGTTCTTTGAGGAATTTTGTCATAGCAAAGTGAAAGCTAATTAATTAAGAAGGCAGTTACAAGACCTTAGTGAATGCTCACAGCATATAAAATGAGTCTGTTCACTTCTTACTTACAAAGAAAAATGAAAAATAAAATAATCTGATAAATTTAATATCTATCATCCAAAATCTCATGTTATTGAACTGCTACCCATTATGCTTAATAGTTCTTGGTCAAATATCTTCATTAATCAAAATTAAAATCAGTTTTGAATACTCAAAATACAAAATAATAATACCATAAATATGTTACAATTGAACCTTTATCTTCAGTCATACAAGTAGCTCAGAAGAGACAGAAGAGCTCATAGATAATATCTGGAGATTATTTTTGTCTTGTCTGTCAATCTTACCAATGATCTTCAAATTTCTGATTCAAAATGGCTACTTCTTTTACTAAACATATCATATAAATTTCTTTAGTTTGGTCTTTGAGAAGTCCTCTGACCTCCTTGGGTGTCAGGCACTGGGTATCGATCATGAAGTGTGAGATTTATCAGACACCAATTTTCCATCTTCTGTTGTAAGACTACTGAGTCTATCTCTACTTCCATTCTCTCTTTTTTGTGCCCATGTTCTATCAAAGAACTGCCTTAGGACTGTGAAAATTGACAGTCTCCGCACACTGTTCCGACTGAACAACATCAGAGAATATCTGTTTGGTGTCCATTGAGAGCTGATGATTTACTTGCCAGTGGAAAGAAGTCATGTCACACATCGTGATCAGAGAATTCCTCTGAATGTGTGTGGAGTACGTGTGTGTGTGGGTGCATGTGGGTTCCTGAAATACAAAAGTAGATAAGAGACAATGGTACAAAGAAGAGGATGGAATTTATTCTGTTACAGATTTTTTTTCATTTTTTATCACTACATCATATTATAAAGTACTTATTTTTTGAAAATTATTTACTCAGATAAAGGTTACTCAATTCACATACTATAACTTAAGACCAATATTGAAAAGGGTTATGTTCTAGCTGCTTAATGTAAGCAGTGCATGTCTACATGTGGGGGGAAGATACTAAGCTCCTGTAAATACAGCGTTGCATATGTTCCTGACATAGGCTCTGCCACTCATTTATCTCCATTCTGTAATGAAAAGAATTCTAGGTGAGATAATGGATTATTTAAAACTCCACAAAAATGAAAAGACAAGTCCAGGAAACAAACCACCTGTAAATCCACATCATGCTTACTACAGAGGTAGTGCCTTAATAATTTAGAGGCTTTCCAGATGATTTGTCAATATAGAAAAATCACAGGGAAAAAAATGTCTTATTAACTGATCCTCTCTGAAGACAAAGAAAAACCAATACTCTACAAAATTGAACTTGGAAGATTGTGAGAATAATTCTTACTGAAGTTATGAAAGAAGTGTTACTCATTAAGACAGTGGTCAAATTTTGAGTTAAGTGGGAGATGAGTGCATGCATCTACATGTGTGCATTAGTATATAGGTATGCATGTGCATGCACACATACACACACACACACACACACACACACACACACATCAGGCCAAAGAAAGAGAGCCACTAAAGCACAACCAGATAAACTGTTAAGTTTTGGGGGGGGGGTTCTCACAAGACCACGGTGAGCGGTTACATGCTGGATCAGAAATAACTCAAAGAGCTGCATCCCCAAAGGCCCACCCCAGCACGGGTGACAGCTCATAAGCCCGGAACCTATTATACTGCACCATTTACAGGTAGCTCAACAAGTTGTAGATTATCTTTCCAGGAAGATCATTTGGTATGAACTTCCAGGCAGTGTGACTGATCTCTGTCTCTTCCAGGCAGCCTGGCTGGTTCGTCTTTCAGAAAGTAGATGGATTTCTGTCTCTTCTGGGCAGCATAACCGGTCTCTCTCTTCCAGGAGGTTGGCAGGTTCAGTGTCTTCACAGCAGTGTTACTCTACCGTGTCCTAGTGCATTTCATCAATTTAAAGGACTTCGAGAAACATTTGAATTGTTTAATTCCTGAGATCTCCACCTCTCTTTAGAACATCTTGACTCTTAAAGAGATGCCCTGCAGGATGGACGGTATCAACTCAGAGTAAATTGCTACTTAACAGTGGTGATTGGTCCCTCATAAAACCACAGAGGCCATATAAGCCTTAGACATCTCTTTAAAGAAATCTGAGTACTCCCAATGGTCAGTTATGAAAACATACATACACGTAGCATTATGTAAAATTAACACATGATATTTAGAAATATTTATGAATATACATATAAGCATGTAATAACAATTAATTAATGAAAAAGAGACCATGTATTTTTATGGAGAACAGGGAAGCATATATGAAAGTGTTTGAAGGGAAAAAAGAGATGTAATTTATTATGATGTCAAAAATAAAATTAAAATAAATATCAAAAAATCTTAAGCTATACCCGTGCCTAATAAGGCTATGAAATATGAAGATTTTGAGTTCTCATTTAAGTGTACCAATTTCTTTGATGTGCTAATTTTTAAATTCCAGACATCAGCAGTTTCCCCTCCCTCCTTTTCCCCCATTTCCTCTCCCCACCTCCCGTCTGCCTCCCCATCCACTCCTGTTTCTGTTCAAAAATGGGCCAGCCTCCCATGAGTATCAATAAATCATATCAAGTTGAAGTGTGACTAGGCTCCTCCCCTTGCATTATGGTGATAATTTCTATTTTATTTTATTTTTTATTTTATATACCAACCCCAGTACCTCCTTTCTTCTCTACCCCAGCTCTCCTCCCCTCCCGTTCATACCACCACCCCATCTGTTCCTCAGAGAGGATGAGGCATCTCTTCAGGAGTCAATAAAGTCTGGCATACCAAGTTAAGGCAGGACCAGGCTCACTACCAAAATTTTATTTTTTTTTAAATACTCAAAAATACCATTTAAGCATTCATGTATAAATTTAGACTATAAAAGATACCCATCTGTCTAAAATGTAAACATTTCTAGGCATCAGGACTAGAATTATTAGCATGCTTTGAAACTCACAAAATTGAAGATCTGAGTGGCAGGACATAGCTATTTCTTGGATTTCAAAATGCAATGAAACAGTACGAAAGCAGAACCTGTGTCAGTGGTGTGGGTTTTAGAATAAAAGCAAATCAAAAGCTAAATTCTTGTACGTACCTTAAGTAAAAAAAATAAAAAAACTAATCATTCAAAATAGTTTCTAAATAATTAACTTCAGCATAACTTCAAAGAATTCAATGTTCAAATAAGATATTCAGGAAGAAACTTGGCAAATACTGTAATTATCATGGTAACATTCTATTATGTCTATTTTAAATCCAGGTCATAATTTTTCACTGTGGAATAAAAGCATCATTTCCATTTACTTCTTTAAAGATTATAGATTAGTTCAATCATCATTTTTGACATTGTATTTACCCAGAGAAAATTATAGGGAATTAACAGAAAACCTTCTCTTCTACTTGAATTCTTTCCTTTCAGGGAAAAAAAAAAACATAAAGTTAAATAATGTTGGGTGGGTAAGAGATGCAGAGGTTACCCATCTTAATCACACTCTTGAACAGGAATTGCATTATTAGTGATAAATAGTGACAGTTATGACAAACATAATTTCAAAGCAAGTAAAGATTTACAATTTATTAGAAGTTCTATTTGTAACAAAGTTGAAAAACTTATGTCAAACTTGGCATGTGTTAAGGCAAAAGACAAAACCAAGCCACAGTATTGCTCTCATACTGAAAACTTCAGGAGGTACTGATGCTAAAATCATGGTGATAAAATGAGAAAACCTGAGCTCTGGAGTTGAAAAAGTCAGGAAGAGCTTCTTGCGTAATCATGAGAATCTGAAATTGATTCTGTGTGTCCGCTTTTAAAAAGAGAGAGCAAATAAGCGATTTTTGCAATCCAGCTGACACTCAAGAAGTCAGAGGCGTTAACTTTGAAGGAACGGAAGGCGTGTGTATGGTTCCCGGTATGTTTCCTGTGTAACTTCTGTTCATCACTTCCTGATTTAGTTATAGGATGGAACTGGTATTACGGAAGAAAGAGAAGACTACAAAATGAAAAGATGGTGGCTCTCTATTATGGCAAATTACAGGAATATTTATTTCCAATCATTTCCATTAATTAAAACTTATAATTGTGAAGAAATTTAAGTCAGTGTTCTGGGATATTTAAACAAAAAGTAAGTGATTTTAGAGGGCATTGGGAAAATATGGAAAGTTTTCAGGTGAGTACCAACCAAATTTCTCCAAGATCTGTGATTCAAGTGTACAGCATCTTTGGAAACAAGATCTTACCATAGAGTTCTGTACGTAAACCAAGAGCATGGTTAGTACCCTGTAATATTTTGGGGTCTAAGTTGTCTCACTCACAAATAACTACAAAGGAGGTAGCCAATCCTGGAGGTGATATTTTTATTTGTTATCCTAAGATTTCTTGTAGGGGCCTTGTTGCCCCATTATAGAACAACTTCATTTAAACTTTGTATATATGTATGCATACATTTTAGGAAACATCTACAGTAATATGTTTCTATTTGAATATGGGTAAGGAGTGTCTATAGTAAGATATAAAGTCCTTAGGGTATAGGAGGAGGTGTTATGCATGCTTTCAGAGGAGAAAAATAATTAACAGCCTTCCCAAGCTGTGAACCCTTGGGTCAAAAATAATGGCCAACTGTCAAGCCATGCATAACGGTGCAATGGTGACAGGAAGACTATGGGAGTAACCAAACACTTTCTATTTGACTTCAAGGGCCAATCAAAATTTAACTCCCATAACTAGCACTACTATTGGGATCTAAGACCCGTGGAAGAAAGGTTCTAGACCCAGGGAGGAACCTACAATAATCTCTCGGTTAAAGAAAGATCATGTTAAACTGACTCCTAATGACTTACTTAATATTTATAAATTAATACATATTACAATTATCAGCACAGAATATTTTTTAAAGGATATTGTGATGAAAAAGAAGGGAATAGAGACTGCAGAATGCCTGACTCTGTGTCTTTTATATCACACCCCTTCTACACACACCTCATTGTTCTTGGTGGAAAAGAGGGGCAGAAAGATTGAAAGAGCCAATTGCTGGATAACTACAAGGAAATAGTGTTTCTGGACATAGAGAGTCAGTTGTATGTGTGAATTAATTCATAGAAATTGATATAATATACACAAGATTGGGGAAAGGCTTAGGCCAAATAAAATTCTAGCATGGAGAGGAGAGGTAACATGAAGTTCAATATTTAGCTAAGGAGCTATGGGCAACTGATAGCTTTTGGGGGAGGGAGATACAGTTTAAGAGTGAGGTCCCTGGTGTATAGATCACCCTCTATAGAAGGGCAAATATCCAAGGGTATATGGGCAACTTAAGCTTGATGGAATAAAAAAGAAAACCTGAAGTAGGGTAGGGATAATGCCACAGATCTGGGAGGAGGAGTGGAAGGGGATGAATATAAAAGAAATGTATTGTGTGAAATTCTCAAAAACTAGTAAAAATAATTGGAATACTATATAGAAATCTAGGAGACTGTAAATTATGTTATCATTCCTGACTTCATAATCTGCCTTCTGCCCAAAGAGCAGCTGGACCTCCTGCAGAGGTAAACAATGCATTCAACCCAGAACACCTTTTAGGGATGCTTGCCATCTGGAAGATGTAATTCACATCGTTTCATATCCTTACACTTCACTAATCAGAATTCTGGTGCCTATTATTCAATAAAGTTATTGTATATATGTTGTAGGGGACTGTTTGTTTGTTCCCAGCTGCTCAGTCCTGAAAGAACCACACAGGAACTATATTATTTAAATCACTGCTTGGCCTATTAGCTCTAGCTTCTTGTTGGCTAACCCTTACATATTAATTTAGCTCATTTCTATTAATCTGTCTATCACCACATGGTTGTGGCTTATCAGCAAGGTTCCATTAAGCGTCTGTCTTTGACAGGGTATATGGCATCTCCTGATTTTACTTTTTTATCCCAGAATTCAGTTTAGTTTTCCCTGCCTAGATCTGTTCTGCCCTGCTACAGGCCCAAAGTGGTTTCTTTATCAATCAGTGGTAATCACAGCATACAGAGGGGACTATCACATCAATATGTCACATCATATATATATATATATATATATATATATACACACACACACACACACACACACACACACACACACACACACATATATGAGTGTGTGATGGTGAAATGTAATATAATATGACATTCTGATTTGTCTATATAATGTGTAATGACAAGCAAGATTGAGTAAACTGGTATATCCTACCCTGCAAGTATTTATGAGTTCAGTGTATGGTAAACATTAAGAAACACTTTTCTGCTGTTTTCATGTATGCAAATAACTTTTAGCTGTAGTTACCTTGTAGCATTACAGATGACTAGAAAGTATCCCTCTTACACATATGAATCCTGGTAGCAATTCATTCACCTGTTTTCCATCAGCGTTTTAGTTTCTGAGAATTATTTTGCTCTGCAACTTATTTCACACTAATGAGTAAAAATACACAGTATATTCTTTTTGTGTCTGACCTCTTTGTACTAAACCTATTCCTAAACCATGCTCTCACAAATAGCAAAATTTCATTCTTTTTATCGTTGAATAATAAGATCCAGTGGATTTATTTTTTAAGTCTACCTATTGCTTCAAAAAAAAGACCAATAAGCTTGTTTTCTTCAATGGATTGGTAAGTGGTGGGACCGCTGCATATTGTATAAAAAGAGACAATTCTGAGAGAACATAACAGAGTACAGGAAAAAGATGTGAGAATTAAAAACATCTAAAATTTCTCAAGCGTGACTATCAGGGACTTTCCCTAAACCAGTCAGAAGTACAGTAATTAGTTGATGGGAAAGCTCTGTTAACCAATTACACCTAGTTAAGGCCTGGCTACCTGGAGCCCAGGGAAGAAAAACTGGGAAGCACCAGGTGTGCTCTCTCTCGCTCTCTCTCTGGGTGACTCCCTCCAGATACAGAGGAAATCAGAATTCCCATTCTTGTGGCATGAGTTTCCCCTTATAACAATTAAAAATATAATCGTTTATCTTTAAGCTAGCCTGGTTATTTCCCATATCAAGCTATTTTCTACAAGTAGTGATTATTGAAATACATAATTTTACTGATACTACCTTCCCATCTAAATCTTGTCTCAAATTAAAAATTTCATACTAACACATCAAGAAATTTTAGATCCAGTAGATAGTTTCTTGAACCCAGTGTTTTTATTATGTATTTTGTGTGAGCATCAAACATATAGAAATAGCAACTATTCAAAGTACTTGAGCCTCAAAAACACAAGATGACGTTGAATAATTTTAAAACATTTTATTAATTAAAAATTTCATATCTGTAGAGAATTTATCTTGATCATACTTACCCTCCATTCTCCTCCTCCAAATACTCCTCCTAGCCTGTCTCCTTCCCAACCTCGTGACCTTTCCATCTTGTAGTTTATATAACTCACTTAAACTAGAATATCAGATCACTCTTTCATGTTTTGGGTGTATGATGTTGCATTTTATTTACTCTTCATCTTTTAGCTTCTGAAATATTTTACTTAGATTTCTACCCTTTTTCCCAGTGTCAATTATCAATAAAATATTATAAACCCCTAATGACCCTCACCTTTGTGCAGTATATTTCTTGGCTGTGAAGCTAAATTTTCATTGACTCTGAAAATGGAAAAATGAGAGCCTGGAATCTACTTCTTTCCAACAGCATTGAAAAATTGATAGTACTCTTGGAAGAAAATTTGCAAAAATAAAACATAAGTCAGCTAAAAAAATTACAAGCATTAAAATAATTGTTGAGATGTTATGTAGATTGTTGCTACAGCTACAAATGTACGAAAATGATTTGTTTTAAGTAGGCTGAAATGAAATGTCAGCTTGGTTTCTTTAAGTAGATTAGTCTAGGAGAAGAAGGAATTCTTAGGAATAAGGAACAGAAAAACTGAGTTGAGAATGGGGTGGAACCACGGACTCAGATGAGTTAAGGGACATGCAGTAAAGTGAGTGTAATAGGCTGGTGAGGAGAACACACAACACAACAGAAACATGTAAGCAATCCTTTAGTGTGATAATATCCAAATACATTCTCTTCTTTATTAACTGCATTTTAGGTTTAAACTTTGAACCCTCATAAACCACTGTTTCCATATGACAGTTTTGGAAACACTAATTCATCAGAAAGTGTCGATATGACCGTGACTTTTGAAAGTATACCTACAGAACTCAATAACCCCAGTAAAGAAAAAAATCTGTTCTGATATTTTATATTGCACAGATTTTGTGAAGGTAATGCAGGTATGTCCAGCCTGCAGGCATCATGCAGTCTCCACAGGTCCAAGGATCTCTATTCAGCTCAAAACAAGAAAAAGAAAAAGGAAAATAAATTCTTAGGATATTGTTGGAATTTTTTAAAGATTAGTTTGTTTTGGTTTTGTTTGTTTATTTTATATAACATAATTGATTGCATTGCACAGTTTTGAAGGGTAGGATTTATAGATGGCAACATCTTGTTACAGTATCAAAAGGCCAAATATACCCAGGACTTCATATCTAGCCAGAGCAGTGAAATAATTCATCATCAAAGGACAGCACTGAGGAGGCTGAGCTCAACAAATACCTATTTTTTTCTTTAATAGCTTTAGCAGATAGGTCATGATCTGTCAAATCATAATAATGCTTTGAAATGCATCTGATTTGTTTTTAATAGAAAGCATTCTCATTCTGCATGCAAAGGCAGATTAGAGATTTAAGTACCCTGATTATTTTCAAATCAAATAGATGGAGGTATCTTTATTATAATATTTGGCACTGTTTTTATAACAATAAGCTATAAGGATATGTGATATGTAATGAAGAGATTAACTTTGAGGTTATTCAAAACTATGCTTAGAAATCAAAAGATGTGACAAAGAAAACATATTTACTATTAGTTCTTGAATATGTTGATTTTAATGGTTCTAGGTAAGTATTTAAAGAAGCTTTTAAAAGAATATATGCAATTCACATAAACATTTTTAAATATATCAAAACACATTTTACACTCATTTTATATTACATTCCCTACTAAAATCAGAATCTTTAAATTGATTTGTTTAAGAAGGGGAATAACTCCCACTTATAATATATAAAACTGAGATTTTGAAAGTAATTTTCAAATAATGATAACTTTACTGAAAACATTCATTTTTGCTTGAGTTATAGTTTTCTCCTGGCTGTCGCAATTGGACAATTATTGGTGATATTCCCTGAGGCACAAACCGAACAATCTTCCCCTCCAAAAGAGTATGAATAATTGTTCTACTTTCAAAATGGGCATTTTGTTTCTCTTGTAAGAGTTTTAATCTCACTAGGTTAGAGCCATCTTTTTAATTTCACTTTTGATTAAGTCAGCTAATCGTCACCTCACCTACATTTGCAGGGTCTCTTCCTCTCTGTTATTGTCTATTAGGCTGGAGATAGACACAAGTCTTTCCATATTCCAGGGAACAAAACTAGAGAGAGTATGGGCAGTGATACGGAGATACTCTTTTCTCTGTTGTAATAAAACGATCTAGAAAAAAAATCCAGTATGAAAATAAAGATATTGCCGGGCAGTGGTGGCGCACGCCTTAAATCCCAGCACTCATGAGGCAGAGGCAGGCAGATCTCTGAGTTCGAGGCCAGCCTGGTCTACAAGAGCCAGTTCCAGGACAGACTCCAGAAACTACAGGGAAACCCTGTCTCGAAAAACCAAAAAAAAAAAAAAAAAAAAAAAAAAGAAAAAAGAAAATAAAGATATTATGCTACAAACTACTACAAACTTTATTGTCTTTTTCTTTGTTTAAACTATTTTTAATAAAAGTTGATGGGTAAGATTATTCTCCTCCCCTTTCTCTGTTGTTGTTTTTTTTCCTTTTCTTACCCTTTTAATTTCCTAGTTAGCAAAATGTTATTGAATAATTCATCATTTTTGAGTTGTTTCTCTAGTTTTAGGTTGGTGATGATCCTCTTGCTGGTGAATGCCTATATGGACAGTTGCTCCAGTCCCCCTTTTCTATCTTAGTTGTGCAATGTAGATGAAGTATTTCTTTTTGTCCACCTGAATTTCTTTGTGATGTGGCCTCTAAAGTGTCCTTACAGCACCTGAATTTCACTGTCCTCTCCGGTAATCACAGTTCAAGCCCTCTGCTTCTCGGCCACAGGGAAAGGAATACACATCCTGTGAGTGTGGGAAGGTCCACTCACTCCTTTTATGGTTTATGATTCTGTCAGACTACACAAGGGTATTGATCTTTTCTTTAGAATTCTCTTTTCTTCTCTTTCCCCTTTCTCCTTCCATTTTCTTTCAATTTTCTTTCCAAGCCAGGTTCTCACTCTGTTTCCAGTGCTAGCCTTGAACTCTTGGGTTTGAGTGTTCTTGCTTAAATTCCAAAGTGAGGGAACTGCGAAGACACCTAACTTGTTGGAGAACTGCTTCAGCAGGTGGGGTGGGGATTGGGACATGGGGGGGGGGTTGGGGGTATCTCAGGTACCAAATAGGATGTGTGGAGCCCTCTTGGAAGAGTGGGGAATAAAGAGGAGACAGGCCAAATCTGAGGGTGAAGCAAGATGACTGCCAGCAGTGTTTAACTGCAAAAGGACTACACTTTTATACTCTACAGTTGTACAAAAGATTAAATGGGAGAAAAGGGACATGTGAGCTGGGGTGTGGCTTAAAATCAGTGATTGAAGAAGCTAGCCTT
Organism: Arvicola amphibius; assembly: GCF_903992535.2. Lineage (NCBI taxonomy): Eukaryota > Metazoa > Chordata > Mammalia > Rodentia > Cricetidae > Arvicola > Arvicola amphibius. The sequence goes on from NC_052057.2 coordinate 102,700,165, forward strand.
AACTTTGGCAATCGGCATCAGTCATATGTTAGTGAAAGGACCATAAATTCCTCTTGCAAGAAATAAGGAGAATGACTGCTTTAGCAAGCAAGAACTTTCCTCAAGTCCCTGCTGGAACGGAGATTCTTATCCAAATGCTTGACCTTGGGAAAGGGCCTCTGAGGACCAGAAACCATACTACACTTTTTCGTTTTATTATAAGGCCTCTTCTCCTCATAACATCCCTAAGAGGGAAGGTCCTGATGTCCTACTCTTTCTTCATTGTACCTTACCATTGTGATTTCTCTGTATTATTAACTGAACTCTTGCCCTTAATGATCTCAGGCTTGGGATCTGAATTGTAGGCATTTCATCATTGGAACCAGGCGAGTCTAGTAAATCTCTAATTTTTCTACTCATGGTCTAATTAGGAGGGTGAAGCACAATTAATAAAAGCTCAGAAACTGGGGTTAAACCTGAAAATCCAAAAAACAAAGGAGTCAGCAACTGATTCTTACCTCCACCTCAGTCTGAAATGCTGATCCTGCCTCCAGAAATTTCAGAATTAAGACTGTGTGTGAGAGCTGTCCCCTATGCCCATTTTATATTTCTTTCTATGGCTGGGATTAAAGGTGTGCACCACATGATTTCTATGGTAACTAATGTGGCTACTGGGATTAAAGGCTTGTCTTACCAAACTGGTTTGTAAAACTGACCAGTGGGATCGTTTTACTCTCAGATCTTCAGGCAGTCCTTATTTATTAAAAGACAATTCAAATGCCACTACAGGAGGGTACAATGTAATTCCTGCTTCAGTAGTGGTGGGGATTATTTTCCAAAGAATTATTTTGTTTAGCGAGGCTGCCATTGTACACATTTTTATTCTTAACCAAAGGACACACAAAATTTCCCAAAGGGAAAGGCATTAGTATTGAGAATCATTAAAAATGAAACTTAAAAGGTACTGGAGAAGCATGGTCTGCAATGTGGAAATGCCAGAACCTTGTCAAGCAGCAATAGTAGCCATGCATTCCACATCATAACTCATTCCACACCACAACTGAAACCAGCTAAGTCATAGCCAAGGAAAAGACTTCTAAATATTCCATTTATCAAAGAACAACTCATCAATTTGACAAAATAGTTATAACTGAATATTATCAGTAAAACAATTTATCCAAATCTGTGTACACAATTAAAGTTGTGTGAAGTCACCAAGGTTTGGTGACTTATAGTAGAAAAGAGAAGTAAAACATATGAAGTCATTCTTCCAAAAGTAAGGTTAGGTCTACATCTATAACACCTTGAATGTTCTTAAGCTCATCTTAAAGCTGTTTTAGAGTTGCCTTTATTACTTTTAATCATGTGCATTTTTGTGTGTCGCTAAAACAGCTTTAAGATGAGACTGGAAAGAATTCAAGGTATTATAGATGGAGACCTGACATGACTTTTAGAAGAATAACTTCATATATTACCTTTTTTCCCCTGCTATAAGCTATCAGCACTTGGGGTCTCCCTTTACACAACTTTAAGTGTGTACATGAATTTGGATATATACACATACAGCATGGCTGTAAAGTGAGGGACATAAGACAGTAAAATAAAGATCTTTAGATAAGTACAGCTGCTAGAGGCTTAGGAGGCATCCAACTGGAAACATCATAATTATAAATATTTGATAACTTAGTGAAGACAGACTATTAAATGAGAGAACCACCAATAAAATGCAGCCCCAGTACTGTGCTATCTACATGATTGATAGAAAACACGAAAATGCACATAAATTGTGATTTTGTACACTAACTTGCTGCATGACTTGTATAGAATACACATATATTGTGTTTAAGTTAAAGGCTCTACAAGAGCTTAACCACCACCTAGCAATTAGGGAAGTCTTGAGAATCTGTGGTTGTCACTGGCAGGAAGAGAAAGAAGTACACCGGTATTTAGTGGCAATAAGTGGGGCAATCACAGACCATTTCTACAGTGAAAGTGAAGTCCGACCCAAAGTGTCAACAGTGACAATATTGAGAATCTCATCAAAACTGGGGTTTCAAAAGAAAATACCAGGAAAGTAAATAAAAGTTAAGAACCGAAGAGGCCTGGAGTGATATTGAACAGTGCTGGTGTAAAATTTCTGCAAGAAATGGTAGTTCTTTTTTTGCATTTTTTTATTATTAAAAATTTCCATCTCCTCCTCTCCTTCTCACCCTTCCCTCCCCTCCCTTCCACCCGTACCCCCACTCCCTCCCTCTACAGGCCAAAGAGCAATCAGGGTTCCCTTCACTATGTTAAGTCCAAGGTCCTCCCAACTCCCCCTAAGTCCAGGAAGGTGAGCAACCAAACTGACGAAGCTCACAGTAAGCCTGTTCATGCTGTAGAGTCAGGTGTCCAGGAAAACGCCCCTAGCTAGTTCCTTGGGCAACTGAGGAGAGGGAGCCAGAAATGTCCAGATCCTATTGCCATACTCATGAATATCTTGCATATCACCATAGAACCTTCACCTGGCGTTGGATGGAGAAAATGACAGAGCCCCACATAGGAGCACCGGACTGAGCTCCCAAGGTCATGATGAGGAGCAAAAGGAGGGAGATCATGAGCAAGGAAGTCAGGACCGTGAGGGGTGCGTTCACCCATAGAGTCGGTGGGACAGAACTAACGGGAGACCACCAAGTCCAGTTGGAATGGGACTGATGGAACAGGGGACCAAACTGGACTCTCTGAATGTGGCTGACGGTGGAGGAGGACTGAGAAACCAAGGACAATGGTGATGAAATGGTAGTTCTTAATTGGAAAATTGGGACCCAGACTGAAGACCAGACTTGAGCAGAAACAAGGCCCATTGGTGAATTGAAACAGGAAACTTCAAAGGGAAGAAATCCTAATGGCTGGGAATCACATAAAACTGTGCCTAGCATCTGTATCCATCGGGGAAATGCAAATTAAACTGATTTTAGGATTCCATCCCACACCCATCAGCATGGACATCGTCATATGGAACACAAATGAGGACAGATGCTGGCATGGATGTGGTCATAGGAGAGCTCTTATAGGCTGTGAGTGGAGCACAAATAAATACATCCACTTTGGAAATCAGCCTGGAGGTTTTCCAAAAAGTTAGAAATGGAACTTTTATATGACTCAGCTACATAACCCATGAGTTATACCCAAAGGACTTTATAACTTAATACACAGAAATTCACATATCCATGTTCACAGCCACTCTATTCATAATTGCTACAAAATGGAACCAACCTAGATCCCCTTCAACAGATGAATGAATAAGAATAATATGGTCATGTAATGATGTAATAGTATTTTCCTGTATTAAAAGAAATAAAAGTCTTAGGTAAAGGGAAAGAACTGGAAGAACAGACTGGGTGAGGTAACTCGGGCACAGAAAGACAAATGTCGTAAATTCTTCCTCGTAGCTCGATCCTGACTTCATATCTTTTGTTTTACATGTTTGACTTGAAGCACAAGTACAAGGCAGAAAGTCTGCAAAAGAACGTTTGGGAAAAGGACATATAAATCAAAAAGGATAGGTATGGGTATAGGTATATGAAAAGATGTATTATAACAAAAATAGATATTTGGGAGACTGGGGTACAGAAAGTCTTAAGGTGTGAGGCTATGGGGAAACAAGAGGTGGAATAGATGGCTAACAGAAAAAAAAATGCTGTATAAAAACCAATATGAAAATCTACTATCTTACAGCCAAATTTTTAAAATAATTGAAATGATACAGGGATCATTGTGAAATGAAGGATATGGGGTGAATTCTGAGAGTTAAAGACTTGACTGAGATGAGCCGGGAGGCAGGGGAGATAATGAGATGGTAGGTGGGCTAACCCCATCTAAGGGTTGCTGAAAAGCTTAATGGAAGCTGTCTGAGTTACTTTCCTATTGCTGTTATAAATCTCCATAAGCACGACAACTTATGAAACAAAGAATTCAGTTTTAGGCTCATGGTTACAGGTTGTAGTCCATGATCTTCATGGCAGATGCGTGACAACAGGGAAACAGGCAGGTATGGCACTGGAGCAGTTGGGGAGAAGTCAAAGCATGAACATACATGATCCATGACAACGAGGTGGGGGGGGACAATGGTATGGGGTCTGGAAACTTCAAAGACTACTCCTGGAAAACACTTCCTCCAAATGTGTCACAACTCCAAATTCTTTTTAACAGTCCACAAACTGGGGAGCGAGTATTTAAATGTATGAGCCTGTGGAAGTCATTCTCAGTCAAACTATCACAAAAACGCAGTAGTTAGCAAACTTATTTCAAAATACAACTAAATACAAAAGAAAGAGCTTGAACACAGGGATAGATCATTTCAATCCAGAATATATATAGGTTATTCATCATAAACCACAAGGCAAGCCATGGGGTACCACCTTATAGAAGTCTCCAAAACAATAGCTATTACCATTGCCGTTGGTTTTCTAACATAACTACATGGTAAGACCACACTTTGGCTGCAGAGGATAGAGGAATCAATCCCAAACAGACCAAGAAACTTCCTCCTTGCTATCTAGAGTTCATGCTTATTGAAGTTATGGGAAAGCAAAACAAATCATCCATGGTCTTACCCAGTGCTGGACACTTGCATGTTATACTACTGACTAGTCTAACAAGATATGCCCACTTGTGCTGTATAACAGTAGTGTTATTTGGTAACTTACCACAATCTGTTTGGATTTGAAACCTAAAAGGGAATTTTATATCTGATTGGATTTAAACCTGAACAAAAATCCATTTCTAAGGAGAACCTACACCCTAGTGTATAACTGCTGCTGTGACTTTGCTAAATAAGTAATAACCTGGTTTATCCTTGTAGACCTTGCTCAGAGAAGCTTCTTTTTATGGTGGGTGGCTATTGACAGGAAGATGAACAATAGATTCTATTGGTTGAAATCCTGTCATGTAGCATCTGTTTAAAGACACAGAAAAAAGATAAAGTGAAGGAGGAGAATTGGTGACTGACGGCATTGTAAATGATGTGGTATCATGCTCATTGATAAATTAATGCACAAAGGAGAACATGGGGTGGAAAGAAAATTAAAATCCCCTTCTAATAATGGTTGTCTTATGCCAAGCGACTCAATTTTAGTATTTACCTTAGACCTTTTTTTTCATTCCTGAAATAAATATGCAGAATTCATTTCTTATTGACTTACTTTATGGACAAAATATTGTTCCAGTATAGGTATTCATTGTACTTACCAAAGAAGATAAGATGTTTTCTGAAATTAATTATCTAATATTTTAAATAAGAAATATTCATCTTCCTTTTCTCTCTGAGAAAGTCTGAGGAGATGGCTCAGTTCATGATGTATGGATCTGAGGTAGATCATAAGAATTCAAGAAAAAATCTAAAAGTCACAGCATGTATATCTAATTCTAAATAAGGTGGTGGAAATGGACGCATGCCTGGATTTCACTGACCATCCATTCTATCTGATCTGGTGATCTTTGGAGTCAGGCCATTATTAAATACACATGATAAGTCTGTTTCAAAGGTAGCCCAAAATGTTAGATGACATTTATTCATGTCAAAACTTTTACAGTATTAATTTGCATAAAACATCAATTATAGTTTATAATCTCTCCAAATGCCAAGGTGATTTCAAAATCTCTGATTCAATTAATTAACTGCAAATTATAACAATACCTATGTCTAGAAACAAAATCAAATGCTGATGCAATTGTCTCTAACTATTTGATGTGATTGATAACATGCTCAAACAACTATGTTCTCTACAAAGCAAGTTCAAGTTGTTCATTGTGTTTCTAGTAATTCTTAAACAAGACATGGGAGCTTTTTAGAATTTTTCATTGTTCATCACGAATTGTTCCAAAAGTTTGATTTTGACATGTACATTTAAAATTAACCTAAATGTATTTTAGTATTCTTGATGATCAGGAAGGCAGTTTTAAAATAAAACCAATGGATTATTCATGCAAATTTCCCCATGACATGTTGAATTGAAAATATTTTTTTGAGGGAAACAATACATCTTAAGAGTCAACTCATTGTGTGCAAGAACGTTAGTAATTATAAGTTGGAAGCAAAGATATTCAGTTTTTTAAATCTGTTTAATATGTCAGCTCTGATTTGTCAAAGAAGAGTTTGGATCATTGAATCAGATTTTACTGGGAATTAGACTTGAGCTCTTAAATGCTTGTTCGTTCATTCAACGACAACAACAACAACAACAACAACAAAAATCCCGGCTTACGAGGAACTCATCTGCAAAATTTCAGTCAAAGTGCTTGACTTCTATAACCTTTTGTTTCATTATGTGAAAGCCTGGAAATACTATCTCCCTTCAGGACAAGATGATTACAAAGCACACATTATTGAAAACAAGGGCAAAGGGCAGGCACAATGTGTTCTACGCTCTTCCCTGTTTTTCAATATGTGTTCAAATATATAAATATCAAACATTCTTTCCCTTTTGATAAGCAGTTATGTATAGTATCCAAGCTTTACATAAGAACATTTATGAATTGAAAAACAGTGACTCTCATAGTTCTGACCCTTAAAAAAGACTATGAAAGTAGTTAAACCACACCTAGTCCCTCATTTAACCGTGTGAACTAGCTTGTTTTCCACCTGTAAAAGAAATACAAAGAGAATTCCTTTGTGTGACAACAGAGATTGCCAGCAATAAGTGCTGTGGGATGATGCTTTTGTACACTATAAATATTTGTCACTCATGTTGGTTTATTGAAACATTCATTGATTAGTAGCCAGGCAGGACGTATAGGCAGGGCAATCAGACTAGGAGAATTCTGAGAAGAGGAAAGGCAGAGATGAAGTCACCAGTCAGACATAGAGGAAGCAAGATGGGGATGAGAATGCCTGAGCTAATAGGCCAAACAGTTTATAAACAATATATGCATTTGTATGTTTCCTTGGGACTGATCGGCTGTGGGACTGAGCAGAACAAATACGGTCATCTACAAATTATCATGGCCATAACAGCTTCATGCCAAACTTCATCATTCTCTGTTGTCAAGCTGCCTATACTCCTAATGCATCCTACTGTATATTTATATTGAATATCATAGTGAATTAATTTTTAACTAGTTGAATTTTTAGGAACCTAATAAATAATTCGATTGATGTAAACATTTCTGTGTACACTTTCCCTCTTAAGTTCCTTTCTGCTTTCAAACTAATTTTAACTATATTCTCTCTAAAGACCACCCTTCATTACACTGCTCCATCTGGACTAGAATAAAAATGTCCCCAGTTCACATTTAATTGAGGGGAGAGAAGATATGCATCACTTCCGTATTGCAGAACTGTGAAGATGCACTTAATTACTTCTAGAGCAAATAGGGATAAATTCCTGAAGGCAATTTTTAATCAATGTGCAGAAACATGAGACCTAACTACTACGACTCTGTGATTAATAATTAATAAATACCTAGATATTACCAGATGCAACTCCTATCTAACATTCAAGTACATATCTTTGACTTTTAGCAACACAACACAAACCATAAAACTCTGATCTGTCTTACTTTATAACTTCCCTGTGCTAATCCTGTAACCAGAAAGTTTTTCCTGTGTATAATTTTACAATTTTCCTTTAATTATGTGTTTTTTAATAAAGCATGTATTCACAAAAGTCAGCATGCTTTATTCATATGATAAAATGTTAGCTCATTCTCACAGATATTTATCTTACTATTATGCAGTTTAGGTTGTTTTCATGAATTTTGACACTCAGTTAAGTTTTGTAATGAAAACTAGTACACTAGATGTACTATGTTATATGTTTTATTAATATTTTATTCATATCTTTTTCTAGTAGGAGACCACTTGTTAGTTTTCAGGCTGTCCAGACTCCTGAAATAACCACACAGAAACTGTGTTATTTAAATCACTGTTTGGCCAATCACTTAAATGTATTTCTGGATAACTCCTATCTTAAATTAACCTATCACCATTTATCTGTGTATCATCACCAGGCTTTGGCTTACCAGGCAAAGTTCCAGCATCTGTCTCTGACTGGGCTACATGGCTTCTCTTTGACTCTGCCTCTTTTCTCATAGCATTCTGTTTGTTTTCCCGGCCTAGCTCTTTTCTACCCTATTAGTATTCACAGCATAAAGAGGTGAATACCACATCATCTTTTAAAAATTTCTTTCTTTCTTTCTTTCTTTCTTTCTTTCTTTCTTTCTTTCTCTCTCTCTCTCTCACACACACACACACACACACGTGTGTGTGTGTGTGTGTGTGTGTGTATGTATAGTTGTGAGTACACTAATGCTGCCCATAGAAGTGAGAAGATAGATTTTGAGAGTCAGTTTTTGTCTTCCTAGTTGGCACAGGCATTTTCAGGAATGTCTCTTGGTGTTCATCTCTTTTCCTATCTCAGCCTCTGTTCTTTTAATAGGAGTACTTGGTTTGTAGATTCCCATTGTCAGGTTTTTACTTGGATTTTAGAGATCTGTCTTTACCTATTTTACCACACTGGGTGATCAGCATATTAGAAACAGACATTGACTTTACCAACAGGATGCACTCAACAATGAACTGTGACAGCTAATAAGTCATAGAGTGAAAGGCAACACTCACCTATATTTCCTGGTTAATATAGCAAGAGTGTGGCTAGAACTTGCCAGCTGAGAGCAAAGACAACCCAGAAAGCTAAATCAGCTTCAAACCTCTGTAAATGAAGCATCTAAAGTAACTTTTGACCGTAGAGTTACCAATAGTGACTTTTACATTTCAAGGTGGACATAGTATCAAAATAACTCCTAATGGCTCATTATTATAACATAGCTGATGCATCTCTTAACCCTCACCAGAGATGTTGGTGTTGATAAACACAGAGACCCACAACTGGCCTAGAAAAAGAGAATAAAAAAATCTGAAAATTCTCAACCCTAAATGGAATGTGTGTGTTTATACACATACATACATACATGTGTGTCTACCCACATTTGCTTTCAAAGCTTACACTGTTTTCTCTCTCCTGAGAACCCATGTGATAGAAGAATAGGATCCCCAAAAGCTGTTCTCTCAACTCCACCCATCTACTGCTGCATGTAAAACATGGTGTCATTTGCATATGCTCAGACAGAGAGAGACATATACATTCTCCCCAAAATGTAAAATATCTAAAAGGAAAAGAAAAATAAATCTCTTTTCTCTTTAATAAAATTTGTCCTCATGATATCATTTTTTGTTCTATTTTTTCGTATGGGGAGATTCCTGAATCATAAATAAGTTTTTCTGTAAGGATCTTCTGTGAAGCACTGGATGTTCTCAAACCATACTGTGGAGACATGCTTTTTACAGCATTTAACATGACACCAAGGACAAGTAGGATGGCTTGCTTTATGGAAAAACAATGACACATCAACCTAGCACAAGTAAAGATTAATACTGAAGAAATGCAATGTTGTTCCTAAACAACTGGAGTTTCAGAGTTCATTGAAGTTGCCAACACTTATAAACTACATGAAAAGAAATGGAAAAACTACTGATAAAGTTGCCCCCACTTGGCAGGTGATGTATGACTCTGTGTTTGTTCTTTTAAAAAGCATGGAAAAAATGACTTTTTTTTTTCAGTACAATCCATGTAAGTCTAGAAGGTACAAATGTGCTCCTACAAAAGTGATTTTTAATTCTGATTGTTCTTCATGGACGGGCTCTGTGGGAGCCTTCTCAGCTTGGTCGATCACCTTCCTGGACCTGGGGGGAGTTGGGAGGACCTTGGTCTTAGCATAGAGTGGGGAACCCTGATGGCTCCTTGGCCTTGAGAGGGAGGGAGGGGAGGTATGGGTGGAGGGGAGGGGAGGGAAGGGGGAGAAGGAGGGGAGAGAAGGGGGAGAAGGAGGGGAGGGAGGGGGGAGGAGGAGGGAAGGAGATGGAAATTTTTAAATATAAAAAAAATAAACCATGAGAAAAAAAAAAGTGATTTTTATTCAGCAGATAGGTAGGAGAAAAACATAGACATATGTTTTGTTTTTGTTTTTTTTTTTTTTAAGAAATCAAGATTCCTGATTTTCTACGTGGTGTCTCAGCAAAGGAGAACAAAGAAGAGATAGTTTCAGTGTCTCTACTTCCAATCCCAAATCTTTCTTCCAATTTCCTCATCAAAGAAGTCTTGCATTAGATAGAATGCTCTTTCAGCCCTCCACTTGGTTGCAATGCAGAAATACTCTGTGCTTTCTTTTTTTACCTTTCATCCACTAAGACAGTCTCAGTGTATCTTCTGCTGTCCAATATAAAAAATGAATATGCTATATTTACTCAGTGGTTCCTTTCATTATTCCAAGATATTGTATTTCTCTCTTCAAATGTCTTATTTTCTCACTTCTATATTTTTACTTACACTAGTAAGGTAACTTTTACTGTACTTATGAAATGCCATTTTAATTAAAAAACATTCTTCTTAATACAAATTAAAGATTTTGTCCATTGTTAGGTGTTTTAAGTATATTTTGGCATATGCTATATAATTGGGTTGTTCACTAGATCAATTTTTTCTCAATACTTACATTATAGTTAAGTAGACTTGTTTTGTATCATCTACTTCTCTTGAGTTTTGATAGAAACCATAATTGCTTCTAATAAATAAAATATTCTAAAAGTGACAGGTTGTCATTTGCTTCATTAGATAATGATACACGAAAAAAGTAAAGGACTATTACAGATGTAAATTAATTCCCCAAATTTTTGACTTTATGTTAATCAAGAGGTTATTCGTCCTAGTTTAGACTGACCTGAGAAGCCATTCAACAGAAAAAATACAAAACAGACTCTGGATAGTTGGATTTTTTAACGTTTTATTTCATTTGTTTACTTATTGTTAGTGTATAGTAAATAAGCTGAAATACATTCTAACAGTACAAGGTGTTTTCACCCTGTTTGTCTCAGAATGTTTGCTAGTGAATTCTTCACCAGTCAAGATTCTGATGAGTTAGCAGCCTGGGTAATGTCTTCCTCAGCTTTATGACATTGTTATCAGAAAGCCCCTATAAATTATGGTTCAGACTTATAACCTACAGGAATCATGAGTTAAAATATGGGGCGGGTATCCAGCCAGGTGGTGATGGCGCACACCTTTAATCCCAGCACTTGGGAGGCAGAGGCAGGTGGATCTCTGTGAGTTCAAGGTCAGCCTGGTCTGGTCTACAAGGGTTAGTTCCAGGACAGGCACCAAAAGCTACAGAGAAACCCTGTCTCAAAAATCCGCCGCCCCGCAAAAAACATATTCAAAAGCTCTATGGTTTTGGTGAACTGGTAAACTGTTATCTGTCTGAAGATAACTAATAACCATGACACTAAATATATCAAACAATAATGAAAAAGAGAGGTTGATAATTTCTTATGACTTTTAAGGCAGAGATCTAAAATATTATGTTTATAAGAATGATTAAGTTGATATACTGAGCAGCAATCAAATTCTTGCTTTTGTGAAGCTCATCACTGAGCCCTGGATTTCTTATTAATTTAAAATTCAGATGAAGAAAGGAAAGAAAAGTCTAACCTGTGTCTTCCAGTTACATATTAAAAACAGAATGAAACAATCTTTACTGAGACTCACTCATGGAACAAATAGAACTTGCCTTACATTTGTAAATTTCATGTGTCAGGAACTTGAAGTGGGAAAGGTAGAGACAGTTACTTTGTTAAATTATGCTCAGCAATGCAAAAACCAAACCAAACCAAACAAACAAAAACACTAAAAGGATAGGGGCAGCAACACCTTAAAGACGCACCCTGTTACAAGTCCAAAAATTTCTGTTAGAAACTGACTGTGTGTGCCTCTCTTCATTCAAACCTACATGCCATATCTCTGTGGATTCCAAAGTCTAGGTATGTGAGGATGATGGGTTGAGCAGAGAGGGATGAGGGTGAAGCAGAAAAAGATGAAGTGAAAGAAGAAAGGGCCATAGACTTCAGGGAGATGCCTCCAGCAATCTTTTACTTAACATGCAGCCAAAGGCACATGGCAGCACTCCACATTTCTTCATAGTTCAGAACAGAGAACCGTCTACAGGGAGAGGAATTAGGCTCCTTGCCCAGGTGGAGAAATGACAATATTCAAGAGGAGTAGATGAAACCATAAACATTTCTGCAGGCGTTATCTGGAGTTATAGCCTCTCACCTATGCACTGCCTCTTCTCTCTAAGTTAGGTTTAGAACCAGGATTTATTTGACAAATAAAAAGAGAAGGGGAATACAGTCACTCATACACTATACAATTCATTAAAATGCTAATTTTAACTTCTCTGCCTATTTTCAATTTGGAGAGAATCAGCAAAAATATTCGTATCCTTAAAGTAGATACCGTCACATTCTTATGAATTCAGGGAGCCCCTTATCTGTTGTTTCTTTCATAAATTTGTTATTGCTTCCCAGAAATTTCTCCTCCTCATCTGCATTCATTTTCATCCTTTGAGAATCTCATATATCTTACTTCTGAGGCTGCTTCCTTAAGAATGTTTGCATGTTTAAAACTTGAACCCTAGCCCAGAAAGTTTCTGTTGTTGTTTGTTTTTCCTAGAATGTTCCTATTGCTTTACTGGTGGGGGAAAGAAGTTTTAGGTGAAGCTTGACTTCACCCTACTTCCTCACATTTGCAAAAGCACATAAGCCTTGTCTCTGAATGTATTACATGTACTAGCTTTTGGTGTGTCTCTAGGGTTGGGATTACGAGATGGCTGTTTATCATGATTTCAGCGCCATACTATTTGCTGCTACCAATTTCATTTTCCTCGTGTCGAGAGGCGTGCTTGCTTGCATCTCCAGCTCTTCCTGTAAATATAATGATACAGTGCAGCATACCAATCCCTGGCTAAGAATCGTTTGCTTCTCTGGCCATGAGAATTAAATCTTCCCATCTTCCAAAAGGCTCTATAATTTGCCTCTACAGTACATCTACCTAGGCTTTACAATTGTATTTTTACAGTGAAATTTGATGGTGTATGCAAATATTTTAAATTAATTGTCCAATTCAAAATGATTTTACACACACACACACACACACACACACACACATAAACACATTCATTCGGCTAGCATTATACATATCAATAACTCATGCTTCTTTTGCTCAGTACTTTCAAGACTTAGGATATTTGAGAAAAGAAAAAAAAATGACTTTGGTAAAACAAAGTGCTGTATGGTCATTGAATTTTATTGGCTTACCACAGGCTAAAGGATACCACCTAAAATCATTTACTGGAAAATGAGCAAACTTTCTATTCCATACATCTATCCACATGTTAAATTGGTGAAGCCAATAGAGACTCTGCTGTTGTGGGACAATGGTCTGTACCATGTCACTTGTATTTTAAATAAATGCTGATTGACCAGTAGCCAGGCAGGAAGTAGAGGCGGGGAAATGAGGATTCTAAGAAGAGCAAAGTTTCAGTCTGAAGTCCTCACCTAGACAGAGCCAGACACAGAGCAAGCAAGATGTGACTGCCTTGCTGAAATAGGTTCCAAGCCACGTGGCTAACACAGACAAAAATTATGAGCTATTATAAGTTATGCGTTAATAAGAAGATTGAGCTAATAGGTCAATTAGTTTATAATTAATGTATACCTTTGTGTGTTTCTTTGGGACTGAATGACTGCAGGATTGGGTGAGACAAAAACCTCAGTCAACCCTCTGCCATGCTCCAAGCATGCATTTCAAGCTCAGCCTAAGGACTCACACTGAACTGGCCACATGGACAAAAATCATGAGAGAGTAAAGAAGAGTTTCAAGGGGTGAGAGTCAGTAGTGCATATCCCTTCTATCCATTCCATTAGAGCTTGGTCACAAGTCAAATCCCCTGCAAAGGGATTGAGAAATGGCATCTAATTGGTAACAATTTTATACTATGGAAGGAATGTACATATTTCTGAAAAACTAACATCCAATTTATTTATTTTCTCTAGTGCCAAATCAGATATTATTATGTACATTGGGCTAAATAGACTCCATTATTTCAATTCTTTGAATACATGCTCATGCATCTATTCAGTGTGCTTTATGTACTGTACATATTTAAATGTATATAGTGAAGTGTAAACAAAAATCTCTTGACTTTGGATTGTCTGGCATTTCAATTTGTTTTTGCCCTCTTCTCAAGGTTATCACATTCAGCTAGTTCTTGTAAATCAGATTCATAGTGCAGTCTGTCATTCTTATTACAAGGTAGGTGAGGTTTTCATAGCATTTTCCCTACATTGTTTCAGTAAAGGCAAAGAAACTGAGACAATTTATTGGCAAATATACAACTTGCATTATGCAGGATTAATTTATCATGTGAACAGGCTTAACAGTGCTCATTAGTATAATCACCCTTTGCTGTAGGTAGTGACTAGTAATAATAGATTAATAATTATATGTTAATATGTTTTCTAGAAATTACTTAAGTAAATAACTACTTGACATTCAGATATACCTGTGGGTAACAGAGAAATCACCTCTTTTAGAGGAAAGAGTGAAGTATTTTTTTAAAAAATTAATATAATTATTGATATATATTTTATATATATGTATAATAAACTCATGTTCTCGGTATTAAGGTATACCTGCCACAAAAATATACCATGCAGCAATTTGATTTTAGGTTATTTGCTTCTAAGTCTCAAATTATTGTTTTCTACTAGAAAATTTCCCAGCTAAATATGCACTCTAATTAATAATAAGCAGAGATCAAACATTTTTTTAAAAAATTGAATGACCTCACATCTGTTTCCTACTGTAGGAAGAACATACACAGAGTCTCCAGAGCTTCATATAAAAGGAATTCCCCCCTTTATGCTAGTATTTGTTATTTAAAAAAATAAAAGACAATTTGTCCCAACTTCCTTCGCAGCTTTTCCTTTTCTGATTTATATGTCTCCCACAACAAAAATGCTCTTATGTGCCTCACTTACTAATATTTTACCCATGAATCTGTTTACTCAGAGGTAACTAGGAAGCCTGATGCACAGTTTGGTAGTCTGCATCATGTGCATAGCTACAGTTCATTTAAGTGACAACACGCTAACAAAGAGAGCTGATTTGTTACTTAGTTAATGTGAAATACCACCTGCTGAAAATGATGACTTGAAAATCGTCATGGAGTGGTTCAGAGAGATGACTCAGCGGGTATGCTCAGGTTCTTCCAGCTTAGCTGTGAGTTCAATCCTCAGGACCTACATCTTGGGAGGGGAGAACTGACTCCTGAAAGTTTTCTAAACCTCAAAAATGTGTGTGCCCCATGTGTGCACCTGTATTCCCTGAGTAGCCATGCCCTTGTGCCTGTGCATTGCAGCTGCATAGTATACTGTTTAAAATGGAATGACTGCTACAGGGTAATCAACCACTTTCTGATTGAATTCACGGCCATCCCCACAGCGAATAATTCATACCTGATGTTGTAAACTTAGTCAAAAGCCCAAAGCTGAAGGTGGGAGGGCCCTGAAACCTAGCGGGAGGAACCTATGATTGTTACTTTGCTAAATGGTTATGCTGTCAAACTACATTCTAACGTTTTATGTTTCTACCCTGAGACTTGGGCTGCTCTCAAACTCGAGCAGAGATGCTCCTTCTTGCAATAGGCAGCAGTCAATGAAGTGATATAAGCAGACAAAGTGTGACGAAGAAGTGAACGTGAGTGTTCACTCATGGAAAATCTTTATCAAACTTTCCTGGGGCCAACATTCAGAGAACATTCTGGAAAAGGAGGTGGGAATAATGTCAAAGGAAGCAGAGAGATGAAACCAATTATGCATTGCGAATGTGTGGTGTTTTTAACTGACACTAGATATAGAGTTGTCCTTTTCTCATTAACAACAGTATTCATATGTGTTCTTTCTCAAATTCAGCTCAGAACATTCACTGCAAAGATAAGTATTAGGTAAAAATTAGCAGGGTTTATTTGCCATCATTTTTCTTGACTCTTCTTAAAGAATAAATGAAAGTTTTGTGTCAGCTGCATTGACAGGCGAACAAAAGTAACATCAGTTGTGAAATATTTAAATTCTTTGCACACTTCATGACTTTAATTATTCATAACTTTATTCTAATTTTATCAATTCTGAATTTTGTATGAACTACAAACAAATCTTGGAAGCCCTAAATGACAACAAATCCTGGTAGTGGCTTTGTAAAGTTGCCATTTGACCAGATTAAACTAAACGTCTCATAATACCCTTAAACCTTAGGAAAGAATTTAATGGTGAGAGGAAGTGAAGAAACAGTTCATATATATTAAATCAGTACATATTATCATGTATATCTTGGCTCATATTTTTACGCAAGAGAGCAAGAGGGAGTTGATGAAATTTCCTGGCTCCATCTCAGGTACTTTATGTGCAAATTCAGTTTCAGGAAGATGGTTCTGGCTTGAAGAGGAACCACATGCAATCAAGGTCATACTAAAAATATACATGAGATTGAGCTTATACTTCTAAGTGATAGCTTCCACTAGTGGGCTCCTAATCATTCTTGTTCCACTTTTCAGGTTGAACTCTGGCAAATTGGGCACAAAATAAGCAGAGAATGAATGGATGTCATTCCCTGAGCCTGTCTGGGATTGTTAGGTCTTATCAGCTGAACACGTGCTCATGGTTGATCTTGGTCTTCTATGCTGTTAAAATTTTGACTTTCAAACTGTGTAAAATTTGTAAAATTTATAAGTTTGTGTTTTTAATGTTACTATTTTCAAAAATTTAATTGGTATTTTATCAAACATTTAAATGAGTACAGAATGTTTTTGAATGAAAATTTTAGAATGTAGGGGAAAGTGCTCTGCACATTACCAAAAAAGAAATGTAAAATCCAACCAAGCTATAAAACCTTTGATCTACAATTTGTCCTGCACACAAGATAGAATAGGGCAATGTTGGCACAGAACTGTAGGAATAGCCAACTAATGTCTGATTTCATTTAGACCCAAGTTCTGAGACGAATTTCATACCTGACACTGCTTGGATAAATAAGAATTAAAGACTAGATATCTGAGAGCAGTTAGGTAAAGTCAAACAATACTGGTCTCTTCAATAAAAGTATCAGTATAATGACCCCTAATGATAATCTGCTATGATCATATCAATGCCTTATAATCATCATCAGAGACGCAGATATTCCTTCAGTGGATGGAAACAAAAATAGGGACCCACAGTCCTACACTACATGGAGAGAGAGTTGTAAGAACACAGTAGAATGTCTCCATCTAACCCCTCCCCTCAGAGTTCAGAGAATCCCACTGAAGAGGAGGCTTGAAGACACTTACAACCAGAGGGGCTGAAAGAAACCAGGAGAACAAGGCCCTCTGAATCAACAGAGCAAGACTCAGATGAATGCAGAGAGACTGAAGCAGTGTTTGCACCAGGTCCTCTGTGTATATATTATAGCTTTTAGTTTAAAGTTTACGAGACTCATGAATGTATGAATGATTAGGTCACTGGTTCTTGTGCCTGATCTTAGGCTTCTTTTCCTTCTGTTGAGTTACTTTGCATAACTCCAGTTTCATTCTTTCTTTTTTCTTTCTCTCTTTCTTTTGTTTTTTCTTTTCTTCTTTATTTCCTTTTTTCCTTTTATCTTATCCTATTTTATTTTGTTATGTTTGGTTATTATCTCTTGGAACCCTGTTTTTGTCAATGAGACATACAGAAAGGGAGTAGATCCAGAAGGGAGGGGGAAGAAACTAAGAAGGGTAGAGAGGGTAAACTTGCAACCAGGTTATATTGAATGAAGAAAAATATATTTTCAATTAAAGGGAAAAGGAAATTATATTAAAAGTTCATTTACACTCAATATTTTAAAAGTTTATTGTGAATAATAAAACTCGTTATTTTATTTTTATTGGGCTTTGTAAAATGCTCTCAAAGGCATTAGTTGGTATATGTTTAATTACTGAGCAAAGAAACAGCTGACAAAGTCAGGAAATCAAATAACTTTTTAATTGAAACCATTGGTTAAACCCAGAATCCCCAATGTATTTATCCCCTTTCCTCTTGACATATGCTACACAGCTACCACTTATTGCCCTCATTAATGCCATAACTTATCTCTGTGAATATTTTATAAGCTTATATACATACATATATATGATATGGCTTAGAAATATCCAGGAATAATAAAATATATGCATCTTTTTAATTGAAGCAACATGCCAATTTCTAAGTAAAATAAAGAAAACCCCACTTCAAATATGTTATCTCAGCTATTTGCCAACTGGATGTGAGTTTTACCCCATGAGAAGAAAGACATATGTGATACTGTAAACCTGTCCTGAGAAAATTCTATGGCTGAAAATGTCACTGGTGCTTATTATTATTAAGGTAAACAGATATGGAGTCATACCATCTTTTAAGTATACCCTTAGACTAATGCTGCTCTCTGCCTTCATCAGAGAAAAGTCTCTTTGGAGTGGGCAATAGCAAGAGTCAGAGATTCATAACTGTTCAAAATGCTGAGAATAGGTGACTGTTAATGTGTACAGCCCTAAACAAGTTATATAAAGTACCACCTCCAAGACATAGGAAACATATTGGGAATAAAAGAAAAGATGGTAAGAGTTAGAAGATCGGAGGGATCCTATGAAATACTGTCTTCAGGATATAGCATGATCCATATAATCATGAATAAACAGTATCTGTGGCCACCTATATAGGCCCTGTGCAAAAATATAAGATATGAATGTAGGAGGAGAACTTGTTGGGAAACAGAATGCAGTGTTTAGAAGTAGGAAGGGACAAGGTAAAGTAATGCAGAGAATACAATCACAATACATTGCATACACATATGAAATTGTCAAATAGTAAATAATAAGGCAATTTTTAAACTACTAGAAAAACCACCATGAATGCTTCGATAAATGCATGGCAAGTAGATAGATAATGAGATTTTCATGAACAGCAACAAAGGCAGTAAAGTATTAAATTTAATTGTCTGAAGGAATGAAGATAAAAATGAAGCAAACAAGAACAAAATTAAAAAACCCAGGGGCTTACAACTTTTGATCTAGCAAATTTACACTTAAAATGAGGGTTATTATAAATAAAGTAGGCTTATCATACTCTATAATATTAAAAGACTACAGTTTTGTATCTCAAATGTATTTATTTTTCACAATCTGGTAAACTATGAGGGAAAAATACCTAATACTTTCTACCACCCTGACTGTACAGAGTCCTGCAGTTAAGAGCTGAGTTTAAAGATAAATAAATATATATATATATATGAAATATCCACCATTGTTTATATATGCATCAATACTTCTACTGAGGATAAAGGAATCTGGATATTCCTCTCTGCTTCTACATGTGCAGAACAGTCATGTCATTCTGCCTGTTGAATGAGGTTACATATCTCCACACTGAACCAACATAGAAATCCTCTCTGTTCTGCAGAGCAGACCTAATCCAGCAAACTCTTGAATTGGTGTGAAGAGAACTGCTTCTCTGAGAAGCAAACTGCACTTCAGAAAGAATTTGCTTGCATTAGAAACAGTAATGACGCTCTGTGATTACCACTGAAATATTCCAAGATTTGATGTGAGATCAAAACTCTTCAGTAGGTCTCAAGCAGAAAATGTAGAAATATACAATTTACTATACCTTAATGAGAGTATGGCCAACCAGAACAGTTTATTGAGCAGAGGCCAAAGAGCAAAAGAAGAAATTGGTCAAAAATGTTTTTAATAGTCTTTATTTGACATACTGTAATTAAATATTTTCAAAATCCAGAAAGTAATCATTAAGAATTACTTTCTAATGAACATACAATTTTAAACCAATAAAAATGAAAGGAACATTTAAGTAATGAAATTTTGTCTTCAGTTCAAGAGGAGTCAACCAATGCTCAAGGAAAAATACCCTTTATTTTAAAAATAACATTATACATATCTAGAACTCTATTATAGAATATTTCACTGTTTTTTTTTTGCAAATGTATCTGTTATTTTCATTCTGCTGTAGTCATACCAAAGAATTCCACAATTGCACAGAATGGAGTATAACAAAGGTTTATTTATTTGGGAATAAAATCACAGAAAGGGTAGCAAGCCACAGTTCTCTGTACACTCTGAAAACTGGAACCAAATTCACCAGCAAAGAGAGGCAGGCATGTTTTACCTATGGACTTATAGTACATGAGACCATGCCTAACATGGGATGATATCTTAAAGGCTGTTGGCTTAAGGAGTTCCCACAAGACCCAGCCTTTTCAAGAGAGTTCTAAGCCCAATACAAAACTATATACAATAACAACAAATATCAAGTATTGTCCAGGGAAAAGAACTGACAAAACATATGTAAAAGTTAGAATTAAAACCAACATGAACAACATCAAACAAGAAGCATATGCTAAAAGTTTCAATAGTTATCCTATCCTAAGGAGTCTAAATCTTATATTAAAGTGGCTTGGCTACATCATGAAAAGAAAGTGGGACCCAAACCTCAGTGGTTTGGCCCAGTGGGAAACTGCCAAGTCAGTACAACAGGCCAGCTGAGCCAAATTGTGCACAGCTGCACCAGAGGGGTTAGTTCAACTAGAAAGGAGTAGTTCAGCTGTGTGGGGTAGGAGGCGGTCTCTGGCGAGAATCTGGGCAGGTCCAGCAATGGCGTGGTTCCGCTCACGTGAGCACCAATTTGCAGTCATACCAAAGAGTTCCAAAATATCTCAGAATATAGTATTACAAATGTTTAACTATTTGGGGATAAACTCACAGTAAGGTTAGCCATTCGCAGTCCTCTGCCTGCATTGGGAAACGAAACCGAATCCAGTAGCAAAGAGAGCTGCGCATGCTTTTCATCTGGGCTTAAACTACATGAGACCACGGAGTTCCCAAACATTCTGCCTTCCTTGTTATTGCTCAATTAGACTTCTAGTTACTCTCAAAACTCAAAATGTGGCCCTTATTTTATAATTCTTCAAGTTCCTTTCCTTACGTTGGAAATGCTTCCGTTTTCTTTGTCTCTAAATAAAGGCTGCTTAATTCTTTAAGAAAGAATTAAGTAATCATTATTCTAGTAAAGTTTCCTGAGTGAGAACTGATTATTACTTAACTGCACTTCTCTTATACTCATCTTTCCTAGCTATGATCACTTCTTATCAACCCACCCATTTATCTTTTTATTTACTTTATTGTGTGTGTGGATGTGTATGTAGAGATCACAAGACAATTTGGGGGAGTTTGTTCTTTCCTTCCACCACAAGATTCTGTTCATCAAATTAAGGTCACAAGCTTTGCAGAAAGTGCCTTTAGCAAGTGATCCATCTTTTGGTGGTACCTATGTGTCACCTAGAAAGACTTATTTGTCATTGGTAAAAGAAGTAAACACATAACACAGAGATAAAAAGATATGTAGATTAGAAATACATTCTAACATTTAAGTCTTTGTCATATGGCCTTATTGTCATCATATTTTATAACTTGAGTTCAATAATGCTATCATTTTTACTAACATTGAACAATATAATAAACTTTTTTTTTTCTCTGAAAACAACGTGTAACCCTGTGTTTGAATACAGCAAGGCAAGGAATTAGAAAATGAAGACAACTAGTTAAGAAATGTTAACAATTATCATAGAACAAAACATAAAAAGCCAAATCTTCTTCTTCAGTTTTCTTGGTGTAAGTCACTCGTGTTCTTTTATATATAATCATATTTCATGGTATAGGTACATAAACATTCAAAAATACAGGAAATCATGGCTGCATTTTATTTGTCATTTTTAAAATTAATATAAATAAAGTTTTGGAAAATTTATTCTAGCTTTCATTCATACAAAAGTACTCATGTAAACAGATGTAGAAATTTGTTATATAGTTCCAGGGCATTAGTATACTAATTTCCTTTCTTTCTTTCTTTCTTTCTTTCTTTCTTTCTTTCTTTCTTTCTTTCTTTCTTTCTCTTCCTTCCTTCCTTCCTTCCTTCTTTCTTTCTTCCTTTCTGTATGTATGTATGTATGTATGTATGTATGTATGTATGTATTTCTTCCTGTGTTAAATTAGTGCTTTCCTTGAGCATGGGTGTGAAATTATTCCCCGGGGAACTGAAAACTTAGAAAAATGTCTGCCTTTCCCCCCCAACAGCCATCATCTGGCAATAGTTCCTCATATAGTCCGAAGGCTTCAGGATCCCCCTCCCTTGCCATACTGAAAGTTAGATCTTGTGCAAGAAGAACCTCCTTCCAGTAACTGATGGAAGTAGATGCAGAGATTCAAAGATAAACACTGGACCGAGTGCCTGGAATCCCATTGAACAGAGGGAGGAGCAATAATATAATATGAGCAGAGGGGTCAAGACCATGATGGGCATACCCACAGAAGCAGCTGACCCTAGCTAGTGGGAGCTTTCTGATACTGGACTAAGAACAGGGGAATTTGTATAAAACTGAACTATGTTCTCTAAATGTGGGTGACAGTTGTGTGTCTTGAGCAATCTGTGGGGCAACCAGCAGTGAGATCATGTCTTATCTCTAGTTTATGAACTGGCTTTTGGGGGCCTATTTCCTATGGTGGGCTAACTTGCTCAGTCTAGATATGGGAGAGGGATAGGGTCTTGGTCCTGTCTCAAGGCGATGTGATTGACTTCGCTAACTCCCCATGGGAAGCCTTACCCTCTCTGAGGAGTGGATGCCCTTGGGTGGGGTTGGGAGATAGTAAGGGAAGCAGAAGGGAGGGGGAGGGAACTAGGATTGCTATGTAGAACAAGAAAAGATTGTTTAAAAACGGCTATAGACAAATATAACCTGTTTGATGGACAAGTTTGGGTAAATGCATAGCCACCTGGTATCTCATGGTCAGATGGTCACACTATAAGGTTCAAATTGTTTATGACTAATTTTTAAAGAAGGAATTACTATTATGCCCTGTAAAGTGATTTACTTCTTTAATCTTAGTACTCATGAAGCTGAAACAGAAACCTGAGGGTAAGCTTAAGGGCAGTCTGGATGACAGTGAGTTCCAGTCGGCCTTGCGTTACAGTAGGACCTCAGCAGTTAGGAACTCTGACTGCTCTTCTGCAGGACCTGGGTTTGATTCTGAGCATACCCACGGTCACTCACAACTGTAGCTTCCATATACAGGCTGAGAGACTGTAGGTTTGATGGAGGGTACCATCACTTGATGAGTCAGCATTCTGGCTCTCATCAAGGAGTCTATGGGATCCATGTTTGTTTTCATTCATTGCTCCTTGGTATGTTATGCATGCTGCTGGTTTCCAGGATCACTAGGCATCAGCGTGGTACATATATGCATACATATATGTACCACATATACATACATGCAGGCAAACAATCATACACACAAAATAATAATAAAGAGAAAAGAAAAACAACAAAAGAAAGAAAGACACTAAAAAAAAAACCCAAACCCACTAGGTATTAAAGAGAGGAAAACTTCCAGGACATTCATCTAGATGACTGTGCTCTTCCATTGGTTTCTTTTTAAATACCTTCTTCTATTATAGTTATTATAAGTATTAACAGAGATGTCAGCCAACAATATGAATAATACCAACTTGTTCCACCTTAAAATGAAAAGGCAAATAAACAATACAATGTAAAGGAGTTCCCAAATCAGCTAATTGTATTAGAGAAATATTTTAAAATGTAATTTAAATTTCATCTATTTTTATTTCTCTAGCATTTTGTTTACTTTGGTTTGTGTGTGATTTTGTGTGTATATGAGGGTATGTTCGTGAGTGTGTGAGATATGTGTGTATGTGTATGCGAGAGAGAGAAAGAGCGAGGGAGATGTCTATTGCACCTATAAATCCACAGCAACACATCCTACCTGCACTACTCTCCAGAAGTCTGGACACATTACTATTCCACGACGATTGAGGGTGATATCTACTGCTGTCATTTTATTCTTCTGGCCATGGACATCTAGTTTCCCAGAATCATTTTTTGAATATTCTTTGCTTACTCCAGCATATGTTTTTAGTATCTCTGTTAAATATTAAGAGGCTACAGGTACATGCGTGTTCATGTTTGGAGCTTCGATTTTGTTCTGTCAGTTACATGTTTGTTTATATGACAGTACTATATTGTTTTTATTACTATAACTCTGTAATATATCTTAAAACATAAAATTGTAAAATGTCTTAGCCACTTTTCTGTATGCTATGAAAGATACCATTATCAAGGCAGCTTATAAAATAAAGCATTTACTTAGGAGCTTGCTTATAGCTCAGAGGGTGAGTCCATGGCCACCACTGTGTGGAGCATGGAAGGAAGGCAGGCATGATGCTTTGCAGAACTGAGACCTTACATCTATCCATTAACAACAGACAGGGAGAGAAAAACCTTGTGAATGAGGCTTGTGATGATTAATCTCAGTTCTCATCTTGGTGAGACATAAAATCTCCCCTGAGCATTCCTGTGGTAGGTTATTTTGATTCTAATTGAAGTGGGAAGATCTCAGTACTGTGGGCAGCACCATTACCTGGAATGGTATCCAGGACTTTGCAAGGAGAAACTAAGTTACATACAGCCATTTTTATTTCTCTTCTTCCTGAGTTTGGAAGTGTTATGACTAGCTGCTTCAAACTCCTTCTGCCTTGGCCACCCAATCAAATTACAGTTCATTATAATGGGTTATCATTCAGTTGTTGTTACTCAGCTAAATTTCTATCAAAGGCAATTGAGGAAAGAAGGGATTTTGTCAGAACAGCAACAAAAATGAAACCATGATAAGACTGAAAGTATTGATGTATTGATACACTTACCAAAATTATTGGATTAATGCTTTAGCTCCAGTATTATGTTTAGTTTTATACTTTTTGATCAATAGTTAAATGCAGGAATCAGCTAAGATGCTATGCAAAATTACAGTGTCTTTGTTTAGAAAATGAACCCATTAATTTGTGTTAATAGTGGAAAGGATATAGTAGACTGTAAATATGCCTTTCATTTATAACTGACATTCTATAAAAACTACCATAAACAATTCCACAATCAAGATCTACAGAGAAATATTTTCATGTCAGGACTTACCAAAGATACTTTAAGAAGATTCAGTGGATTCATCATGAAGCTCATGCACGCATCTCTGATGTATCACAGGCCAAGTACACAAAGCAAAACCGTAAAATGTTTCTATAAACCCAGAAAAGCTCAGAGGAAATGAAGTATACCCTTCCAGGTGTAATCTTCCAATAGAATCAAACATAACACACTTAATTCCCCTGGCAATGAACTCTGATCACCCATATGTGAAATACTGTCTAGAAACATAGTCACTAGAGATTTCTTTCCCATAACTTTCAACAGAAACAGGTCATTTTGCCTACCAGGTATGAAAATTTTAGCCTCCTGAAACTTCAGTGGGTATTATAAATATAAGCCATATCATCTGAGCAAATCTTTGTAAACAATTAGAAAGTTTTAAAAAATCATTTGTAGGAGTGATGGAAATCATCCCTCAAATACAAGCATCAAGAAACTTTGCCACAGCCCCTCTTCTCATCAAGAAAATAACTACCAAGCTTTCCAGATTTCTTTTCAGATAGAGGAACTGTATCTTTAAAGGGAAATGCTAAAATGTTTATGCAAAGGTGACCTGCTCTTTGAAGAGTCTATAGATTTAAAAAAATGTTATTGGATGTTACTCATAACATCCCTAGGAATAGACTTGGTGAACAGATATTTTTTTAAAAAAAATGGTGCCAGTTGGAATTCATAATCACTTCAGTGAATCTGACTTTCTCATCAGATCAACAAAACACAGACACACAACTCCTCACCCAGTTAATCATTCAGAACCTGGGTACATATAAAGGGATACTGGATCATTCCTAGTTTTTATGTGTTTTTCTCTTCCCAGCTGTGTTAGTTACTTTTAGTTACTTTTAGTTAGTTAGTTAGTTAGTTACTCCTGTGACCATTTCTTTATGAGAAGCAACATAATGGACAAAGGATGTAGTCTGATGTAAATTTGATGGGATATAGTCCATCACTGCAGGGAAGGCGTGACTGTAGGAAATGGAGTTGCTTGTACAGATTGTGTTTGTACTCTGGAAGCTAAGAGTAGATAAGAAGTGGGACTAGCTCCCAACCTACTGATCTACATATCTTACATGTTTAAGCTTCCTAACAGTTCTGAACTATTCCAAAATAGCTCTATAAACTGTTAAAAAACAAGTCTATGGATGAGATTTCATATTTAAACTACAATTTTCCAGAAGTCTCCTTTAACTATTTACTCAAGTATTGTGAAGGAAGTCATGGAGCATGTTGGCAGGAATACTAAACATGTCCTGCAGTAAACTGAATCATTACTGTAGTAGGAAGCCACTTGTTCATTTCAAGGCCGCCCAGAATCTCAAAATAACCAAACAGAAACTGTATTAATTAAATAACTGCTTAGCCATTAGCTCTAGATTCTTATTGGATAACTATTACATATTAATTTAACCCGTCTCCATTCATCTGTGTATTGCCACATGTCTGTGGCTTACGAGCAAAGTTTCAGCATGTCTGTTTCTGGCAGCAGTTCCATGCCTTCTCACTGACTCTGCCCCTTTTTCTCCCTTCCTTCAGTTTAGTTTTTCACACCTGGCGCTGTTCTACCCTATCAGGCCAAGCCAGTTTCTATATTAACCAATGGAATTCACAGCATACAGAGGGGAATCTCACATCACCTCTTCTTTTTGTTTAAATCAAAGAAAGGTTTTAACTTTAAAACAGTAAAATTACATATAACAAAACTGGTATTAAACAAGATTACAGTTACAATATTTATGTCTACTTTATCTTTTATCATAACTAAGGAAAACTATATCTATTCTTCAACTCCAACAAAGATTCCAGAAAGATATAATATTACCTGAGTAAACAGGAAGTGCATTGTAAGCAACTTCTAAAACTCTAGAGTTGACAGAGACATTTTGCAGCATGGACAGTCACCCAAAGATCTTCCGTATCATTGGGGCATCCAATATTCAGCCCACAGACCCATAGTATCCATCAGACTTTTCCATGAAGCAGAAAATTTGAAGATCTGTTCTGCCTTGTAATGGCAGAGTCCATCAGTTGCTCTCTTCTGTGTCCTGCAGAAAAACTGGCAGGCTCTGTCATGAAGCAGAAACCCCAAAGGATCATCTGACCTTTGGCAAGTTCAACTGTCATCTCTTCGTGGGTCCTGCATGTCCAGTTCACACAGCATATCATCAAGCAGTCCAGGCAAGGGCAGTTCCTTGCCCAAATGGCTAACAAGCTCCATGAGGAGCCTCTTCAATGTCTGTCATCCTTTTGAAGTTGATTGGTACTGCCAGAAGCAGATGTGTCTCATTGTCACGAAAAGTCCTAAGTTCTTAAATATTTTACATACCATATTCTGAGGTCTCTGAAAGATTTGAAGAATAACTGTCCAACTGAAATATATCTCTTTATATCTAGAAAACCTAACTAACATGACTACAATTTGACTATTTTAAATGGCTAGCTATTAACCTATGTTTCTTAATTATACATTGGATTTTCAAATGAGCTGAACAAACGCAATACTTTAATCAAGATCAAAAGTACATATATACGGTATAACAAAATTCACCATAAATTTTTATCAATACCAAGCTCCATACCAATGCAAATCTCTATAGCATATCCCCCTTTCAATATAAAGAAATGGTTATAAACAATATTTGAGAATATGTGCATAGTTCTCTTTAAACTGTTTCCTACTTTTTGCAGGGTGAAGTAATTTTTGGGGAGTGTTCATGAAGACCTTTTAGGGTATCTTGGTTCATCAAACCACATTAGTCCAGAAGAAGTCCAAAGGTTTTCATCTTCTGTGGGAACAAAAGAAGAACCTCTTTTCCAAAATAGCATATCTCTAACCCTAAATTCTGAAGTCAAGAAACCTTTAAAACATATATGTTGGTTTAGCTTTGCAGCCCATACAATGAAATGTCTCTCTGTACTTAGCTCCTTCACAGTCAAAAAATTCAAAGAAATACAATATATACATAATCCATACTTTCTGTGTATTTCCATTTTTATGTGGTTTATTTGTTATACTCTATGACTTTTTAATATTTATTTTATTATCTTTATCTCTTTAAAGACATTTATTTTTTAACCCATTTATTTCGTTTTGTAACTATACTCTTATTCTTCTCTCTTCCAAGCCTAAGTACATTTATCCAACACTGTGACACATTTTGAGTTCATTTATGTCTGAATTTGTCCTTATTATGTATCAGTAGTCCTTTTTTTGACCAGGACAGCTTCTTAAAATGCTAAGTGCTTCTTAAAATCCTAAGCAGCATTACTATGATTAAGGCTGCTTTGCCTTTTGGCTCCACCCAATTCACTATGTCAGAGGAGGTCTGTTTATTGCCTGAGAGACATTATCTCCTACCCAGATGCAGTTTCATGTTGCAGCAAGTCTGTTGACATTGGCAACATTTTTACAGTAAAAGAATGAAGGGTATCAAAGCACAGCACACCAATCAGAGCTCAGAAAAATGTGCAATCCTATGGCAATAAAAGATTTATTATAATATTTAAAGCAATTGACACATGCAGTTTTAGAATAGTGGTTTCCTGGGACCCGCTGCCAGCACGCACTCTGACTCTTTCTGGAGGTCTGGCTATGGAATATTTAAATGGGGTTTGTGAGCAGAGTGCTATAACTTGCTTAATGGCAACACAGACCTGCTACAACCTGAAACTCATGATAGGTAAAGCAACAGTATTTTCTGCATGGATATTAGGAATTCATCATAGCTAAGAACGCATGCACACCTGCATTATAACATTGGAGAAAACTTGCAATTACAAAAGAGATGCTCACAGAGCATTTGTCTGGGCCAATGTTGAAATTAAGAAATGCTACATTGCTATGGGAATTACATATTATAAACTAGAAAAATTCAGATGTGATAATTCCTCCTGCATTCCCACTTTTACTTTGGCTGAGTTATAAGATGGATCTGTGCAATGAATTATAGAGCTCTATCATGAGCATAATTAGGTGGTTTTTCTATTGCAGCTTCAACCCCCCCATGCGTTTTTTCTTACTAAAGCAAATCAATACTGCACCCTGGCATCTGCTATGCTCATATTGATCCAAAGATAATTTCCCCCTCAAAACCAATAAGCAGCAAACATAAAAAGTACTCAGCTCTCACCTGGCTGGGACAGTAGCTCAGCAAGCAGCTACCAACTTCAAGCTACTATTTAGATTTGGTTAATTCTGCAAAGCAGGGGATAAAATGTTAGAAACTATTTCCATTAAAAATCCTGATTTTAAAAAAATCAATGTGTGATAAATTCCATAAACACAGGAAAACTTTCCCTGTCAGTTAACTTTCTATGAGCCCAGTGCTTTCCAGTGATGAACCAAATTGCGTTTATTCTTTTTGAAGAGACAATTAAATACATTGCTATATCAATTTTGTTAATAATGAGTAGAAACATCTAATTAGTTCAATAACAAAGTTAGATAAGGGTCAGAAAGACGGCTCAGCAGATAAAGGTACTAATCACTCAATATAAAGAGCTAGTTCAATATCTGAACACACATGTAGAATGGAAGAAATAACTTCTGCAACTTGCCTTTTAACATTCACACTACTATCATGGTACATGAAATATGGGATGTCCTTCTGTATACTGTGATTATGTTTTATTGCCATTGATTAATAAAAAAGCTGCTTTTGTCCAATGACATAACAGAGTAAATCCAGATGGAAAATCCGAGCAGAGATGTACAAAGAGAGTAGGCAGAGTTGAAGAGAAACCATGCAACAGCCAAAGGAGAGAGATGCTGAAACTTTACCTGGTAAAGCACAGCCTTCTGTCGATACACAGAATAATAGAAAGTGGTTAATTAAAGATGTAATAGTCAATAAGAAGGCTAAGATAATAAGCCAACCAGTGTTTTAATTAATATAGTTTTGTGTGATTATTTTGGGTCTAGGTTGCTGAGAAATAAAAAAACAGTCTATATACTACACTTCTGTATGCTGCAAATATGTTATATTTTCATTGGTTAATAAAGAAGCTTATTTGACCAAAAACCAGGCAGGATAGAACAAGGCAGGAAATTAAAGAAAATATAAGGAGAAAAGAAGGTGGAGTCTGGAAGACGCTAACAGTTGCCAGAAAAGCAAGATGTGAGGTAACAAGCCACAAGCCCCATGGTAAAATATAGACTATTAGAAATAGGTTAATTAGGTTGTAAGAGTTAGTTATTAATAATCCTGAGATAATAGGCCAAAAAATTTGCAATTAATATTAAGCCTCTGAGTGGCTATTTTAAAAGTGGCTATGGGACTGGGTGGGACAAGGAACCTCCAGCAATATACATGTCCCTGTGCACTTACACACACACACACACACACACACACACACACACACACATGCACACACAGAGAGAAAAAGAGAGAGATACTTTCTCACATACAAACAAAACACAGCATTTTAGATTTCTCCTCTTCTCTAGTTCTTTCACTCTTTCTATCTCTTCTTTCTTGATGATTCTTCAGGCTTAGAGGGCTGTTGTCCTGTGTAGTTGTCCAATTTAGGGTTGAAGAGTCCCCAATCTCTTGTTTTTCCTAGTTTTGTATCTGTGACCACCAAAATCCTCTGGGAAAAAATGCTTCTCTGACCAAATGAGAACAGCAATCATCTACAGATATAAAGAAAAAAATTGACAACATCTTGACATCATGTCCAATAAGCAACCTAATGAGTGAAGTAGGTTGCTCCTTGGTTTTCTGATCTCCCTTGGTATGGGCTGTGATCCAGTTCACAGTACCAGATTAAGCTGTTAAAAGAAAAAGCAGCCATCTTGATAAGGGAAGAAGTGCATTTAAATTAAAATGAATTTCAGTGGGATTTGAGAGATTTAAATATATATACAAAAATTTCTATAATATATGCAATGCTGGGGATACAACATTTTAAAAATCAATGGCATAAACTTTACAAAATCCTAGGCTTGGTCACAAAGAACATATTTACTTAATAACCTAAAAGATAAAACCTCACATTAGGCTTTTGGTTATATCTTCTTATAAGAGATGGGTGACAAACTCTGTAAAATAGAAAGTCTGTGAAGCATTAATTTAATGTTTAAGATTAATAGTTGACAGAAATGGTGATTACTTTTTATAAGATATGACAGTTCCATCTTAGTCACTTTTGCTCCTTCACACTTTGTTCATGGAATCAGCAGTTTTGTCCCAAACTGTATTTTTACAAGATAATTATTTTTAGAAAACTGTGATGCTTATTTGATTATTTGTGACTTTGCTTTATAAATGTCCTCATATCCAAATTTTGGTTATTAATACTATGTTCCCCAAATATGTGAAATAACAAACTCACTGACCTAATTTTTTGATTTTTGAATATCATCAGAAGTTACAGTCATAAGCTTAGCATTAAATGGAAGTGAGGAGGTAACTGTTGGCTAAGCAATTGCTACATGAACATAAAGAGCTGTGTTGGATAACAAGCACTCATAAGAAACAACAACACAAACCAAAATAAAACAAAACTAATAGCAAAACAAAATCTCATAACTCTGTAGCTCATAAATCTCAAAAGCTTCTGCATAGGTAAGTAAAAGTTTGAATTATGATGAAATCCACAGAATAAAGAAAAAATTAGAATGGAAATCTATTAACAAGGTTGTTTGATACAGTCTCAAGGAACCATATTACTTTATACTAATCTGTAAATATATACAATGCCTATAAATATACATTCGATATATACACAACATACACATATAACACACACACACATATATATATATATGCTAAATGAGTTTGTTCCAATTGGTCTGACAAAATTTCTTACGAAAACCATAGACTACAAAATTCTGTAACATCAGGCATGAGAAACCTCCATTGAAGTGATTGGTTATGGGCATTCAAGTTATTTTCAAAATAATACAGATTATTTCTTTTGCCTTTGGTTACCCCTGCAAAGGTCAAAGATCAGTGAAGTCACTGAGCACTCATCACGCAGGATACTGTGGCCAGTTTGAACAGAAAAGTCTCCTTCTCATATAGTTTTCATAGTACTAGAAAATGCTATTCAAGTTGCTCAGGGAGGGAAATAATAAATAGTCCTATCCAGCGGTGACACCTAAGAATCACCACAGTTACCAGGTGACAAGACATCCATAAAGGTGCAATAAGTAGAACTAACATACGTGGGAACCAGAAGATGTATAATTGGACTTAAGACCCACTCAACAAGAAGGAAATAATTTCTTTTACCAAAAACCAAGCTAAGTGTAAAGGTAGTTGAATTTGATGTATCTTAGAAGAGAATCTACCAACACCACTTGGATAAACTAGCGTAATTCCCAACTACATACTGATACCCACAGATGGGTGTATCTATCACCCCTCAATAAGGAAACTTGTGTTTATAACAACTGTAAACCAATGCAGAAACCAAAAACTGAGCACAATGCTTAGGTCAATAGATTATTAAGACCCAGCACTGGTGGGTACATCTTCAGCACAGGTCTTTCCTGTCTGTTTCAGGAAATATTGCAGAATACGGGACAGAATGTTTGCAGAGGCCAGAATAACAGATATTCTGTCTCCTAGATATGGTTGTATAAACAATACATTGACTCTGACAAAATCAATAGACATGGTATTATAGAAGGGGAATTATCATAGGGTCCTTCCCTTATCAAAAGACATTCAGGCACTCTTGTCTGTGAAGAGAAGGAAAATTAGCCTATCCCAGGGATTAGTTCTCCAATTTGTTACATAATACAAAGTTGTCAACCCTGAAACCATGAATACACAAACAATAAAAAGTGAAATTTGAAGATGGTATTTATACATTTGTGACTGTTTATGTATATGTTTGTGTGAAATGATAATAATCAAAGAAAATGAGGTTATCAGTTTGAGAGTGAGGAGGGAACATACAAAGGAGAAAAGGGAAAGATAGAGTTATATATGTGTGTATACACAAACACACACACACATACATGAGGGAATTCAGGGTTTAACAGAACTAGAGGGAAGACATGTTTGATTGACCCTTGAAAGTCACCAAAGAATATCCCCTGAGTTATGAATTTTGATGAATATGTAGGAGTTATACTCAGTTCATCCAGAAGAAGAAGTAGAGAAAGGAAGCTTCCATCAGAAGGTACACCTTGTGCAAAAACCTCAGGATGAGCCATCTGAGCCAGAGATGTTCACATATTTCTCTGTACCCACATAAAAAGTCAGTTCTTCTGGAAACCAGACGATTGTCTGACATTCATTCTAGGCTCCAACAGGTCTAGCTTATGAAAACACGGAGTTTCAGGCAAGCTGGGTATTCTAGGAATCCAGTGCTGGGCAGTTCTGAAAGCCTGTCATGGGAGATGGAAGAAAAGGGCTGTTTTGAGGAAAGCTTGGTTGGCAATGAAGGCTGGAGCTGTTTTATGTCCTTCCTTCTGCTCCTGGTTCCACCCTTCTCTTGTCAGCAGATGAACAAAACACTAAGAAGCATCTTTGGGGCTGATAATACAGATATCCCACTCCTATAGGTTTACTAATTCTATATTTTTGTTTTGACACAGGATCTCATATAGATAGCCTAGGCTGCCCTCAAAGTCACTCTGTAGCTAGGGATGACTTTGAAATCCTAGTTTTCACTTCTTAACCTTTTGGCTAAGATTAAGTGCAGCGTTAAATATATTTTAAGTAAAATGTATTTTAAGAGGGAAAATATAAACAGACAAAGTGATGTACATTAGTAAATTCCAGCACTGTTAAGGCCTGGACAGATCCTTTAGACTTGATGGCCATTCAGTCTAGTCTACTTGGGTAATTGTAAGAATACAGTGAAACACTGTTTCAAAAAACAAGATGGATCTTGAAGAATGAAATCTGAGGTATGACCTATCTCTGACATACCCAAACACACACATGTACCTCTGCACAAAAGTACACATATATGCATCTGGAAACATATGATCCCACATGCATGTGCATATACTCGTAAATACCAAGTCTTAGGAGGCAGCAATATCAACTGACTGAAGGACTTATACAAAGCCAAACTTACTAGAAATTTTGACAAAAGCTTATAAAAATAGTGAAGCTAACGTACATTGTTTTCAGATAACTAGCAATAATCAAGTGTATCTAATGGGCAGAATTTATGAGAAAGAATGTCACTGAGTAATACTTGGTTGACTCTGGGGTTGCCGGCAGCTATCACCCACAACTGCATTCTAAGCCATTACTGAGATTTCACAAGAACCAATCACTTAACACTGCATAGAATGCCCTGGAAAGGAAAGAAACAGAACTCAAGAGGTCATCAAGGTAACACACCTGAAAGGAATTTATTGACCCCAGAGAAAACAGTGAATTGGAAGTTCTGAAGGAAATCATTGCTTAGAGAACTATTTAGACACAGGAAACTGATACTTAAATATTGATTCTAGGCAGTTTTATGAGGATAGAAAAATAATCAGTTCCAATTATGACATTTCAATATATTCTCTCTATTCATCATTTCATTCCACAAGACTTAATGAAATATATGTTTAAAAGTCTTTTTTAGATTATTATTATATGTGGCAATATCATCTCCTGACAATCATGATAAGGTCTTCAACAAAATGCAAAGCTAATACAAGAGAGAGAGAGACTGCTTCGACAGAAGGAAATCCCCACTCCAAGTACATGTCGTAGGAACACAGGATGAGTCAGAAGCAGAGATTCTGGATGCCTTGACACCAGGAATTTAAGTTTAAATGTCTTAATTTCTCTGTCCCCATTTTATGTGAGCTGACTTCTTTGATTTTCTATCTATTTCTTACTGTTAAATGCTATTAGTTTTATCGGACATATTTCTGATTTTTAATATGATCATTTTGAATTCCCAGTCTCTATGAACAACTTTCTTAAAAGTGCAACCCATATCTTATGAAATATCAAATAAAATTAATGTGCTTTTCCCCAAATATCCCCTAAATACATAGAGACAATGTAAGCAGAGATGCATATATGTGTTCCTAAGATGACAGGTAGATAGGTACTTTCATAAAGAAGCAATTTAAATCATTATTGTGTTTCAAAGTTTGATCTATATTACCCGACTTCCACTGTCAGAGAATGACAAAACAAAAGGAACGATTCTTCAGAAATGAAGATTTTACTCCTAGGCCTATTTTATATGTTCTGAAACATTTTGTACATTCAAAGGACAATTAGAAAAATGAAGAACAATTAAAGCAAACATGAGCTGTTTTGACAT
This sequence comes from Arvicola amphibius, assembly GCF_903992535.2. Lineage (NCBI taxonomy): Eukaryota > Metazoa > Chordata > Mammalia > Rodentia > Cricetidae > Arvicola > Arvicola amphibius. The sequence goes on from NC_052057.2 coordinate 102,735,363, forward strand.
TCTGCATGATTCACCATCCAGAAATTTCTAGGAAATGTGAAATTAAATTAACTCTTAATTTTCGAATTGAGTTACATGTTATAATATCTGCAATAAATAAAAATCTCAAAAAGTCAGTGCCTAAACATATATGTACTTCAAATATTCTTTTTGTCATTTCTCTGGTCATCCTTGAGTATCTTCCTTATGGTTTTAAAGAGACCATAATGTGATAATAAAACCCAAGGATGGTTACTCAATAGCAAAATGAAAGACTAAAGACCACAACTGCAATTAATTCTTTCAAGAAGCTAGTCAAGTTGGTTGTGTTTTTTTTACTACAAAGTAAATAAAAGAAAATGGAAATCATAAATAATTTTTTATTGGAAAGAAAAAATAAATTTGGAATATTCAGTCTCCTCCTGCTGAGGTTTGCCACAATAGAGATGGTATTAGTTAACGTAGTCTACTCATAATTTTGGTATATGGTTATGTAACAATTAAAATTATATATGTTGATGGAGATGAGGTTCTACTTCACAATACATTTCAATTAATATTTTCAAAAATTCTAAAATTACCTTTTACCCAATCACAACCTTTATATCTTATCATTTTCTTTCACCAAACTTGTGCTTATTAAAATTCACAATAAACTCATGCTTTTGGTACAGTAGATATTACTGGTTTCACTATTCTGAGACCAGAAGCTATAAAAATCAACAGTGTGAGGTATAGGCACACGACTATTCCTTAGAATGAGAACATATCATTCATTAACTCTGATATTTTACATCTTCTTTTATTGTGACTAAGACATTTTTATAAGGTAAATAGTCAGCAAAATAAGTTTTATATACTACATATCTATAACATATCTCAATATTTTGACTTGTATTTCAACTTAGATTTTCCTTTTATTGTTTCATATTTCCAACTGAGCTTTTTAGATGAAAGGAGATCTAATCTAAGTGAGCAAAACGTATTGCATTTACAGGATGAAGTTGGTAGTATTAGCATTAAAGCAATGTAGGCATAAACATTGAGTGCTCCAAAAATGATACTAGAAACCCCTGGTGCTTAAATAGTAGTGAAGGAATCATACAGTCGATGTCATTTGAACACTGAATTCACAAAGGCAAGATGGTTTTACTTCTTTTGTCCTCAAACAGTGTCAATATTGGCTTTTTTACAATCCAACATTATATCTGTATTGATTATTTGGGAATTTCACATAATGCACCCAGATCACACTCACTTCTGATTCCTCCCAGGCCTAACTTCTTCAACCTTGTGATCTCCTCCCCCACAAAAAAAAAGGAAGAAAGAAAGAAAGAAAGAAAGAAAGAAAGAAAGGAAGGAAGGAAGGAAGGAAGGAAGGAAGAAAGAACGAAAGAAAGAAAACACCAAGTCTATTTTATGTTGCCTATACATGAACTGTACCATAGTTAAATTCCCAGTGGTGAGCACCTTGAAGAAGACTGAGTCCTTCTCCAGCCCCAAACCAACCAGAAGTCATCAACTGTGAAGACACGCACTTCAGCATCTCTATTATAATTTTTAAAAGTTCTCTTCAAAGACTTCCTTTCTACACTGTTTCTTTATTGGGTGCAGCTTCCAGGGAATGACACAGATGCCTTCTATATCTTTCATTCTCAAATGTGAGTTTCCAGTCATTGATACCACTCTATGCCCCTAGCCTGGAAAGTGTGGGAGAGCCAGCCTCATTCAAATGCAAACTGAAGAACTAGTGCACTGACCAACTCAGAACATGCAGGAGATTCAGGGCTTGGATTTGGCCCACCCCAATATCTACCCAATACATGAGTTAATGGAGTGTGCAAAGGGGCCAGTCCTGAGGAACCATAGCCACAAGATCTCCCTGATTGGGCAACAGCAGTGTATCAGAGAGGGGTTTCAATGACAGTCCTGTCATGATGGTTAATGCATATGTAATGGAGATTGGCAAAGACATAGGACCAGAGTGGTACATGCCAGCATAGCACCATACAACCATGGATCCTATTTTGTGTTCTCAGCTATTTATGAACATGGTACCTACCTTAGACTGTGACTTATATACCCAGTGACTCAGCACTGCAGAAAACTAATTTTCCCAGAAGATGTCAAATGAAAAGCAACTTTATGGTTAGGAGTGGGATTTTGTGTACAATTTTTCTGATCATTGTTGAGATTTTTTTCTGGTTTACCTGTATGTATGTTTTGTGCTTGTTGCTTCAGTCTCTTGAGTTCATATGTACATCAGTACTGTTGTATCAGGAAGATGCTATTTTCTTGGAGTCACCCACCACCTCTGGTGATTTTTTTCTTTTTAGTCTTTCTGATTACTTTTCCAAATAGATCCCTTGACTTTGAATGGAGGAATTTGATAAAGACATTCTATTTACGAGACATTCTATCTCATGGAGTGGGCCTTAAATCCAATTAAATTTTGGTTGGTTACCCCTATAGCATTTTTAGCACTATTGCACCAGTGTATTTTTTAGGCAGGTGTCTCTTGTAGGTCATAGCATTTATAGCTAAATGAAATTAATAATTACTTTTCTCCTCCCATAACATGCAGAATGTTGTCTAGCACCATGAACAATAGTCAGGAGGGAACTGCTGCAGGAAAGTTTACCTTCCTATTGGGGCATGGCCTCATAGACTATTTACCTGGATGCCATCCATTGTTCAAGCAGAGAATCCTGATTTGTAAGTTTTCCCTCTAAGTAAATAACTGTCTATCTCTCAATTCTGACCCAGTGTGAGATTTCTTTTAAGAGCCCAATATCTCTGCCTTCAGGGTCAAGCTTCCAGATGGAATTAGTTTAATTTCTTTATATTTGGTGATGTATAAAAATTGTTTATTTTGCTATAGGGTCCAACCATCAAGTTATGGGAAATAAAAAGCAATAACTTAGCAATGTGTGTGAAGTTTGGGACAGGTGGTCTATGAGATCTCTTTGGTCAACAATTAAGAAAATAGAACTGATTCCTGATGTTGCAAGTGTTCGTGGATGCTATAAAAAGTCTAGCTGGGACATTGTCTCTTCCATTATATGGTAATTTCACTTCATTTCCGTGTGTGTGTGTGTGTGTGTGTGTGTGTGTGTATAGTAGTAGTAGTAGTAGTAGTAGTAGCAGTAGTAAGCTTCTAAAGTAATAGGTTTTCATATGACTTTTCAAAAGGACTTTATTGTTAATTGTTCTTTACTATATGTCCTTCACACTTGATTCCTACCCCATTCCAATAAATCCCCCTTTTCTAGTTTGTTGTTCTGTGATAAACAAGTTGGCATTATTTAAACATGTACTGTGAATAATTAGAATTGCCCTGCTCCTATGTTTCTTGTCCAAATGGAGTCAAATGCTTGCTTACAAAATGTCTCTGAAAAATTACTATTTTATGCCACACAGAGTAACTTTGACCAGGGAACAAGCTCTCCACAATGCATGCATTCTGCTTAAAAAAAAAAAGCCTTAAAGAAAACATTCTTCGCTGGTAGTAAAATAAATAACTTCTTGTGAAATTTTGCCAATTAATTGCAATTCCACTTCCAGTAAATAATTCATTCATATGATGATCTGAGGAGGCTTAAAGAAGTTTGAATTAAAAATTAACTCTAGTTTTAAAAGTCACCTTGTAAAAATTGCTGTTTGTAGGTTTGATTGTATGCTATTGAAAATGCTTTAGAATACACACAAACTATTTACTGCAAACTTATTTTCTGACTATTTTTTCATGAAAGAACAATCCTTTTATGCATATCATCATGCATAATGATTTATTGCTTACCAAATAGACCTTGGAATACTTTCATGTCAATACAAAAGAAATCTTTTCTCTAGTCTCTGTCTTTCTCTTTACAAGGTTATTGTGTCTGATTTTAGACATTCACTACTCTTTGTTTAATGAGTTCCCGAATGATGGATATTTATTCTGTGGATGTGCAACTTTAGCTTGAGCATTTTTCTAATACTGATAATGAACACGTTTTTCATTTGAATACATTATATCTCAATATCAACAGGATAAATTCCCAGGAATGTAATTTCAGGATCAAAGGGTATTTGAGCTTAGAATCCTGTTTAACTATAATAGACCTCCATAAAGACTGTATCAAGTTTACTATCATAAAAGACTATATAGGAATTTATTTTAAAATTTTGATGTAATTTTCAGTACAAATTAAACATAATAAAATTGGTAAAAATTTAAATTACATGTTCTATTATTATAGAACCTTTTATAATATATAGCATAAATTTTAAGACTTGTTTCTAAAATCTTCATGTTCACATGTTTTGTCTACTTTATTTATGTACTTTTTACTTTTTCTAATCCTTTATTTTATTTTATTTTACTTTGGTTTTTCGAGACAGGGTTTCTCTGCAGCTTTAGAGCCTGTCCTGGAGCTAGCTCTTGTAGACCAGGCTGGTCTCGAACTCAAAGACATCTGCCTGCCTCTGCCTCCCGAGTTCTGGGATTAAAGGCGTGCACCACCACCACCCGGCTCTAATCCTTTATTTTAGATTTTTAGTCATTAACTAATGTTGGCAACAAACATTTGACCTATTTTCTATAAAGCTTAAATTATTTCCAAAATTCTTGTATCTTTTTAGAAATTTCAAGCATAGTTTAGTGGGTTTATGTCTTCAAAATCTGAAGATGCAATTATGCTGAATTGTGTGTTCATTTGTGTGTGTATAATGTGCATGCACATGTGTGAATATGTTTGAAACATTTGAAAATATTTTCTTAATTAGTGTGTGGGATGAATCCAACTAAATTGAGTTTTCCAATTTGTTCTTTAGTTGTTAAACCTTTGGGTATTGAATTGCTATCATTTCCTCAATGATTTCACACAAAGGCTCTTGTTTGTGTTGCACAGTATCTTTGTCCACAAAACTCTGCATCCTCATGATAATTTTCAGCATCTCCTTCGGAATATATCCCTTTAATTAAGTTTTATGTCACTTTCTCTGTCGCATAATATTTTTCTATGCAATTTTACTTATAAATCTTTAGAGGAACTAACATAATAAGATGAAGTTACTTATTTCTTCCCTATGTTGAACTCAACCAGCAAATAACACCAATGAACAAAAGACATCTGTAGAGTTATAATTGCACTTAGTTTTGAATATCAATGATTTCTTCCCATTCTATGTCTTGTAAAGGAGAAGATTAGATTTGGAAGAATAAAAAGGAGAATAGATAAGATGCAACTCCTAAGTGATGCCTAAATATGTAAAGATGGAAACTGATTTTTAGATCTAGGGAGGTTTGTAGCAAAATGGGCACACTGCAGCTGAACAACACATACAAGCATCAATATGCCTGTGTCCAAATTCTCTCTTCTCTATCACTGATCATCCATTGCTACCTGATCCTAAATTCTAGACAGAGGACTCTGGTTAGTCTCGCTTTATGGATGGTACAGTATCCCTTGATAGCCACACCCTGACAACTGTAGAATATTAATATACAGAAGCAATACAGAAAGAAACTTTTCAAGGACACACTCAACACATCCAGGGGAGAACTATTTTAACAGAGAAGCTTAGTCTAGAAGGCTCAGGAGTGCTGCATTTATGAATTACAGTCCCTTTCTTATTAGTAATTTCAGTTCCGTGTGAGTTACTGTACAAGTGTTACGTGTTTTCTTTATTAACACTGTTAATCAACAGCTATTCTTTTTACCATGGATGCGTTCAGTTAAGTGCCTTGTACTGTGATTTGTTCAAGGACAAGACCTGATGAAGTCTGAGCTGAATGGAACATAACTTTCATGTCTTAAACGGATTTATTACACCCATCGCCTATTCTGTGTTGTAATGCCTTTTTAATGCCCAGGTGATTTTTGCTACATTGCAGGAATGTGTAGCTTATCAGAAAGTCCAGGTAGGATGAATGGACCTGAAATTCTTACTTTCTTTGAAAAAGCCTTCTACCAAGGTTCTCGGCTACAAATCAGTCTCTATGACATCTGCCTGATTCAACTGGATTCAACATCTCTATGATTACTGTCCTTCACATCACATCTGCAGATGGGGCTATGGCTTAGTCTTTCAATTCATCCTCCTTCCTTTGCTGATTTCCCAATTTGCTGGGCAGGGTTTTAGTGTGTCAAAGTAGAATAATATACTTCATTATATTTGAAGCATGAGAAAGCAAAATAAATATTGACTGTGTAAAATTAAAAGCAAAGACACACCAAGCACCAAATCTCATCCTGTCTGCAGCTTGCAAATGGCACAATAGTGAGTGATGTTCTTTGGCATTTGTGAGTAAAGGACAGAACAGATGGTAAACTCTCATTTGAAATTAAAAGACAGAAAATATTTACTTAAAAGAATTGTGATGCCAAGATGTAATTTATTCTGTGATGGGGCCAGCGTGTGTTGGATGAAGTTTAGTCTCAACTAACACGAAATAATAGAATACAAATTGATAGGCCTTCATTTAAGTGTATTTTCATTAATAAATTCACACTGACAGAAGACTCTCCATTACATCTGCCCATGCATCACCCTGAAGTGTTAAGCACAGCATTTTAGACTCAGTTAATGCCTTTGATTTTTGAAGAAACATTCTGCACAAAAGCTTGCCACCAATTATTAGTTATCGGATTTATGTTTGAAAGAAAAGACAACCTTATTTCATTTGAAGCCTTCAGAAGTAATATATTGAACTTGATATACTCGGTGAAGAAAGATTAAAACAAAAGAAAAATTTTCAGTCAGTACATCAAGTGACATCAGAAACATTAAATATCTTAGTTTATGAGGCCTGGTATGGTCATTTCTTTTTTTATTGATTTTTATTGAGCTCTACATTTTTCTCTACTCCCCTTCCTACCTCTCCCCTTCCTTTCAACCCTTGTCCAAGGTCCCCATGCTCCCAATTTACTCAGGAGATCTTGTCTTTTTCTACTACCCATGCAAATTAGATCTATATATGTCTCTCTTAGGGTCCTCATTGTTGTCTAGGTTCTCTGGGATTGTGGTTTGTGGATTGGTTTTCTTTGCTTTATGGTATGGTAGTTTCTTAATCTTCAGTGAGAGAAAGTTTTCTCTGACATCTGTGCCCTGGACATTGAGTTTAACAATGAACCACACTTCTGTGAAACACTGTTGCAATTGACAGAAATGTTTCAATTGATATTTATAAACACTTTTACAGTTGGCCATCTCTAGACCAGAGGAAAAAAGGAAAAAAAAAACCCTTAAATTTCTGTGGGGTTAAGGAGAGCTTAAAAAAGCAGATGGTTATTGATTATTGCGGAATGCATTTTCATATCAAAGAACAACAACAAAAATTTATCCCTGAAAGTACAGATAGTCTTTTCCCTTTTTTGAGACATAACATTACACATAATTTCAGGATGACCCAGGGAATTTTGGTACCTATATTCACTAAATAAGGGTAGACATGGCTCTTCAGACAAATCTCAAGACTTAAAAGCAGAAGCCTTCTTGATTTATTTTCATTTTTGCGCCTTTATTAGAGATAGAAAGAACAAAAAAAAAGCACTTATTTTCTCAAAATGCAAACAAATTTGGTGACAATTGATAGCTGGCATTCAGCTGCTCAGTGAGCTTTTTTTAAAAAATTTATTAATTTACTCCCACTCCCTCCCTCTCCAAGCCAAAGAGCCATTAGGGTTCCCTTCACTATGTTAAGTCCAAGGTCCTCCCAACTCCCCCTAAGTCCAGGAAGGTGAGCAACCAAACTGACAAGGTTCACAGTGAGCCCATCCATGCTGTAGAGTTCAAGCTCATCGCCGTTGTCCTTGGTTTCTCAGTCCCCCTCCACCGTCAGCCACATTCAGAGAGTCCAGTTTGGTCCCCTGTTCCATCAGTCCCATTCCAACTGGACTTGGTGGTCTCCCGTCAGATCTGTTCCACCGTCTCAATAGGTGAACGCACCCCTCACAGTCCTGACTTCCTTGCTCATGATCTCCCTCCTTTTGCTCCTCATCAGGACCTTGGGAGCTCAGTCCGGTGCTCCTATGTGGGGCTCTGTTATTTTCTCCATCCAATGCCAGATGAAGGTTCTATGGTGACATGCAAGATATTCATGAGTATGGCAATAGGATCTGGACATTTCTGGTACCCTCTCCTCAGCTGCCCAAGGAACTAGCTGGGGGAGTCTTCCTGGACACCTGGGAACCCCACTAGAGTCAAGTCTCTGCCAACCCTAGAATGGCTCCCCTAATTAAGATACATAATTCCCTGTTCCCATATCCACCCTTCCTATATCCCAACCATCCTATTCCCCCAAGCTCTTCCCATCCTCCACTTCACACCTTTCTCTCCCCATCTCCCCATCTCCCCGTCCCACACCACCCCCCAAGTTCCCATTTTTTGTCTGGCAATCTTGTCTACTTCCAATATCCAGGAGGATAACTATATGTTTTTCTTTGGATTCACCTTCTTATTTAGCTTCTCTAGGATTTTTTACAAATTATAGGCTCGATGTCCTTTATTTATGGCTAGAAACCAATTATGAGTGAGTACATCCCATGTTCATGTTTTTGGGCCTGGGTTACCTGACTCAGGAGGGTGTTTTCTATTTCCATCCATTTGCATGCAAAATTCAAGATGTCATTGTTTTTTACCACTGAGTAGTACTCTAATATGTATATATTCCACACTTTCTTCATCCATTCTTCCACTGAAGTTCGAATGGCCAAAAGACACTTAAGGGCATGCTCAACCTCCTTAGCAATCAGGGAAATGCAAATCAAAACAATGTTGAGATACCATCTTACACCTGTCAGATTGGCTAAAATCAAAAACATCAATGATAGCCTTTGCTGGAGAGGTTGTGGAGTAAGGGGTACTCTCATCCATTGCTGGTGGGAATGCAAGCTTGTGCAACCACTTTGGAAAGCAGTGTGGAGGTTTCTCAGGAAATTTGGGATCAACCTACCCCAGGACCCAGCAATCCCACTCTTGGGAATTTACCCAAGAGATGCCCAATCATATTACAAAAGCATTTGTTCAACTATGTTTATAGCAGCATTATTTGTAATAGCCAGAACCTGGAAACAACCTAGATGCTCAGTGAGCTTTTTGAGGAAGTTTTTCTTTTGTTTTATTTTTCTTTGATATTTTTAGTCTATTGTACTTATTTTAATTTTGTTTTGTTTTGTGTTTTTCTTTGTAGAGAGAGAGAGAGATGAGAACATGACAGTGGAGAGAGAGACAGAGAGGATCTGGGAGGAGCTGGAAAAAGAGAAAACATGATAAAAAATACATTGCATATGATAATTTTTGAAACATATAAAAGAAAGAAAACAGGAAAAGAAGCTAAGAACTTGGTACAAAGCAAGGGGAGAGAACTTGCGAAGGGCTGGAGAGAGTGGTGGAAACGATGCAATTATAATCTCAAAACTACTTTCTAAATCTAGTTTTCCACTTTTAACTTGACCCATTTGGCTTATTGGGGATGGGCAACAGTATTTGGCTTGGGGGCACACAATTTGAACCCTAAGTTCAATAATAACTCAGTGAAAAACTCTTATTTCTCAAGAGCTTATACACCAAGCAACGCCCATGAATTCTCAAGAGTGAGAGGGCCAAGTTATTTTGATTCTTATTGCTTTTACCATGGGTGCTGAGGACTTCACAATGAGTGAATCTTCACGAAAACTCATGTATCAAATGTGCAGCGATAATTTCAAAAGAGAGGGAAGAAAGACACCCATAAATTCTCACTAACTTAGTCATTCCAGACTGGATGGGGAAAAAATGCCCTTGAAGACTCAAGCCTATTCAAACTACCATAGACAGCCAAGGAAATCTGAAAATGGCAGTCATAGTCTTTCACAAGGAATAGCACACAAATGGGCTGTCCAAAGCTAAAGTTCAACAGCCTTGAAAACATACATACAAGTAACATTATACAGACTAAGCACATCATATTTAAGAGTATATTCTTATTAATATGCTTATATGCATTTAGCAACAATTAATGTAAATGGAGTTATAAATTTGAAAGAGAGAAAGGAGGGTATATGGTAGGGTTTGGGGAGGTTTGGAAGGTTTAGAAAAGAAGATGGAGATGAAACAATTATATTAAAATCTCAAAAATAAAATAATCAGAACGTATTCAAAACAAACATAAAAGCACAAGAAAAACCAAATCTCCAATGCCCAATAGAAGTGTCTGCTATCTCAGTGTTGTAGGGTGAAGAGAAAGAAAAAGAGGGTCAAGGGTCTGTACTTATAACCAGTTAAGATCAAGGCCAGGCCACACCCACCCTTGACCCATAATTACTTGGGATTCTGTTTCATACTGAAAAGTGATTTGGTAAGTTGATAGAACTGTTTGAAATATCTTTTAGGAATATGGACTTCCCTTCTGATGGGTGCCTTTTCCTTCTCCCAGCATGATTTTCCTGAAAACACACACACACACACACACACACACACACACAAATCATTTCTTTGGAGTCCATTATTTCAATGCCTGGTAGTCAAATTGAGACAGTGTTTCTTTAGAATATACTCATTTCTAGATTGCTAGTTATAACTACTCACTCAAAGTTTCCACAAACTAAAGAGGAGGTAGAGAACAAAAATCTTCACACTAAGCACTCCATCATAACTAGTCGTTTGTTCATGGGCATTTTTAAGTTGCTTAGCTCCTTCAAACAGACTTATGACCAAACATGGAATTGGGAATAAAAATATGATCTTTTTATCTCAATATTATGCTCAAGTATTTGGATTTATTGAGAAATATTTAAAAGTGGCCACACCCATATCAGAAATACATCATGAACTGCCTTTTCCCTTCACAATAAAGAACTGAATTGCATCACCAACCTAGCTATCATCAGAGCAATAGTGGCAGCCACAGAAGAATGAGCAAATATTTTGAATTGACTTACCTGTAGGAACAAAAATATCTGTAAATAAAGAAGGCAAGCCTGTTAAATGGATTCAGAATTTTCTTCCATGCCTGACTAGAATATAACAGATTCAATGAACGCTGAAAATTGCACTCTGAGAACCGTTTGAGCCAGTTTCAGTGTTATAATTTCTGTGCTTGTCACAGATGGACATTTCAAAGCTTCTCTTACTGATTCAATATAAATACCGTACATACTATTAATGCATTCTAGTTGCCAGCCAGCTCTGGCAGTTGGCTTGTAACAGCTACATGACAGCTCAGTGAGCTATGTGTCTAGAATACCTCAGACTCAGTGCCCTGGCCATTGAATTCTATCATATTTATTGTATAAAATGTGTGTTTAGATTTTCAATTTTTTCATAAAATTTTTAAGCGATACCATCCATTAGTTGCCAACAAATACTTTTTTACAATATAGCTATTAATCCACTGAAATAATTTGCTCTCATGGAGTGACTTTGTCATTGGACAGTTTAAAAAGCAATGCATGCATTCTTATTTTGTGCATATGGATAAGTATCTTTATAGATGGTGCCCACAGTTTTCTTAGTAATGAGTAAATTAATCATTGCTAAATTCACAAGCAATATAAGTATCTGGACCTCTCCTTTAAGCACCCTCAAATTCAGAGAAATTAATCCAACAGGCTGACTGTCAAATCAACTCTTTCTTGAATGTGACAGTTTAACATCATCCTGACATGTAACTATTTTGTTCTCCAAAAGTTTTTCATTTCTGGTAAGAATAATCAGGTTTCCTTGGCATGTGCCGCTATTAAATGGATGTATTCTTCGCAGTAGGATAGCCATGAGCAAAAGGACAAGAGACTAAAATACACCTTGCTCTGAAGATGATGCCCATATGATCTCTGCATTATAATGAGATACTTAGTATTGATCGCCATTTTATAAATGAGAGTAAAACTGAGATTAGATACTCTTTCACATCTGTTAAGATTGCGATTTTAGAAAAAGCTAAAAACCAGAAAATACCATCCTGCAATGGTTCTAAATTATTAGAATTCCAGTTTGTTGCTGATTACATGTAAATCTATACAGCTGTAAAAAAAAAAGCAGTCCAATGAGTCCTTGAGAGAAAGAGAATTTTGGATTATTCAGAAATCCAGTTCTAAAGTACCAAGCCCAGAGAAGCAAAAATTCACACTAAAAAAATTATTTGTGAACAAACATGAACAATGACACTATTGAAAACAGCCAAGTGAAGATAGAACTCAAATGACCAACAATGTGTGAAAAAATAAATTGTTCTCTAAAACTTGCATGCTAAAATATTCATTTAAAGAATGAGTCAAAAATATAAAATATCATAAAGATAAGCCTAAAAATATTTTTCTAAAAGAAGGAACTCAAAAAAATTGCACATAATACTTAATTCATATGAAAAATCTAGCATTGGCAAATCTATAAGACAGCAAGGAATTTGGGGTGGAATGGAGTATGACAGTTCTCCTATTGTCAGTAGAACTTCCCTTTATGTAAACAAGAATATTACAAAAATTTCTACACTCTAAATGGCAATGCAATTGTTCAAAAATTGTTCAAAATTCTATTTAAAAAAATTTAAAAACCACCTCTGTTCACCTGACATCTACTACCTCTCCATTTTCTCATAAAAGTTAAGGGATTAAATATAGAAATATAATACAGTAGAGAAGGAGGTGTATTGTTAATTTTGTGAGTGTGTGGTTTTTCAAGACAGGGTTTCTCAGTAACCTGTCCGTTCTTACAGATGAGGCTGGCCTCAAACTCACAGAGTTCTGTCTGCTTCTGCCTCTGGAGTGCTGGGATTAAAGGTATGTGCCACCCCCACCCGGCTATTGTCAATTATTAAAGAAAGTATACTGCATTGAACAATTTCTTTTTGGCCAGGTGAAAAGATTTTCTTATTATATACAATTTATGCTTTTTACTTGTAGAAATGTGATTGTGTTGTTGGTTTATAAAGGTTGAAACGCTTTTTCTGCAGCCAACCTTTATCAGATGAAAATCATTTGATTTTAGAAATCTTTTATCCATTTGGAAGAAAATGGGGGGGGGGGTGAAAGGGAGATACAAATTAGAAGCCAAAACAATGTGTTTGCTGTATGAAGACATAAAAGCAGATGAGAGGATTTTAAGTGACTGACCCTCAGCAAGACAAATGAATGCTGGTCTCACCTTTGTGGTTCTGAGAAAGCACCAGCTATAACTTTAGCAAAGGTTGAATAGTAAAGAATTACGTCACTTAGGACTGGATTTTTCTAGTCACAGAAAAGTAGGATGCCCAGCAAGTACCTCTCCTGGAATACTTTTTCTTTAAAATGTGTTAACCTTTTGTTTGAGAAAATGATTCTTACAATGAAAGTGGAGAAAATAGCCAGCAGTGATCCCGGAACATCACTATGATTATAAGAAGAATATCAAATCAGCCTTGTTTACAATCTAATTAAGCCTTAGCAACCAGAATTGTATCAAAAAGATAAAAACTAGATGCTAAACATTTTGCTGCAAGAATGGAAAGCAAACTTCTGGACTCAGGGAAACGAGCCATGTAATTCAGGCCTTAGGAATTATAAATCTGTGAGACAGGAGAACTCCCAAAGGACAAAATCTATGTGTCTCATATAAGATAGTGAAGGAACATGAAGCACTTTTTAAAGTTTATTTGCTTTATTGAAACTAGTTTTTTTTTCATTCAATATATCCTGATTATAATTTCCTCTCCCTCCACTCCTCTTGGTTTCTTCCCTATGGATCCATTCTCCTTCTGTCTTACAGAAACTGGCTCCCAAGAGACAGCCAAACATTACAAAATAAAATATAATAAGATGAAGCTGACAGATCTCTGTGAGTTCAAGGACAGTCTGGTCTTCAAGAGCTAGTCCAGGACAGGCTCCTAAGCTACACACAGAGAAACTCTGTCTCAAAAAACAAAACAAAACAAAACCTACCATATCAAAATTGTACGTGGCAATCTAACTGAAGAAAATGAGTCCCAAACAGGCACTTATTTCCAAGACCCAAAATCAAGAGTCCCACAAAAACACTAAGCTAAAACCTATATTACATACACACAGAACCTGGTACAGACCCATGTAGGCCAAGTGCCTACTGATTCAGTCTCTTGTGGTGTTGAGAGTGGCGGGCTGCATTCCCACCAGGCTCTCGGCTGCCTGGTTAGCTTATTCGCTGAAATAACAACACACAAATTGTATTCTTTTAAACACTGCTTGACCCATTAGCTCTAGCCTCTTGATTAACCCATATTTATTATTCTGTGTAACACCACGAGTGGTGTCTTACCGGGAAAGATTCAGCATGTCTAACCTGGAGGCTGGCTCCATCATGTCTGTCTCAGAGAGGAGAGGCATGGCGATTGCCCAAGGCATGTGCCTCACTCCCAGCATCCTGTTCTGTCTACTCCACCCACCTATGTTCTAACCTATCAGGCCAAGCAGTTTCTTTATTAATTAACCAATGAAATCATCAGATAGATAGAAGACACACCTACATCAGTCTTGGTGTGCTTATATGCACACAGATTTAGGACCCTTGTTCCCCTGGCGTTCTTCATCTGCTCTGGCTCTTATGATCTTTCTGACTTTTCTCCTGAAGAATTCCCTGATGTGTGAAAGGAGGTATTTGATGGAGACTCCCATATGTAAAGTACTTCAAGTAGAACACATACACAAAATATTTTGTTTCCCTTATTATGTTTTGTAAAGGACTCATTTTTCCAAAACGTAATTGCCAAGCACTGGGTTTAGAAACAGATAGATGCCAAGGAATCTGGAAGCCCCACCCACCATCTAAATCTGAAGTGCAGTTAATACACTACATATGAAACACCCCCTGCAGTCACAAAGGCATTTTTATATTTTTATGTATTACAATTTCTTCAATTTTTTACTAGGCTTTGAAGACAGATTTCATTGCATTTCAAAGATTCGGCATTTGCAGGCTCTGCTGCCCACCCCCAGGGTGTCTTCTCCCCATAGCAGATTGATTCATTGCACAGTTGTTACAGTTCATTAAAAGTGTGAGGGATGCTGATAATTCAGCAGATGTGATTCGTTGGCCTCTTTATGGGTCACCAACCACTGAGAGCTTGCTCTGTGAAATAAAGCATCAAGATGTAGGTGTGCACAGCAAAATGGGGCTTGCTTTAAGTCTATAGATATGCTTTAGTACATATATCCTACATAAAACTAATATAATACTCTCAAATTTTAAGCTTATTTTTCTTTCGGTTTTGTACTGTATTGGAATGTTTGTTGTTGTTGTTTTGTTTGTTTGTTTTGTGGGGGAGGTGTGGATGGTATGTGTACATGTCTATGTGCCTGAATATGCACATGTATACATATAGGGAATGAAGAGCAATATCAGATGTCCTAGAGGATAGTTCTTTATCTTGACTTCTTTTAGGTATGATATTCTATGGAACATGGGGCTCACTAATTGAATTAGGCTGGCTATCCAATGAGATAAGGATCCTTCTATCTCTAGCACTCCCAGTACTCATATGGTAGCTTCGTGCCACCATGTCTGGGTTTATATGGGTTCTGAAGATGTATCTGGATTTTCATGCTTGGTATATGAATTACTTTACTGACTGAGCTATTCCTCTAGTCTAAATTTACTGGTTTACAGCAAAAGATCTTCACTATGACCCAGTGCATTTTTTTTCCTGGCAACATGGACCTCTTATAGAGAAGCCAAAATAGAATTTTATATCAAAAACTAACTCCTATAATACACTAGAACTGGGACAACACAACTTTAAAGAGAAAGAGTTTATTGATGGGTGATTGCATAGTCTATGTTTAGCACCTAAGGTTTCAACTGTAGCAGACAAAATTCAGATCAGGGTACAGAAAGGTAAATGTATTACAAACTAGTGCTCTACAGGTCTTTGTCCCACCTACTGAGAGTGACAGACAGTTTCTGTAAAGCTCTTCATACTAACTATATTCTATATCCAAGGATATGTGTAATTACACTAGAAAGGGAAACATCTTTTGTATAATCTATAAGACAAGAGTTGGAATAATTATTCTCCTCATTCTTCAAACAAAGGTCTCCATTAGTTATAAACTGATTGATCCATTAGCTCAGGCTTCTTATTAACTAATTCTTATAACTTACATTAGCTCATAATTCTTGTCTGAGTTAGCCACATGACATGGTACCTTTTTTGGTGAGGCAGTCACATCTTGCTTCCTCTGAGGCTGGGTCGCGACTACAGAATTAAACGTCCCTCTTTTCAGAATTCTCATTGCCCTGCCTCGACTTCATGTCTAGTTTCCCTGCCTATACTTCATGTCTAGCCACTGGCCAGACAGCACTTTATTAAAAATAATACAAGTGACAGGATAAAAAACCATTGTCCCACAGCACCTAAGTATCGAGAGGTATGGAAAGTAATAAAGAATAAAACTCAAACTGATCAATAAGATGCTAAAAATGAAAGCATATATTTATTGGTTAGCTAAACTAAAATAAAAGAGAAATATAATATTTGTGAAGTATTCATTTTAATAAGAAAGTTTATATAATATATCTCCCCTAATTCTTTTTCATTCTTAGTTATCAAATTAATCTTTTTTAAACTATTCACTTGGAAAAAAGTGATGACCATATTTTTAAAGTTCAAGTCATCAAATTTTCCCTTCAGCCAGAAAACAAAGAGAAAGGCAGGAAAAAGAACAAGTTACCTGTGTGCTTTTGAACACCTTTCCCATTAGGTATCCTAATTCACTAAGTGTTAAGTGAAAATGTGTGCAAAAATTTCCAAATTAGGACACTCACATTTTATCTTAAAGTCATAACGTTGTTTGTTATGAACTCATACTTTTAAAAGTGTGGCTTTCAGAGAAATTTGAGCAGCAAGTTTGGTAGAAGGCTATCGACTATTTGAAATGTGTTTTATAACCATACTGAGATCAAACCATTATACAGAAACCTTTACTATATAAGTGAAGAGCATATTCCCCAGAAATATAGTATAATATTATACTATAACCACCTAGTATTTTCATTTGACTAAAAGCTATCTCTCTGCTTTCAGAAATTATGCATGTATAAAGTAAACAGCTCCAGTATTATGAATCAGTAATAAAGCATGGTTACTTTAAATATATTAGGCATATTAAAATTTTTTAAATATGCAAGTTATGGCATACTTTTATATATTAATTTTAACATATTCTGATGCCCATAAAGTACAGGTTAATAGGTAGTGGTATCTATTCAGAACTATTCAAGGATGATCATTATATGACATGCTTATAGTGATAACTTGCTCTTGTGGACATTTGTACATTATTTGAGTGTGGCTTTACAATAAATTGATGAAGGGATGAAAGCTTAATTTAAAAATTAAAAGAGCATTTGTCATTTCTTATGCTCACATAAAATATCTTGGGGTAACACTAAAAAAGGTCATGAAAGACCTATTTGACAAGAACTTTATGTCTTTGAAGAAAGAAATTGAAGAAGATAGCAAAAAGTGGAAAGATCTCCCATGCTCTAGGATAGGAAGGATCAACATAGTAGAAATGGCAATCTTATGGAAGGCAATCTATACATTCAATGCAATCCCCATAAAAATCCCAATACAATTAGTTACAGATTTTGAAAGAAAGATACTCAACTTCATATGAAAAAACAAGACAACCAAGATAGCTAAAACAATCCTATTCAATAAAGGAACTGCTGTAGGCATTACCATCCCTGACTTCAAGCTCTATTACAGAGCTACAGTAATAAAAACAGCTTGGTATTGGCATAAAAACAGAGATGTTGATGAATGGATTGAATTGAAGATCCGGATATTAATTCACATACCCATGAACACCTGATTTTTGACAAAGAAGCAAAAAAGATACAATGGAAAAAAGAAAGCATCTTTGATAAATGGTGCTGGCATAACTGGATGTCAACCTGTAGAAGAATGAAAATATATCCATATCTGTTGCCATGCACAAAACTCAAGTCCAAATGGATTAAAAACCTCAATATAAATCTGAATACACTGAAAGTGGGAAGTAACCTTCTTTGCATGGGCACAGGAGACCGCTTCCTAAATATAACTTCAGTAGCACAGACAATAAGAGCATCAATAATTTTTTTCTAAATTCATTTGTAGGAATCTTGCTGGAAGATGGCAAGATTAAGAGTGAAAGTGGGTCTTTTATTACACACGTAGATCTGTGATAAACATGAGTTTATGACATGGCGCTGTATGTTAGATCACAGCATCTGTACTTACCTGCACAGATCTGTACAGTATCAAGCCAGTAATAACCTGGCATAGACAGAGGTGGGGTTTCCAAGGCCGAATCCCTAAGAGGAGGAACTATTGGCAGTTGTTGGCTGCTGAGGGAAGCAAGAGCTACTCTGTTTTTAGAATGTGACTACTGGTAGATTTCTCATGATCTGGTGGATGGCCACACATCTTTGTACGTATTTACAGAAGTAATGGGCTCTGTAACTGCACAAAAAGGTTATATGATGCTTGGGAGGAAATGGGATATAGCAGCAGGGGGACCTGGAGGGAGGATGTGTAGATGGATGTGACCAATATAAAACATATGAAACTTTCAAAGAATACAAATAGCACATTTCAAAAAAGTAAGTCTGGTTTTCTCTTTTTCTCTGTTCTTTGAATTTTCTGATTATTCTAAGTGAAAACATCACAAAGCGTATTTAATGGCATTGCTAATATCCAGAGCTCCCTAGTCTGTGATGTATGGCTTAGATAAATTTCTACTGCTCAAAGCTTTGTTTAAAAATTACCCAATCTCAGGTATTCTATTATAGCAATATAAAAATGAACTGTTTCACAGTGAAGATGTGTATTATTTAGAAAATGAAGCGTCTGTAGCACCATGGAAACTGGCATATTCTGAGTGCTGCATGCCTTTACCTTACCCAAGTCATTGCCATTTCTCTATGTAGATGCTGTCAAGCAAGACTTTTCTGACTGTATTTGAGAACATGCACAATCGTTCAGATTTCCAGTCCTTCAAGTGCTGCCTGAGTGATGTTGTTAAATTCAACATTTTGAGTGTTATGATGAGAATTTCATGTGTTTGCCAGTAAATCTTACTGCTAAAGAAACTGATGCAAATTGTCCCCCGTTACCAAACATGTAGTTAACAGGAGTGGCCTGAAGGGCTTAGCGTGCTATCTATTCTTCTCCACCAGAAAATGTAAAAGTATATTTCATACTTTTGAAGAAAGAAATAACACATGGAGGAAGTGGGTAATTTAAACACATTCATTATGGGTTTTTTTTTTTAGTATACCATACCAGCAACACAAACATTTTGCAATCAACAGCAGCTTCACTAAACTAGGGGTTCAGCATGCATAATTCCTCAAAGCTAAAATTTAAGTCTCCCAGTGAGTTATTCACCTGAGGGCTGCACAGAGTACACTGTGTACATCAAGAATAAGAATTCATGAGACAACCTCAGCATTCTCATTAGGAACAGCATGTCCAAAATCATTACTGTATGCCCAGGCTCCTCAGCTGATGGACACAGAAAGCTAATGTAGACTTAGTAATATATCTCAGTTGTCCTTGCCGCTACACATAGCTTCCCAAATGAAAGGCCCATAGATTTTGATGGAGACACATTACCACCTTATTTCCCATGTTAGGCTTATCTCTTCTGAGCCTGAACCTACAGTTGTGCCTTGTAATCAGTGTATCGTAACTAATGATGGTTTAAGTGTGAGGCATAAAAGCTGGAAATCAATTAACGTAGCATTTTCCCACTGTGACTTCAGGTCCTCATGTCTATGTCCATGTTTGAAAATGCTGTTGAAATTTCAAGAAAAACAGGCCTGATCCAAAAATAGTGTAAGTCAAGATTGAATTATTTTGTTCATATAACAATTAAAGCAGAAATACCCAAGCCAGAATATTAGATGTCAAGTAAGTAGTTACTTTCAGAAAGGAAAAAAAATAGTTCAAGGGGATTCAATGCCAACATGTAACCTCAGGAGGCACCATGCAGACTCATGCTGTATACACAAGCATGCAGGTAAAACATTCAGAAATGCTGAATCTTTAGGATGCTTCTTTGAAGTTGAAACCGATTGTCGGGAGATTTGTTATGGAACCTCCACCTGACGTTAGATGAAGAAAATGACAGAGCCCCACCTTGGAGCACCGGACTGAGCTCCCAAGGTCCTGATGAGGAGCAGAAGGAGAGAGAACATGAGAAAGAAAGTCAGGACCGTGAGGGAACCTCCAGCTGGCGACAGATGGGGAAGGTGACTGAGCCCCACATTGGAGCACTGGACTGAGCTCCCAAGGTCCTGATGAGGAGCAGAAGGAGTGAGAACTTGAGGGAGAAAGTCAGGAACGAGAGGGGTGCGTTCACTCATGGAGACGGTGGGACAGAACTAATGGGAGATCACCAACTCCAGTTGGAATGGGACTGATGGATCATGCGACCAAACCCGTCTCTCTGAGTGTGGCCAACAGCGGGGGCTGACTGAGAAGCAAAGGACAATGGCTCTGGGCTCTGATTGTTCTTCATGGACGGGCTCTGTGGGAGCCTTCTCAGCTTGGTCGATCACCTTCCTGGACCTGGGGGGAGTTGGGAGGACCTTGGTCTTAGCATAGAGTGGGGAACCCTGATGGCTCCTTGGCCTTGAGAGGGAGGGAGGGGAGGTATGGGTGGAGGGGAGGGGAGGGAAGGGGGAGAAGGAGGGGAGAGAAAGGGGAGAAGGAGGGGAGGGAGGGTGGAGGAGGAGGGAAGGAGATGGAAATTTTTAAATATAAAAAAAAATAAACCATGAGAAAAAAAAAAAAAAAAGAAAGCACCACCACAGTAAGGGCAATAGCTGCAAGTGATAGCCAGCTCCAGAGGCTTGGAGTGAGCTCCTGAGAATATTGAGAAGTGTCCCCCTTTTGTTTAGAAAGGACCAACTACCTGAGCAGGTGTGTCCTGGTGATGAGTTCTCAGAGTCTACCTTAACACATGTAACTGAAGAAAAATAAAAAAAATCTAGATGCCTGTTAAGTCATCTGAATAAAATTGGCTACCCTTAAGTATCCTGATAAACTGAAAGGCAGGTAATAGTATAGACAAAGCTGAAACTACACATGAGAACAAGCATCCATTCTCTAGAGAAATTCAACTTATTTTAATCAAAATTATTTATTTAATAGCTATTAAATTCTCTATCTTATAGTTATATGGTCCTGTATACTAACATTTTAACACAATGTTAAAAATAATGAAACTATTATTTTGTAAATGATTGTACCAAACCTTAGAGTAGTTACAAAGCCCTGGAAAGTTGCATATCTCCTACTTTATTGTTCTAAATTAGCTTTTCTACTGGTGAGAAAATATTACATAGATCTTCTAAGTTTATTATGAAGAAATTCTTAGGATTTTAATACTTTATGCAATTATTTGTATTACTACATAGAATATACATTTTAAGAGAATGAATATGATTTCAAATATGTTTGTAGAGAAAATTTCTTTTGTGTTTGGGTGAAATATTCTGTAGATAACTGTTAGGTCAATTTGAGTCATAACATCTGTTGGTTCCACTATTTTTTTGCTTAGTTTCTGCCTGGATGACTTGTCCATTGGTGAGAGAGGAGTAATGAATTCTCCCACTATTAATGTGTGATTTAAACTTTAGTAATGTTTTTTATAAAAACATGGGTACCCTTGAATTTGAGGCATACTTGCTCATAATTGAGATGTCATGGTGGATTTTGTTTAATAACAATGAAATGTTTTTCTCATATATATATATATATACATATATGTGTGTATATATGTGTGTGTATTTCAGAAGTACACAATTGTACATATGCATGCATATACACATATATATGATAAAAGTTAAAAATTTTATTAAAATATATTATAGGATAAACTCCTTTGTGAATAATTATCCTAAATGACCTGAGAGTAAATAGTAAATGTAACTTCATACAAAAGTGGATGAGAATAGAGTCTTACAATATTCTGGTAGGGAAATGTTTCAATGAGTGAACTGTTGTATTCTCAGAAATAAACTCACATAATGTGTAAAAGAAAAAAAAGATAAATTAGCAAAAAAAATTTCTAATTTGTGTGCTTTAAAATTGAAGCACATGGCAGCTTTACAAAGTTTTATTCATTGTTGCTAAATGCAGAGTAAGTTTCAACTTCTGTTAATACTGTTAGACTCAAATTTCTTATTTCAGTGTTTAGGACTTTAACATTACTTATGTGTCTGCATTTGAGTCGTTCTTCTCATATCTATAATTGGTAGCTTCTTTATTTTTCAGGACTACCAGAATAATTTTCCTTGTATAAACTTATTCAGATAAACCTAAGGTAAAGTAATGATTTTGCAAGGATTAAAAGAATGTACAGAAGTTGATACAAATGTGTGCTGTAACAGATTTTTAAAAAAAGAATATGAAGTTTATAACAGTTCCTTTGTATTAATTACTCTGGAATTTAAAATAATTTCTAATATCCTTTTAGCCTGTTTCTTAGAATATGTAAGAAGTTCTTTTTGCTGTATTTCTTCAGCAATTCAAAAAATGTTTCAGCCTCTTTTCTAAACACTCTTATAGACTCTATGTTTAGGACACAGTGAAGTGCCTGCAATTCTCCAAATGTCCTGGAAAATTTAAGGCTTCTATAAAGAATTTACACATTTAAATCTTCTCTATTAGTATTTTTTGGTATCTGAAATTCTTTATCTGCTTTTCCAGTTAGTTACCATTTATCTTCAGCACAGTATTTTCTCCCCATTCTATGGTAATCCAGTATCTTTAGTGAGCTGCTCTTCTGCTCAAGTCTCTGCCCAGTAACCTCTTGAGCACTTTAAAAATAAAGACAGAGGACTGATTTCCAAAATAGAAACTGATGTATAGTTCCTATTCTGGCTATTACAAATAGAGCTGCTATGAACATAGCAGAGCAAGTTTTCTTGTCATATGGTATACCTTTGGAACTATAAGTCAGAAAAAATAATCTAATTAAAAATGGGGTACAGATCTAAACAGAATTCTCAACAGAAGAATCTCAAATGCCTAATCAACACAAAGAAATATTCAACATTCTTAGCAATTAGAGAATTGCAAATCAAAATGTCTTTGAGATTCCACTTATACCTGTCAGAATGGCTAAGATAAAAAATACAGTGACAGCTCATGCCAAGAAGGATGTGGAGCAAGGAGAACACTCCTCCACTGCTGGCAGTTCAAGCTTCTACAGCCAATTCAGTTTTTCCCCAGAAAACTGGGAATCAATCTACCACAAAACACAACTATACCACTGCTGGGCATATGCCCAAAGGTATACCATATGACAAGAAAACTTGCTCTGCTATGTTCATAGCAGCTTTATTTGTAATGGCCAGAATAGGAAGCAACCTAGGTGTCACTCAACTGAGAAATGGATAAAGAACATTTACATAATGGAGTATTGCTCGACTGTTAAAAACAATGACATCATAAAATTTGTAGGCAAATGGATGGAACTAGAAACAATATATGGAGTGCAGTAATCCAGACCTAGAAAAATAAACATGGTATGTACTCAGTTATAAGTGGGTATTATCTGTAAAGTGAGGATAACCATGCTACAATTCCCAGACCAAGAGAAACGTGGAGAGGTCAAGGACAGATACCTCACTGTCTCTGGGAAGGCAAAATAGAAGAGATTTCAAGAGCAGAGTTCAGGCAGGCGGGGACTGGGAATATAAGAGATTGTGTTGAAAAGAGTTAGCAGATGGAGGGGAAGAATATTGAAAGAGATAACTGGAAAGGAGAAAATTTCAGGGTCAGATAAAAATCGGGTGTAAGGGAAACTCCAAGTAATCTACAAGGACAATCCCACCTAAGACTACTAACAATATCAGTTATGTAAGCTTCAAATGACCATCTCCTGTGACCAGGAAAGACTTCAAGGGGAGACAGTGGTAAATCATCCCACCCACATAACTTTTGACCTACAGTCAGTCCTGACTATGGAAGGTGCGGGGGTAAAGATGACCTAGAGATTGAGATATGGGCAAATCAATGACTAGTCTAGCCTAAAATCCATCCCAGGAGAGTAAACTCACCATAGACACTGCCTGGAGTACCAGACCCAGAGACTGGATGACCAAGAGACACAGGATATAACCAAACACGACTCAAGGAAAAAATATCAATGTAATGATACCCTAACGATATTCTGCTATGCTCATAGATTAGTGCCTAGTCCACTTGCCATCAGATGGAAACCGATGCAGATCCACTGTCAAACATTAGGCAGAGCTTGGGAAATCCTGCAGAAGACAGGGAGAAAAGATTGTCGGAGCCAGAGGAATCAAGGACGCCACAAGCAAACCCAGAGTATCAACTAACCTGGGCTCTTAGGGGCTCCCAGAGGCTAAAACAACAACCAGTGTGCCCGCAAGGGATTGACGGAGACACTCTGCATATATGTACAGTTTTGTAGCTTGATACTTTTGTGGGACACCAAACAGCGGGAGCAGGGGCTGTCTCTGGTGCTTCTACTAGCTTTTGGGATCCTACTTCTTATACTTGGTCACTTTGTCCCACCTTAATACATGGGGTAGTGTTTAGTTTATTATAACTTGATATGCCATATGTGGTTGATATCCTTCGGAGACCTTCTTTTTTTCTGAAGAGAGAAGTGGATTGGGGACTTGGAAAAGAGTGGGGCGGGACTAGGAGATGAGGAGAGAGGGAAAACTGCAGCGGGATGTAAAATGAATGAGCTACTTGAAAGAAGGACGGGATCACACAGAATCTATAGAACCTAGTACAATATGTATATGATCATAACGATGTGTGTAATAAAATATTCACGCAGTAGCTTGTTAATGAATAATAAACCCAGGCTGCTACTTTGGTGGAGAAAATATTCCTGGGCACAGGCTTCAAAATTTTAGCACTTAGGAGAAGTCTCCTCCTTCCTTCTCCAGACCTGGGGAAATGCTCAGCTTTACCTTGGCATTATTGTTGTATATTCATTCGCTTAAACTTAAGATTTATTGAATTATCTTAAGCTCTTAGAATGGTGCCTGGAACACAGAAGTCAATGCATATTTATTTGTCTAATAAATACACATAAATGTATACATGATTAGAACATATTTATTATATACATATAAACAGAATCAATCCTGTAGGTGAATAGGTTCATTACCTACCTTAACTCTACTCCTTTCTCTTGATAAAATACTGCAGAGTTCTTCCAATGAAAGGGCAGTATACAGCTCAGCTGCCTTCATGGTTCAGTTCCTACGAGACTGTTCACATTTTCCTTTGAGTCTAAAATATAGAAGTTTATAAAAAAAAGTTTTTCATCAGCTCAGTTCAGTTATTTACTTTCTTACTGAACTTGCAATGTCGTTTCAAAAGAGAAACTTTCAGGTCCTCTTTAAAATCGGAGTTCATTTTAAATTAGCTTTCCCTAGTTCAATAAAAAAAGAATCTGTAAGTTTCATTTAAATGGTTTCTTTTATTTTAGGTATATGTATGCTTTTCAGTGTGCAGGTATGCTAGGTGTGTGTCAGGCCCGACGTTGGTGATAGGTCCACTGGAGCTGTAGTCACAGGCAGTGGTGAGCTGCCTAACACAGATGCTGGGAACCCAAATCAAGTTCTTTGGTAAAGCAGTAAGCACACTTAACCACTGAACTTTCTCCCCAGCCCCTGATATTATAACTTACATTTTATGAATGCACATCTATTTTCATCGACAATATTTGATTTCAATTTTCCATAATTTTGTTTCCTTGATTATGTCTCATTTACAGAATAAGTTAGATATTATTTACTTCTAAATACACTCCTTTGGAGAAGAATGAGCATTATTTCTTTATTACGAAGGATTATCATGAAAGAATATAGGCCTTGTTTTTTTAAATCAATACTATAAAGACATCTCAGATATATGTGTGTGTGCTCATTTTAATTATATTTGATAAATATTAGTAACCATATGACTAACACAAATTATCTATCAACATTTAACTACCACAAATTTCTGCAAACATTCTTATCCATTTAAAACATTTCTTCATTCTTCTTTCTGTGTGAAGAACAAAAGTCATACCATATAAACTCATTTGTTTGAAATTCCAGAAGAGTCAATAGATAAACAAATATGAGAAAAAGCTGATCAGTGATATCATGGGTTTATAAAGAAAACTGGCTTCTACAATACAATTGATAGTGGTTTCATATTAAGACAGAAAAACAATAATTACCACGTTACTACCTTCTGCTAGAATAAAAATACCAGGTCAAATTTGAGTATCTGTAGAATAAATGTCTCTCCAGTTCATACAGTTCATATATTAAACAATAAGCTAAAACCACATAAATTACAAAATGCTTGAATATTTATTTTGTTCAAATTCACATGTTAGGCTGTCTACTTGACAATCTTAATTTTCAAAATGCTTTTATAAGAATGATGGTTTGATTTTTCTGGAAAAGTATCAGATGAAGCTGAGAATCTCTGAAGTAAATTTTGTCTAAGTGTGCACCTAATAAATTACAGGTCAATGTTGTGAGTGCAGAGCTGTGTGACAGCTAAGCCTTGGATACTCTGATGCCTTCTGATATTAATACTGAAGTAACAAAAGAAGATAGTAATTGTGACAATTTCATCAGCTTTCCTTTTGTGTGGCATTCGTTTTTCTGGAAGCATGATTATTGGGTGATTCTTTACCCAAATATAAGATTATGTACTAAATTACAAGGAGATAAAAGGGGAGGGGTGGTGTGTGTGTGTGTGTGTGTGTGTGTGTGTGTGTGTGAGAGAGAGAGAGAGAGAGAGAGAGAGAGAGAGAGAGAGAGAGAGAGACAGACAGACAGACAGAGACAGAGAGAGAGAGAAATGGGACATAGGGAGGGAGGGAGAATATAATTCTAAACTGTCCCAGAGGGTTTGGGGATCACTGATTTGATACTGAGGTATTGTCATAGAACAAGAACACAGATTTGGTCATGGAATTGAATTCGCAGGATAATATGAATGGACAGACTAGCATAGTCTGGCTCATTCCTCTCTCATAGCAGACACTGCTTAATAACTTGATCTAATGAACATATCCTCTGCAGATAGAATATGTTGCAATTAATGTAGAAACTCTTCTCTAAGCTGACCCAGGCAATGGCTCAAGGCAGGCACCTGGGAGAGGTCCCAGCCATGCTGATAACTCAAAGCATATGCCTCACTTAGCAACTGATTTCATTGGAATTTAATTACTCAACATGATTACATACTGACAGCTAGCTCATTATTGGCAGGATTGATTATTATTATGCAAACATTTCCATTATTCATTTATTGAAAACGTGGGCAGTTTTCCCAGACTAGAATTGAATCCCCCACTTCTTTTCACTTCATTACCTTTTCAGTTGGACATGTTTAACTTTCCAAGGTGGCTATTTTGACTCATGTCCTTCCTTAACACGATTAAGGCATTAAGTCCATTCAGGAATTGTACACTTCTTCAGGGAAAAAGAGCAGTGTTATGATGATAAAATGCAAGATAGCTCTGTCAGTTCTGCTCCAACAACTTGGGTCATAGCCATTTGCTTGTTTGCTCATAGACCTTTATATGAACTGACCTGGTTCATATTTCATTTCTTAAAGTAGACTCCAAGAGCAGCAATTGGCATAATAGATTAGCTGCTAAAATGTGAGTCATAAGGCCATTGCTCTAAACATTTGTTGAGAGAATAAATGGCTGAGGGACACGGACTCTAAGTTGTGTCATCTAATGGCTTAGACTTGGAATGGCATCGATACAATTGCTCATTTCTTAAAGGAAACAGTCTCTGCCTCGAGCAAACCTCAATAAATATCATATTTGAACAAAAGTCCATTAAATGCTCATGAACATTTCACACCATTTTGTATTTTTATGAATACAGGAAGGAAAACATTTATCTTGCTAATACAATTTTTATTTGAACATTGCTTGCTTTAAAAAGAGAGATCAAGCCGGGCGGTGGTGGCGCACGCCTTTAATCCCAGCACTCGGGAGGCAGAGGCAGGCGGATCTCTGTGAGTTCGAGGCCAGCCTGGTCTACAAGAGCTAGCTCCAGGACAGGCTCTAAAAATAAAGCTGCAGAGAAACCCTGTCTCGAAAAACCAAAAAAAAAAAAAAAAAAGAGAGAGAGAGAGAGAGAGAGAGAGAGAGAGAGATCAAAAGGTTTCAGGTTTCAGGTTTCAGAGCCCCATATACCAGGATGCTTGCAAGTGCAAGTAAAGCAACTATAGGAAGATGGCTTTTCTATTGTTATGCAGATCAGGGACTATTTTTGACGTACTTCTACCCGAGCACTATTCATTGGGATGGTTAAGTCATCAAAGTGCAAATTGCACTATAAATTTTGGCTCTGTCAAATCTACCTCCATGAAGCCTGTGCTCGGTCTCATCAAGTTTGAAGAATCATCACTTCATAGATTAACCTTGATGGTGACTGCAGAACTCAATTTTGGGTAATGTGATAGATGTCAATGACGCTGGAGACTACCATGGTGTAGTAGTTCTAGCTTCCCTACATGTTTCTTTTGTATGAAAAGCCATGTGAGATCTTTGTTTTCAAATCAACATTTGAAAAGCAAAATGAAGCCAGGCGGTGGTTGTGTCCCTTTAATCCCAGCATTCCAGAGGCAGAGGCAGGCAGATTTCTGTGAGTTCAAGGCCAGCCTGGTTTATTAGAGCTAGTTTTAGGACAGGCTCTAAAGCTTCAGAGAAACCCTGCCTCAAAAAAAAAAAAAAGCAAAAACAACAAGAAAACAAAACGAATAACCGTGATATATACAATTGGACAAGTAAAATCTTGATAGAATGTTGGTTCATAGATATCCTTGTATGTTATTCAAATTAAATCCATAAAGAGTAATTTGGATAGTGTTCTATATAAAGCAGCCAGCTTCTCAGATTTTCCCTCAGTTTCCCTACCATTGCTTCTAATCTTAACTGAGATAGACTATTAAAATTACATTACTTATCTCAGTCCGTAAATGATGGATCTATCTGGTAACTACATTTAAAAATACATCATTTTATATCTGAAGTATGTCTCATTTACCTAGAACTGAAGAAGATAGGCTTTGGTAGGACATATATATTTGAAAATGAAAGCATCATTACTGTCATACACTTTTTAGAACACCAAAAAGGCTATATTATACACTTCTAATTCCTACATAGAGTGGATTGTGAATTATATGTCAATAAAGCTCCTTATCTATACAACAAGAGTTACAACCTGAATTCAACATCACTGTCACCATAAACACTTTAATTTGTATATAAGCACACAAAAGATGTGTTTATTTGTTTTTTATTTTGTTTTGTTTTTTTGAGGCAGGGTTTCTCTGTACTTTGGTGTCTGTCCTGGAAAAAAGCTTTTGTAGATTAGGCTTGAAGTGTTTATTTTAAGGCTTTAAAATACATATGGAAACAATTGTTGAGCCCAGAGCTATAACAAATATGCTCCAGGCATTGAGTTTCTGTTTGAATGTGTCTGTCAAGTATAAGACATCATCCATATGACCTATCAATCCCTACATGTTGCAAAGATGATTTGCTAAAAATAAAAGTTCCAGCCAAGTGTAGGTAGCACATGCTTTTAATCCCAGAGCACACGATACAGAGACAGGCAGATTTCTGTGAGTTCAAACACAGCCTAGTCTACAAAGCAAGTTCCAGGACAACCCAAGCTACACAAAGACACCCAGTCTCAAAAAAAAGACATTGATAAAAGAAAAAAGTACTAGAGACAGTGTGATAGCAACATTCAGCTTGCATACACTGTAGAGATCTGTGATATTAAAGCAGAGAGATAGAGATAGTTCACCCAAGGTAAAGAGACTCAGGTCCATTCCTATGATGAAACACAATGAGAAAACGAGTAGGAAAGATTTATAAAATGAATAAGAGAAGATAGAAACAAATGTGGACACAGTAGAAAGTTAACTTCTCTGAACCTGATATGTTATTGTCTGTTAGCTATGTCGAGGATAGGTGAAACACATCTATACCTGTATTGAATTACGACCCTGATAACAAGTTGAAACGTGAAAAGACAAGGCCCTTTGAGCATTGCAAGGATGTTTATGGTGCATTAGCACCATGTTGTTTAGCACAGGTGTTCCAGTAATTGTGGAATACTGGGGAAATGTGCCACGTTCCATTTATCTTCATCATATCCCAAGGTGATACACCAGTAGCAATTTAGCACCTGCTAGAGCAATTTGGCATCTGTGGTATTTACCGAAGTGTTTGGTCTTAAAGGTTGGAAGTGTTATTTTGTACTTCCATATATATGCTAGGAAATTATCAAGCATTAGCCAAACCAAGTGCATTGCAAAACCATCCATGTGAAATTTATAAAATCAAATTTAAGAAAAAAGATAATGAATAAAAATTCTAGAAATGGAATAGATTAGATTATGTTTATTCTCTTTTTTTTCTACTGACAACAAGGTTTTATCTGACTATCATATAAGGATTTATTATGGTATTTTTAAGGCTATAACTTAAACATTTATAAAGGAAACAATTTAGGATATAGTTGCTCTAATATATTCTGAAGTGAAACGTCTCATTATGTTACTGACCCTCTATGGTAGCAGTTTTGTTAGGTTAGTCAAATACAGGATAATCTTAATTGCTAGGATGATGACTTTTGTGCTTCTTTTTAAGCAAATCAAATATCAGACCTATTGAAATAATTTTGAAATATATGTAATAGAATTTAATCAAAAGATAGTAAAATGCTTCTCATATAAAAAGTTGTTGATTGAGAAAAAAACTGTATTAGAGACATGAATCAAAATTTCTTGTTGTCATACAGTTCTTTCACTTGCTTGGTTAAAGTTATCCCAAGATATTTTATATTAATTTTTGTTATTGTGAAGAGTGTTATTTCCCTAATTTCTTTCTCAGCCCATTTGTCATCTGCATATAGGAGGGCTATGGAATTTTTGAATTAATCTTGTATCTAGCCACAGTGTTGAATTGCTTACCAGTTATAAAACTCCTGGGTAGAATTTTGGGGGTCGCTTATGTATACTATCATATCATCTGAAAAGAGTAATACTTTGACTTGTTTCTTTCATATTTGCACACCCTTGATTTCCTTTTGTTGTCTTATCATGGAGCTAGAACTTCAAGTACTATATTGAATAGATATGGAGAGAGTGGACACCCTTGTTATTCCTGATTTTTTTTTTTGAGACAAGATTTCTCTGGGTAGCTTTGGTGCCTGTTTTTGAACTAGCTCTTTAGACCAAGCTGGCCTCAAACTCAAAGAGATTCACCTGTTTCTGCCTCTCAAGTGTTGGGATTAAAGGTATAAGCCACCACCACCTGTCTTGTTCCTGATTTTAATGGATTGTTTGAGCTTCTCTCCATTTAACTTGATATTGGCTGTCTGCTTATTATAAATTTCTTTTATTATGTCCAGGCATGTTCCTTGTAACCCTGATCTCTCAAAGACTTTTTATCATGAATAGATATTGGATTTTGTCAAAGGCTTTTTCAGCATCTAATGAGATGAGCACTGGGCATCTCTGTTGGAGAGAGAATTTTAAGAGCCAGGCATGCCAATATTATCACAAGAGAACCCACAGACCCAACTAACTTGGGCTCATAAGAGTTCACAAATGTTGACCAACATCTAGGGAGACCACATGTGGACTGGTGTAGGCCCTCTACATATATGAAAAATTATGTGGCTTGGTCTTTTTTTGGGAGCAGAGAGACCCCAGTTCCTGAATTTCTTGTAATTCCCTGATCCGAGTGCCTACAGCTGTTCTGATCAGGAGACCCTCAGGAGTTCCTGATGGCAGGAGAGTGGTTTCTGGTGGGTTTGGCTGGGGTGTGGCTATCTCTATATAATCTGCTCCTGAACACAATAAAGGGGGCATTTTTGAGGAATTCAAGGATGCCCGCTGTCGTTGTCTCTCTGTCTGTGTGAGTCTTTGTGTTTTTTAACCTCCTGCCCCTTGCCCGAATCTCGTGAACTGGATTCAAGCGCACCGAGTGCAGACACGGTGTTGGGTATTCCTAGCAGTGGAGCAGGGCCTGTCTCTAATGCTTTGGCTGGCTTTTGGGAGCATATTCATCATACCGGATTGCTTTCCTCAACCTTACTACAAGGGTATGAGCTTAGTCCTATTTCAACTTGTTATATTGTTATTGACACCAATGGGAGACCTGCCCTACACTAAGCAGAAACATAGGAAGAGTAGATTGGATGAAGGCAGAAGGGAGATGAGGAAAGGACAGAGGGAGGGGAAACTGAGGAAAGGATGTGAAATAAGTGAAAAAAATTAATATATTTTTTTCTTTACTCAAGAAAAATCTACACCACTTCATTTCACATTCCTTCTAAATGTTGGTTTCTTTCTTGTTCAATTTTTTTCTTAACAAGATTACTTCCCATCTTATCTACAAAACATCTTAAAGTTGTTTTGCCTAGATAATTTTTTTCACTTGCACAAAAACAGACCTCAGCTAGCATTGAAGAAATATTTTTGAAAACAAAATCACATGAAGATGACAAACATATTCAACATCTTCTTACAAGCTGTTTAATGTGAGATGATTTATCTAATATTTAGCATAAAGATCCTTGGATTCAAAACATTTTCTCATGTAGAAAGATCTAAGAACAGAAAGCTTAGTAAAACTCATTCATTCACAAAGAAGAATCAGAGAAATAAACAAAATTATCAAATCATAAGAAGAAAATGTATTGTGAATAAAGCATATTCCAGATAGTAGAAAATATTATAACATATGTTTATACATTGTCTTGCATTTCAGAAAACAATGCTTAGGAATGTCTATAACAAGCCAGATTCTTCACAGTTCCCCAGGGGGGAAAAAAGACTGAAGTCAACATCACAGGCAGGAATAATCAAGATTGTATACTGGGTTAATGCATGCTTCATTTTAATAAATACTTGTGAGATAAGCACTGTTCTATAATCAGAGACTGCCTTTCATTCCTGGATAGCCAGACTCAAATAATCAAACAGAAACTATATTAGTTAAACACTGCTTGGCCAGTAGTTTAGACATATTCCTAGCTATCTCCTACATCTTAAAGTAACCCATTTTATTATTCTCTTTATTGCCACTAGGCTGTGGCTTACCAGGTAAAGTCCTGGCATCTGTGTCCTTGGGCAGCTACATGGCATCTCTTTGACTCTGCCTACTCTCTCTATATGTCTCTTCCTGGCTGGATATATTCTGCCCTGCCAAGAGGCAAAGCAGTTTCTTTATTAACTAACAGTAATAAAACATATTCATAGCCTACAGAGGGGAATCTCGCATCAGTGTTCTTTGAAAATTAGCGTTATACTAAAATATAATAGTTGATATTTTCATTTAGAAGAATATAAAATCAATATAAATCTAAAAACAATTATGACAGTGATGTATGAAACATTCTAATTGTTTCCTAAATATAAAAAGTTCTTGGAAAATTATTTATGAAAGAACATGTCAATTTCCCTTGTTCATATTTAATCAAATCATGTAGACCAAAATAAATTTTGATCTCTCTAAATACTAGATTAAGGCAAGCAGAAACATTTAATTAAAGCACTGGAAATAAAATAAAATGATAGCTATTTTCATAGGTGTTAAAATAGAATGTAGAGAAGTAGTTAAAAAATGATAAGCTAGATCACAGCTATCAGTGATAAAATTTATATATCTATCTCTGTATAGATAGATAGATAGATAGATAGATAGATAGATAGATAGATAGATGGATAGATAGATAGATAGATAGACAGACAGACACACAAAGAAATATAGAGGCAGATAAGTCTGGCTAAATAGTTATAGATTTGTAAAATGAATTTGTAAGTACTTATAAAATAACAATATTTAAATCACAATAATTGCAAAATATCTTCTGTCATAATAATTTTATATGCACATATATGTATGTTCGTTTTGTGTGTGCTTATGTGTTTGCGTGGATACATGCACAAATAAACTGTCATATGGCAAGTATATTTGTTAGTTTTAATAACAAATTCCTCCCTATGGGAAATTGCATTTGTTTATTTGTGGGAAATAGTATTTATCATAAATAGAGATAAAAATCAATTGTTAAAGTAATAATATATGTATATATTTATAGCTATATATAAAGAATCATAAAACGTATACCAGCTTTCTTAAAAAGATTACTTTCAGGAAGAACTGCTATTAAAACATTTAAGGTATATAAAGTGTTTAATTACTTTTATTTTACATAACCAACCATAACAAAATAACTGTGTGTGATGTTTGTGAAAAGTACAGGTATAAGTAACAAAAGAACATATTTTATTAAGTGAATAAAGTATTATTTTATATATATCTGAAAGAATGTTATTTTAACTAGCAAAAAGCCAATATGATAAACTAAATGTACTTCTAAATATTTGCATATGTTTATGTAAGCATAAAATACCAGAAATACACACTGGTACATTAAAATTGGTTGCAAGATGGTTTTGAATTTGAATAGTATTCTAATTTTTATTTATATTTCTGTATACAAGTGGACATGCGTATGTATAGATGTGTAAAAGAATATGCATTGTAATTCCCCTTTATTAGGTGGACTTGTACATAATTTATGGCTTATTAGCATGATATATTACTAACCTGAAAATTTTAAATTAACTTGATCTTATTGCTTTAATGTTTGAGAAGCAACAAACATCTTTGTTAAATTGGGATATGCGTCTTAACTTAGGACTTGTTTAACCATTTTATCCTTTACATTTTTGGTATCAAGAAATAGCTCCAAGAATTATCTTAGTATGAAGCCTTAGGTCAATATCACTTCCATTATTGGGAATCTAGGTCTACCCTGCCACCAAGCACTTTCATGTTCATCTCCTTCACCAGGTTCTCCCTGGAAAACATTTCTATCCTCCAAGACTCTAGCAGCATCAGCATCAGCATCAGCATCATGTTAGCTCCCCATTGGTCCACTTACATTCAGCTATAGTTTCATTTCGTTGTTAATCAGTTTTTGTTGCTAGGTTGCTCTTGAACATTTTTGTTTTTGTCAGAACCTTCCATGTGTTGTTTTTGCAAAATATTATGCATAAACATCATGAGGTCCAAGAGTGTAACACACTGGCTTTCAGCCTGTATTTTCTGTGGAGAAGGTGAGCAGTGGCATATTATTAACGAACTTTACAAAAAGTGGTATGTCTGACAGAGGCAGGGCGATCAAGAATTCAAATATAGCCTGAACTACATTACAGCTTTGAGGTCATATTTTATACAAAGTTCTCTCTCTATGGCCCAGGCTGATCTCGCCCTCCTAGGCTTAAGTCATTTCCCAGTCCCTTCATCTCCAGAAGCTGTGGCTGTGCAAGCTGTGGTTGTGCATTTGTACCACCTTGTCGACGCCCCCTTCAGCAACGTAAGAGAGCACTGGGCCTCTGTCTGATTGTTCATGAGTAAACTGTTCTTAATCTTGAAAGGGTTGTTCAGCTCATTAATATCCAAGT
The DNA here is from genome assembly GCF_903992535.2 of Arvicola amphibius. Classification (NCBI taxonomy): domain Eukaryota; kingdom Metazoa; phylum Chordata; class Mammalia; order Rodentia; family Cricetidae; genus Arvicola; species Arvicola amphibius. The sequence goes on from NC_052057.2 coordinate 102,770,830, forward strand.
TTGCATCTAGACATTGACAAGCAGACAGTACGCAGAAGGATAGAAATATTGGTAACTTCATAAAGACTAAGCTGGAGGAACCACTGATTTCAGCAGATGACAAGCTCACATGTTCAAGCCAGAGTGTCCTCTGGACATTTCTGTGAATTAATGAGACCGGAAGAATATATATTCTTCAAATTAAAAGAAAAAAGGCAATGAATAGAACTTTTATTATTGCTTTCTGAATTAGGTCACCTAGTCTACAATTTTATTGGGACTTTATAAGGTTTGCTTAACTCCATAGCTTCAATGCTCTTTGAAAAGCATTTCTGATGAATTATGGATGGGAAAAATACTTTCAATATATTTTTAGGCCTCAGATGAATTATTCTGCTTCTTGTGAGCAATCTCCAGTAATTTTCTGTCAGAGAATTCATAACAGACATGGAATTAAAGCGCCTCTGTGAGACATCCTGTTCTTGGCATGTTGTTTCTTTGATGGGGGGAATGCGCTGAATATCGCTGTCCGCAGAAATATGCAATTTAATCAGAGATTACATTCTGAGAAAAAGGACTGAACTTTTGAGTAATGAGGTAAAACGCATTTCTAAAGATTGTTTTGCTTTAAAGTGTTCGAAGAGAACATTTAAAACCTGCAATTTCATGTTTGCCACTACAGTATTGGAAAAGATACTGACACTTTGAAACTTTTAGGATTTGTTTTCATCCAGTGAACAAAAACATAAATATTTAAAAGAAGTGTCAGTCTATATTTCATTACCCATAATAATTAGAAGTAAATTTATTAGCTATAAATAAAATATTAAAATAAATTAATATGTCACTTTCTATAGTGTGTGCAAAATGTAGAACTGTCAGCTATCTTTCCAGCACCATGTCTGTCTGCAGTCTGCCATTTTCCACCATGATGATAATGGACTGAACCTCTGAACTGTAAAACACCCAATTAACTGTTTTCCTTCATAAGAGTTGCCATGGTCATAGTGTCTCTTCAGAACAATAGAAAGATTAATAAAGCCATAAAGAAAGTAGAAAGGAAGAGGAAGGGAAAGATGTAGTAAAAATGAAAATAGAATCTACTACACTGATGACATCTTATGCTGGAGAGGCTGTGGAGTAAAGGGAACACTCCTGCATTGCTGGTAGGAATGTAAGCTGTTTCAGCCCCTTTGGATGTCAGTGTGGTGATTTCTCAGAAAATTAGGAAACAAACTTCCTCAAGACCCAGTAATATCACTTTTGGGTATACATCCAAAGGATGCTAAATCTTACAACAAAGACATGTGTTCAACTAGGTTCATAACCGCATTGTTTGTCATAGCCATAACCTGGAAACAAGCTCAATGACCCTCGACCAAAGAATGGATAAGGAAAATGTGGTACATTTACACAATGGAGTACTACACACCAGAAAAAAATCTTAAATTTTGCAGGCATGGATGGAGCTAGAAAATATCATTTTTGAGTGAGGTAACCCAGATACAGAAAGATAATTATCACATGTCCTCACTCATAAGCAGAAAGCAAAGAAAACCAGCCCACAAATCACAATCCGAAAGAACCTAGACAACAATGAGGACGCTAAGAGAGACTTGCATAGATCTAATCTACATAGGAAGTAGGAAAAGAAAAGATTTCCTGAGTAAATTGGGAGCATGGGGGCCTTGGGAGAAGGCTGAAGGGGAGGGGAAAGACAGGGAGAGGAGCAGAGAAAAATGTAGAGCTCAATAAAAAAGGAAAGAATATAGGATCTACTTAATAGATTATTGTGTAAACAATTAAAATTCTACAACAAACAGAAAATGTATGAAGGATTCAAGATAAGTCTAAATTTACTTAACATTGGTTTAAAACCCTAAAAAGGTCTTTGTAGTTTGAATTAAAACTATCATATAAAAATATATATGGATCTGGTTGCACATGCCTTTAATCCCAGCACTCAAAAAGCAGACACAGGCAGATCTCTGAGTTCGAGTCCAATCTAGTCTACAGAGCTAATCAGCTATAGGTGTTACCCAGAGAAACCCTGCTCAAAAAACAGAGAAGGGGGAGGAGAGATTATCAATAATAGAACCTCATCAGAGAAGTGCCAATCACCTGCTGATCCTTAGAATCACCCATTGCCTGTTTCACTGTAGTGCAGATCACAGAACAGACAATCTTTCTTAGGTTCTCTGCCTAAATTCTCCCAAGACTAAAAGGAAATGGCAACATAAGTAGCCCATTTAATAGAATATTTCTGACTACCGTTTGTTACTGAAGCACCCAGTCTCTCCTAGTGTGGAGTTTGAATCTGAGGTCTCTATTACCGTCTACAGTGGCTCTTGGGCCTTCATTCAAAGGTGTCCTAATAATTGTAGTCTCCACTCAGAGCATGGTTCACATCCAGATATCACCATACTCCTAAGCCTCGGATACCTCCGAGTTTCAATTTCTTCAGCCAACTAGAGCAATCTATTTGTTTTGATGATCTGGCAGAACGTTATTAGCCCAAGAGCATAGCTTCCCTGCCTTGAAAGTATCTGTGCCATAAAGGACAGACGAGGAATATCAGCACATCACATGCATAAGTTTCAGCCCATTTAGAGAAGATAATTATGGAAAAAATGTCATTGAAGGTCAAGTTTAAAATCTGCCTAACATGAAAATTAGTTTAAATTATACTTAATAAATTATAAAAAATTCAAAATATAATCAAGGATGCATAAAAAATACTAAGTTAGGCTAAAGAAATGACTGAGTAGGTAAAGTGCTTGATGAAAATTTAAAAGAATTAGAGGTTAAGGAAAAAACAGTAATAATTTGAGTTTATCACTTATAGATTTATAGTATATAATGATGTCACCCAACTTGTTAAATTATATTAAATAAAACAGCAAAATGTATATAATTTTGGATAGCAATCAAAGTAATAATATTATTCTTTTATAGTTTAGGAGAAAATTAATAGGAGTTAGTCTTATTGATTCAAAATTGATATGTTTAAACAATCCTTTAATGCATAATAATAATAATTAAAAACTTAAAAGTAGGAAAATTTGTGATCAATTGCAAAGTATATGAGAACAAAATAAAGTAATAAGGCAAGTAAATAGAAACATCAAGGTTGCCCTATAAAAACTAATTTATAAAAACAGTATCACTGAGGATGCAGAGTGGTTAGTTTTTTAAAAAGGTATTTATTATTAGGGTTGGGTGTGTGTGTGTGTGAGTGTGTGTGAGTGTGTGTGACGTTTGTTTAAGGGGTGGGTATGCATAATTCACAGTATATGAAGGCAGATCAGAGGATAACTTAGTATAGTCTCTCCTCTGACCTTTGTGTAGAATCCGGGCATGGAACTCTCTTCATTGAGCTTTTGTGACAAGCATTTTACCTTCTGAGTTGCAGGTAACTTCTGAATCTGTCTAACCTGAAATCAAACAGCAGTAAGCTCAGCAAAATAAAATATTCCCAAATTAACACAAAGGATATTATCTTACTGAATGAAGAATGTACTTAACCCTTGAGTTGTGAGACAAAGAGGTATATGACCACTAGAGCGATAACTAACCCCTCTGGATTAAAGTGCAAGACAAAGTTTGTGCCTTAAAAGTCACGTAAACAAGCACACACTGTTTATTAGTTAACTGAACTGATTCAGACACTTCATATATTTTCGCAATGGGTGAATTCACATATCCTGATAGGCTCAAAGGCACCTCCTATATTACATCATGCAAGGGCAGAGAGAGAAAAAGAATACAATATCTTATTTCAAAACACCATGTCAAGCCCGACCGTGGCACATGCCTTTAATCCCAGCACACAGGAGTCAGAAGCAGGAGGATCTCTGTGAGTTCGAGACCAACCTGGTCTACAGCGTGAGTTCCAGGACTGGCTCCATAGCTTTTGAGGAACCCTGTCTCGAAAAACCAATAATAATAATAACAATAATAAGGTCACAATAGATATTCAACCATTTGAGGATGATTTAAAAAAAAAAAAGAAAGGGTTTTAAAAGGGTTTAATTAATTTGGCTGTGCTGACAAAGGGGCTTTGCACAATGCCTGTACTCACATAGGGTAGATTCTGGACTCGGGTGCTTCACCGAAAGTCACTCTTTCCAGTCTTCGAGTCTACTTGCTTACACTTCTCAATCTGCATTCTATTCTGTGTCCTGAAAATCTTTCCCCAACAATATTTTCCCTCGAAATCTCCATGAAACTTTGAGGCGTTTCTTTCCTGCCATTATCACTTTCAAGATTTGCTGAGCACTTCGTTTGCGAGTTTATGCTTCTCCAGCACATGGGACAATGCCAAAGCAACAATCTGTCAGAAAACAAGTTTGCAATGATGCACTTTAATCTGAGAAGTACTGTCATCTAGGAAGCTGCACAATACCAAGAGAGCACAGGTGTAGCGTTTTTTTCCCCAGGTTTATCGACAAAAGCTATGTAACCTCACGAAAATCCATATTCAGATGCAAAACAATTCGCCTCCACAGCTGCCTCAAACTCCAATCCATGCAATCAGCTAAGGATTGTGTAAGGGGCCCAGATGAGTTCCATAGTTCTTGTGTAGCTATGGGAGCTTTTCAAAATGCAACAAGAGCACAGCATTCACGTGTTCTTTAAGACACGTGTATTCTACTCCTAATTAAAATGAAATACTGATGATTTCCCACACCGTGCTCCACAGGTATCGGACCTGTGCCAGAAGTGAAGGAGAAAACTGGATAAAAGCTGTTAAGCATTTAAAATATGTGAGCAACGTCTTTTTTTTTTTAACAGCTCTTGTGCAGGCTGGCACTCACATGAAGGGATACGTTTTGATTTTAAAGGACTGCTTCAAACATTAAAGCACCGTTTATATTTATTTATTCTTGACCTTCCGATATTTATACATTTTTTACTTTATAGTCATATATTTATAGAGTAATCCATGAACAAATTACAAGCTGGCATGATAAAAGAAAACAGAAAGACGGTCTCTGTTTTCAAACAATTAGTGCATGGGGGATTTCCATACTTGTACGATTACCTAGAAAGTGCAGAGCAAACATGCCTGAGCAGTACATATTCAGCAAAGCTTAGACATTGTTTAATGACTCCTCTTTGACAGACAGATCCAATTCATGGCCTGTTCTTTCTTTGTTCTATTTGGGGACCAATTTTCCTTCCTCAACAGCTTCTCTTCACTGGAGCCTCTCTACTTAAAGTTCATATATTTCAGAAGTCTCCTTGAAATTGTTCTCAAACTGATTCCCTTTTAACCTTATAAATTTCCGACAAAGAGAATGCCATCCAACTGTTTAATTGTGCTTTTTCTGGCATGTGAAAACAACTGCGAAGGGAAAATGTTTTTAATCTCATTACATATTCTAAAATGTTTAAATCGTGTATTAGGTCCTACAGATCTATGTGTCTATGTGATACAGTTCCAGAGCAAAGCAAGGTGTCCAAGTGAGTCTCCATAGATAGTTGGCAATACACCAAAATACACATTTATCAATGGACTTCTATGTTTGCAATGACATGAAAATCAGTATTCCCAAAGACTGATCTAACCTAGCCAAATAAAATTGCTGATTTTATATTTCTATCCAAGCTCAGATGCAAAAATTTTTCTTGACTCGAATAAAATTATGCCTTATGCATTGCATGTGATGACATTTATTACACTATACAATAAAGTTGTGAAGCAAATGTATAAACTTTTAACAAAAATGGCCATCGACTTGAAACCCTGAATCATTATGTAGCTTTCCTAATTTTCATAAAGAATCCCAGAATCATGAGTAAATTGTTCTAAAAAAACATCTTTTTTAGGTGCTAGGGATTTGTCATTTACTGATACCAATTCTGTTATTATACCAGGGAGTACAGATTTGAAATTAGGAAATATTAAAACTCATAATTTTCCACTCTCATAATACCAATAGTAATATGCTACTTAATTATGCTGAAAAAGTAAATCTTTGTAGCTTGTATCAAAGATATTAACTGTATCGAAATTGTTTTTGTAGATGTGAGATTACAATCATATATTGTTAGTTGTTGCTAGTTCCGAGATATTTTTCTAATACAAGTCAAGAGTAAAGAATAATGGAGTCACTCTTAGGTGACTTCCCAAAACTGGAGAACATTACTGAAAAATAAGTAGTAGTTTCCTGTGCAACTATCAAGGTTGGTATCAGAAACATGATGGAATACTCTAACCTTCATTATAGAAAAAGAGATAAACAAAAGTTTTCACTCAGGCTTTTTAGAACACCTGGTTTTTAGTTATTAATATTTCAAATGACAGCTACAGCAAGATCCGACACAGACTGGGGTTAAATATTTGTTTCCTGATTCTTCAATTGTCTGCATTTCATAGCTTTCAGATTTATAATTTATTTCAGCTTTCTAAATAGGCAAAATAACGTTAGTAAAAAATACTACAAAATTAATAACAATATTGGGCTAGCAAAATTTAACATATACTTCCTGTTTTATGATAATCTTTTTTAGTAACAAGATTTAGGAATTGAAAGTTCAGCATTATGAGAACAATATCCAGACTTGACATTGCTTGTTTCAAGCAAATAAAAATAAAAAATCAACCAAAAAATAATCATTATTTTAAAGGTAATGAATAATCTCTACTTGCCTTTATATTTGGAAGACGGCCAGCGGTTTTAAATAGCATTCATATTTTCATATTTATTTGTTTTCTATTTATTTGTTTGTTTGTGGGTGTCTGTGTGTGCACGCACACATGCACACTCACTTGACATGTTGCTGGCACAGAAATGAGAAAGCAACTCTCAGTAGCAGATTCCTTCCTTCTATTCTATGAGGTCTAGAGCCTTTGAAAAGGAGATAAAATCTTTAGCAACAGAGCCATCACCCCTTCATTATATATTTAAATGGTTGTAGACCTGCACGGTTGTGAGTGAGTTTCATTTCTTGAACTGGCAATGATTTACCACTTCACTGACAGTGAGGGTATGAGCCAAGGAGAATGTGCAGTGGAGCAGTACTGTGTATACCTTGTTCTAACGGTTGTGAGTTTTGACTGATTGACTGTATAACGTTTTCTACTCTGGTATTTTTGTGAAGACATTTCCAAAGAATAGGAAAAGAAGGAGAAAGAACCTAAACACAGATTGTACCACTTGTGGGCAACTAAAGAATAGAAGGGAAAAAGGGGTGAGGGAAAGTGTAGTGCCATCACAGTAACAGCATTCTCTTCTTTTTTATTCCTTGGTCTGTCGTGATAGGAGACAAATTGTTCAACCTCTTCATTTCAGCATGATGAACTGAACCCTCTGAGTCTATGAGCCAAAAAAAATCCCTCCTCCTTTATTTCTCTTTGGTGTGTTGGTCCTAGAAATAAAAAAATAATAATAATAACATAGGAACATAGAGTAAAGATTTCTGTGTTGATGCTGGCAGAATAGAGAAGAGCCAACCTCTGAAACTTGACCCCGTGGAACACCGTTGGAAAGAGAAATCTCACTCCATGGAAAGCTGGTGGAGGACCAGACTTTCTAGGTGCCAGACATGCTATGCCTTTGTCTGCCTGTATAATATCACATGGGAATATATCCCAAGGCAAGTCAAAACGTTCCATATAGGGCTAAATTCTGTGAAACTCAAATGGTGGCTAATGATGCATATGAACATAAGCAGTGCACATATTTTTAAAGGCATTTTAGCATTCTCATTCACCTTCCCCAAGCAGCTACTTCAAAATATTTCAAATACAACTAGAGAAACACACGATAAGTCAAGATATCAGAGCAGCCTAGTATATGGGATAATAAACAGTCTCATAATTATATTAAAAACTACCTTGTCATATATAAGCTAAATAAATGTCTTAGTTTCTCACTGACTAGTATTTTCAATATTCACAGTAAAAATTTAACTAGTATCTTTATATAAATTTTGCGTATGTGGTGTTTGCATGTATATATGTTTCTGTGTTATGTTTGCTTATCCATGTAGCTTGGAAGTCTTCCTCTGTTACTCTAACACAGTCTCTCACTGAACATGGAGCTCATAGGTTGGCTGGACTAGTTATCCAGCAAACCCTCCTGATTGTCCTGTTTCCATACCCCTCACATTATGCTTTGAGGTCCTGGAACACACTCAGCTTTTCCACTGTTTCTGGTGTTCCATATACTCAAGGAGCTCATTCTGGTATGTGCTTGACCCACCAGTTGGACTCCTGACCCTATTTTCAATTATTATATAAAAAATACAGTACATTATGCAAGCCAAGTAAAAGTCTTCCTGCAGGATTGAGTTTGGTAATATGTAAAATGTCAGTTAAAATTAACTGAAGATATGAAACTGAAAGTAAAAATATAGTGCATGCCAGTCTGTCTACCATCTGCACAAACTTAACTCCATTCTCATGTAAGACATGCCCACAATGATTGTGAAAAAGCAAACATAATTTAAGAGGGTGATGGAAAATGTTGTACATCGAATTTGCCACTATTCAGTGGCAAAAAAAAAAATGTAATTGATAGGCAGGGATCATAAGGTCAGAGTTTAATGAGGTATGAAAGACAACTAGTGGGAGGAGACGCAGAGACCCACAGCAAATCATTAGGCAAGCTTGGAAAACCTTGCAGAGGGGTGTGATGAAGGATTGTAAGAGCAGAAGGGTCACAGTACCACAAGAACTGGTATCAACTAACCAGGGCCAAAAGGGGCTCACAGAAACTAAACCAACAAACAAGGAGCCTACATGTGACCTATGTCCTCTGGATCCATGTTATCATTGTGTTTCTTTGGGTTTCTGGGGTACTGCTAACAGTCAGAGCAGGGGGTTTTTCTGACTCTTTAATCTGCATTTGGGACCCCTTTTCTTCTACCATGTTGCCTCATCCAGTCTTCCTATAAGGGGTTGTGCCTAGTTTTATTATAACTTTGTATGCTCTCTTTGGTTGCTATTCTTGGAAGGCCTGTGACGAGGAGTGGAACTTGAGGAAAGAGGATGTGGAGGGGAGGTACTGGGAGAAAAGAAAGAGGGGAAACTCAGGTCAAGTAACAATACAGGAGAGAAAAATAAAAATAAGTATATTTTATGAGTAAAATATAAACTGTTTATATAATTCTTGTTATATAGTTCATTTTTAAACACTTGAAACTAGAAGGATTATTACTCTTTATTAAATCTTTCCTCTTTTTCTTGGTAGCCTAGATATTTATCATATAAAGAATATATGTTCACAGTGCAAAGAAAAATAGCAATAATTCTTCGTAAACATTGTTATGTATTTATTAAGCTGTTATGATTCCATCCCTTACATAACCAGAACACAAAGTCAATCAGCACGATGTAGGCCATTGTCTATACTTGAATATTATTGCAATAATGATTTAAATATGTTTTCCAGAGATAACAAGGTATGTACATACAAGCCCCACATATACATTCACCTAATAGATGTGTTAAGAAAAAAATTATTATCGTAGTCTCTCAAATACTCTCTTACTGAAAGCAAATTATTTGCAAAAGTAGTTTCATAAATTACTAACGTATTAAATACCATGGTATGATGACATATGTCATGTATTCACAAGAATAGGAAAAGTAGTCCTTCCCAACACTGAGCCTTTGACAGTCAAACTACCTGACTACAATAGGAGTTTTTATTAGTCAGAGTTCTTCCATAAAACTCAACCATTGGGATATTTGTTTATCTGAAGAACTAGCCCATGTGAATGAAGAAACTGCAAAGACCTAGTTTTCTGCTTGTAAACTGGACCTAGGAGCACTGGTGTGTGAATTATTCCAAATGGAAGAGCAATATAAGTCAAAATCCCCATGCTTGGGTAGCAGCAGAGACTGAAGGGCAGTGAATTCTTTTCCCATTCGTTATGCACTCTAGTATAGTGCAGACTCTCGTATTGATTCCATAGTTTCAAATGCTAACACCATCCAGAAAAAGCATTATGAACACATGGAATAATCATTTATACCCAGTGTGAAAAATAAAATTAACCATTGTAAGGGTAATGACTTTACTCTTGAACTAGTGCTTGAACCAAAAGTTTTAGCAGTCAGTCAGAGGTTGGGAGGTCTATGTGTCTGCCCAGCTATTTTTCAAAAGTCCCTGGGGGATTCATGCACTTTCCTGCATCAAGACTCTAACTTCCTTGACCTTTTCCCTTCTTGTAAGACAGTTACATCCCTGTTAACCTGGCAAGGCCTACTGTTCTAGGAATCATTTTAGCTGTTGCCTTTCCATACATAATAATTTGACAGTAATAATTAAGGGTCAGTTTTCATATGTCTTCTACGTTTTCTCAGCCCTGTATAACGTTTAATACAACTATAGCTTTTTTATTAACTGGGAAATTTCAGATTACTCTAATTATAGAAAACTAAACATATGCTTACTTACTTTGCAGTAATAGGAAACACACTTGAGTTATTGGTGACGGCTTCTACCTTCTTATATTCCCCAAACCACTGCAAAATAATCTAATTAACAGTGCAATGGCTTTGTTAAATTTTATAAAATTGATTTTTCACAATTAATTATCCATTATGGGGCCATTTGGATTTAGACTTTATTAAAAATGAGCTTATTTATTCAAATTGCTAAGCTCCATTTTGGTGCCATGTTCTTAAAAGATTTCACAAATGTATAATCACTACAGGAAAAAAATCACTGAAAATGTTCATAGTCCTTGAACTACAATGCTCCAATATTTTCAAGGGAGGTTTAAGACAATGTCCCCATCCCAGAAGTCCTAGGGGACTGTTGTTTTCTTTTCTTTTCTTTTTTTTCTTGTGGGAACACAACTTTTTTTAATTACTTAAATTTTTATTAAAAATTTTCACCTACTCCCATTTCCCTCCCCATTCCCCCCTCCTCCTCCTCCTCCTCTCCCTCCCATTCCAGTCCAAAGAGCAGTCAGGGTTCCCTGCCCTGTGGGAAGTGCAAGGTCCTCCCCCCCTTCATCCAGGTCTAGAAAGGTGAGCATCCAAACGGACTAGGCTCCCACAAAGCCAGTACATACAGTAGGATCAAAACCCAGTGCCATTGTCCTTGGCTTCTCAGTCAGCCCTCATCGTCTGCCACTTTAAGAGAGTCCGGTTTGATCACATGCTCCATCAGTCCCAGTCCAGGTGGCCTTGGTGAGCTCCCATTAGATCAGCCCCACCTTCTCAGTGGGTTGGCGCACTCCTCACGGTCCTGACTTCCTTGCTCCTTCTGCTCCTCCTTTGGACCTTGAGAGCTCAGTCCAGTGTTCCAATGTGGGTCTCTGTCTCTAGCTCCATCCATCGCCAGATGAATGGAGATAGTATGGCTAAAGGATAGGGCCATTTCAGACTCCCTCTCTTCAGCTGCCCAAGGAACTAGCTGGGGACATCTCCATGGACACCTGGGAACCCCTCTAGAGTCAAGTGTCTTGCCAACCCTAAAATGGCTCCCTTAATTAAGATATAAACTTCCCTGCTCCCATATACACCCTTCCTCCATCCAAACTGTCCCATTCCCCCAAGCTCTCCTCATCCTCCTCTTTTCCCTTCTCTCTCCCCATCTCCCCTTACCCCCACCCCACCCCAGTTTCCAATTTTTGCCTGGAAATCTTGTCTACTTCCAATATCCAGGAGGATAACTATATGCTTTTCTTTGGGTTCACCTTCTTATTTAGCTTCTCTAGGATCACTAATTATAGGCTCAATGGCCTTTATTTATGGCTAGAATCCACTTATGAGTGAGTACATACTGTATTCATCTTTTTGGGTCTGGGTTACCTCACTCAGGATAGTGTTTTCTATTTCCATCCATTTGCATGCAAAATTCAAGATGTCATTGTTTTTTTACTGCTGAGTAGTAATTTAATGCGTACATACTCCACACTTTCTTTATCCATTCTTCCATTGAGGGGCATCTAGGTTGTTTCCAGATTCTGGCTATTACAAATAATGCTGCTATGAACATAGTTGAACAAATGCTTTTGTAGTATGATAGGGCATCTCTTGGGAATATTCCTAAGAGTGGTATTGCTGGATCCTGGGGTAGGTTGATCCCGAATTTCCTGAGAAACTGGCCATACTGACTTCCAAGGTGGTTGCACAAGTTTGCATTCCCACCAGCAATGGATCTATACATGACAAGGATGTTGTATCCATGAGCTCTCAACTATATAGTTGTCTGCACAAGACCAAACATGTCTCAGTCCCTATGTCAACATGCATGGGAGAAGGTTCAGAAGTCTCAATGCCTAGTTGAAGAGCAATAGGCAGTCAGTGGCTGGTGAGTCACTTTTCCCCCAGGATGAGTTCCAGCCCCCATAGGTTATGGAAACAGAAGGAGTCAGTCCTAAACCCACACATATACATGTCATTTGAGAAAAGGATGTGGGATAGGAGTATGAAAAGGAACGCGAAGGTAGAAGATGAGGGATGGAATGATGTAACAATACTGTGTTCGTGTATGAAATTCTATAAAGAATAAAATTAGCTGGGTGGTAGTGGTGCATGCCTTTAATCCCAGCACTTGGGAGGCAGAGACAGGCAGAGCCCTGTGAGTTTGAGGCAAGACTAGTCTACAGAGCTCTAAAACGACAGAGAAACCCTGTCTCGAAAAACCCAAAAAAAAAAAGAATAAAATTATAAAAAACAAACTTTAAGTTTACTATGTAAGTGACTCCATTTTCATCATATCTTTATCTTTGCACACAGTCCAAAAATAAAACGGCCTTTTAGCATTTTAATAATTTACTCTTGTGTGTTAGCTAAATGATGGTGCTCAAAGCTTTGCACGCTCTGTTTAGATACATGAGAATTCTTTTCCTAAGTTTCCTAAGTTCTTTACCCATTTTCACACCGTTCATTTCTTTTTCATTGGGATGAACTTCAAGGATATTTGCATTATTGTAATGTTTGTGAGTAATGGCCCAGTCTTCATCTTTGGATTGTAGAGTGAATATTAATGCAAATTGTTCAACTGTGAGGCTAATAGTCTAAACTTGTTATCATCTAGAAAAGCAGCAAGAAACAAAATCAAAACAACTTAATTTTTTAAATTTCTTTCATTTTTATTTGCTCATTTTCTAGACTAGAATCAGTGAAATATAGTTCATTACCATTTATATGTGTGTATGTACTCTTCCTATGTTGACACTGGTTCACTCATTATAACTAATCATAGAGAATGAGAAAGGTAATCATTCATTTTTACAACTGTTTATTAAGCATTTGACAAATTAGGAGAGGTAAGTTCTTAAAAATCAGTAAATAATGTATAATCTTTCCTGTCACTGAGTTTAAAAAAAAAAAAGAGAAGTATAAATTTTAAATTGAATCATATTTCAAGTACCTGCCCTAGAAGCTGACACACAGTATAACAGGGCTGAGTGTGTGCTCAGGCAGCACATAGCAGCACACACCTTTAATTTCAGCATTTATGAGGCAGAGACAGGAGTATCTCTCTGATTCCAGGCCAGCCTGGTCCACTCTCTTGAAAGAAAAATCAAAGTATGTGCTTGAGTCAAAAGATCTTGGAACTAAGTTTTAAAAGTAGAGGATGAATATAGTTTAGATAAAGACTGAAGTTAATTGGAGACAGAGAGAACATTAAGGGACAAACCATGGAGACACGAGGAAAGGCTAGACTGACAGATCACAGGTATTTAATATGGCTTGTTTTCAGTGCATACACAAGGAAATATTACTAAAGCAGCGAGAAATGTTACAATCATATCAGTTAATTCAAATATTAATATGCAGATCATAAAATTTAATTTCTACCATGTGGATTGGGGAAGGTATTTGCAACAGTATGAACTCACTTTTCTTCCAAAATACAAACTTAGTACCAGTGTGATAAAATATATTTGAGTAGCATCTTTGGGGTTTGATCCAAAATGATGCCTTTGAATTAAGTCAGGACATATTGAGACCCCTCTCACTTGTTAAAATGCACTTCAGAAGTGCTGATGTAGCTATTACACACATAAATAGAGAAAACCTAATTTATTGCTTAAACTACAGGTACTTTGGTAAATGTGAATGGTTGTTATTATCAAATTCACAAAACTATATCAGAGCTTCACTGGGAAAGAAAAAGTAAGCAATCATTTTCTTTTTGTATTGGATCTATCATTACAATGCAATGGAAAATTTATCCACTCTATGTGAATATAATAACTATATGGAAATTAGGTACTGAAGACAGGGGAGCAGGGAACAATCAAGAGAGTAGCCTTTGGATAGATTAATCTGGCTGAGTAATTGGATAGACATGTAAGTATTAAGAGACCAATTTAAAACAAGTAGAATGAGGGATATTGCTCCCACTGCTAGGAAGATGTGACAAGATCTGCAAGTCCTGGTGGTCCCTGTGTGAGACCCCCATCTCCTGATGGAACTATCTGCAAAGGAACTGGTACTATTTGTTTCTTACCCAAGCAGAAGCTGTTTGTTCAAATAAATGGGTATAGGTTATTCTCACTTGAAACAGCAGGAAATTAGAAAAAATCTTATTCCCCCAGTATCAAAACTTTTAAGAAACAGATCCAGGTTAACAGTTGCTGTGAGACTTGCTTCCTAATGGAGCTATTGATCTTCATCCTTCAAACAGCATATGACTCTCCTAAAGGGATAAGGAGAGCATTTGCCTAATACAACCCTCTGGAATCTTTGATCTTGACAATAGGGTGTCATTTGGGAAAGCATTATAAAAGAACTGTCTTGCTGTATAAAGATAACTCAGCAAAAGTAAATCGACATCACTTATAGAATAGAGTATTGAAGCAAAGGCTGTATACAGCTGATGATCAGTAACTACATCTTTAATGGTTATACATGAGAAAATTTTGAAAATTGTTAAAAGATGTTATCTTGGAAATAATTCATGTTTATTTTAGAGAATTGATCATACGGCTCCCTTAATAAAGTATGATCTTATTCTAACTGTTTAGATGTTCATAATAATGAAAGAAATTAGAATCTGGTTAATTTTGGTGTGTGATGTTTTTAATTTGCAAGATTTTTATAATAAAGTTAATAAAAGGAGACAGAACTATAAATACATACATATACATATGCACATATACACATATAAATATATAAACATGTACTACACTATACATGGGTGCAAATGCTTATTAAACCATTCCAATTTTAAAATGCCACTTTCCTTAAGGAACTGGCAAAAATGCTGCAAAACATTGCTAACAGAAACATCTGTGCTTAATTTGCACACATATTTTCTCCTATAGTCTAGTCTTTAAAAGTGTAATATCTGCATATATATATACACACTTTAATATGCATGTGAGCATCTAGATATTCAGAAAGAAGTATTTTTAAGGAGTGGAAAAATATCCAGAAATAATGGAACATCAACTTTGATATCTATTTTAATTATAATTATTAGCTTTCCATAAATATGGAAAAAAGTGAATAAAAGATCAAAATATGCAAGACCCAGGCACAATGTGTGTCTTAACACATAAAATTAATGTTGCCACTCACGTGCATTAATATGAGCAGCCTAATTAAATTATCTGAGATATTTTAAAGACAGAATTTGGGTCTAAATGAATTATCCATGGCAGAGCAGAAGGGCAAACCTGAATTTGTTCCTGGTGAATTGCACAAAACATCTTCAGAGTAACTCTTAAAATGTCAGAACAGGCTCTGAGAAATACATAGGAAAAGATCCAGAAGTCTCACATGCAAGTGCCCCTTAAGAGAACATCTTAAAGCAGTCTTGAGCAGAGCATTCAACAGACGCTCGTTCTAAGAAAAAGTTCAGCAGTTTTGTCTGCACTAGAAATTACAGAGACATCAGCTTATTACATTTGGAAGTTATAACCCCCCAAATAACCAAATATAAGAGAAACATAAACATATAATATAGAAACTGACATTTATTTTCCTTCTGATTTGATCTGTCTCAGAATAACGAGTTGACAAAGCTTTCTAAATACTGTCTCGATGCTGTGACCTAGCAAGTCATATGAGCACAATAGACAGCAAAGAATACACACGGAGCCCACATTGACTCTTGCTGCTGTGTTTGCAGGCTATCCCACCGAGAACTTGAGTCTGTTTCTCCATCCTTTGAATCAAGCGTTGTGAATTGTCTTGATCCTCAGAGAACTGCGAATCACACTCTGCCACCTGCAAGCTTGAACCTCCAGTGTGGTATTATACATTCCACTTTGGAACTCTGAACACTCGCAGATGATCAGGCCTAGGCCAGTTTACTACACAAAGAAAGACGTCACCTTGGAGCAGCCAGAATTGTCTTTCCGGCAGGGAGCTCAGATGCATGAGCAGGCCCAGCTGAGATAAATTGTGCCTATCTCATTACAACCTCACAGCTGACCAGAGCTCCTGAATAGTGATAAATTGTTCTTGTTTAAAGCACTTGGTTTTGGGGTGGCTTGTTATGTTGCAGTAAATAAGGGATTCTAAAACCATTCGAAATCTTAAGTGATACTGTGGATTCAGGCAATGATCAGCAAATTATTTCTGAAGCTGTAAGTCTATGGTGTCATTCATGGCAAAAGTGATTTTTATAAGATTTTAAAGAAAATGTCAGTGAATCTGCATCAAACAGAACATTAAAACCTAACAAGTCATACTTAAAATGCATAAAATTAGGAAAATGTGGCAATAATTTAATGTATAGTGATTTAAAATGTGCTATCAGAGATGAGGGTAAATATATTTAATAATTTTGAACCATAATATCTTAAGAATTTGGGCAAAATTCTTATAAGCTAAAAGTGCATGCTGTGCATAAGAAGGAAATATTAATGCATTCAAATAATAATACCAATTATAAGTCAAATTATTTATGTAAATACAATAATACATTTTTCCTTTTATTGATATTTGTTTTAATAAACATCAGATATCTAAGGTAGAAAAATTTATAAGCAAATTATTTTTATCAATTTATGCTTTGAATAATAGAAGTCATTTGTAGGATTATAAGTAAATTTAAGATTAACTAGAAATTGGGGTTTATGGCATATTAACCCAGCTTTTGGAATTAGTATTCTTCCCCATTCAGAAGACCACTTAAAAATTTGGAAAATGTTAGAAAGTGTATTTTCAATATATTTGCCCACATTTACTGTGAGAATGTAAACATTGTGCTCTGTGAGAAAAGACAATGGCCAAACCCTCAATCCAAACCAAAATTAATCATTTTACCAAAGGTAATTCTGCATATCACAGTTGTTGGAAAGTATGGCATGCCCAGAAAGAGGAGAGACACTTAGGTAATTACAATAAGCGAAGTGCTAACAGTTCACTCACTGATTTTATCTAGCAACCCTCATCCCATGTCCAACCACAAAATTTTATTTACAGTCTTTTAGATGACAGTGATCCATGCACTCTATTAAATTCTCAGTGTAAGCATGCCTAGTCTCATGTGAATATGTAAAGGACAGCTAAGCAATATCTCCTATTTTCTTATAATTATTACTGTACATGTGAACCAGTAGAAATATAGAGGATTAGAATTAGTTTTTAATAGAGACAATATAGAAAATATCAAATTATAGTCTCTAGAAAACAGCAAATATATGTTTTAAAACTGTAAAATATTGTACTCTTGTGGAGATAATTGGTGAACTTTATATGCACTAATATGGTGAATTAGTGCATGCATTAGAATGAGAAACCAAGGAAATCACAAAAGAACCTTATATCTAATGTATTTGTTTTAATATTATTTCCAAAATTGCAAAACTTAGCAATATTAAATAATTCACAGTTCACCCATAAAAAGAAATACTATTTCTTATAATAGCTCTCTATCTAGAAGTGAGATCCCATGAGATTTTCACTGCCTGTGTTAGCGTGTCTATTAGTATTTTCTCAGGTCTTGTTTAGGCAGCCAAATTGTTGGATGGAGATTTCTTTATTCTTGGACATAGTCTTACAGCTGACAGTGTGGTCCTCTGATTCTCACAATTTTTATGTCCCCTCCTCCCTTACTACTTGAACCTTAAGTGCAGAAGTTACATCATAGATGTAGCAGCTGGGGCTGGTTATCCGCCATTCAGCTGGTCTATGCAATTTGAGCAGTTATATTTATCTGAAGTGGTCTCTGTCTACTGAGAAGAGGTTTTGATGAAGGGTGAGAGCTATACTTAGCTGTGGATGTAAGGATGAGTTTTAGCATACATCTAAGAATTATTATGGTCTATCTAGAAAAGTAGCAGTAGGATGTTCTCTAAGTTCTATGACCTCACTGGCCCTGGACAAGTGGCTAGCTAGTTTCCCTGTCTAAGACACTAATTTTTTCTATTGTTGAGGGCATCTTATGTCTAATTTGACAGCTGCTGGTTACTACCAAGATATAAGGACGAATATTGCACCTTCACAAATATTATTTTGATTATTCATAAGTTATAAAAACATAATTTCAAGAAAAAAAGAAAATGGGATAATATATTAATATAGGGTATGACCTCTTTAGCAGATGCCTAAGATAGTCTAAGACCCTATGGGAAATGTGAATAACATATTAAAAAGGTAGACATTGTCAATTTTGTGCACATATGAGTCACATATGTCATTCGAATATTTCTAGAAGCTACATTTTAAAGGCAAAGAGAAAACATGAAACATTTTGATAATGTATATTAATGCAAAATATTAAATAATCAATGATAAATCTAGAAGTTTATGTTAACAGTGTTTTCATTTTATAACTTTCCTTTTGGAAATTTATATTGTATATTATTTTTAAGTTTTAAGTTGTATCCTTTGATAATTTCATACACAATATTTTTATCATATTCATACTCATCTCCACCCAATTCCCAGTCCCTCCATGTAACCTCTCTCCCCTTCTTTATTTATTAATGTAGTTATATTCTATTTATTTATTTATTTATCTTTCTTTAGTTATTAACTTATTGTTTAACAGACTATTTTGCAGCACAAATATCCTAGTGTTCTGTCTCTGGCACTCTTTCTTCTCTCTTCTACAATGTCCCATGAGCCTTAAGTGTGTGGTTGTATGGTAAATGTATTACTGAGGGGGCAGGCACTCTATGGTCAATTTCTCTCTGCATTTTGGCAAGTGGTGACTTTTCATAATGGTCTTGGTTTGCTGTAAAAATAGGGATTTTTAAGGAGGGGGTCAGGACTATGCTTATCCTTTGTAGGAGAAAATAGAGACATTACCTGGCAGTCAGCCTACTGGCACACCACTTCTTAAAAGAAAACGTGGCATATCATGCCCCAGAAGTCTGAACAAAGAGTTCTGAAGTAGCTTGAAGCCAGTCACTGGTCCCTGGCAGGGCTGTAAGTCTGCATTCTCCACTTCTCCTCTAATGTGTTTCTTCCACAGCATAGAGACCCTGGTGGTATGAGAGCGCACTATCCAGTACAAAGTAATGTGCTAACCAATGCCAGTCCATAGCCTTGCACTATATAAGTAGCTGTTCATGAACTATTAAGCAGACTCTGTTCCCTGCAACTGTTAAAGTGGCTTATCTACACACCCTTTACTGACTCATGGGCACTGCAGTCTTGCAGCGGGAGCACCCAGGTAACAATGGCAATCTTTCGATACAAGGATACATATTTATAGTACAGATGGAAATTATACTGCTTCAGGAAAGTGGTAGTAGTAGGCTCTCTTCTAAGTTCCATGGCCTCACCAGCCACTGGTACTTGGATAAGTTTGCAACACCATACATGAATTCCTTGCTATTAAACAGGACTTATGACCAGTTAGGTGGCAAATGGTTACCATCTGGATATAAAATCAAACCATTGCACCTTTTGTAACATGTCATTTTTATCATTGTTGTGATTGGTGGATTCCTTCACGTCCTGGATCCAAAGTGTATGGTATCTTCAGCAATAGGTCTGATCTTTGTCTGGATAGCACTAAGGCCATCAGCAATACCTTGTCTTGGTATGTGCTGCCTTAGGGTCTCTTGTGATCCCCTGACAAACATGTTTGCCATGCCTGGCACTGAGGCTTTTATTAAGTAATGTATAGATTTTGGAGAAAGCATTGTCACCACAAATGGAGGCATAATTTCAGATTTTGTATATACATATATGCATACATAATATATATCCATCCATATATATATAAAATATTATATCATCTAATTTAAAAAAAACTTTTTGAAATATCCGAGTGTTGTTGATTGTCCCCTTCTTTCATCTCCCTCTGTGTTGCTACTCCTATACCTTCTCCAGAAAGGTTTTACCTACATGCTTTTTCTATTCCATTTATATTAATTGTACCATACTATTCTCTCTTGTGCTTCTATTAACCTATGAAACTGGATACTTTAAATAGACAGCACACCTTAGTCTGTCACCACATTTTACCATCCCAATTATTGCATGTGGCTAGGGATATACTCTGTAGCAAAATCAAATGTTGAGTAAGGTTACATTTTGTCAATATTTTATTATTATCATCCAGTTTTAAGGTAGAATTTTAAAGATTTGTTTAAACAAAATAAAAAAGAAGCAACATTCCCAACGAAACGAGCACACTATACATTTCATTTTTATCAAAGAGTTATAGGTCTTTATATCAGACTCACTGTAAACTGGCATCCTTCTTGGGATAAGAACAGGAGGACCTATTCGCTGTTCACATATTGGAGTGAGCGCCCTTCACAATACAACTTATGCTTATGTAACAGCACCGGGAGAGCACACCTGAAGGTTCACAGTGTTATTACATCAATCAGCATGTATAAATCTATCTATATTTATATGCTTTGAGTAATTGCAGGTTACAGGAATAATGTGAACACGTGTACAACCATTTAAATATTTATTTTATGTTTAACATTGTGTGTGTGTGTGTGTGTGTGTGTGTGTGTTATGTGTGCATGAGTGCAGATGCCCACAGAAAGAAAGAGTGTCATTAGAATTCCTGAGGCTGGAGCTGTAGGTTGTTGTGATATCTGGCTTCAGGGAACTGACCATGGGTCCTCTGCAATAGTGTTGAGTTCACTTAATCACTTAATCTCTCCAATGCCCAAAGTTACAATTTTTACAAATCTCTGAGGATTATGTTCAACACACCATTTCCAAGTTTTCCTAGAGAAGTGATAAACTTTTAGTATGTCATAAAACTAAACTAATTCATCATACTGAATCATCCACTATAGAATCGAATATGCATTGTTTTTTGACTGAAATAAAGGACGTAGTAACTGGCTCGGAAATACTTGAAAGCATTCTTTTCTATAAAATAATTCCATAGAAAGACTCATTGAAAATGGCAGTGAAGCAAAGATGCCATGGTCACAGAAAACATTTTGGCTGCAGTACCAGAATTAAAACCATATTTATTCACAATGTGTGTTCTATAAAATCTTTCACTCTGAAAGCCAAGGCCTGTCTGCTGAACAAAGTAAACCCTAGGGCCCCAAATACACTGCCATAAACCTGCTGATACATTTTAGAGAAGACACTGAACTCAAGCCCTCAGGTTCGCACTACACAGAATATCTAATGCATTCTGGCAGACCAGTATAATCCCACGGTCCAATTAAACTCATAAAGTGAGGCTGCCGCATAAAAAGCTTCTCATAAGGTCTTCCACTGAGTACTAAAGACAAAGGAAGAAAGGTAAAACAGAAAGTCATTGATTAGCACGTGCCAAACTATTGTAAGCATATTAAGGGTATCTTGGCTAATCCTCATTACACTATTTAAGAAAGCACACGTCTTTAATTTTTAGAAAGCGCAATATGCTTCAATTAATTATTCTAAAGTCATGTAAAAGTATAGGGGAGCTGAATTGCATAACAGGATTAGTTTAATGCTGATAGCCAGACATTTGTGACTGCCAGTAACATTTTGTTCTATAATTAGGTGACCTCAGGTTGCAACTCAATACTGCAGAAAGCCTGCAGATAGAAGGCACGGTTGGTGTTTTGAAAGTAAAAGTCAGAAACGTAAGAGCTAATGAATCTATGGACCCAACTGAACCTCGCATTGGCAATAATGGAGAGGATATTTTAGGCTCTGTGATTTGGTTAATTAGCACACCTCTCAGGTGGTAAAATTGATAGCCTTCAGCTTGGTATGTTTTAAGGCCACCTGAAGCATGCTGCTATCATTTAGAAGAATACTGCCTGCCAAGCACCGCAGCTGAGTTGAGTTCACATAATTACTCAAGCGTCATCACCAGTGAACTGTTTTCCAGAGTGTGAAGCGGGAATACGCAAACTTTGTTTCTCATTTAATATTAAGGGTTTTTGTGTCATATCATCACTTTAGTGATAACGGAAGGTGCCAATCATCTATAAATAAAATGTAATAATATAACCATAACCACAGCAAAGGTATCCGCTAGCATGATGATTGATTGCATATGTCGTACCAGCATTGTCAGCCCCACTTTCCCAAGGGACAAACCGAGAGCAGAAGTAACTATAGTGTTTGCCACAGCACACAGATTTTGAGTGTTTGAGAAGCCAGAGCAGATGGCATTACTCCCCACCTTCTATTCTTAGTCAACTTTTCCAGTGGTTAACAACTTCAAATATAGGAATTTATCTTATATTCTTATTAGTGACTTTTGAAAAATAAAATTAAAATCGCTAGCTCTTATTTTCAGCTTTAAAATGAACATAGACTTGGAGAGGTTGCCCAGCAAGGAAACACATGTTTCCCAAAGCCTGGTGAGCTGTTTGAGTCCTGAGACTCATGTGGTAGAAAGAGAGAACTGACTTCTGTAAGCTGTCTTCTGAACTCCACACATGTGCTGTGCCATGCTTACATGTGCACATGTACACAGACACACACACACACACACACACAAAGTAAAATAGCTTTAAAATGTTTATTTAAAATGAGCGTAAGTTGTTTCAATAGATCAACCATACATTGGACTTAAGATTATTCTGTTATTCTATTTGAAGTCATGTATGGTAGCACATGGAAGGATGCCTTTATTCCACCATGGAATGTTCAGCATTCTGAAAATATGGACAAAAAATTGGAAGTAAAGATTTTTTTTTGCAATTAATTTTACTTATTACTATTTATTTTTGAAAACATCTTACATATGTCTTGATCAAATCTATTACTCTCTCTCCCTCTCTCTCAAGCTCTTCCCAGGACTCAATATCATTCATATTTCACACAACTTCATGATCTTCTTTTATGATTTTATTAATTACTTTTTACCCTGTTGAGTGCAATTAGTACTTCCCATATATCTTTGAGTATGAGGTTATCCTTGGTAGCATGAAAAACCTATCAGTGTCCACACCGCTAAAAAAAGAAAGAAAAAGACTCTCCCTCCTCCCGTATCCATCAACTGACACTATCCCCTCAACTACTGGGGATACCTCCTAAACACCTTCTTACTCCTACTGGAATTTATAATTGGCTTTATCTTGTGCAAATTTTGTGTGGATAACCAAGTATACCAGCCATGTTATATTCAGAAGACAACATTTCTCCTTATTTTCTGGATCTCACATGCTGTCTTTCCACCTTATTCATGATATTCCCTGAACCTCAAAAAAGGGGGGTTGATATAAACATTCCATCTACAGATGACCAAACAAAGTTACTTATTCTCAGTACCTTTAATAGTAAGGCATCTCTTCTTTAACCATTGCCCACTGCAATAACAAGTTTCTAAGAAACCAAGGTTGGGAACAGCACAATCTGTAGATTACACAAAAGTATTTAGAAAGAAGTTTGACAACATGAACATTTAACAAAGCATTAAAAGTTTCTCTTGTGATAACATATGGCTTCTCTAGAATGTTCCCTTTCCTCTATTACACCAGTGGGCATGCCCTGCCTGACTGGTTTATATTACAGTATGCAGGGTTAAGTACTAGGTAAGATCTTGGCTTGGGTCCTGTGACGCTGGCTAGGAGATATTAGGGAATGAAAGACAGGTGGATAAGACACATGTACAATGAAGGTGGGGTCAGTTGGGATTCTCTAATACTACCATAACTTGGAATCTCAGCATTTCATGAAGCATTGCACAGTGAGAAATGGTTAGCCAGTCTTGGTAGGAAGTCTGTGTAGTCAAGGTCTCAGGTTATAATCATCCAGAGGAAATAGTCACCATTGTTAATCTTTGCATACCCTGATCAATAGTTAATAAACACACAGATTCAGACTCCTGAACAAAGCTTTTTCATGCCTCTTGAGCCTACCACACATGGGTAACAACTTTCCTAATTTCCCATGAGTCAGCTCTAGAGGCTGTGGCCACGCCAATGTGCACATACTCACAAGACATCACTTACTCATGGCTTCCTCTGCCCTCTACAGCTGATGTCTTCTCTAACCCAGGAGCCTGCATTGAACTTTCAAGAACTATGAAATCTGACCAGAAGGGAGGGTTTCCAAGTCAGATCAAGAATAATTTCTTTGTGTCTTGCAACCAAAGTGTATGGTTTCCTTAACAGTAGGGAGTGACACTCTAATTATGCTGGACAAACAAGAACATTGACAATAATCTATTGTTTTGGGTGCCACTGAAACCTCTCTAACCAAAAACCCATTGGGAGTAAGACAAACCTGGGACTGAGATTTTTAATCTCATGATTCACATCTCTTGGATCAAAATTAGTGACTAATGTGGGGTACCTCTATTAAAACCTCTTTCTTTCATATATAATATATGATATAATAGCATAGATGATAGATAGATAGTTGATAGATAGATGATAGATAGATAGGTAGATAGATAGATGATAGAAGATAGAAGATAGATAGATAGATAGATAGATAGATAGATGATAAATAGATAGATAGATAGATGATAAATAGATAGATAGATTGATGATAGATAGATAGATAGATTGATGATAGATAGATAGATAGATAGATAGATAGATAGATAGATAGATGATAGATATAGATATCTTACAAAATTAGTGGTACTCCATAATGTTTCTTCATATATCCTAAACTTGTTTAACTCAGCCACTACCCCTCCATTTCTCAGACCCACTTAAACCTTTAATTCCTTTAATTCCCAATAGTCTCACTATTTTCTTTCTTATTTACATATGTTCTATGATCCTCTTTTGAACTGCTGTCTTCTTAAAGGCTGCATGTACTCTCCTCACTTTCTTTATTTCGGTCAACTTTGCCTCTGGCTTTTCAGTTCCAGGTCCACACTACCTCACTGAGTCTTTTTGCCCCCAGTCTTTTCACTCCCTG
This sequence comes from Arvicola amphibius, assembly GCF_903992535.2. NCBI lineage: Eukaryota > Metazoa > Chordata > Mammalia > Rodentia > Cricetidae > Arvicola > Arvicola amphibius. Next base: position 102,795,998 of record NC_052057.2, read on the forward strand.
AGTTCGTCTCACCTATATCCTATTATCCTCTCTTAAATCCATCCCATGTCAATGTTCTGTCTGTAATTTCCTGACTTTCCCATGTACTTCATGTAAACAAAGCAATAGAATTGAAACTGGGCCCTTTAGGGTAGAAAATGAGGTATTTGTTTTTCTTTGCCTAGGTGACCTTATTCAGAATAATTTTGTTTTCATCATATCAACTTATTATTTATCTTTAAAGCTGAACAATATTCAATTGCGTACAGCATTTTGGGCTTCATAATGGTATTTTACTTCTGACTATCCTGGAACTGTCTCTGTACACCAGGGTGACCCTGAAATCAGAATCTGCCTTCCGAGTACTAGAATTAAAGGCGTGCACCACCACTCCAAGCTATAATGGGATTTTCAGACAGTGTTTATATGTGGACTTTTAAAATTATGCATCAATGGTAGATGTGTGCCATTATGAATGTATGAAACTCGTAAAATGTATAACTCTCAGGCAAGCTAATGCTAACTATGGATGCTGAGTGACAATGACAAACACTGCAGTAGTCCACTTCGAATATGTGCAACATTATGTACAATGTCCACATTGCAGGAAATCATGGAAGTCCGTGGGGGCTCACATTCTACTTAATTTTTATTTGAAATTAAGATACCTCTAAAAGAAATTGATTAAAATTAAAAGAGCAATGGCAATAAGACTGATTAGTACTTACCTATCATACAGAAATTTTTGAATTACATCCCTTGCACTACATATAATGGATGTTGGCTGTAGGCCTATATTGCAGGCCTTTGAAGACAGATGCAGAAAGATTATGAGAACAGGTCAGTCTAGTCTAAACATGAGTTCGAGACCATCTCGGGTGACATGACACCCTGTTTCAAGTGGGGTGTCAGTGAGGGAGCAGTGAGATAGCTCAGCAAGTAAAACTACATGCTTACAAACCTGATCATCTAAATTCAATTCCACTGTCCCATTGTGGAACTGAAAAGGGCCTCCCTGTGGGACTCCCTCCTAACGTCTTTTGACCTTCGCATTGTGATGGTGAAGGGAGTCTCTCACTGTTTCTGGTTCTCTCCAGCTCCAGCTGTGTAAGTTCAGTTGACAGCAGTCTCAGTAATGCGACTTAAGGAGATATCATCCTCCTTGGGATACTATTAACTGACTAATAAAACTTGTCCCTCTGGTGTCCATAGCAAAAAAGACACACAGAAATTATTTGTTATTGTGAAGAAAACATTGTAATATAAATACGTCCTTATGAAGAAACTATAGCAAAAATCAAAATTTCAAGCAATTTCACAGTGTGATATAGAATCATTAATTTCTAATAGTGTCTGACTCCGCTATCAGGGTCATTCTCCTTAGTGTGCCACAACGTGAAATGCACGCTACTTACAGAATACTAGGCCTGGGTGTGTGTTTCCCTTTTGCTCTTGCTAGAAATTTCCAAAGCTGGTTTTCAAGTCCTACAATCCTCACTTAAGGAAAAATGCAATTTTCATTACTTGTCTATGCTATGGCCCCAGAGAGCACTGGAACATACCTTCTCATACTCACACTTGCAGTCACTATCACTTCTTCCATTTGTCTCATTCTGCTAATAGGGTATTCCTTAGGGAAATTAGCAATAATAGTGCTGAAGTTTCCCTCTGACGGAGCTTGTGTCGGTATTTTACCCACGGCACTGCTGATGCACCATCAGCAAACATGGAAGGTGTGACCTCCGGTAATTCCCGGAATTACCGGTAATTACTGTAATTCCGGTAATTACTGGAACATTTTTAAGTTATTTTGGTGTCCCCTCTGCATCTGATGCAATATAAATATCATTTAAGATAAAAAAGCATTATTGTTGTCTATTTTGCTTTCTGTTCTCGTCCCTACAGAGGGCAGGAACCCACTGCAAGGCTGGTATCAATGGACCAATCTTTCTCTTATTCCCAGTAAGAGTCTCTATAAGCAACAGCTCATTAGTAAGCCTGCTCCTCTCTATTTAGAACTCAGATCTGACCTGTAGATGGAAGGTTGTTAGAAGGACTTCCCAGACCACTGACTTCTGTGTATCCTAGCCCAAACATCACTTCTTACTCTAATACCTGACTCTTAATTCATCTATTAATGTCAATGTACATGTAACAGGTCTTTTCCCTCCATATTTTGAAGTTCTTACTTAAGATAACCAAGTTTACAAGCCCCTGAAAACAATCATGAATAAAGTTCTTACCTGTAACACCCACTTAATAGCTATTTTTCATTCTTTAATACCATTTGTTAAGGCTTAATTTACAGTATTCCTCCTGAATATTTGATATATGCATTTTAGTCTTGCCTATTCTGTTGGCATATTGGTACATAATTCAGGATCTAGTTTAAGGACTGTAGATATTAAAATAAAGACTATTTTTCCACAAGGTTGCCTCTGTCCCAAGCTAACCTTGAACCTGCTATGTAACTGCAGCTGGTCTAGATGTCCTGATGCCTGATCATTCATCCCTCAAGCCTATCACCATGCCTGGTAAAAACTGTAATTTCGTTAACCAAGAAAGCTATCTGCTTGATTTTGTAGTATCAGTGAAATAGTCATTGTGTGGACATGTTGAAATTAATTTACTAGTTGATTGATGTCTTTACCAAAGAGTATTTGAAACCCATAATCATTTAACATCATACTTTCTATATCATGCCTAAAATATTTGTACCCATATATATTTTCTGGTATATTTAAACTTCCAAGACAATGGTGTCATCATTTGAGAAGAGTTTAACAATATAATCTTTAACTACTCTGGCCTTTAAGCTGGGTAGGCATTTAAGCATACCTTTCTTTAATCCCAACACTTGGGAGGCAGAGGCAGGTGGATCTCTGTGAGTTTGAGGTCATCCTGATCTACAGAGCGACTTCCAGAACAGCCAGAGCTATTACAGAGAGAAACCCTGTTTCTTAAAACAAACAAAAAAATAATTTTAAAGATTCTTTACAGAATACACCACTATGTATGTTGTCTATTTATACATTTATAACTTGAATGTCATAAAAGTTAAATGGTGTTCCTGTTTTACCAGCTTTGTAAAAATATAGCACTCAAAGTTCAATATTAATTGAATAATAAGTAGGGTTGCTGGAGAGTGGTGATGAAATGATAGTGTGAAGGCCAAACAAATAAAAAACAAATTAAAAAGTAATATGAAAGCCATATGGCCAGTCAAAGCAGGTGAGTGACTCACAGGCCAACTGAACTGACTCCCTCCCTAGATGTAGTTCCCAAAGACACATTCCATTGCCATCCTCTCCACCAGTCCCACCTCACCTCCAGTCCCATGGTCCTGCCTCTGTCCCCAACTGTAGCAGACTTCTACTGCCCAAGAGCAGGACATGACTGTCAGAAATTCAGAACAGGTGATTGATATGCCTTCCACCCGCATTGCCCCACTCCCTTGATTTAGTGCCCAAGGACCCATTTCCCTATCCCCCATCCTTACCCACCACCATCCTCGTCTGCTGCTCTGCCCTGGGCTACTGATTACCCTCCACAGCCTGATAGTAACCTACTGCTGAAGAAACCACTTGCTTATGTCTGAATTTTAAGACATTGAACTGGGATGCAACTAGAAGTTTCACTCCTACAGAGTAGTGTTCATGGTATTGGAAGGTACTACTGTGCTATTGGAGGAAAAGAGTAGTCATCAGTACCACCCAGATACAAACCCTGGGAACTATAACAGGAACTGGTGGAAGACTGCTGCAGTGGTTGTGCTAATGTTATGAGAGAAGCAGCAACTTCTTTTTATTGGATTTAAGGCTTATCTTATGAGTTATAATGCATGCCTGACACTGCTAATGTGGCTATGAAGATTATCTACTGATAAGCCATGGATCCTAGGGGAAACTATGCTACCATTAGTTTGTTAAATGAACATAGTAATAAAATGATCCCCATATTGTTACACATATAGATCAGTGTATCACTCAGCCCTCATCATAAAAGCTTCTTCTTGAAGTAGATGATAATTAACACAGAGGCCCACAACTAGACAATGTGCAGAGGGTGAGAACTTTTAATTACTCACACCGGCAAGGAATATCTTCATTAAACCCCTCCATTTCAGGGTTTGAAAGAGGAGGCAGAAAAATTGTAAGTGCCAGGGGTTGTAGACAGCTCTAGGGAAGCCTTGATTGTTTCCCAGAAGTAGATCATTAAACCCTGTTGCTGATGACATCACACAACTTGTTTGTATGATATAGACAAAGTGAGCCAGAATGGACTGGACACCTCTTTCCTGCTAGCTATTTCTCATGGTACAGGAAGTATTGTGAAGGCTATTGTAGCAATGAAGGCACAAAGACACCAATGGTCCTACCTATCTGTGCATCCTTTGGAAAATTGAATCAATCTGTCAGGAAGATGGCTCCTATTACATGATAATGTCATAACTGTTATGAAAGTAGACAAATGCTCTCTGATTGGATTTGAGACCTTCTCAAAAGGAGAAAGTCCATAACTGGTATTCTAAACCCTATAAAAATAATATGCAACCAGAAAGCATAAGACATGGGGAAGAGGAGAATGTAATTCTAAGGTTTAATCTCAATGACATAGTGCCCAATCACCACATTCTAAATGTATGTTTATATCCATAGACAGTTATCACTCTCAGCCTAAATCATAGAGGTATCTATTTCTGGAGTATTGTGCTAAAAGCATGGCCTTTTGTCAGGACAAGTTATTGAAAACAAGTAATAATTGAGCATTCACCCCTAAAAACGAAGCCTATCCCTTTCTCTAAGGCTCAGGGAACCTTAGAGAAGAGGGGACAGAAGGAGTTGGAAGATAAGAACTACAAAATGCCATCTTTGTAACATAGAAGCCATTGTGATTATAAACTTTCAACAACTGTGAGTGACTTGTTTTGGGCTTGCAGAAGAGTAGAACCAGCAATATTTAAACAAGGATGGAGGAAAAACTCAAGGGGCTCCTCCCATCACTGATAAACTTTTCATATCAATACATTCAAGTAAAGAGAGATTCAAGACCTCCTAATGTACATTCATTGGTGGCCTTACTATATACCAATGGGTAGTCCCAAGTCAATGTTCACACAAATGACCTTGATTAAACCAAAGACACACACACATGCATGCGTGCACACACACAGCACACACACACACACACACACACACACACAGAGACAGAGAGAGAGAGAGAGAGAGAGAGAGAGAGAGAGAGAGAGAGAGAGAGAGAGAGAGAGAGAGAGAATCGTGTGTTAAAAGGGCTGGGATGGGGGATAAAAGAGAGTTGGGGAGTAACCAGAATGCATTATATACATGTATGAAAGTGTCAAAAACTAACTTAAAAAAAAGCATTGTTTGAGGCAGTTGAATGGTTCATCCTGTGAGTTTTGAAGGCAAGTAGCTTCAAGTGCCCTCAAAGTTCTCTACACCACTGACACAGCTGTAGAAAGTTTAGTGTATTTTAATTAATTCTTTTAATGGGACTAACTTCCAATTTACTGAATAAAGTACATTGACAGAATCAAATGGGCTTTGGAAATGAATTTCTTATGATCCAGCTACCTTTGTAGATTCCCCAGATTCTAATCAAATTTTCTGCAGGTATTTTTCAATTACTATTTAATTCATTTTACAGTGTGTTTGCAATGTGTCTCTCATTTGGGAGACAGTCATTGATCTCACCTATCTAAACACTTCACTATTTTTCCCTGGACCAATTCTCTCAACTCTCTTTAACTCTAAAATCCTCAGCATATCCTTTGAGATTGAAAAGGAAAACATTCTCTGATGTGTCTTGCATTTGAATTGTTATTTCACCCCTTCAAAAAGCACACTTTGGGTTTATGGTTAAGAAGGCTATGAAAGTCTTGATGATGATGAAAGATCTGAGTAAATGACACTTAGGACGTGTTTGAGAAATGTAGGGGTAGCTAGCTCACACGTAGAAGAAAGAAGTGTTGAACACTCCAGCTTGGACTGTCATCATCGATATTGCTTACGAATGAAAGCAAAGGCTTGGTGTGTAAAACTTCAGAGGGCTGAATCAAGATCAATTTGCAAAAGCACAAGGGATGTAGACTTAGTATAATTACACTGAAAACTGAAATGGCTAAAATGTGAAATAGCGCACCATGACAATGGGTTTTTAATCACTGTATGTTGACTTTATTCAACAAACATTTACCTGGTTCCAACAAGTGACCCTATGGCACAGAGTGGGAATGAGAATATGAAGGTTAATACAGGACAGAGTTGAGACAGTTCAGATCTCGGCCTGTGCTCATAGCTCTAGAGGTCAGATAGTCTTGATTTGAGGGGGGGAGCACTTGCCATTCGGTATCTCGTTATAATTTGCAGACTGGACAATTACCACATTTTAGTAAGACTCCTGTTTCTTTTCATCTTCCAGTGGCCTCTGAGAACATTCATCTATATTTTCTCAGTCTGACCCGGTACGAAAACACATGCATGACTCAACTTCACCTTGTCCTTATGAGACTAATCCAGGTTAATGTATGAGCTATTTCATAAAGGTTCAGGGATAATAAGTGGATTATTCAAATAATTAAAATTAGCAACCAGATTCGTGCTTCTGAAATAAAAATTGTCAGACCTGACACATCTTACAATGCTCTTTAGAGCAGGGCTTTCAATGCCTAAATGTTCACTATAAATCATCATGTTAAAAATGAAGAGGGCTGTAGTGTGAGATAGGGCATGATTTCACAGGCTATGTTTTGGCTCCTCAAGTCACCCTTTTTACCATGCCCTGCACACTGACAATTTTCAGATATCTTTTAACAAGCAAAGGGACTGCTCCCCATCTGTCAGTCTCCCTATATCAATTCAGATTTACCTCCGAGTGCCCCTAAAGTACACAGGATCTGCTGGGAATCCAGTTCTGAGTGAGTGGGGCACGTAGAGCAAGAAAATCTCCTTTAAATCCAAATACTCTCAGCTTCTCGGGCCACATATATTTATCTCAGAAATCTTTGAGAGAATGGATATGTCCTCTATAACAACTTGATGTTTACTATAGTCAAAAAAATGTCACGAAGATGTTATTTATAATCATTGCCTAAGACAAAACAGAAGATAAAGACAAATACAAAACACCGTCAAATAAAAGGAAGTTGGTAATGACTATTTTAAACTTTCTAAATTAAAAATGTGATGCTCTCATTAATTAAAAATGTACAGCATGCCACTGTCTGCTCAATGCTCAGAAAGCCTTGTCTAGAAGCTTTCATCGATCACTCATTTTGCTTCTTTTTGAGGAAACACCCGTGCAGGGTTCCTGCAGAGTTTTCATAGTCTTTAGAAATAAACTATCACAAAGCACAAAGCTCTCCAGAAAGACAAATATTTTCTTCTTGTAGTTTATAGGCATAGCACACTCTAAATCTGCTAGGAAAAAATGTATTATCTGAGGGAGAATGTATGGTATAGAAATAGAGAACATTGTCACAACATATTCAACCTTTGTCAAGACGACCTAAGGAATTTATCTCCTTAGAGTCATAGTTTTCCATTTTCTTACAATGAAAATATCAAACAGAAAATGGCTAGACATCTATAGAATAGGGGACCATGAAAGCAAATAGCCTTAGATAAAAGCTATATACGTCCTCAGCCACTCTAATGGTTCTCTTCATGGTAAAAAACTAAGATGCTAAAAATGTTGAAGCCAAAAATATCTTTCTATCACCAGACCCCAGGGATATGAGAAGGAAGGTTGTTTTCCCTGTTTATCTTCCTGTAACTGAACACCACTGCCTAGAAACAATGTGAGGGTCATGACTGCAAAAGAGAGGAAACACCCAGGCACCTACAGAATGGACTGATGACCAACTGTGCTTCACCCCCACTTTGACCCTAAGCTCCTCTAGACTAGGAGCTCAATGGCATCCTGTTTTTTGGGGTCATTCCTTCTATGAAAGAACTCTGCATTCCTTTAATTAGGCTACCACCCATGAATCTACAATAAAACCCCTTTCTAAGCTCATCTTCTCATTGTCTGTGAATGTAATTCTTGAGGTCACTGACTAGGTGAAAGATTTATGTGATCATAGACAGCAGCAGGTATCCCAGTTCCCCACATAAATCCTACCCTAGGGAAGAAAGAAGGCTTCCATTGAGCACAAAGACACACTGCTTTTCTCAGCTCACTTCCATGTTCAACTGTAGTCTCTGATTTATTTATTAGACTGTGGTTCATTCCTTGTCCCTCACAGCGCTTGGAAAGTCTTTTTTTTTGTGTGGGGTTAATTAATGTTTTCCTTTATCTTTAGAAATTAAGTTACATACGTTTATGGCTCGTGATCTATTCACGTGTTGTACGTGTCTTTCTCCTGCAGTCTTTGCCCTGAAAGCACAAACAGAAATGGGTCCACAAAATCAACCAAACCAACAATAACAAAAATATGCTAACTCTTAATGAAATATAAAGACTTTTCACCAATAATTGGAAATAAGAAAATAAGGAAATTTACTTACTATAAATGAAGAAAGTGCAACTCATATCAGTTGATTGATTCTATGGTGGCCTAGGCGGCCCAATTAAAAAGTTTAAAAATCTGTATTCTAATAACAACTAAAATATAGAAAAGGTAGCAGGAGGTTCCCATAAATGCTGTTGCTGAAATTACTGTATCTTTTTTGTCATGTTTGGTTCTTGTCTCTATGAATTTTGCCCTTTTCTGAAGGGAAATAGAGGAGAAATATATCTGGGTAAAAGGGATTGTGGGGAAAGCTGAGAGGAGTGGAGGGAGGAGAAACTGGGGTTGGGGTGTATTGTATGTGAGAAAAAAATTATTTTCAGCTAAAAATAAATAAAAATACAAAAAGTAAGAAATTAAAGACTCACCAAATTTTGTTTTAAAAAATAGCATTCATATGAATTTATTTAAAATTTCATTGGTTTAGGAAATGTTAGAAAAAGTGGTCATATTACACAATTTTTAAAGAAATATTTCCAATGAGGAATTTAATCTTGTGAAAGTGCAAGGCACATGAAGAAAACTGTCTTTTAAGCTTTTCTGGAGAGCATGGTAGAAAGTGTATATGTTCAATGTACAATGTACACTTGTGTAAAAATATTCTTACATAACAGCACCATGCACAATATTTATGCATTTAAGTGTGTGTATATATATATATATATATCATATTATACACACATATATTGAAAAGGAGGTTGCTTCTGTTAATAAGATCCTCTATTCTTTTTCTAAAATTCAATTTTAACTGCTCTACCTCAAACCAATCAATAATTATTGCAACAAGCTACCTATCCTGTTTCACAGGAAAAAAAAAATGTTCAGGATCTTAAAAGAGGAAGATTCTTTGTTCAAATAAATTCTCAAAACTGTTTTTGCTTGTTTTAAGAAGGAAGTGTCAAAATAAGATTGTGCTTCTTTACCAGGATGTGATATGAACAGTTGTTCAGAAAATGGTCATTTCCTCAAAGGAGGGCTCACTTGGAGGACTCACCTAAAATAGGTTCCCAAGAGAAGAGAAGGTTACAGAAAATATGCAACTTCTAAAACTTACTCTGATACATAGACTTAGGAATCATGGCAAACCTCAAAGTCTAACTCAGACAAGGCCAGGTATTTATGTAAGTATGGATCAGAGGAAGGCTTCAGGCTGGAGAGGTTGTTTGTTTACAATGGAGTCTTTGGAACCTGAGGGCTTACATAAGCGCCTCTTCATTTGAAACACACAAAATTGTTGAGTTAGTTCTCTGTGAAAATCAAAAAGAAAGGGAGGACAGGGAGGAAGGCATGAAGTTTCAGGGACAGAACTCTCCCTCCATCCAGCATCTTCCATGTCTATATTCATATAAAGCATTTGTGAAATACTTTCTTTTACCTGCAAAGTCCTCTTTGCCTAGTAAAGAAAAATAGTCACAGACCTGACTGTAAGGCTAATAGGATATCAGAGAGAAGTAAAAATACAAATACCATCATATTCATATGAAGCAAAATTGACCTGGCTGTGATTAAGCTGGCAGATAAAATCTGGAAAATGAAATAAAATTTATGCCTGGCAATGCTGAAGCACGCACGGGCAGCCCATATATTGTGGTTCTGCTGAGCTTGTCCATATTGGTTTTCATGATCTAAGTGGATGAGGACAACTAACCAGGTCTCTCCCTTCAAAGAAGAGGGTACCAGATTTTATTACAGAAGGTTGTGAGCTTACCATGTGGTTCCTGGGAATTGAACTCAGGACCTTTGGAAGAGCAGTCAGTGCTCTTAACCACTGAAACAACTCTCTAGCTGAGATAATACCTAACTCAAGGAGTCAAAAGTCATAGAAAAACTATATCTTTGATTTCAAAGAGGCAGGATCCAAGAACCAAATGGTGTAGGGACTACTGTGTACATAATTTCATTATTAAAACTACTGCATTTATTTTCCAATTATGATATAAAAGATATTTAAGAGAATATTAAACAAACTAATCCAGACAAACGATAACTCCTACAGAAACAATTATAAATAAAGACTAGAACTGAGAAGACATGTGTCTTAATTACATATCCTGGTACAGTGATAAATTAACAAAACAAAACAGACTTAAAGGAGAATGGGTTTAATTATGTTAAGGGTGTGGTCCATCATTATGGAGAACTCATGGTGGAAAGAGCTCAAGGAAGCTGTTTCTGCACTCAGAGATCAGAGAGTACATGTCAGTTTACAGCAGTATTATTTGTCATAGCGAGAACCTGGTAGCAACCTAAATACCCCTCAACTGAAGAATCGATACAATGGTACATTTACACAATGAAGTACTACACAGGGAAAAAAAATCTTGAAATTTGCGGGCAAATGGATTGGTCTAGAAAACAACATATTGAGTGAGGTAACCCAGACCTGGAAAGACAATTATCATATGTACTCACTCGTAAGTGGTTTTAAACATAAAGCAAAGAAAAATCAGCCTAAAATTCACAATTCCAGAACATAAACAGCAAAAGAAGACCCTCAGAGAGACATACATAGATCTAATCTACATGGGAAGTGGAAAAAGGCAAGATCTCCTGAGTAAATTGGGAGCATAGGAATCATGAGAGAGGGTAGTAAGGGAGGGGAAGGAAAAGAGGGGAGGAGAGAAAATATATAGTTCAATAAAAACAACTGAAGAAAGAAATCAGAGAGCAATGAGTGCTAGTGGTGAGCTCACTTTTTCTTTCTTATGTAGTTTAGGATACTGGCCCATGAAAATATGCTGCCCACAGGTAAAGTGGGTCTTGCTCCCTTTATTAAGCTAGTATAGAAACTCCTTACAGGTTTGTCTCCTAGATGAGTCTAGAACCTGAAAAACTGACAGTCAGTGTTAACCATCACACTGTAAAATAATATCTTCAAAATTCTGCAGTAAAATGCTTATTGATCTACAGACAAAAACTTGCAAAAACTATTTTAAAAGTAGAAGGGACAAAAACAGTGTGATTAATAAAGCTGAATTAACAGCATAAGGACTTGTTATTAAGAAAATCTAATGGAGCCAGGTGGTGATGGCACAAGCCTTTAATCCCAGCACTTAGCAGACAAAAGCAAGCAGATCTCTATAAGTTTGAGGCCAGCCTGGTCAACAGACTGAGTCCCAGGACAGCCGAGGCTACCCAGAGAATAACTGCCTCAAAAATAAATTTAATGGAACTCATTTCAGTAATATGAAAAATATAAAGATCTTAAGAAATCATAAAAAGAAGTGATCATGCAGAGAGATTTTACCAAATTTGATTGTATAGACAGTAAAATATTTAAATTACACAATTTGCAATGTTAGAATAAAGGAGTTCTGTGGGACAATTGGCTTCTTTCATGATTCTTGAGTATGCTAAGATGATGGCTTATGTAGACATGGCATAAATTAATTCATGGACACATTTCAAGGACAGTTAATTCAACCAACCAAAATTTTTTTTTAAATGAGGGAAAACACACAGGATTACATAAAAGCGAAAGTACAAATTGAAAGTAAGGGCATGAATACTCCTTCCCACTCTCTTTTTGTTACAGTCAGGAACTGTTTTTGTTTTATCTTGATAACATGAATGCAAACAGTTGTATCTGTCTGGATGTACAAAAGACAAAGTTTTTTTTTTTTGTATCTTTGCAACCTCCTAGACAATTTTCTGTGGCACACATTACATTCTGGATTAATATGCATTCAACAAAAGTAAACAAGTTTTTCTTTCACTTCTACATTTGTGTAGCGTTCCTGTGCTACTGGGAGATGTTTTTAATTACATTTCTTACACAACCTTGTCAATGGCGACAGGAAGTTTAGAAATTTCTGAACTAATAGACAAACTGCATACTTCACAAACACAAACCAGAGACTTTAAACTGTGAATCAAACATAAAAAAATCTCATAGCTCTCTGCTCTTTTTCAACACTGACAAGATGGACTATACCTTCAATATGAAGATTTTAGTGTTGAATAATAAAAATTATTGGTAACGTGGGTTTCAAAACCACATATACAATAAAAGACTATAAAAGGGTAGGGATAAAACTATTGTCTGCAAAATACTACTTATTTAAATCTCTCTCTTTCTTTCTCTTTTCCCTTCCCCTCTCTTCCTCCTTGCTCCTCCCTTTCCCTTCTGGTTTCTATCTCTATGCCTTTCTGTCTTGGATGGGTATACTACCATACAGTAGCCTAAAGTTAATCCTTTCATTTGTACAAAACAACACATGGAACTCTTAAACATGTCTCATCCCAAGAAAATACATTGCTGACAATTATATGACATATATCATTATGCACAAAACTGATTTAGAGAGCCTAAATTAAGATGGAGAGATGGAACAGGCAATTTGATAACTGTTCTTTTACAAAGCCCGTGCTCTCGTCTCTTTGCTGTCTCCATCCTACTGTTTAATTGCTCGTGCTTTTCCTTCTGTGCCTCAACTGACTGAAAGAGGGCGCTGATGTTCTTGATGAATGAATTCCCTTCTTCATGCATTTCCATTCAAAGAAGGGTGAGGCTTGTGACTTACTTGGTAATGACACATCTTCTAAATTTGGGGACACTGGCCTTATGTTCTCTAAGCTAAACTTGACCTTATTTTGTGGCTGGGATCCAGCCTTGGTTTGGGTTCGGGTCCTGAGTGGGAAAGGGGTGTCGGCTCAAGGAAAACTTCTTCACTCAAGTGTCCCCGAATAGCTCAGGTCATCTTTACTTACACTTAGGCAGAGTCTTTCTTACTAGGATTACATGAACAGCTTTCTTGTTGGCTTCTATTTTGACTTTAATAAATACATTATAAGGGATACATCACGATCATTATAAAAGCCCCTATTATTCCACTTTATTCTTCCCCAAATACAGCTTCCCATCCCTTCCATAACCTTATTCTAGACATACAATTCAACATTTCTGCAAGTTTAACTAAATATTGAGCCAAACCCATCCTGCTCTTGCAGCACTTTATGCCAACAATTTGCAGCTACAAAGTTAAAAAGTAATAGAGATGGGTACAATGCTTTAAGGACAACAGTATTTAAACCCAGACAATTCCTTCAAGTCTGCAAGGTATGTTTTTATACAGTTCCCTTTTCTACAAGAGGGTCTCATGACTAAGTATATCTGTAAAAGGCAGACTTTGACAAAGACTCTTTTTTCTTCTCCCTATGCCCATACTTCTCCCATCAATATAACTTTCTATGTATGGTAAAGATGAATACATCCACCCCATATTTTACATGGCATTTTTTTCCTCTTGGAGCATACCAAATCCAACCAATGAATCTAAGCTTGGTGTCCAGGGAACCTACTCTCAACAGCTGGCACCATGTGTATTCCCGAGGCTTTTTCCTCATTCTGTGTATGCGTGCCTTTACTCTCTTTTTCAGAACTGTGAGACAAGATTAATGTTCCAAGTATTATTTTCTCATATTTATTGAGCCAGAGAAATTTACAAGATTGGGAGTTGTAGTTAGTAACTCCATATAAGAAATTTGGGAAGCATTAGTGCCTCCCCCTCCATGACTCTTAGGGGAAAATATTCAAGAAATAACAGAATTTACAGCTGTTGCATGTGTAACTGACAGAGTAAAATGAAAAAACTGCTCAAAGAATCACAAATATAATGAAAGATACAAGGGCCTGCAAGCTGCATGAATTTTGCAAATTTCTACACTGTCCTGTAGACTACTGGTCATTGCTATGTGACAGTCCATTTCCATAGAAGCCTTGCACGGATGAAACCTTTTGGACAGGTAACTGTATACTGATCTGAGACTAAGCTGCACAGCTGCCAACACTGGTGCAAACTCCCTTGACTGAGTCCCTAAATACGGGCACATTTCATCTTTCAATTTTTTCTCCTTCTTCCCTCTTTCCTTTCTTCTTCTCTAGTCCCTTCCCTTTTTTCATTTATGCTTACTTTGCCTAGAATTTTTTTTTAATCTCAAAGCAGGTTGTTAGCTCCTCTTGGAATTGTGGAACCAATAACAACACTGAGCAGCAATTAAGCAATGAATAATTTTCTTTATTCTTTGCCAAGAATAGGAATAATTATATACCCAGTAGATACAGGGGAAATGGACCTCAGAACCCTTGCAGTTGGGCTGTTATGCATATAGGCATCGTGACATTAAAAAATGAAGAGAAAGAGAAAAAGAAAAGAAAGGAAAGATTAGAATGGGGCAAAAACTCAGATAGGTCGTTCAGGAAATGCTCAGAAATGCTTCCTTCCCTCCTTCTTGTCTCACAGACAAAAACCTAAAGTCTTCTTTGATCTACTTATGGAAGAATCTTGAATTTATCGTATAGGATAGTTGAGGGATTCAGGGCTCTTCTATATTTCTCAAGTTGTTGACACAACATAAAGACAAAAATGTATCCTTCCAGAAGGACCTATAATTCTTCAAAATATGGTTAAGTTTTGTTAGCTTCAGAAAGTAGAGAAACGCATAGCTGATACTGTGGCATTGTGACACCACTTCTTTCACGAGGCATATCTTTATGACTTCACTCGAAAGAATTTAATATGACCAAACTGAATAAAATATTTAGTTCATCTGTTGTCAGGTGTAAGCTAGAAACTGCTGTAATTTAGAAATATGGTTGTTTGGCTGATCAGGTGTCCTACTACAAAAGCCAAGAAAAACCTGGGGCAATTGATGATGGTAGGGTCCTTCAGGGGACAGATTCCAGCTTTTGCAGCGTCAGAAAATCCTATGCCATCCTGTCAAGTTAGCTCTGTAAATCCTCTGGTGTTGCTGTTGGATGTGAAGAGGTTTTTGAAAAACTGAAATTGGTTATCATGTCTCTACCGGTTTATTTATTCCAAATTCGGAAAAGCCCAATATCATTTATCTCATATTAATGTTGCATATTGGATAGTTTTTACTACTTGTCATACGCTGTGAGGAAACACTGGCCTATATTCATCATGGCTTCTTATCTGTGAAGATCATTCCCCCACCAAAAAAAAAAAATCTAAAAAGTGGGAGTTTGCATCTGTAGTTAACTGTGCTTTCCCATGAGCTGTCAGCAGCTTACAGGGCTGTGATCCCTGGTCTGGACTTCATGTGAATATACATGATGTCTGTAGCAAGTAACTGGGGAATTTCTTTTTAAAAAAATGATGTTTTGCTTTAATGAGAACAAAAATGTCTGATGAGAACTTGATAGCATATTTGTAAGTGGCACTTCAGCTTCCTGCTCTGTTATGAGTCATTCATGCTACAGCTCACGGAAGACAGGGCAAAGCGTTTGGTGACAAGGATTTGCTATAGAGCTGAAAAGCTGGCAACAAAATGTGACAAAATCTAAGCTTATAAATGGCATTTAATACAAGAAACTTTTGTTCATTTTCTAATTAAATTTTGTAGTTGTATGTCTGTGTGTGTTTGGATGTATATGTACGTGTAGGGATGTGTGCTTGACAGCTGCACACATGTAGACACCACAAGGTAAATATCTGGTGTCTGTTTCTATTGCTCTTCTCCTTGTGACTTTATTTATTTATTTATTTATTTATTTATTTATTTATTTATTTATGTGGTTATTTATGTAGTTATTTAGTTAGTTATTCAGGGTTTTTGATGTGCAGATGTTTGCTTATTCATATGGGTTTCCATGAAGAGTCTGGAGGTTAAGGTTAGAATGTTGTCTGCTTCAATTGCTCTTCCACTTATGCTTTGAAATTGTTTCTCACAATGAGTCTTGAACTTGCCATTTTTCTGGACAATGAGTCCTCAGACCCAAGTCTGCCAATCTGTGCCAATAAACACTGGAATTTCAGACATATGTGGTCACACCTGTGTTTTAATTAGTGCTAGAAATCAAATTCAGGTTCTCATAATTGCTGAAAAAGTACCTTATCCATTGAAACATGACCCCAGCCTCAATTTTCCAAAAATATTTTAATAAAAAAATGGGAACTGATGATAAAAGAGGATAGGAACTATGAGATTTCCTACACCCTACTACTTATGTGCTTTGCTAATAATGGACTTTCATTAACAAAATTATCTGAATAGAAAGATTTTAAAGGCAGTGATAGATTGTTGCTATGCCAACGATCTATGTAAAATTCACTCAAAGCCTTGGAGGTATACTATTGGTAGGATTTGCTACTGAATAGTCCCAAACTTCAGAAATTTCTTTTTTGACCAACTTTACCAGGAATCTGGTGGCAGTTGGAGTGTATAGAAAGAGTCCTTCTAAAGAGGAAGAGATTTTAAAAGTTTTAATTGGTTGGTGTCTGTCTGGGTGGCCGGCAGTCTTTCAGTTTTTAAGAGCTAAAGTTGAGAGAGTAATAAAATGTCTATTGATGTATGTCATTACCACTTTTAAAACAGTAGAGCGCCCTGAACTACTTAGAAGGCATCATTCCCATTCTACCACATATTACATTTTTGTAATTTCTTTTAAACATCAGTTTTCCATTAAAGCAAATGAATCAAACAATAAAATAAACTATTTCTCTACAATTTTTCAACCATTATGTGAAAATGGCCTAAGGCTTTACTCACCAGTGGCTTTGTTAGAACTCTAAGTGGCATTCAGAAATCAGCACAGAAAGTCTTCTGTTAGCGTTATGTGTGTGGCAGGGCAGGCCTGCCAAGTTGTATTGAATTTACTTCCCTTTGCTGATTCAACGACATCCTCCCCTAATCAAATCCAATGGAAACAAGGCTTCTTCTTTTCCCAGTAGCCCTGGGATATCAAATCATTTGGATCCAGAATGAATAGTGCAAAGAAGTCTGTTGATGCAAGAATTTTGTCTACATGAAAAGGCTCCCCGGAAAAGACAAGCTGGAACGTGTGGGCTTGATGAAACCTTTTCAAGTGCCTCTGTGGAAGCAGGCATGGGGCTGAAAAACTAGAAGTGCCAGCTGGAGGCATGGTTCCTATTGGAAGCCACCTTCTCAGGAGAATAAACCCTATTTTCCACAAAGGAGTCAAAATGTAATTCCTGTAGAGTGATGGATGTTGGTAGTGAAGTAAGGTAACAGGCACCATTCTACCGAACACTGTTTTTCTAATACTTGGCAGTTTAACGGAAGAATTATTTCAATATAAAATAGCATTTTGTTAGAAAATAAGCAGGATATTTGTTATATTACTTATATTACTTATAAAAGTCTGTATGAATAGGAAAACTTCATTTCTGCTGTTAGAAGTCTGTATGGATAGGAAAACTTCATTTCTGCTGTACTCCGAGTTAGGGTATGCATGCAAATTAATATAAAGTAATAGACCTAATGGATGACAAAGCAAAACAAACCATTTTATTAGTAATAACAGTAATAGTGGTAATAAGATTAGAATAATGAAGTAAAAATGATGATTTGCATCTTAGCATATAAATCCTACATATTTGCACACACAAAAAAATGCTTTCTTATGTGCTTTGATTAGCAGGGTGATGCACAAAAGAAATAAATGTTTCCTTAGTAGGCAAGCATCAGCCCAGCATTACTTGAGAGACTGACCAGGACAGTTCTGTGATGTACTTGCCTCACTTTGGCATGCAGGTTCTTTTCTGTTCCAGCACACACAACAACAAGGTAAGTGGGTATGCTTCAGGGATGTGTGCTCAACTGTGATTGTATCTGAGCAATTATTAACTTCTTCTGGGGAATTTTCATAGACTAACTTAATGTTGAGGTTTAAAACAAAGACATAGTCACTAAGCCCTGGCAATGCAATCTGTACTTTTCATAATAAGACTTTTGGTATTAAGTGATGGTTATGGTTATATTTGTATTCCACATATTATCCAAGAGAATTGTTAGAAAGAAGAAAATAATTAGCAAAGGAACTAAGCTGTCATTTAGAAATGATGTAATATATATTATTATGTAGGTGAGATTCCTTATACTGTAATGAATATTTGAGACAAAATGATGAGAGGGTTATTTTTTTTTTTTTTGGCTTACCTTGATAGTTCCAATACATAATTTCAATCTCTGTTGCATGGATCTGTCTTGATGCAACATCGTGTGTGCTGGGGCAAAGCTACTACTTCACAGCCAGACGTAAAGGAAAGTAACAGGGAAATAAAGGAGGTCTAACCTACAATCCTCTACAGAGGCACCCTTTCAGGATTCCAGATTCTCCCACTAGACCCTACATCTTAAAAGGTCCATCTCATCCAACAACCTGAGATCAGTAGTAAGTTGTTCCTACATATACCTTTGTGGAGAGCATAGAAGATCCAATTACTGAAGTGACAAGTTATCGTCAGACTCTAACTAAACAGTTAAATGGCATACCTTCAGAGTTAAACGCATTTTAGATGTGAAAGGGACGAGACAATAAACCAGGGCATGGTGTAATAGAGGTGCAGACATGGAATATATGCACTCAGAAGACTAAGATGAATAGATCATAAGTTTCAGAAAGTCCAGTCTGGATTTCCAGAGTAAAATCCATTCTCAAAAGTCCAAATGAGAAAAAGAACAGACAAAGATAATAAGGAACTACCAAATCATATTTACTGATAAAAAATAAATTTATATGTAATATAAGACTAGGAATAAATTCATTGTTCATTGAGAATCTGATATTACCAAGCTCATAATTCTGCTTTTCTATGGTAATTCTGCTTCCTTTTCTAGGTCTTAGTTGGGTAAACAGACAGAAAAACATAGAAGCAGCAGTAGACATGATTATAAAAATTCATGGGCACTGCTTGCATGTACTTTAAATTATAATCAACTGTGAAAACTGCTTTTTCTATTCCAATCAGAGTCTTCTTTTTTTTACCCTTTTTTCTTAAATTTATTTATTTGTTTATTTTATTATTTTTTAAACCTATCTTTTCTCATTTTACATATGAATCCCAGTTTCTACTCCCTCCTCTCCTCCTATTCCCTCTACCTTCCCCACTCCACCCAACCCATCACCTACTCCTCAGACAGGGTAAGGCTTCCCATGGACCATCAACAGAGTCTAGCACATTGCTTTGAGGCAGGACCAGGGCCCTCCCCACTATACCTAGGATGAGTAAGGTATCACTCCAAAGAGAATGGGTTCCAAAAAGACAGTACAGGCAGTAGGGATAAATCCTAGGCCCCACAGTCTCCCCCAGTCCTATAACTGTCATTCACAAAGGACCTAGTTTGGGCCTATGCTGGTTTCCTCGCTGTCAGGCCAAATTCGTGGGATTCCATTAGCTCAGGTAAGCTGTTTCAATGAGTATTCCCATCATGGTCTTGACCTCTTTGCTCATATTCTCACTCCTCCCACTCTTCAACTGAACTTTAGGAGCTCAGCACAATTCTCTGCTAAGAATCTCTGCCTCTGTTTCCATCACTTGCTAACTGAGGGTTATATGGTGATATTTAAGATAGTCATCAATTTGACTACAGGACAAGGTCAGTTCAGGCACGTTCTTCACTATTGCTTAGGCTCTTAGCTGGTGTCATCCTTGTGGATTCCTGCGAGTTTCTCTGCATTATGATGATCATGTCTTCCTGCCATATGACCACTTGCTCTATTGTTAACATGTTGATTTTTAGGTTGTTGAATGAATTCTTGTATTAACACCTACTCATCTCTTCTCCAGTTGGTACCAACATTATCTTTGGTCCAATCCTTGCAGTTGCTGTCTGTGTCTTAGGGAGCTGCCCTTGGTTTACTCTGTACAGTTGCTGCTGTTTGTGTCTCAGGAAACCACTGATGTCTCTCTTGGCCTGCTCTCTTGGTTCCCTCTCTTGATCTTCGCTGTGCAGTCCCATCCTGTACTTCAGGTTTCAGATGAGGTTTCAGGAAATGGGTGGGTTTGGGAATGGTGTGGGGCTAGTAGCTTACAGAGTCCCATGGATGGGGGATTGTTTAAGGAGTCTACCTGCAGAAAGTTTGCCCTGATGGCTGGCTAGTGAATTTGAGGCAGGTGGTGGAGGGGCCTGGGGTTTTGCCCCTGGTACCAAGGGCCTCGAGGATGTGGTGCCAAGTTGGGTGGGTGATCCCTCACCTCTTGGTATTGTCTGTGCTGGCTGTTGCAGCCTGTGCTTTGGCATTCCTCTGAGGTCATGGGTGCTAGGTAGGCTTCATAGTCATCTTTTTCTTGAATGCATTATCATCTGAAATCTTTATTTGCTAATCAAACATGTAGATCACCTGTGCACTACCTTCTTCGGCTGTCTTGTTGTGTTTATCTTGTTGCTAGTTCCTTTTTAATGTTGACCTTTGTGGACAAAACCACCATGAAGGCCTCATTCCATTCTATCTTACACCCCACCATACACTGTTCTCAGACTCTCATGTGGATGAGCTCGGCTGTGCAACCCAATGATATCCCAGCTGGATTGCACTGGTTTTACAGTTTTGAGGATATAAGCCATACTTTCTACTGCAAATTTGTTTCTAAATTGTCTGTTCTACTAGCATCTTCAACTGACTACCTAGCTGGCCTGTGGCTTTCAGCTCTAATCTTGGCTACTATCACAGTTTCCACTTTCTTTCGCTGGAAATCTAATTTATATTGCAAATTCCCTTAAGTAGCAGATGTGAAGAGAATATAAAGTCAATGCTTCAGGCAGGTTTTTCTTCTCAAGAAACCTTGACACAGTTTGTGTTGTAGTATATTCTGATTTTCTGTAGGTCCTATTCAATAATGATTTAGTGATTATTATGCGAGCAAATTTTTAAAAATGCATTTGGCTGTCTTCATTGCCCTAATTTTTTCTACTAGCTTCATTAGAAACTGGCTTCTGTTGCTGTTTTCACTTTGCTGTGTAAATTCTTGGCCTCCACTCACACCAATTATTCACAATAGCCCCACATACATAAAACAGAGTAGGGTTGTTTTATGTATTCATTCCAAAAGCATGTTCTCACAAATTTAGTTTATTATACTTTTAAGTAATTAAAAGTTTTCTAGTTTTGTAGCAAATATTACTTTATTTTTCAATTCCATCTTTCTGGTTTGTCATTATATGTTGTCATTATTTTGGCTTGTCATTGCATATTTATTACATATTGCCATAAAATCCTTAATTGGTATTTTATTTAGTTATAGATCAATGGTACTTCTCCCACTTGCAATATGTCCATATGTATTCTCTTGTTTCAATTGTATATTTTAGGAAAACACCACTGTTTTAGAACAATTTTGAGTTTAAATGAAAATTAAGCAGAAAGTATAGAAAGTGCCCATATCTTGTTGCAGAAGGATTGGCTGATTGGCAGGTATCTAGTCAGAAATTATAGGTGGGAGGACAAACTAAGAAAATGATGGGAAGAAGGGCAAAGTCAGAAGACATGCCAACCAGCTGCCAAGGAAGCAGGACATATAGAAATGAGGTAACAAATCATTAGCCATGTGATAAAGCATAGATAAGAAATAGGGCTAACTTAAACATAAAAATCAGATAGTAAAAAGCCTGAGCTATGGGCCAAACATCTATAATTAACATTAAACCTCTATGTAGTTTATTTGGGAACTGGTGGGTGGGACAGAAACTTCAGCCTACAATATATGTCCCTCTTCTTACTCCATAGCTCTCTATTATTAATTTATTGAATTGGTGTAGTATGTTCAATATAGTTCACAAGTTAATAATTCTCATACTTTATTTTTAAATAAGTTGCATAGAATGCATGGTTCATTATTTGTGTGATTAGTTCTTTGGCTTCTGTTGAGTACATCATGGGCACATTACCACCTCATGTAGTAGAGTTTTGCTGCCATGAACAGCCCATGTATCTATTCCTTTTATGGTAACTGATTAGTGATTCTTCCATTTCTAGATGGTCATGTAGTTTAGCTTATATTGTATTAAATGCATAGCCTCTTTAGATTTTGTGGTGATTTGAATAGGAATGGCCCCCATGGACTCATGTGTATGAATGCTGGTCTCATATGGAATGGCACTCTTAGGAAGAATAGATGTGCCTTGTTTGAGGAAGAGTGTTACTGTAGAGCTGAGCTTTGAGATCTTATGTACTCAAGCTAAGCCTAGTGTGGCAGTCTCCTTCTGATGATTACAGATCAAGATGTAGAACTTTCAGCTCCCCCAGCACCATGGTTGCCTATGTGCCGCCATGTTTCTAACCATTAAAACAATGGACTCACCTTCAGAAATGATAAGCCAACCCCAAGTAAATGTTTTCCTCTAGAAGAGTTGCTGTGGTTATGGTCTATTCATGGCAACAGAAACCCTAATTAAAATAGAATTCAATAAACATTTAAATTTCTTTCATTTCTTTTATTGTGACTTGCACATTACAATTTTATTGTTGAACAATACTCTATGGTGTTGCTTCTTCATGATGTGTTTATCCACTCATCCACTGAAAACTCCTTGCATTTTTTTTTATTTTCTGGTTTTGGGCAATGATAATAGTTATATGTAGTATCTTTCTTCCTGCTGCTAAGCTGTCTACCTATGCTTCCTCCCTCCCTCCGTACCTTCCTCCTTTCTTTCCTTCCTTCCTTCCTTCCTTCCTTCCTTCCTTCCTTCCTTCCTTCCTTCCTTTTTGCCTCACTCTCTTCTGTATTTACCTTTCGTTTAAGACGGATCTGTTAGCACCCTCCCAGGGGTTTAAAAAGTCTAGCTGAATTTCCATCTATCTTTTCTCTTGTCCACTCATCTGGACTTGTTACCCATCCATCTGTCTGACTAATGAATCACACTTCTGAACCTGTCAGCAGCATATGTCCCCATTTATTTATCTGGACCTAATCCTGCTACTTTATTTCTACAGCTGGACTCAACTCTAAAGCCATGTTCTAACATGTTATCCTATAGAAGTGGTGGTAGACCTCTCCAAAGACTGTCATGCCATAACAGACTGTGTTTCTCCCAGCGTTGGCCTTTCCAGCTCTTGGCTTCTTTAGCCCTGTATAGATAATTTATAACCTATGCACATGGATGAGTATAGATATACTTACTGTGTGCTGGACAGTATATGTTCCAAAAGTTTATATTAGTCATTCAGATTGAAATAAAAGAGCCTGTGGTCAGTCCAACCAGGGACGCTATTGAAGGCAGAAACATCTAGAGAATTTCTATGAATGAAGCTACAAGACCTTGTAAATTTATTGACATTCAATGAATCCTAACATTATTTGAGGACACAAATGTGTTCATTAATGTTTCTGATGTAGTGAGTTCGCCACAGCTATGCGAGGCCATAGTAGGATGTTTCCCTTCTCCAGGCGAGGTAAACCCTGGGAAAGTACTCTCCCTTGATGGCAGTATCTTTTATTGAGGATTATGAACTTACCAGGTTGTATTTCAAAAATGCTACTTTTCCCTTTCTGAGGCCAGAGGGATTTTTCTTTCATCTTCACTCTGAAAACCGGTCAGTCTGCTAGAAGTAAAACCCATGACAGCTTGGGACTTTCCTGGGAGCTTTTAAATCAGACTACACAGGTCAGTCTCCAGAAATGAGCTCTTAAGCCTCAGATGCTCCTGTTAGCTGCTGGCCCCAGAATTAACTCCTGTTTAAGCTGTGAGTCTATTTTCCACTTTATCCTTTTTTTTGTATAAAGCATTGTGCTGAGCCTCAGTTTCTATGTGTATTAAAAATAATGATTTTCAGATTCTTCAGTGTTTTACTGATGAGGAAATGAGTAACGATCTCTAAATTACTTGACGATCTGAAGATGAAGCAGAATTGAGGGGTAGTGAAGACAAGAGGGGATAGTAAGGGAGGGTCATAGAGTGGCTGAAATTTCTTGAGAGCTGAGAATAAAGAGTTCCAATAAAATGGACACTTACCTGAAGGATGCTAATAGGGACAATATTCCTTTATAGAGGGACACTCATGAAGAAGAATGTTAAGCTTTGCCACAAAGCATCTGTAGTAACCTTGAGTATGGCCTTGCTCCTTTTCCCACTATTTTCTAGAAATCTCATAAGGGAAACTAGTTAATTCCTTTTATAGAACAAAACATCTGAACGTACCACATAACTCATATGACCAGGGGTTTTACTTTATCAGCTATAATCCTATCAGATGCATTTGAGGAGCCAAGCTGGAATCTCATTCAGTTCCTTATCAACAATTTGAAAATGTAACCACATGATGTGCCCAAATCCTACATATGATTATTCTAAGGACAAGTAGGCAAGAATCTCTTTTGAGAAAACTCACATCATAGCAGGCTCATAGGTTCACTGTCATTCTTGGCTAGACAGCACAATTGAAGTTAGCATAGGCTCCATGAGACCCTGTCTTAGCTAGCTTCAGCTGTCAACCAGAAAGAGTTATTGGATACAATTATCGGAACAGGCTCCAAGCAGCAGCTTTGGCATTGACTCCTCATGTATATGTTTCCTTGAAGCTATAAGATTACCATAGTGGGTTTTTCTTTTTTGTAAAAAAAAAAAAAAAAAAAAACCTGTGTGCTTAGCAGTAATTCAGGAGCTTGCATCTTAAAAACGGACCTCTTAAAGGAAGGTGCAAAGAGATTACATTGTCCATCATCCCAGAAATCAAGTAATGAACCAAGAATTCTGCCAAGCCCAGAAGGATCAGGAATCCTCTATCCTACAAACAAAATTCTTTTCTCTTTTAAAACAGGGATCATTCAGACCACATTGTCCTCCTCATGGAATTAAAGGGAACAGGAAAAAAAAATGTTGTTGAGACAACCTGATTGAGTTTCAGATCCTTGGGAAAAACAAATAAATCTAAGGAAATGGCCCACATGTGGAGGGTGCCCTACTGTGAACCCAGGATTAGGCACAGACTACACCCAAACAGTTTCCAAAACACAAAGAGATCCCTTAGTAAGCAAGACAAAGAGACAAGGTGATTGGACCTGAATCAGGCAAAAGCTGCCACAAAGAGCTTTGCAAGGGACAGTTTTAAGAGGGAAAAGGGAAGGTCTGTGTTAGAATGAGATGGAGGGAGTTGGGAAGTTCTGATTGGGTATTTTAATTAGGCTAATCAAAATAATGAATTTTGATTGCTGAACGTTGGATATTTTGATAATTGGACCTTGGTGATCAGTCTCAGGAATGAGTCGGGCATAACAAAATAGCCACTCAAGAAAATAGATCTTAGTGGCTACTTAGGAATGCAATCCAATGGTTTAGAAGGGGAAGCAATGGGGAAAGGACAAAACCTGCCAGCTGTGTTTGGCATGCTTAGGCCTTTTAGAGCCCCTCACCTAACTCATGATTAATTATACATACAGGTTAGCTTTTGTGGCGCTTTGAATGACATGCCTTCCAAAGCTTCAGGCCTTTAAATACTTTTTTTGCAGGTTTAGGAGGTGAGGCCTTGCTAGAGGAAGTGCCACTTGAGGTGAGCTTTGAGGTTTTGAGATTTTAAAAGATACACGTTATTCCCAATTTGCTTTTACTTCCTGTTTGTGTGTTGAAACTTCAGTCCTCAGGTCTTAGTTTCCTTCTGCCACCAAGACTACCTGCTCCCTGCTTCCCCATCCTGATGGAGATAGGCTCTCATCCCTCTGGAACCACATGCCCCAAATAAACCCATTTTTCTACCAGTTACTTTGTTCATTGTGTTTTATCATAACAATAGGAGAGTAACCAATACAGTCATTTTCTCACAGCTTTCTATAAACTGTAAAATGGCAGAGGTTAGCCATAAACAATTGAAATTTGCTTTCTCAATTTGTTTTCTCGTTTAAGGTGTGACAGGTCTATCAATGTTAGTGACCCTTATCACTGAATAAAAGTGAATTTTTTTTCCTCTGTCTTGGTTTTCTGTGTTAAATACCATAAGCAAAAGGAAAACAGAAAGGATTTTTTTTGGTTTGGATTACTATTTTAGCTAACAATCGGAGTTACCTAGAATTACAACAGTACCTAAGGAGGTG
This sequence comes from Arvicola amphibius, assembly GCF_903992535.2. Taxonomy (NCBI): domain Eukaryota; kingdom Metazoa; phylum Chordata; class Mammalia; order Rodentia; family Cricetidae; genus Arvicola; species Arvicola amphibius. The sequence continues at coordinate 102,822,290 of NC_052057.2, forward strand.
GGGCACGCCCTCACGCCAGCACAGAGGTGGAACACTGGAGGAAAGCTGCTTCCTGATTTGCTCACTTTGTTTTCTTATGCAACTCTGAACCACAGACATTAAGGCGGTACCAATCCCGATAGGAAAGCCACTCCCATATCAGTAATTAATCAAAGAGCACACCCAAGATTAGCCTTCAGGCCAATGTGGTGGAAGAATTTCATCTTCCAGACAACTAGTTTGCATCAAGTTGAGAAAACGAACTGGCACATGATCCATATTTTGGTTCAGGTTGGCACATTTTATATGATATGGTATCTTTTCCATTCTATGGTTTATACGTGTTACAAATGAAATCAGGTTTTCCTCTGTTGAGCTAGCAGTCTGATAACTAAAATAATTTATAAACAGACTCAGAGGGAAGTTGAGAACAATTTTCTTAAAAATTTAAAGTACAACCACATGGTAAGGCCAGCTTTAAATATCGGCAGCTGCCAGGAAGTGGGAGATGGAGGAGCATAAAAGCAGAAATAGCATCTTTTCTGTTAGGGTAGAAGAAAAAGGCAATTCAGCATTGGAGACCAGCAACTGCAGGGTAGTTAATCAACCTTCTAGTGGAACTATGTGTTTGTGTGTTGGGGAGTGGCCAATAAAAGAATGAGAACTCTTAGAGTATCAATGAAAGCGTACTCGGACTTTGAGCAGTCTCAGAGAAAATGATAGAGGATGAAAAATAAGTGAAAACTTCTCGCTTTTTGAGTAACTCAGAATAGCAAGTAGGTTGCATGAAGGAGTCTTCCTCTGGGGGATGATTGTTCTTCCTCTCTTAGTGTTTCTTTGTACGAGTTGGACTTCCTTTGTGTGGAGTCCTGTCCAAGGGGTTAATAAACTCAGCTGCACTCAAAGAAGAAGAAAGCAGAAGAAAGAAGAAGAAAGAAGAAAGTCAGGCTCTCCCAGCGCCAGAAGTATCTTACCTTTTTCTACCAGGAAGTAACACCTTTTCTAATGGACCTCAACAAAGCCTGAAACTTCTATCTTTTCAGAAGATAGTCGCTTACCAGGAGAGATCTTAACCTGCTTCTGTCTTGGAGAGGAGAAGCATGGCGACTGTCTATGGCGATTGCCTGAAGGAAGCATCTGCCTCACTTCCCTCTTCCCAGCATTCTGTTCTGTCTACTCTACCCACCTATGTTCTAACCTATCGGGCCAAGCAGTTTTCTTTATTAATTAACCAATGAAATCATCAGATAGATAGAAGACACACCTACATCAAGATAGTTTAAATCTAAAGGAGTGGCAAAGTTCATGTTTGGTGTTTCAGTCTTATTAGGGAAATAATAGGTGGAGTGCAGAGCCGGTTATGAGAAAGGAGTGAGTTCATGTTCAAGGCCATGAACTAACTAACTTTCTTTAAGTTTCTGTTAAGAAAGGCAGTAATATTTATCTGCAATAAGTATGGTAGGATGCACTCCAAGTTCAAGTGTGTCAAAACAGTTTTAAAAACTTAATTTTAAAAGACCCTTATGAGTTAACTGAAAAAAATGCTTTTAAATAATATAGCAAATTAAGTAATTTCATTTTATTTTCTAAATTGAACCAACTCTGTCCCTGAAAGATTAATATGATGTTTGTATATGTGATACGATTAAAAAAAAACTGATAAGGTATAAGTTAAATTAAATTTATTTTAGAAAAATATATGTATGTACATTTATTCTGGATACTATTTTTGTAATGTGATTGCCATACATTTTATTCTTAGTATTTTTTATTTTATGAACAAATAATGTTCAAAGGCTTAGATATGGTAAAATGATAATTATTTTATTTTACAACTCATAGCTTAGTGTCAATAAGTATGCCAAAAGGCAGAATGAAATATCCCTTTAGGTTTTAGCATTCCACTCTGGGGCATACCTTGGATGATGTAAAAATATATTCTTTCAGAATGAATAACACTAAACTGATACAATCAATGCCAACAATAAAATGAATTTGGCTGATCTGCAATGTGCAAACGTCTTTGATTGCTTGTATGTAAGATGAGATGTAGCAAATCCATGTGCACAAAGCCAAGAAGCAATTTCAACAAAGACATTGACTCCATTCTGAAGGACTGGGGTATAGCTAAGTGGCAGAGTTCTGGTGTTACTGCTTCCAGAAGCAACTGTTGAAAGAAAACTGATTTATTTATAGTTAATGAGAGACTTCAGTCAGCCAAATACTGTCTCATTGAACAAAGACAAATTGTCACCTAAAGTGAGCACAGCCCCGCTATCTTGCATAGGAGAGGAGCATAAAATCCAAGCACACATGTCAACTTTTCATAACTGAATAAAATACATGAAAAAACAACTGACTGAAAAGAGGAAACATTCGATTTTGCCTTATGCTTTCAGAAGTTTCAGTCCAAGAGGAACTAACTTCATCTGTGGGCCTGAGGTATATGGCTATAGAGGGTTAAGGTGTAAGAAGCTGTTTACCTCTCAGAAGACAGGAGGGAGAGAAAGAGAACTAGGTTGCAGGGAATAGGGTTTACCTTTTAAAATCAGACCCTTAGCAATCTGTCAATTAGGCCCTTCTCCGACTATCCCTTTAGCTATGAACTCATGAATGCATTAGTCCATTCATAGAGAATAGTGATGTAATCTCCTGCCAAAGGCCCTACTTTATAGTACTGTTGACTTGGAAAGCAAAAATTCAACATCTGAACTTCCAAACCTTAATAACAGATAATGCATTTAGAGTTTATCAAGACTAAAGGCTAGTTCACTGAGACAGTGTGACAGAGAGCTGTTACAATCAGAAAAGGATAATCGACCTGAAATCTGAAACAAAAAATTAACTAAAAAGCCATAAACTCTTACAGCCAGAACGAACAAGAAAGGTATCATCCCAATGTCAAGAAAACAGACAAACAAACACCACAAGTTTCAGGGAACAAAACAAACTTTAATTGAAGCAGAGGAAATCCAAAAACATGGAAGAAAATGGGTGGGAAAAAAAAAAGGATGACTAGTATAAAAGGCATTTGAAAAATGTGTCTTTTTTCTTTGAAATACAGACCATCCATAGATTTTAGGAATTAAAGAGTGTTTAAAGGAAATGGAGGTTTTTTGACCAAAATCGTAAATTCAAAGGATAACTGTGAAAGTATTGTTGATTCAGAAATAAAGAAAAGATAGATATGAGGTAGCATCATGAAATAACCATTTCATTATTAAGAACAGATAATAGGAGCTTTGATTGAAAAGGGGATCAGAAAAACAAATCACTAGAAGAGCTATGAAGGAGGCAAGATTAAGATGTCTGACACTGGCGTGTATCTTAAAAATCCTGTAACACTGACTTATAATGCTAATATGCATGTGCATGGTCAGTCATCTGAAAGCCAATCATTGTGTATTTATTCTGTACTGAACTCCTCTGAATGGTAGTGGACTGAGGATATTGGTTGAGGCCAGACTCTGTCCTTTTCCTGAGACTGACGTTAAAGAGATTGAAACTTTTTGGGTGCACATCTGTTTGCAAGATGTTTCCCAAGACTGTACAACTACAGCTTAAACCACAGCCTGGAGTAGGGCATGAAGTACAGACTCAAAGCAAGAGTATGTTAAAGGTAGCAGCTGAGATGCACAAGTGGATTTATAATGCTGTAGTGTCTTTTAAAATCCGTGACAACTGGATCACAGAGCAACCCACTAGTGGATAAGAGAAGAACTGCTTGTACTGACTTCTAATCAAATAAGGACCAATGCAGTTTCAGCTCATCTCCAATATTTTGGTTATGCCACAGTGAGCTTTACAAAGGGATCTATGGTGTCCTTGGCACCCATGGACTAAGAGAAAGATCCCAGAGCAACTGTGTGGGTGCCAGAAGAGACAACAGGGAGACCAGGTTAAGTAAAGCAGCAAAATATGTTAGGAAGGACAGACAGAGATTGGGTATAAAAGATTCTTTAAGACTATAAATACAGCACTAGCAGAGGGAATTTTGTTACCTACTATAGAATGAAGCAAACTATATTCATTGTGTAGAATTCGGAACAAAGGCACATAATTGAAATTAGTATGAATGAAAATGGTAAGTCTTTACTCTTGAAGGATCCAACTCTGCCCTTCTGTTGCAACTGTAATTGCATTGACTCCAACTGTTTTGCCTGTTCTGTCTGTAACAATCCCATTGAAATTAGGGAACTCACTCATTTAGGCTATAACACTTGACTTTACAGCTAAAGAAATTCTCAAAGATACTGAATATCCACTCACGTCCCAGTGAGGTTTTGTCTACCTTATGCATTTTAAGTAGATTGTGCATGAGCTCAATATGCAAGCTGAGTTCTTGGAGCATGTTAACTTCCAAACTGCGCCCATTCCCTTTCCATACATCTTTTCATGTCATCGCCAGAAATTATGGTTACCACGTGTCTTTTGAAAGGAAGGTTATCACTGGAACGACCCTTTGTTTACATACATGTTGTTAGAATATTGCTTTGTTCTAGAAATCAAGAATGAGATAATTTCATGTTTGAAGCTATATGAAAATTAGGAACAAGGCATGTCCATTATATTTAGTACCAGTAAGGTTTACTGCAGAATGGCAATGGAGAATTTCAGTGATGGAGAACATTTCAATTTAGAATAATAATACTTTTAGGGATAAGTGGAGAATAAATGATAATAACACACAAAACATTTTATTTCCTAGCAATTTTCTAGTATTCAGAGAGGTATTTTAGACTACAACAGGATACTAATGGTACTTTTTTCCTACCATTTTATTTTCTTTTCAAAGGGCAGAGAGGAAAGTGCACATAAAATGTACTGAGAAGTATCCGTTTTAGAGAAGGCAGTTGAATGCTCAGAAGAGAGAGAATACCCTTTGTGCAAAACAGGCTGTGTTCTGAGATGAAAAGCATGAAAAGTCTTTGATAAAAGAAGAAAGAAAGAAAGAAAGAAAGAAAGAAAGAAAGAAAGAAAGAAAGAAAGAAAGAAACAGAAAGAAGCAAGGGTACAAGTGTGACTATACAGAAGTATAAAGGCACAGCAGAAACCCTTATTTAAAAGAATGAGTACAGCAATTTACACTGACAATGAGGAACATGGAATCTTTCCTAGAACTTGATAAACTTAAAATATCATAAATAAAACATTTCTGAGATTGCAGCAAAAGGAATGTTTGCTTTCTAACACATAAGAGATGGGCGATCTATAAATTAGTCTTAAAGCTAAAAAAAAGGAAGAAGAAGAAATAGCACTCTTCTGAGTTATAGGGAGCCATTTACCAATCCACTTCTCATCGTTTGGTTGGCTATTTCAAGGTAAAGTTTCACAGATCCCAGGATTTGAACTTCCTGCTTCCTTGATACTTCACTACCAATCAGGGTTTCCGTTTTTCTGGAAAACAAATCCAGGGCATGATAACCAAGCTCTCTGGCAACCCTTATGCTCTAGCTCTCTTTCCTTCTAGGTGTGTAACTATATTCAGAACTTTTATACTTTTATGTCCTTCATAACAAAAGAAAATCAATAGTCACATCTGACCTTTTATGCTTCCTGGTTTAATTTTACTTTTTAATCAAGAAACCTTAAATCCAGGAGTCCACTGGACTGTAATTACCAGTTATTCACAATAATCATAGAAAGGAACTAGACAAAGGGAAAGCCCAAGAGAACAGAAATCAAAAGCCGAGAAAGTCTGGCAGTCTAACGGGTAGGGACAAGAAAAAGGCAATTAACCTAACAACAAATAGAGAATTTATATCCTTCTGGGTGGAAATAAATCTTTTTTCTTTCCTTTTTTTTTTTTTTTTTTTACCTTGGGAAGGTTAGAGTTTATTCTTCTTTTTGATTTTTATGCCACATTTCTAGCTTTTTGCCTTTATAGTTTAGGTGGAACATTAGAAGCTTGAATTAACATGTGTGTATACATATAGCTCTCATTCCTTTTGTGAGGTGTGTAACCTCATTAAATGGAAACAAGTAAAAATTTTATCAATAAAAATAATAACATGGGCAAAATTGTGTAGGTTTAAATGAGTATATGTAAAACGAATTCTAAAAGAAAAGTTGAAGTGTGAACATTTTACCAAGGCATTTGCATTTGCTTATAAAAGTTGGCTAACAGACACTAAGGTACAGTTAGATAAAAAAAAATAAACTGTCATTTCTATTGTGTGGAAACATGACTATGGATCTGTGCTGTATTTTTTGTAAAAGCTAAGAGAAAGGCAGTAAGATGTTTCTACCATAAAGATATAGCAAATGCTTGAAGACTTTTACACATTGTACCGTGTTTACAGCTATTAATATACCACGTGCTCCACCACAAAAATATAGAATGTTTCTGGATAAATTAAAATTAAAATTATAAGGAGACAAAACACAACAATTAACACAACTGGCCTATAAATGTAGTTCAAGGTTGAATAATTAATACTCATCATGAGCTGAAACTTGGTTATTACTCAAGACATATTTCCATCTGCTTCAAGTTTTACTTCATTTTATTGATTTTTCTCTTATTCAATAGTAGCTTTGGGATAATCTAATCAGTACCTCTCCATTGGTAAAGGTTTCTCAGATAATCGCTTAGTCGGAGTCATTTCTCACAGAGATACTAATTTTGCCCCCGTTCATTATTCCTTTTCAGTTTTTCTCTCAAAAAGATCACAGCAACCCTTATCAGACTATTCAGTTACACATGATATTTTTCTCTAGAACACAAATTAACATCCCCAGTTATACAAGGCTACAAATTTTAACAAATGTGCATTTTAGACTAATTCACCACCTTCCTCTAAGAAAACCACTGTTTTGTTTCTATTTCAAGGACTTCTTTAGAACCAAACTGGTTGATTGTACCACTCTGTAAGATCTCTATTATGTTAGAATTAGTGTCCTCCTTTATCTGCTGTGGATAACCTCCAAGACTTTCAATAGATACCTGGAGTTCTAGGTTAGCCTTCAACATATGCATGTTGTGCCTCTCCTTTATGTGTGCTGCAGAAGCCTAAAGAGAATCCCATTGGCACTTTAGCACTCGGAAGTCAATGTTAGGTAAAGCAAGGGCGACTTGAATGAGAACATTGTGATTCCACAATAGTGATCTGCTAACCAGGAGAACCCTGAAGTTATTAATAGACAGATATTGAAAACATTCGGAACTTGCACATTAAAGGGATGAGTCATAGCCTGGGCAGAACTGAGCAAGAAACTGAAAACTTTAACCCCGCTACTCAGAATAGCACACAGTTTAAAATTTATGAGCTGGTTATTTCGGGAACTTTCGGGTGATATTTTAGACTATGTTTGACTGGATAGCTGAACTTTGGAAAATGAAATTGCAGATGATAGAATACCGCTCTCAGGGGTAAGTTTACACGTATTACACAGTTTTTAACTCATAGAAATGGCTTGGTCTGCTTGTATAATTATCATGGGGAAAAAATTCCTTTTCAAAGTGCCATGAATAACAGAAAATGTTTTTTGAGAAGTGTTTCACACTCAAAAATTGTAGCTAAAGAAAGGAAATCAGACGTGATTGTCTGTGATCAAGATTTTAAATACATCAAGAATTTTGCTGGCAGTGTCTCCTAAGTTGAGGGTTTTAGTGGTTACAACAGCGGAGAACCATAATGCATGCTTGGGAAATTCATGAAAGGTAGAACAATTTCCTTTCTGTTTTGAATGTATTTTCTCTGTGGAATCCTTTTGCTTCTAAGAGAAAAGCAAACCCTGAAAGCTTAAGATTCAGAAGAGAATGGGGAAAATGTCACATCAACTGCTTAATTATGCAGTCAATTTTCCACAACTGCAACCTTTCAATCAAATATGATTTTTTTCAATATGTTCACTCTGGACCTTTTGTTCTTAAATAAACTCGTGCTTTTTTCTTTTTTCCTTATTAGATATTTAAAAAACCTTATGCCACCTCTTTTGCTTATTTCCTTCAATGTTTTATATTATAATATAATTAATAGTTTCTCCCTTCCCTTTCCTCTTTGGCATCCCATCTCTCATCTCAGCTCTGGAATTCTAATTATCTGTATTTATTTTCTGATCTTTCAAAATCTTTGTCTAAACTCAAACATTTTCCAACCTTTAGTCCATGTAGCCAACTTTGACTATCAAGGAGTCAACACCAAACAAACTCCATGTTTTCTGTGTTCTCTTTGTTTTTCTGTTTGGTTGTAGTAATTGGTGTCTCGTTCATTTTTGTTTCTGCTGTTTATTTTGAATTTTTTCTTTTTCTCTTCTTTTGGAGAGAGAACTATGAAGTGAATTGGGCAGAAAGGTGTGGTAGATCTGGGAAATATTAGGAAAGGGGAAAATATGATCAAAATATAATTTATGGACAAATGTGAATAATAATAAAAATCCAATCGAAAAAAAATTTGAGATAATATGTTCATTTTCCTGTAAATCATGATGAACATGCCCATTTGGAAACTCAATTACCCTGTAAAATAGTCCCAGAGAAATAAAATTAAACATATAATATAAATAAAATACCTAACATTCTTCAAGTCAAAGATTATGTTAAGCAAATATAGGTTTCTGGGAAATTTTCTTTGTGTTTCTTCCTTCATTTCTTTCACTTTCTTTTTCTTTGATGCAAGTTTAATTTAAATTTTTGAAACTATAATATATTTAGAACATTTCTCCTTTTCTTCGATTTCCTCCCTCCAAATCCTCCCATATAATACTCTGCACGTTCCTTCAAATTCATGGTCTGTTTTCACTAATCAGTGAAAATAATATTATTTCAGGATATACGTATATAAAAACATTCCAAAATATAACTTTTTTGGTCCATGTAATTACTTGTATATATGCTTTCAGTGATGAACAGTTGGCACTGGACAACCAGTTGGTATACTCTTCCCCAGTGAAGGCCACCTTTCCTGCTCCTAGATTTTCTCAGTTACCTCAAGTTCTTTGTGTAGGGCTGAGAGACCTCATGGGCTTTTTTCTGTCCATGCTGGCATGCCCATTTATGTCTTGAACATGATGGAAACTAACAGTTTTCGCAGAGGTACATATCTTCAGGTATAGAAATGGTTAAGAAACCTGGTAGAATCTCATTGTCTCTAAATGATGGCTATCAAGTAGCTAGGTTAATTTTATTGAAAGTCAGTGCTGTAAGAAAATTTTCTGGCTTCAAATGTAAGTAGATATTTATCACAAGTGTAAATTGTGCCAGAACTGACTTCTTTTTATTGATTTTTACTGAGCTCTAAATTTTTCTCTGCTCCCCTCCCTGCCTTTCCTCTCCCCTTCAACCCTCTCTCAAGGTGCCCATGCTCCCAATTTACTTAGGAGATCTTGCCTTTTTCTACTTTCCATGTAGATTTGATCTATGTATGTCTCTCTTAGTGTCCTCATTGTTATCTAAGTTCTCTGGGATTGTGATTTGTGGGCTGGTTTTCTTTACTTTATACAGAAAGGCAATTAGCACATGCACTCACTCATAAGTGGTTTTTAAACAGAACTGACTTCTTAAGAAAGCTAATGATAAGAAATTGAAATATAGTTAACACACAACTACTCTGCATCCACAGCCAACTAAAATTTTCTACTTATTGATCACTGAAAGGAAGTCCTATTCCTTTCTTGCATTTGAAAACATTCTCTGAATGTTGAAACAGTGGTTAACAGTTATGAAGATCACACCGCCATTTTCTTTTTCAGATACGAATGGCAGCATTAGCAACAAAACCAGCATTCTTGAATTTTAACATGGGTGTTAAAGATTTCTGTGGGAATTCTAAAAGGATACTCAATTTGAATTCTGTATATATGCCTGAATTATTTTCCTGAAGATTGGCTATATTTCACATACCAGAAAGAAGGAAGCATTTGATAATGAATGCAAGGAAACAGTATTGTATGTGTTTCTTGTGCTTTCTTTTTTTTCTTAAAGTATTTTTGATTGTTTATTTTGGTGGGTGAGTATGTGGGGATGGATCTGAGCAGATTTGGAGGAGGTAAAGTGATGATTAGAATATACTATATGAATTTGTTTTTTTTTTTTTAAAGACAGAGTTTATCTGTCTAACCCAGGCTGTCTTGGAACTCTCTCTGTAGGCCAGCCTGACTTTCATCCCACAGATGTGCCTTCCTTTGCTTATCTACTGCATAGATTAGTATGTGCTACCATGCCCAACCTCCCCCCCTCCCATGAAATCAATCAAGACATCCAAAAAGAAGTCTAACAGTTAACCATAAAATAGATTTATATGGTGTTGTGGACTATTATTATAAGATTATTACATTTGCTTATGCTGTAATGTTATGCAACATTCTCTTATGTCTCTTTTGTTTAACTCTGTGAAGCTGTGTGTCGTTGCCTACCTAAAACACCTGATTGGTATAATAAAAAGCTGAATGGGCAATAGCTAGAGATAGGAAGGGCTGCCAGGCAGAGAGAATAAATAGAAAGAGAAGATAAAGAGGAATGAATAAAGGAAGGAAGGAACATGCTAAGGGTCAGCTACCGTGCCACACAGCCAGTCACAGAGTAGGAAAAAAAGAAAAGATGTACAAATAGAAAAAGGTAAATGCCCTGAGCCAATAAGTAGACAGGATAATGTAAGTTAAGAAAATCTGGCTAAAAATAAGCCAAGCTAAGACCTGATATTTATAAGTAGTAATAATAAGTCTCCATGTGATTATTTGGGAGCTGTGTAGTGGAACCCCAAAGCTCAAAGTGTAAATAACAACAAATTACATGATAGTTAAGTCATCCTGTCCTTGGTATTTTGTTACAGCAACTCAAAGTGATATATGTTCATTAACAAACACCAAGAGTTCTTTGAAGGATACTTGGTAATTTCTGGTTTAGGAAAAGTAAGACATTTCTTACTGAGAAGCACTGATGATTTCAGTAATTTCTGTTGATATATAATTAGAAATGTATATGACCTGGCATGGTAGTTTTATTCATAGGTCTGACCAAATACTGACTCTGACAATTGGAAACAGCAGACAAAAACTAACTCTGCAAAGAGGATGCAATGTAAGAAAATCCACTGGAATGTGGAGACTGACATCATGAAGCTCTGATAAAAGTGCAATGAAAGTCAGGCTTCCAGGATGGCAGAATGGGAGCCTCCACAGACTTGCCTCTCAATGAAATCTATGTTATTATATGAACTTGTCAAAAACCTATAAGTATTCAAAATCTCTGACAAATACCCTAAAGGCATGTAGAAAAGAGGAAGAATGTTAGGTAACAAAGTCTGAAAAAATTCAATAAAAAAGAGTGAAAGTCTGTGACATTTGAATCATGACCCCTTTCTTCCCTCCATCCACCTCTATTTCCAGCTCAGTGGGATGGAAACTCTGCTTCACGTTAGATATCTTAGATGAAACGGACCAAAGTCTTAGAAAAATATGAACTCTTGACACTGAGTCATGGAGAATCAGAAACTCTGAAAACCTGTAAGAAGTATAGACTGAATTAGATAACAGAAATATCCCTGCTAAAAATAAACATCTGGGCCAGGATGTGCAATGTTGAAACCAACTATATATTTAAGGAAAAATTCATATCTAATATCAAATTTGTATAACATATAAAAGAGAAACACTTTGAAATTTATTCCATAATAGCAGTAGTATTTTGAATAAATAAGTTTCACAAGAAAATAAAATTGTATGTTAATGTAGCTTATGAATTTAAGGCCAAAAGTCTTCAATATTACCAGCCAACCAATTCCAGCAACACGTCACAAAGATTAGCAGGTGATTATTTGTCTCATGGATATTAATTTAATTTGGAAACCAGTGAATGTATTTCCCCATACCAACTACAGTAACAAAAGGTAAAACAGTCATAATCATCAACAGATTCAGAAAAACATTTGAGAAAAGTCCAAAATATATTCACAATAAAAGTGCCAAAAGTGTTAGAAGCAGAGGGAGCAATCTCAATTCATGAAATTGAATACGCCGGCCCATATGCATAATACACACTCAGTCCCACAGGTAACATGACACTTCATGTGAAAGGTAGAATAGTTTTCCTAAACTCAGAAACAAGACAGTGATATTTACACCTTCCATTTGCATTCAATGTTTTACTGGCATTTTTAGCCAGAACAGTTAGGCAGGAAAGAAAGGCATGCAGATGGTAAAGGAAGTAATAAAACTGTCTCCGTTCACCACACAGATGGTATTATATTGTTCACTGTCTTGAAAAACACCCTGAAACCCAACTAGTTAATAAACTCTTTATGCAAGATTGAGTAAGAGAGAGCAAAAATCAAAAATCAATTTTATTTCTAAGCACTTACACCAACAACATCAAGAGTTGAAGAAAGGATACTTAGAAAATAGTTCTACTTAAAACACATCAAAGTGTAGGACATTTAAGTGCAATGCAGAATCATATGAAAGTAATTCTAAAATGTAAGTAAAACATTATCAGCATAAATTAAAAATATGAATAACCTGAAATAAATTTCATTTTTAAAGATTAAAAAACAGTTAGTGTTCAAGTGGCAGATTTTATGTACCTTTTGCTCATTCTCATTCTAAAATGCCTGCTGGCATCCTTGCAAAATATTGAGACAGTCAAAAAATCCATATAAAAATTGGAAACACTCTGAACAATTTACAGTGTCTAATAAAATAACAAAGTTAGAAGTCTGCCACGTTTCTGATTATAGTACTCACTATGAAGTTCCAATAATCAAAAGAATGAGTGGCATTGGCACAATAGAGATGAATCAATAGAACATAAGACATTCTATGACCTTTGATTTTATAATAGATTTGTAGATCTGGCACAAAACATATAACAGACAAAGAAAAAATACATAAACTGGACTTCATTACAGTTAAAAGTGTACCACAAAGAGCACTATGTGGAAATGAAGTTAAAATGAAATAAAGTTAAAAGGAAGTTACAATGAAAAAAGTTTGCAAATCTTATGCCTATATTTTGAGGGCATTGTATCAAATATATATAAGTAATTCTTATGTCAATAATAAAAATGCAAGTTTCCCAATGACCAAAGCACGACAGGGTCTCCAACAAAGAAAATACATGATTATTCTTTACACACATTTAAAGATGTTCCATAGCATTTGCCAATGTAATATTTCATATTTTAAAACAATGATTATTAATTTTTAGTTTATGTTACAAATGGATGGATTTAGTCATGACACTTTCATGATTGTGTCGCTATACTTTATCTTCACTGTCTTCCTCCTCTCCACGGCCATCCCTCGTGTGTCTTCCACTCCAATTGGTTTGCTTTCTTCCTCCTGGTGGTCTCCCTCTTTACTTTCTCAATAAATGTGTCCTGTTGTTGTTTCCCGTCCTTAAGATATGTTAATCACCTCTCATGATCCCCTTTCTCACTTCTTAACTGTAAATCCACGTATATAAATACAGACATATATAAACTTTTAATCTACTTTTTCAAATATCGTCAATTTTTCCTTTATAGATGTAAAAAAAAATTTCATTGATAATATGTACCACATTTTCTTACCTATTAATCTGCTGATAGACATCTAGGGTGATTCCACTTCCTGGATATTGTGAATATGAGAACTATGAAGACAATATACATGAACATGGGTGTCAGAACACAGTTTAAGAGTGGAGTCGTAGGAGTAGATTCCTGAGTGCTTGTGAGAAACCATGAGAAAGCAAAACAAAAGCATCATGTACTCATTTTCTTCAAAAACACTGAATTATTCTTAGATAATGCTTTCATGACACTCCCAGGTATAGTAGGTAGGAGAGATTTTAGTTCATATTATTCATTACAAATGGCCAATGCTCTTTATTTATATGTCTTTATGTAAAACATGTTTTGGCTTCATGCTTCTTGCCCACCATGCTTATGTTTATGATTGTACGCTTTCCTCGTATGATGCCTCTCAACCCCAGAGTATAAATTTCCTGATGCTCAGAATAAAGTTGGATATTACATGAGACTGTAGTCTGCCTCATGTATCAGCTCCATTCTCCCAGGATCCACCACTTCTAGAGCAGTAACAACTATGTTTTGCTGACTTAGTGTTTTTTTAATGTATACTCAAGACTAATATAACGGGGCACATGGTGACTCTGTGGTGCTGAGACATTCTAAAATGGAGACAGAAATGTTTGACTAATTCTGAAGATAATAAAGGCATCAGGTGATATATTTTAAATGAGTCACTCTGAGAGATATGGATTATATCTTCATAAATCTCATTTTTTAAATGACTTACTGGATACATTTATGATTTCAATATTTATCACCAACTAAGACCACAGATTTATCAAATCATGCTTTGAATTATTCTCTAAGGTTCGTTAGGCCAGGGAGCTACACATTATAAACCTATTACATGTTAGGTAGCAGATAATGCTTTTTGCCTGCCCAACACTAATTTTCTCTCTTCTCTCTTTTCTGTGTTTAATCCCTTGCATTTCAGTGAAGGTGATACTTTGTCCTGTACCAGGAATAGATTTGACTGCTCAGGTGTCAACTCCATTCTCTTTGCTGAGCACTGATCCTAAAGACCACAAATGAGAGAAGGACAGAAGTCTGCTTTAATACAACTGAAACACTTTAAACATATTTAACAAGTCTCTGTGAATACATGTTTCTTACAGGTGGTGCCTGAGTTATAAATCATGAAAATTTCACTTTTCTTGGTACCAGTCTGAGAATGAAGTACACAGTGAAATGGCCAAACATGAGAATGTAAAGAACTCATGTCCTGGTGAATGTTTCACTACTGAAGGGCATCTGGCCAACTTGAGCATGGTGACCATGGCTCTGGCAGCCCTTGTCCTTCTCCCCATTCCTTCTACTCTGCTAAAAACAAAAGCAAAAACAAAACAACAACAACAACAAAAAAAAAAAAAAAAAAAAAAAAAAAAAAAAACAAAAAAAAAAACCATTAGATTACATTCCTGAAGCAAGCCAGGTTTATTTCCTTCTTTGGCCACTCCCTCCTCCTAAAGCTCACTACCAAGTTCGAGCTATCAAGGTATTTAATCCAGCAGTCAAAAACCTCCCTTGGATCAACTAGTTATAAGGCCCAATTAAAATGAAACACCTCATGCTAAGACAGGATTTCTTCTTGCATTTTTGTAAGCTGCCATTTTCCTGTGTGTCACCCCTGTCCCCTTTCTACCCGTAGTCACTACTTTAAACCAAAGGGGCAAATACCACTTCCCCTTCTCCCTTGTTTGTATCTTAATCCTTGTCCTCTGTCCCTCTGGGGAAAATAAATCCTTTGCTGAGAACGTGGTCTTGGGGGTCCTGGACCGATACTTTTCCTTTCATTTGTCATGCCAGAAAGCCTGGAACCTGATGTAATTTAGGATGCTACTGGATCTTCAATATGAAATGAAAAAGTCTGGTTAACTGTATTGCTGTAGAATTATCACTAATTTCATTCACTCATGACTTTCTTTTGATAATGAATTACTTTTTTCTTGCTCATTTTAGTTGTATAACAATAATCATATTCGCAACTATATACCAGAATAAGTACATAAAAAATAAACAATTACAGCATCAAGCATGCATTTCCTGTGTTCATCTGAACAAAACTAATCCGAAAGAAAAGCTAGACTTGGTCTTGGTGCTGTGCTTACCATCAAGGCCCCCACTGAGTTTCACTTACAGCTGTGGTTTCACACTGAGCTTCCAGGTTTCCCTTTGCCCATGCTCCAGTACTTGTTTCTATAACATTGTCCGTCTACCAGTGATAAACATCAGCTGCCTGTTTTTGAACACATCACGTAATATCCTAAAGACTAGGGATGATTTTCTAGCTCATCTGTAAATGTTTACAAAGGATTTACATAGAATACCTTAGGACAGAGTGTGGCATACCACAAGACTTGACACACAATGTCTAAAAATGCTACAGGAAATTTTTTGTTTCATGGTTACAGTCTGCATGGTTCTTCAGCAGATTATCTGTACATATGTTATGGCTGCTATTTGGGTGTTTTTGTGGGACTCCTAACAGTGGTAGATTGTGTACCTCTGAGATTTTTGCCTGCTCTTGGGATTCTATTCCTCCTATTGAGTTGTCTTGTCCAGCTTTGCTTTGAGGGCTTTGCCTTGTTTTGTTGTACCTTGTTTTGTTATGTTCGGCTGACATGTCTTGTAGACCTGCTGTTTTTACTAAGCTGAAACAGAGGGGTACCCTAAAATTCCACTAAGGATCTCTGACAGAGGATAAACACTCTCAGCAAAGTATCTGAATACAAAATTATCACACATAAATACTTTCAACAAATGTAAGCAATCATTTTGATTCAGAGTGTGGAACCTTGGAAGAAAAACAAAAGGAAATGGTGTCACTTTCAAACTAAATTTAGGAAGAGCTACAAAATTATTGCTTAGCTGAACATAGCTGGCCAAGGAAACCGTGTTATTGAAATGCAGAAGAGGAAAAATGAAAATGAAGACTTGCCTTTTCAAGCACACCAGGAGAAGTCGTGCTGGCCACCAACCATAGGTAGTACACACAGGAAAAAAAATGTGAATTCTTTTATTCATTAAAAAGAAAAACAAAGAAACTATCTTTCTTCATTTTACATACCAGTTCCAGTTCCCATTTCCTCTGCTCCTCTTGTTCCCTTTACCTTCCCCTCACCTCACCGCCCCCACCCACTCCTCAGGAAGGGTAAGGCACATTGCTTTAAGAAAGGACCAAGGCCTTCCCCACTATAACTAGGCTGAGCAAGGTATTCATACAAAGAGAATGGGTTCCAAAGAGCCAGTACAAGCAGTAGGGATAAATTCTGATCCCACTGCCAGTAGCCCCTCAGTCTGTCCTAGCCATACAACTGCCACCCACATTCACAGGGCCTAGTTTGGTCCTATGCTGGTACCTGTGTTATCAGACCAGAGTAGGTGAGCTCTCATTAGCTCAGGTAAACTGTTTCAGTGGTTATCCACATCATGGTCTTGACCTCTTTGCTCATAATATCTCTCCTCCCACTCTTCGACTGAACTTTGGAGCTCAGCCCCGTGCTCTGCTGTGTATCTCTGCCTGTTTCCATCAGTAATTTAACCATGTTAAAGATAAAGCCTTCCTTTTTATTTGAACAGAGGTGATATAGCATTCCCCTCAGCATGCAATAAATACCATTGGTTAATAAAGAAACTTCCTTGGCCTGTTGATAGGTAAGAACTTACGTAATGGAGGAAACTAAACTAAGCGCTGTAAGAAAGGAGGCAGAGTCAGAAAGAAGCCTTGAAGCCGCCCCAGAGACAGACATGCTGAAACCTTGCTGGTAGGCCTCAGGCCTAATGATGATGCTCAGATTAATGGAGATGGGTTAATATATGAGTTAGCCAATAAGAAACTAGAGCTAATAGGCCAAGCAGTGATTTAATTAATATAGTTTCTGTGTGATTATTTCAGGTCTGAGCTCCCAGACAGCTGAGGGCCAACAAGCGGCCTCCTTACAACACTGAGTTAAATAAATAGCATTATGTAATACTTACTTTTCTCCGATGTATACATCATAGAGAAGGAAATTCCATCCTATTCTGTTAAATGAAATTATTGAGAAACAATGATATTTTTCCTTAATTCAGCCTCACCACATATCCCAACCTCTGCTTCTAAGTTTTTACCAGTGTTAACCATTGAGCTTTACATATGTTAGGTCCTGTGAATATCAGAGTATTAGTATTTTCTGTGTAAGAGTGAAAGTCTTTTTAGGTCATGTGTGGTTTCCATGAAAATCACTTTCCAGTTAGTCAACATGCTCACATCTTCATTAAATTTACCAGGTTGAGTTCAGCCTTAGCACTAGAAATACCTAAGACCACTTCCTAGATCTTCACAGAGTGTCTTATACTACATGATTAGTTCTGACTGTAAAAATAAAAAAATACATATATCCTTACTTTATAACAAGAGTACTGGGCATTCAGAGTATTGAAAGCAAAGATGATCATTTTTTTCAGCCTTCAAAAGGCAGCCATAAGCCTAAAGAAAGGACAACAGTGGCTGGCATACAGATTTGGAACAATTCATCCCCTCCTAAGGCTCATGACTTTCCGCCGATCTGTCTGGACATGTGTGCTCTGATGGAGGAGGGTCTTCTATCAATCTGTTGATTTCATTGGTTAATTAATAAAGAAAACTGCTTGGCTTGATAGGTTAGAACATAAGTGGGTGGAGTAGACAGAACAGAATGCTGGGAAGAAGGCAGTGGGGCAGACGCTTCAGGCAGTCACCATGCCTCTTCTGGTAAGTGACCACCTCGTGGTGCTGCACAAATTATTAAATATGGGTTAGTCAAGATGTAAGAATTAGCCAGTAAGAGGCTACAGATAATGGGCCAAGAAGTGTTTAAAAGAATACAGTTTCCGTGTAATTATTTTGGGTAAAGCTAGCCAGGTGGCGGGAAGCAGCCTGTCGTTCTATTAACAGTGCTCAGTCACCCAGCGGACTGTTCCTCAATCTTAAAGTAAGTTAAAAAGCTAGCAGGCAAGGAAGCAGGTACTAGCTACTAACTAGGTAGGTTAGGGTTCCAGTGTCTTGAATTTATCTACTGGTCATTGATGAGCGCTAAACACGCCTTATTGTGGAAACAGACCATAAGAATTTATTTCTTATATAATCAGACAACATGTAATTGTGTGTGTGTTTTATCATGCAATTGTAACAATATATGATCTCCAACCTTTGTGTGTCCATTGAGAATGTGACATAGAAATGCTGTGTTAATACTTCCTTGTAGTGGCATTTCAATTGTATTTTAATAAATAAAGACTGCCTGAAGATCTGAGAATAAAACAGACTCACTGTTCAGCCTTACAGACCAGGTAATGGTAACACACACCTTTAATCCTAGTAGCCGCAATAAC
Source organism: Arvicola amphibius (assembly GCF_903992535.2). Classification (NCBI taxonomy): domain Eukaryota; kingdom Metazoa; phylum Chordata; class Mammalia; order Rodentia; family Cricetidae; genus Arvicola; species Arvicola amphibius. The sequence continues at coordinate 102,841,132 of NC_052057.2, forward strand.
ATGCACCTTTAATCTGAGTAGCCACTCTATTTGCAATAGAAACCGGGCAGTGTATGCCTTTAATCATCTTGGGGTACACCTTTAATGCCAGCCCTAAAGAGGATTATAAACCGAGAGGAAACAGCCCTCAACACACAGACTCATTCTGAGATTCCCGAAGGCAGGATCGCCATTTCAGACTGAGGTCGAGGTAAGAGCCAGTGGCTGGTTGTTTTGCTTTTCGAATCTTCAGGTTGACTCCCAATTTCTGACCCTGAGTTTTTATTAATCGTGCTTCACTTCCTTCTTCCTATTAGTTGTCACCTAAATGCCCTTGGATATCTCCAAAGGGGAGCTATAAATAGTGAGCAGACCTTAACTTAAATCCAGTCTGACCCCTGCTGAAACCCTTCAGCATCCATTCACATCTTTGCATATATTCAATCGACGATCATGTCTCAAGTATTCAAAGGAGCGAATAAACTTCTGACATGCCAGGCAGGGAGCAGCAGTTTGCTTCCTGTCACTCCCGGGCATCAGTCCTGGTGATGTATCATCTTGATTAATTGTCAAGAAGATTGGCGACAACTTTGCTCTTCAGCATTCGCCCTCCTCCATGATTCATTGACAGCCTTCTTCTTTTCCCCCAGATCATCAGAAAAATAACCAGGATGATAAGCAGCAGCTATAAGCTGAATCAAATATTAGCAGGCAGTAGAGGTCTTGAGGGACCATATCACTTTCCTCCAGGTGCACTGGGTTGAGTTGGAACTCAGAGGTCGTAAATCACCAGGTACCATTTCTAGATCTAGCCTTTTCCCCAGCTCTTTAGTTTGAAAGGTCTTTCTTCATTAATTGCAGAGGATGACTAATATCCTCCCTCCATATCTAACAACTCATAAAACAAGAATAAACAAACTGTGTTTTACCACAGTGGGAAATTTGGTCACGGCCGCAATGGGTTCACGGTGGTGAATAAGCCTTCAATATCAGGAGAGATGAAAACGATACAATAACAGTGAAATTCCAGCTGTGTTCTCATAATAAACACCATGGTTTCTGGTATTCCTCATTCATGTTCAATTTCAACTACCTTTGATGACCTTTTGTCTATTTTCTAGACTTCGGAGAGTCAATTGAGGTTTCTATTTCAATATAATAAAAAAAGGAGGATCAGTGCTTCCCAGAATTTTTCCTATTCATTCCTCTGCTAGTATGTGTAGAAAAAATTTTTACTGCATATGATATTTCTTAGTTTTTACTAACTAGTGATTCTCACACATATACCCACATCAAGTTGGTGATCTCTTATTCATTGATTATTATTGCTAGATATGTAAATATGTGTATATATATGCATTTTATATATAAATATAACTACATATTGATGGGTCCATTTTGTTAGTGGTGTGTATATTGTTTCAAGGCCGACCACTCTTCATTGAGCAGCCAATAAAGATGTTTAATTCTTGAAGTCATTAGAGTATAGGTATAAAAAGCCTATATTGACTCATGATTTTAGAGATTCTAATGTGAGCCAAGGCAGTTTGTTTCATGTGTTTGGTGGCAGTCACTAAGTGGAAAAAGCAATATGCCTTTAAATGTGTATAATGAATCCAATATAACCAGATCGCTTTTTGTCTGTTAATTAAGTCCCTGATTCTGCTAGCATCCAATGCCACCATTCTAAACATCAGGAAATCAAAGGAACATGGACATGAAATTTATTCCCCCAGCATGAAAAATATAACAAAAAGAAAACATAGGAGGAACCTTGAGAATGCATGCTGAGAAACATAGAGAACCTGAGATGTGGACAGAAATGGGGAAGAAAATATGTCCTAGATTACAAGATTGTAACATGTGTCAATTTTAACCAAGCAAATAACATTTTATGATCTTATGGGGTTACTTGTGGAACTGGGATGGAAGTGGGTCAGTCATTCTAAAGAAACAAAGGCAATCGATACTGGTATCATGGACAAGTTAGTAAAGGATTTTAGCAACTCTAGATGTTGAAGTTTCTACTCTTCCAGTTCCATATATGTAGACTGAATATTATTTCCATATTTCCTATTATCTACCTATCTCCATAATCTTGTGCATTTACAATACATCCCACATCTTAGAGAGTGAGCAGTATACTTCATGCTGTAACTTGGCCATACAATTTGCCTTGAATTAATTAAATGTGTAAGCTCCAAACCAAAACCTAAAAGTGTATCTGATTCAGTTTATGCACATATTTCTTCAGGGTGTTTTTTTTTTTCAAAAAGAATACAGGGACATTTTAAGTGAATGACTCTAAGCAACACTCAAGAAGCAAGTGGTAGAAAATGTTCCTTTGCCTAGACTAGCAAACTGATGATTAGTTTATCAGTGAGCTCAAGAAACAAGCATATTTGCTATAAGCTTCAGAGATGTGGTTTATGTTTAGACTCTGTACCATTTATAAAATGATTTAGTGTCATCCACTATACAGGTCACATGTGACTGTAGTAAGTTCATCAGTTTAGTTTGGTAACTTTTCTAAAACGTGTATTTTAGAGTATATGAGACTGCTAGGATTTGAGTCTTGGTTTTCTCTTTCAGGAGTTTTTCTAATCTATATGCCTCATTTTATGTGTTGATTATTTATAAATAATATGCACCATATATATGCAATGCACACATGCACATATTTTGTTATAGTGATAAGGGGATTGAAGAAACAAATTAACTGAAAGCAATGCTTTGAAGAAATAACTCACGGTACGTAACAAAGATAATATTCCATTTACCTGTCTCTTCTACCACATGTATGGTATTTCAGGCCTTTGTATTACTGAACTCATATAAATCATCAGTACTAGTAAGATTGCATTTAGTCTGACTGGTTATTAAATAAGTTACATTGATAGGATTTCATTAAATAATAGAAATATTTCTGTCAAGCAAAGTTCATGCATGGTTTCTTTTTGTATGCTACAGCTTCAAACAACAAATCTTGGGTGATTTATATAATAGTAGTCCTGCTTATCACACGTATGTCACAGAGTAATTCTGTACAAGACAAATATCTGTGATTACATTCTCTAAGAAACACTGAAGCACTCCAAATCATGGTCTGTGAAAGCTGTAACTGCTCAAGCAAAATTAGTTCAGCTTTTCATTTAGCTCCTATTTTATTTCATTCAGGAGTTCTGCTTTCAGGCTATGAAAATAAAAAAAATAAGAAGTTTTGGCTTATTCAAGTTAGAAAGGATTAGACGAGTCGTAGATGATAAGAAAATAATTGGTCACTACTATTGTTTTCTGAAATCAGTACATAAGATATAAAGCAAAGATCAAAAGTGATTCACTATCTTTATTTTTAAATTATTGATTTACCTGGTCATGATGACACACACCTTCAATTCAAGCAGTCAGAAGGCAAAGGGAAGTTGTTCTATTTCCTTGAAGCCAATCTGGTCTACGCAGGAAGTACCAGGCCAAATAGGCTACCTGGAATGCCTTTAGTAAGATAATAACTAAGTCCTGCATAAACAATTTCATGTCTTTGTGTGTCATAGGCTTTAACACTTGTTTAAAAATTTACTAAAAGCACATGCTGTAGTTCAAACATGACACAGTTGTGTCTCCCTAAAGCTTAGTCTGTACTAAGTGGAGGGAAACATCAGGTACCATATTGTTTGGACCAATTGGCCATTAGAACCATGAACCTAATAAACCCCTTTTCTTATTCAGGACACAGAATGACTCACTTTAATATAGCAAAGAAGGCAGTCTAAGACTGCCTAAGTCTAAGACAGTATATACCTTCTTTTACTCCATTTACCATATAGGAAATTTAAAGGTAGGAAATTGAAGTAACATGCTCACAGATATTAAAGGCAAGCATTGACCTTGAGTCCAGTTAATGGGACAGACCTCCAAAACATGAGATGATCTACAAACAGAGCAAGCAAGATGTAAGTCTCTAGGATTTTCTTCCAACACAGCAAAACATAATTACTCTCAATAACTTTATTTTAATATGTTAAAAGAGGAAAAACTGTTATACTTTCAAAAGTCATTTTCTATTGGTGATTTGTTGTTGTTGTTGCTATTTTTTTTAGCCATTCTGAGTTTCTTGTGTTTCTATGCAATGCTGCTTATTTCTTGTCATCTAGTTCTAGTCCTTTTAGGTTTTAGTTTCTTCTCCTCTTTTTCTTATGGAGTGCTGTTTCTCAGCCTGTGAAGGGCAATTTTTTTGGAACCCACATTAGATATTTATATTACAGTTCACAATAGCAGAAAAATTACAGTGATAAAGCAGCAAAATTTCATGGTTGGAGGTAACCATAACATGAACAGTTTTAAAAAGTCACAGATTTAGGACAGTTGAGAACTATTGTTCTAGAGCTTTCAGTGTGCTGTTAAGTAATTAGTATGAAATCTCTACATTTTCCTGTAAGTTTTTAGTGTATGTACTTGCCTCTTCAAATCATCTTCATTGTGCCCCATAATTGGGCATGTTGTATTCATTTTCGCTCAGTTCTAGAAAGGCTTCAATTTCTTTTTAAATTTCTGTGTTGGCCCATTTTCATTCAGTAGTCAGTCAGTTTCCATGATTTTGTAAGCTTTCTGTTTTTCCTGTTTTTGTTTTGTTTTTCCACTTAATCCCTTGTGGTCAGATAATATAAGAACTGTTGAAAGTATCACAATCCCGTAACTTAAGTTGTACTACAGAGCCATAGTAAAAACAAATTGCCGCGCACCACGCCCCCGTGTCTGTGTTAGGTGCACTGACACTGAGTTACCGAGCTTCGGGCAAGGGGCTAGAGGTTAAAAAACACAGACAGACACAGACAGAGAGACAGCAACACGGGTCATCCTTGAATTCCCCAAGAATGCCCCCTTTATTGTGTTCAGGGCAGATTATATAGAGTTAGCCACGCCCCAGCCAAACCCACCAGAAACCACTCTCCTGTCATCAGGAACTCCTGAAGGTCTCGTGCTCAGAACAGCTGTAGGCACTCAGATCAGGGGATTACAAGAAATTCAGGATCTGGAGTCTCACTGCTCCCAACAACAAACTGCATAGTATTAGAATAAAAACAAACATATGGATAAATTAAATTGAATTGAAGATCAAAACAAAAATTGACATACTTTTGGGCACCTAATTTTTGATTAAGAAGACAAAAATACACACTAGAAAAAAGGCAGCATCTTTAGCAAATGATGGTGGTCAAACTGGATGGCTACATGATAAATAAATCCAAATAAATCCATACTTATCACCTCACACAAAGCTCATCTCCAAACAGATAAAAAACAAAAACCTTATCATAAAACTATATACATTGCACCTGGTAGAAGAGAAAGTGGGGAATAGCCTTGAACTCTTTAGCACAGGAAAGAAAACTATCTGAAAGGAACACCATTAGCATAAGCACTAAGATCAACAATTAATAAATGGAACCTCTTGTAGGAGCCCATTCCTACAAGGTCAGCTAGGGTTCCTGGATAGAGGATCCTCAAGGTCAAAGAAAAGTCACAAGAAACAGAAGACAGGATTGAATAGGGAGGTCTGTCTGGTCATGCCAAAGCAGCCAAGCAGCCCAGACTTTATTTCAGAACTTGCTTATGTACAAAAGCAGAACAAAGCACAGCACAGATGGCCAGTCAGTATCTAACCACAAGACCATTCCTGTCTTTGAGTGAGCAGCCTCCTCTCCAGCATGGGCTTGCTGCTCAGAAGCAGCCTTACTTTCTATCCTGATGTTCCTGAGGTTTCTAGATAGAGAGTTTTTTCTCACTAACTAAATCATAAGTCTCTCATAGCCCTCAAGGTTATAAGAAAAAGCAGAGCAGGCAAGCTTGAATTCAAATAATTTCTTCAAGTCAGAAATGACTCCAGATGGAAACTGAGTCACACGTGGGCTCCCACAGCCTCTTGAAACTGAAAAGCTTCTGTAAGTCAAAGGACACAGTAAACTAGACAAAGCAGCAGCCTTCACAATGGAAAAATGCTTTTACCAACTTCACATCCATAGATAGAGGACTAATATCCAAAATATATAAAGAACCCAAGTAACTAATCTAAAAAATGGAGTACAAATCTAATCAGAATTCTCAAATGAGGAAACTCAAATGGCTGAAAATCACTTAAAGAAATTATCAATAGCCATCAGAGAAATTCAAGTCAAAACTAATTTGAGATTTCATATTACATCTCTCATAATGTCTAAGATCAATAAAACAAGTGAAAGCTCATGCTCCTGAGAATGTGGAGTAAGAGGAACACTCCTTCATTGTGAGTGGAAGTGCAAACTCATACAGTCACTATGGAAATCTATGTGGTAATTCCTCGGGAAGATGGAAATGGATCTACCTAAAGATCCAGCTATACTACTCTCTGGTATATTCCCAAAGGATTCTTCATCCTACTGTAGAGATATTTGCTCAACCCTTTTCATTGCTGTTTGTTCATAAAAGACAGAAATTGGAAACAACCTAGATGTCCCTCAACAAAGAATGAATAAAGAAAATGGAATACATTTGCACAATGGTGTATCCCTTAGCTATTAAAAATTAAATTCACAGGGAGCTCGATGAAACGTGGCAAAAATATTCTGGGTGAGATATGTCAAACTCCGAAAGACGAATATGACATTGTATTTGACTGTATGTGACTATTAGCTGTTAAATCAATGATGACCAAGTTATAATCCATAGAACGACAAAGGTTAAGGACTAGGAGGGATAGATAGATCTCATTTAGGAGAGGGAAAGAGAATAGTAATGGATGGATATGAGAGAGTATAGAAAATAGGGAACCAGTGTAGATGAAGAAGAGAGGAGCTTGGGGAGGGAATATACAGAGAGACTGGTAAAATTAGGGGCCATTTGAATGGTGGTATGGAAACTTAATACTGTATTGCTACTGAGCATCAATTGCAGAGTTTCTGAGCTTGTGCTGAGACCTGTGTTCATTCTGTGTCAGGACCCTGTCAGCCTTGAGGGATGCAGGTCTTGTCCATGCTGCCACACTCTCTCTGAGTTCACATTTCATTGTTCCCCTTCTGTGCGGAAGACCCTAATTCCTTGCAGTCACCCATTACTTTTCGCCCTTATAATCTTCAGGAATCATTTTTTTAAATTTAATTCTTAAATATACCTAGAAAAATAAATCAGCTTGATTTTCATTTAAGTAGAAGAAATCTTAAAAAAAAAAAAAAACTGACTATGGTACATACAATATATCCCTTTTGGTATTCCTTTGGTATTTTGTTTTTCTCACATGTCAGTTAAATCTTACTCACTTTAGCAAGTGATCATCTTATTTCTGAGCTTACTTTTCACAGGATCTGGGCATTGTCTTGTTTTCTCTTCTTGCTTTTATAATGCTCTTCTTTAAGTCCACCCAACTTCCATTTGATGAGCGTAGCTATTACTCAAGTCCCATAATTAGCATTTAACATATTATGGTCATGCACAATCATGTTTTACTATAGTCATATTTCTAGATTTATTTTTGCATGTTGGTAATATACTATTTCCAACATTTATCAATCTCTTAATGTGTTTTTAAGAGCTTGAGTGACACTGAATTCAAATGCAAAAGAGGGTATGATGAGTTTGAGCCTCATACATAATATTCAGTACTATTTCAACTACTTGGATTCATTAACTGAAATAAAATTCAAGTTTAATTTCCAAAAGTAATCTCTGTTCAACAGTTTCTTCTAATTGAAATAATTCTCCCTAAATTATAACTATACAGAGTAAATTAGAATCTGATTTATTAATTTTCACAGAGCTAATAAATGTCAAACAAATAAGAACACTAGAGCTTACCCACAGATAATCTAAATGAATCCTAAAATTGAGACCAATAAATCTCAAGTTTGTTCATTTTACTTTTTCATTGTCCAGTTTCATAATTCCCAAAAGAGTTGCAATAGCATTTCCTTGCATTTCTGATTTATTGCATAGCAATTCCCTCCAAGTTTGAAACATTCCATCCTGCTTGGCAGTTACATAGTAAACAACTCAAAACAGTTTCAGGAAGTGCCTGAAACTGGCCACATTCTCTAGGTCCCTCCCTGACACAGTAAGTAATAAAAGCTGTGAGTCCCTCTCAGATAAAGTAAACCTGAGCTTTAAAAAAAAAAAAGGAAGAGCAGGCAATTCCCAGCAACCACATGGTGGCTCACAACCATCTGTAATGAGGTCTGGTGCCCTCTTCTGGCCTTCAGGCATACATTCAGACAGAATATTGTATAAATAATAAGTAAATAAATATATTTTTTTTAAAACAAAGATTATCTGCGCTCCGACTGAAGCCCCTGGAAAGGACACTCCAACCTGTTAAGCTGCTTCCTATACTTGTGAGCTCTCACCCATGCTGGGGTGGGCCTTGGTGACATATATGCAGCTGTCCTTGAGGACATATATGAGGACTTATATGTCCTCATATAAGTAATCCTTCACCCATATTCCTGTGGGTTACCGTAATAAAATTCTTTGGGTCACCAAAGTGGGTTTTTGGTGATACTGGTAATTTGGACTGTTGCGTGTTTCATATGTGGGGTGAATGGATAGGTATGTTGCATCTCCCTAGAAAAGGTTTTGTCATACTCAACAGGTTGCATACTAACCGTGTTCTAGGATATGCCAAATCGGTTCTGAAGAGATTCTGAGCTAATAGCAGACATGGGGAATACCTGTCAAGCATGTGACAATCACATGGCAAACATGGCTGGCCACCAAGATCTATTCCTTCATTTGACCACAGTAATTACAAAGTAATTTTGAGATTTTATTATTCCAGATACAATCAAGTTGACAACTAAGAATAGCCATCACACAATAGCAGTATCTAATTTTTTATTTTTCTTAAAGTTTCATCTTTGATGGTTTCATTTTTTATTAGAGCATATTGAGGAATTAATTAAGGCAGACATAGCTTTAATTTGTGCCTATTTAATCTATCTTCATGGAAACTGACACATAGATTTCACTTCCCTCCAAAAACAGGTACCAAATAGCACCTTTTCTGAAATTATCAAGCACTTGACATGCCTGAAGAAAAAAATAAAGCAAGTGAATATTATATATAAATTTAAGAGTAACTAACTCAGGCTATTGTTGTTATGTAAAAGGGTCAGAGCTCATTTTCAGGTTTTGAGAATTCACCAATCACCGAACATGAAAATTCACCAGTCTCTGAGCCCAAAAACCCACCAATCCTTGAGTTTCAAAAGCTACCGATATCTGATCTTAAAATATCACCAGTCCCTGGGCTCACTCCAAGCTGAGGATTTGAAATCCCACCAATACCCATCCTGGAAATCTCCACCCTAGAAAACCCCACTTCCAAGAAACCTCTGTAAAGCCTGCTGCCCTCTCCATGCCTTGTTGCTGAGTCTGCCACTCATTTGCATCTTTCTTCATAAATCTCTTGTGTGAGGTTTGTTTTGATGTGTGGTATTTGTGATACTCTTGTCTCCTGACTGCTGGGATATTTTTCCCTTCGGAGTTGCAACACTTGCATTGGGAAAAATCTTTTCTTAAATCTATCTGAACTTTTTAGCAAAGTTTAAGTGATGTTTGAAAACCTTATAATGCAAGAAGATACATACTTTCAATAAATAACTGCCAAATTGTTCTCCTATTATTAACTTCAAACAACAGAAATAAATATTTAAAAAGTATGTGATGAATATTAACCTTGCTATTCTTTTCTATTTGGATATTTAAATTAAAATTCTTATATGAATGTCAGTCACACCAAGAAGTAAGGATTTGAGGACAGAACACCATTGTATCTCTTATAATATTTATTCCATATTGTGCTCATAGGTATATTCTATAAATTTTAGGCAACATTTCACCTAAGTATGTATGTTGGCTACTATAGTCAAAATGCAAAAAAAAAAAAAATACAAAAGAAAACCCCACAGTTCTTACTGGTTCTTGTTGTCACCCTTTTGCAAACATACTCACTGTCCTTCTCAAACTTCATTTAATCCCTGGAAACAATCTTCTCACATTTCAAAACTTCCAACATTTCAAAGCTGTGATACATGAGAGAAAAAAAGACACTGTACAGTCCTGTCACTTGCAGTAGCACTGAGGGACCCGGAGGGCATGTCAAGTGCAATAAGTCACACACAGAAAGACTAATAATTGATCTAACAGAGAGAGCGAATAATGGTAATGAAAAGTTAGGTAAGGTAAGAGGAGGGGCTGGAAGATTGGAAGTTAACAGTATGGGGTGCGGTAGGCTAGATGATGTGACCAATGATATATTAATGTGTTAAAGATACGTATGCCTGTGTGTTCAAAATACAAGACACTGTTGTGTAGAAGCAGCAAACCTTGTGAGGTGAACTGTAAGTATTTAAAGAGATACTCAGGGATCACTATGGAAAAGCCCCAGGCCTTAACCATGGTAGGGTGTTCATAGATGAATGCCAAAGTCAAAATGCATCAGGTTTCATGCTTGAAATAAGTTTCTTTCCTTTAGTTCTCATCAGGATTGCCAGGTGAATAATAAGGATGCCTACAATAAGTCGACTACATCTAGCTATTTTTACTTTCTTTTATTTTTCTTAGAGACAGGCTCTCATGTATCCCAGGTTTCTCAAAGTTACTATGTACTGAGCATGACCTTTAACTCCAGATTCTCTTGCTTCCACCTTCATAGTTCTGGACATGCACTACAATGTCAACTTAGTCAAGATATTTCAAAATATTACCTTCACTTCTTAGAATACTCATTTTTTGTCAATATCAAGATGTCTCACCTGCTAAAAGCGCTTGCCACCGGAAGACAAGCTGAGTTCAGTCCCTTACGTCCTTATATTAGACAGAGAGAACTGGCTCCAGTAAGCTGTCCCCTCCATATTTGTGTTACCTCCACATACAGGCATAGCAACTTTCACACAAAAATTTAAAAAATATATTTAAAACATTGTTTTAAAAGATATGGAGCAGTGTATGTGGGTGAATAAGAGGTCTCTAAAAGGAATGGATTTTGCTCTGAAGACCTTAGAGCTGAACACAGACAGGAGTACTCATTCGTGTCGATGGGTCTTTACACTATGTGTGTCTATTGTTAGAAATGTGGTGTGGGAGCTCCTTCTGTCTATGTGTTGCTTTTATTGCTTAATGAATAAAGAACTGCTTTGAACCTATGGCAGCGAAGAACAGAACTAGGCAGGGAAAGCTAGGCTGTATGCTGGGAGACAGAAGGGCAGAGTCAGAGAGAAACCATGTAGCCTGCTGGAGACAGATGCTGGGAACTTTAGACACCAAGCCACAGCCACGTGGCAATACACAGATTAATGGAGATGGATTAAATTAATATGTAAGAGTTAGTCAATAAGAAGCTAGAGCTAATGGGCCAAGCAGTGATATAATTAGTACAGTTCCTGTGTGGTTATTTCGGTTCTGGGTGGCTAGGACAAACTATCAGCCTCCTCCTACAGAAATGTTTTCATGGAACACATATCTAAATTACAACTGCACGAGCCAGGCGGTGGTGGCGCATGCCTTTAGTCCCAGCACTCGGGAGGCAGAGGCAGGCGGATCTCTGAGTTCGAGGCCAGCCTGGTCTACAAGAGCTAGTTCCAGGACAGGCTCTAGAAACTACAGGGAAACCCTGTCTCGAAAAACCAAAAAAAAAAAAAAAAATTACAACTGCACATCTCCACAATAAGAATGGCAAGCAATGCTGTTCACTTTCCCATCAATCAAGATAGTTACTGTCAATATTGTAGAATGTTTTCTCACATTTATCCCTTTTTTCTCACAGAAAAAGTCTTTGCTTTGAATACAAAATAATATATAATTGGTTGTAGATAATTTATACCATGCATCTCTAATTACGAAGAAAATAAAAATCACTTAAATTCTTATTACAGCAATAACCAGCATTAAGATTTCCATGACTATTCAGACATCTGCTCATTCCATGGGAATGCATACAGATACCTGCATATCATTTTTCATCAATTGATCTATGTTCTATATAATAAATGTATGATTTATTCATATATTAAAATATAACACTTTGAAACTTTATTAGAGTCCCAAGATCATGTCAACACTATGATGTCTGCTCTTAAAACACTAGAAAACCTTAAGCTTTACTCAAAAAGGAAATTTGGAGCACCTCCCAGCTCTGTTTATATATAAATCTGCTAAGTTTTAAAATAGAGGAAAGTAGATAACATATTTCATATTAAACAATAAGTTCTATAGGTAAGATAATCCAGTTATAAGTTAATGACTCCAATAAGAATGGCTTTAGAGTTGGACCAAATGCAGAAATTTAACCACAAGTATGAAACAAGTCATTTTTGATGGGTAAATATAGGAGATAATAATTACATTGGTTTTTCTTTTTACTCAATAGCTCACAGAGAGGAACTTAAGCATAGAAGGTATTATTTTTGCCTGCTGATTGAGAGTGTCTGGTCTGTCCTAGTGGGAAGCTCTAGTGGTATTGCTGGCCCTCATCTCTGTGGAACAGAAAAGCAGAGAGGAGAACTTAGCTTGTTTTCTCTGGATTAGATTTTATCTAGCTTGGCATCCACATTCAGACTCACCCTCAGCCTTAGTTAATCCTCTCTGAAAACATTGTCAGCACACACTCAAGGTTGTATATCATGAATGCCCCAGGCATTTCTTTTATTTGTTTCTTTACTTCCTTGGTGCTCAAGGACAATTTTATTATCGTTTGAACGAAAAGGAGGGTGCAAGCTGTAAATCTCGGCAGCTGTCAGGAAGAGAGGTGGAGACAACGGAGAGAAAACGCTGTCTACTATGTTAGGAATAAGGGTCAGTAAGAAACCCCGTGACAGACAAGTAGCCCCATGACAACCGTGGTTGCGGTGAAGTAATGAGATTTCGAAAGAGTTAGGAAGCACAGAGTGTCCAGGAAACAATCCCCGGTTCAGCAAGTATTTTTAACAAGAAAAGAAAAAAGAGTTAAGAAGAAAAAAATAAAAATAGTGTATTTCTAAGAATTTCAGAAAAGAGGTCTGCTTTAACATGTCTACAGCTCCACCAACGACTGCCATCCCGTGTTCTTTAACTCAGTCAAGTTAACCAGCCAAACTTCGTTAGAAGAAAGTATCACGGATATAACCATTGATAGACAGTTAACAAAATTTCCTTGAAATTTTGAAATTTACCTTCTGAAGGTTAAATGTCCCACATGTGGTTTATCTGGGTGCTTCTACAGGCTTGACCCTGCCGATAAGTCAACAGTGTCAGGTTAAGAACCAGGGAAAACTCAGCCTTCTAGTCTATTCACATTGGTGGCAGTTTTCAGTTCCTTCTGTGGAAGGACCGAGAACGACCTTTCCCTGTGGGCTGTTAAATGGGCTTCCATCACTGCTCACACGTTCAAGTCATAACGTTCTCTCAGACCTCTCAGGGTGAACTGGGCAGCTGCACAATTTTGGTTACTTCTGGTCTCTCTGTCCCTTTACCCATGAGGATGATCTCCTTTAATATTCACTTAAATTGGCTGTATCTGAAACTTTAACTATGTCTGCAAAAATTCTTTTTTTTTTTTCTGGCCCCTAATATTAAAATGTTAGCTAATTTTAGATGCACTGTTTCAAGCTAATCACATCCCCATCCCCGCTCACAAGACTGGGATGACGCAGAACTTACAAGGCACAGCGCAGTTGACCTGGGGCTCACTGCCACAGAGGGGTGAGTGGGAAGGAAGGAAGCCCCACTCTTTCCTCTCAGAAGGAGAAGACATTCGGGGTGTTTATAGTGAGACTCTATAAAGTGCCCAAACGGAGGGACACTTTGTGTAGTTAGTCACAAAATTGAGCTTACCTGTTTCTCATCAGTTTGCTCTAAATATGAAGGTGGTATGTCCTGACTCTATCAGCACATCCTTCATAGACAAGAGTATACATGTGCGGCAATTTTGCTAAAAATTCTCTTAAGTAACTGCTTTAAATTTTTTTTTCGACTTCAGATGTTTTTCAAAACTCCACATAAGTACTAATAACCCATTATTGGCTAAGAATCCAGATCCAAAATGCCTGAATAATTAATCTAACAGTTTTCATTTTTTTTTACCAGTTTGGGCAAGGCATTTTCCATCTCTTTACCAGTTCTATTGGCTGCAGTGCAGTACATAAATATATTATCTCCATTAACAGAACTATTGCAAAGGCTGAAGGAGTTCATTCCGTAAGTTATTGGAAACAGAGCTTCCACCTTATTAAGTGCCGCATAAGTAATTCCAATCATCTGTGAGAGAATTTCAGGACATCCTTTTGACATGCAAATAAGATTTAAACAAACAATGGGATACAGGTGCCGACAGCATAAATCCTGACATCCAAGTAATTTGTTCAGATTCACAGAGCTGAAATTCAATTGCTAGACAGTCATTCATGGTAACCTCCTGGCAGGCAATGGGGGTGACACTTTAAGAGAACATGAGAGGGGCTATATGGTGCATCTCCTGAACTATTTCTTTTTCAATTACTCATTCACTATGATGAATGACAACAGCTGAAGGGTAAACAAATTGGTTTGTATCCAGGACTCCACATCTCCTCTCATTTCAAAAAGACAACTTGCCAACACACAGCTGTGAGTGTGCAATATCTACCTTCACAATCTGTCACATGTTTCTCCTTTATTTAATTGTTTAGAATTGTGGATGAGAATTACGACCTTTGCTTTTAATTTATGAAGGTTACCCAAGTTTTTAAGAGTCCTTGAAAAAAACAAAAAACCTTCAGGGAGGATTTTCTCCTTATCTATGGAGTATGTTTTTTTTTATTAATTTCTTAATTATTTTGGTGTGTACTTAGATCTGCTTTTTCTGCTCTTACATTTTATTGTCAACTTAGAGTAGATGTTATAAACATAGGCTTATAATTACAAACCTATATTTCTTAAAATTAAAATCTTATTTATAATCAATACATTTCCTTTTTCAGATTCACTTCTGATCTGTTTGGCCACTTACAAAATAAAAAGATGTTGAATCCACAAAATCACTACTGGATGAAATAGAGAATTAAAGCATAACCCTGGATACACATTCCTGCATAGGAATAGCAAAAAAATAAAAGACATGTTTCTTTAGTAAAAACATATCAATTCACATACCAAGTCTGGAGAGGAAAGATGGTTCAGTGTTAAAGACACCTGACACACATAACAATGATGGTCCCTGTTTGAGCCCCTGAACCCAAGATAGAAGAGAACCCAGTCCTGAAAATGGTCCTCAGACATCTACAAGTGCTTTGTGGCATGTATGTATTCCAAATCACTTATACTCAATGAAAAAAATCTTTAATAAAATTAATTTTTAAGATCAGTATATTGAATAGCAAATGAAGTAGTGGGTGATCTTAGCTCTCTGCCATGGAGAAGTCACGAGGTCCCCTTTCCCATACAGCCCAAGCATTACTTTGTGACTTGATGTCATTATAAACTTTGTAGGTCCACTGCAAGCATCATCAAGTTTAAAGGGGGGACGCTACCTCAGCATTTTCTTTTTGCCAGAAGATCCTCCCCTTATAGTTATTCAGATCTGAGTCAATGAATATGATAGCCAAATTGCTCAACCAGCTTCTGGATTCTTTAATACTGGCCTTTATTTATTCTCAGATTTCCAATTTGATTGCTTCATCCTAGGGAAAAAAATGTACTGAAGATTATCAGTACATTCTATTCTAAGCAATTATTCTGAGTTTTCAGTATTTAATAAATTTTAATAATTCATTGATTTTGAACTATTAATTATTATTCTTCATTAAAGCTACATTACCTATAAAGAACAATGCTTATCTTCCTTTTAAGTAACCAATGAATATTTACTTACCAAAGACCAAGCTGTTTTGCTAAGAAGTATTTACTTCATTCCAATTCAAAACATGGTTTCGTACTTTTGAAGAGGCGACTCATTTGGCAAGCTATCACTCACCAAAATAGTACAATTGTCTCAAGTTAAGAAAATATCCAAATATGTAAGTACATACATACTCTAAACATATTTTTAAATGATTGTTTAATTAATGTTTACAAGTAATTTAGGAAATGAAGGTTAAATTACTATAGCAATCAGAGGTAACTTAGAGAGCAAGGATATTGATTAATTTTTCATTCATATTAATAACACTACTGTCATGTAACCAACTGCATTAACCCTCCACAGCTAAGCTATCCGTCATCACCAAGTGGCCACAGACCACACCCTGCTTTGAGAAGTAGAGCTTCTTGACATGCCTTAAGTCATGGAAATAAATTGCCTTCCCATAAGCAGAAGTTTAAAACTATGGCTTCTAAAGTTAAATTCTAGTTGCCTGTATCTCTCAGTATGTATTTCACACTCTGGGACTTCTGGGATTGATATCCATAAGTTCCATTTTCTAACAATATTTTCTAATCAGAAGTGGTTTTTTTTTTTTTCTCTGTGTAAACCTGGGTGTTCTGAAACTCATTCTGTAGACCAGGCTGGCCTCAAACTCACAGAGATCTACCTGCCTCTGCTTCATAAGAGATGAGATTGCAGGTGTGCTCCACCACTTCCCAGCAAAAAGTTAAAATTATAAAGTATATTATTATTTATTAGAAAATATATCATAAAAACTCAGAAAATGCTTATTTTGAATAAAAAACAAACAAAAAGCTGTGGTAGAGCCAAGAAAAATGAAAGTTGTCACCAATCCCATTGATTGGAGTTGTTCTTTGTGATCTTCATTTATCAACCATGTTAAACATAACACATTTAATTAGTTATCAACTTATAAGCTTAGCCTTTTCAAATTGGGGAACTTATGTAACATTTCTGTTCCCTTCTGGGTGGTTTCAATATGTCTAAATCATCATATTCAAATAGGCTGATTATTTTTAAAAAGTGCAGAAAAAGGCTTTCTGTTGTTTATCCTGGTCATCTCTGACTGTTCATTAGTGGGTAGAGACTATTTATATTTAGTGTAATCGAGGGCAATGTGTAGCTTTGGATATACCACCTCTAGTTATCTATTAGTTCTCTTTTTCTAGTTAGTCCTGTATTCTCCATGTTTTCAGTTAAAGCTTTTATTTAATAGTTGGCTTCATTTATTTATTGTGATTTTGAATATTTCTTTGTATAATGTTACAAGAATATTCAGATTTTCTTTCCTGATGTCATTTACATTTAGTCTAAAGAACTTTTATTAGTAACTTATTTAAAAGTTAAAGTTGTAGGTCACCGTACAAATTAGTAAGCTTTGCTAGAAAATTTTCTATTTCTATTTCTATTTTCTATTTTTTCATTTTCTATTTAATATGTGCTATGCTATTTTATTTTGCTATAATTTGTTGCCTTCCTCCATTTTCCTTCTCCAAAGTATTTTTCTGTCCATGTCTGGTTCTTTCTACCATACATATATCTCTCTGTTTTCATATTGTATTTATTATTATAATATTTGTCTTGTCCCTACTCACTTAAGATCCTCCTTTTTTATGAACAATCTTTCCAGGACCTCAGCCAAAGCCAGCAAGCTCTGCATAGTGCTCTCTGTGTGTCCTTCTCTACTCATGCTGCATTCTTGATTCCAAACTACAGTGGGACTGGACTGCGTGAAAGAAAATGACAGCAAACTCAATTGATTTGATACTATTTCAAAACCTGCATTCTTTTTTGATCTGTCTGACGCTGTTTACTTAGGAACATCTTCAGATTTCCGTGCCATCCATTCTGTCAGGGATGTGACAGAATGAAGTGCACTCAATCTATAAATTGAAACAGGGAACTTTCTTCATGGTTATTTCCAGGGAATTTAATGAATGTAACTTGTCTTTTAAGTCTTACCCCTAAGTCAGGCCACATAAAATGACTTGGTGAGCACCACTGTGAGAACACCTCACTTCTCTAGACATCACCTCTTCACACCATTTAATCTACTTCTGGGCATCTTGTTTTAAGCTTTATATGGTCTATAATTATTATGTTATCATTCATCTATTTATTAAATGTCAAATATTTTTCTCATCAAAATATATATTTGTTAGCATTCACCATTTATTGTCAATCCTTCTTAAATATTTATGTTGTAAATTAAGTTTGGTTGAATTGAATAATGGATATCATCATGCAATTCTTTATGTATTTTATTTAGAACACCATCTCTATATGAAAGTACAAAAAGTTGTGTAAATGTCTATACTGAAAAAATTATATATATATATATATATATATATATATATATATATATATCACCTTCTTTTCTATGGAAGTCTACAAATAGATAAGAAAGTATGCATGATAAATAGCCAGAAAATGATTTCAAGTAGTTTCTGATATTATATTAAACTTATTACAAAAATTTCAATGTTAAAATGTTATAAATTTTTTAAGGTAATATGATATTAATTTCCAGTATATTTAACATTTGATTATGTACTCTTTAATTTAGATGTGCACACTTTATGTTGTTTACAATGAAATTTCCTGTTATACTTGCATTACTGAACTCTGTTTAAGAGCAGCACCACAACCTAGTCAACTACCTTAACTAGAAAGAGTAGCTATTTATCTCTCTCACACGAATACAAGCTTTGTGTTTTGTCTTGTTTTCCTGGCACTAACACAAAAGTGTACAAAGAATGTTATGAGCACAACAGAAGCCCTTCAGGTATACAAGCTTACTGCTTAAGCTTGATCACAAGCTGATACTATTGCTTTATAAATAATGAAAAGTGGTTTTCAATAAAAGTCATCTATTACATTTAAGCTTGCAAAAAACATTTTAAAGTCTCAGAATAATGGAGCTAGAGTGTGATGACAGAAGACAAAAAATAATCACACATCAGTTCAGAATTATGAATAATAAAATGTTTATTTACTTAATAGAAAATTTACAGATCACTGTCCTAGATAACAGTCCTCTGTGTGAACAGGAACAGAGTCTAGCAGCTTGAAGCAGGAGCCAAAAGCAAGAGAGAGAGAGAGAGAGAGAGAGAGAGAGAGAGAGAGAGAGCTAGGAAGCTTTACAACTGCTTTTACAGTATTAGAGGCCATGCCCAAGTGGGCTGGTATCTTGAAGGCTATTGGCAGAAGGAGCAGAATATGCTCCCATAGCAAGAATGATGGCTCAGTGGTGAAAAACAACATTGCTCTAGTAGAGGATCTGGACTGTTACCAGCACTAACATGGCAGTTCACAATCTTCTGTGATTCCAGTTCTAAGGAATCTGGACTTTCTCCTGACCTCTCTTTGTACCAGGCACACATGTGGTACAGACAAAATACCTAATACACATACAAGTAAATAGGTAAAATTTCAAAGATAAATAAAAATGTAAAATCTCTTTCCATGTTATAAGAAGCCAGTTTGGCATATAAGAATAATCAGATTTTTGAAAGAGAAAGCTTTAGAAAAAAAACGGAAGAAGCTAATATGTTACCGAGATATGCATTCTCAAGCAGTGCTTCTATTAATAATGTTCTGGGATGCTTCTTGGGAACATAGAAAATAAAAATTTTATTCACATTTCAGAAATGAATTTGGCAAGCTCTTATTATATCCATATTTTAAAAACAGCAGGTTATATTTAGGAATATATTTAACAACCATCAATGAAAAAACATGGTTATGAATTTGAACAACATTAGGGAGATATATATGGGAGAGTTTGGATGGAACATAGAAATGATATAATTATATTATAATCTCAAAATAAAAGTAAAACAGCATCTTACAAATAGACCTTATGAGAAGTTGGTATACTCATTTCTTAAGCCTCAATTTATGAGTCCCTGCTCCTTTCTTCCTTAGCTCTCTGATTTTAGAGCTTGGTTTTCTCATTAAAAGAACTTTCCTGCCATTCAGCCTTAGGATTCATCACAACTCCACAGAGAAGGCTGTCCATGTCTCTAGACTCAGGTGTTGATCTTGTTACCTCATTGCTTCCTGGCAACAACTACATCGCTTTCCTTCCCCCAAGAGAGCTAAGTCGAATCAACAAGAATCAGCAAACAGCAGTGAGACAGTCTGGCTTGAGCTCATCCCCAAGGCTGCTGGGAAAATGCAATTCCTTTCATACTTCTCTTAAGCCTTTAAAAATGTGGTCTTGAAAATTCTCCAGCATTTTTGAATTCTTACAGTTCACTGTCCTTATATTTCGTGACATCGCAGCATAGCTGGAAGTGAATATTGGTCTTCATTTGTAATGAAGCCGAAAATTAATGTTATTTGGCAAAACCTGAATGATCATCTCTTTTATTTAGCAATAACAGAAGGTAGGTTGACAAGGGAAATGTAATATGTGCAAAAACATGTTTTCACACTTAAATTCTAAACTCACCATTTTGGCAAAAAATAACATCATTTGCTAATTCAAAAATTAGTCTTACTTTTGCAGTAAGGTCCATAAAACATAACTGAAAGTTCTTCAAAAGATATTATAGAATAAGCATTAATGTTCACATAACAGAATAAATAGTGACACTAGAAAAATATTTTCTAGCATACTAGTTCTAACCATAAAAATTATTTGATTATGTAAGTATTTATTTATTTATGAGGCTCTATTTTCTCATTTTATTTCTTTTGTAGGGAATGCACATATGCATCCAAATATTTGCTATCTATTATGCTATCACTGAGTATGATGAGCTATATAAGAACTAGACTATAAGTCGCTAATCTTCTGCATTTCTTTATTATAGCACCCAAAAAATACTAATGTATAGATTTAGATACTCAGGTCTGTTGAGTGGCCACTGCTTTATCAATGAGTGTTATCAATATCACTTGCTGTCACAACAATTCTGAAATGTATTTCTTCAGACTTTACACATTTAAAAACCAATATCTTAATATGACTTGTTCAGCTGATATCCCTGGGAGGTCTGATCTCTTCAAATAAAAACAGAAGAGGAGTGGGTGTGAGGAAGAGGGAAGGTGGGAGAAGGTAATGGGAGGAATAGAAGGAGGGGAAGCTGTACTTTGGAATATAATGTATGAGGGAAGAATAAAAAACTATGATCAAATCCACATCAACACATTATAGGCATATATGAAATTCTAACACATAAAAAATGTTAGTTTTCAGTCGGGCGGTGGTGGTGCACGCCTTTAATCCCAGCATTTGGGAGGCAGAGGCAGGCAGATCTCTGTGAGTTCGGGGCCAGCCTGGTCTACAAGAGCTAGTTCCAGGACAGGCTTCAGAGCTACAGAGAAACCCTGTCTCGAAAAAACAAACAAACAAAAAATAAAAACAAAACAAACAAAAAAGTTAGTTTTCTCTAAAAGAGTCTCACTAGGTATACAAATCACCGTTAAGGACAAGCCCCATACCCAGCAGTAGATGGCATATAGAAAATGAACTCAATGGTCTCAATGGTGGTTTTCTTTTTTTTTTTTTTTTTTGGTCTCATAATGCTTTGTCTGTGAACTTTTTACCTTTTTATCTTTTTTCTTACCCTACAGGTCTTTGGATTATATATTATTGTTTCTGATTTTGTGCTTTTAGGAGATTTCTGTGAATGCAAATGTTTGCTTCTCTACATTTGTATGTGGCTTTTTGATTGTTTTTTTTTTTTCTTTTTCTTGGCTCTTTGTTGTTTTGTCCTATTCAGATTTGTTCATTTTAAACTTTTATTTGTTTTTATTTTTGCCATTCCCTTTTTCTAACTTTTTATTGATTTTCTTGATTCATAGATGCAGTGGATATTGGGATGGTCCAACTCATATCCCTGGATCAGGGTGGACCTGGGTAGTAGATGAGTTGGACAGCCTGACAGATTTCCATCATTCTCACCACTAGGGTGAGCTATCTAGCACTGCTCCAGATAGCTCAGCCAATGCCCCAGGGCAAGCTCTCCTGCTCTCATGCTCTCAGGGCCTGATCATCCATGCCCCTGTCATCAGGTCCAACCCTACCATGCTGCTAGGGCAAGTTGCTGAACCCACTCTGGTGGAGGAGAACAGCTCAATGCAGCTTTTGGATATGGATCTGGTTCCAGGTGGCAGTTCCGAACAGAGACATTCGCATAGCCTTTGATGGTGACATGGACCGTGAACATTGACACAGAACCCTACTGCTGCGTGGCTACAGACTTAGACATGGCCAGCAGCAGCAGCATTGCCCGACTTCACCATGACTTCAAGTGGCATTGCAGGCTAATCACAGCAGGATGCTCCACTCCACCCCCTAGTATCCAGATCTGCCTCTTTTCATAGAGGTCAAAATATTCTGTTTCTTTCTCTCCCATGTCTCCACTTCATACTTAAACATCATAGTGCTACAGGCAAGCCATGCATTGGGCTGGGTCTCTAGGTATCTTCTTTCTGCCCACTCTTTGAGGCAGCAGGCAGAGCCTCTGGGTATCTTCAAGCATTTGTCCAATTCAAAGCTTCAAAAGGAAATAAAGCTCTGGCCAAAGATAGACACAGCATGGTAAAATATAGAGTTGTCAGTCTCCTGCTTGAACAACCACTGCAGCCAGCTAGAGTGAATGGAAGATAGGCAAGCAATGAGAAGCAAACACAGCAGGCCATGTCCACTCAGGTGTGGGTCTCTATTCTATTATGTAGGTACTGCTATTTCCTGGGCTAGGATGAAGCTCTCTGCGAGTCACGGCTACTCTTACAATGGTCAGTTTTCACAAATAAGACGGCATAGCCCCACTAGCTCTTGTGTTTGTTAGTGTTTCAATTGCTGAGCAGTGTGATTAACCTTTTCCTGAGGACCAAGAACAGCAAAAGTCTTCTTGTCTCCTGTTCTGCATCACTCATAGCCCCCAAATGGCTTGCCTTACATTCTCCCGCCACCTGTTTGTCCATGTCTTTTTCTCGCAACTCTCTACCATCTACTTACTCACTTCTCACCATGCCCAACTTGGCCCTGGGGGTGGGGAGACGGGAAGGTGTGGAGGCTAGGTGGTGGGTATTGTGGTGTTGTCTTTGCACTTCTAGGCATGGCCATGTTTCCCTGGCATTCGGGATCTGTTTGTGATTATCCCCATCATGATGTCTGCTCGGTGCCTTATCTGCTCTCTTGCATTTCCTCCCAGCCTTAACTTGCTTCAGCTTAATTAAATATCATTTCCTTAGAAAACTTTTACCTTATTCTGCTCTTTACATTAGAACAGATTGCACATTACACCTGGAGTTATCTATAAAAATATTACTAATTGCTTACCCAGTGTCCTTCAACTACAATGATCCATGATCGGTAAGGTCAGACTTTCTCTGTTCTGCTCATCCTATTCTCACAGGTGCCTCATTCAATCCCTGCTGTGTAAAAGTGTTTTTTTAAACATTGACTTAATGAACATTGCAGTCCCTAGCAGAGGTCTCCTTCCATTCAATGGATTCCACACAAGCATCTGTGTCTGCAAAGCTTATGAGGTTTCCCATGTGAAACCACACTATATTATTACTATACATTTTATGGTCAGCAACGTTTGTGGAAAATTGAGAGAGTGCAAATTAACTTTCAGGTAATTCTGTATAACCAAGTGGCACATGTGTTTATTTACAAAATTACTCTACCCTCAAGCTTTTCTTTTCTTCAGGTCTGAAATAAAAATACATAAAGGCAAAATAGACATGTATTCTTGCTAGATCGCCTAGTTGCTTAACTACAGCCCATAGACTAATTCATTTCTTGATTTTCTTCATCAATATTGTCAACTTATACATAAATATATAGATATGTACTTATTTGCTGACTATATTTTTTTCCTAACTACTGTTCGATGTAAAGGTAAAATCCCTTTGCTGTTACCAATGAATGAAAATCATTTCTTTAACCACACTATCAAATCTGTAAGACAGATTGATTTTTCCCTCTAAAATATGGACTAGAGAAAAATGCTCTTTTTTTTTTTCTAAAAAGAAGTCAACATCATACTTCAAACTGTTTGTACTTATTTACTTATGTCATGAGTTGTTGGAAGGGAAACACTTGCCACAGCTTGTGTGAAGACAGGTGTTACTTCTCTACTGTAACGAGAGTTTCAGATTTCAACTCACATTATCAGCCTCGAGGACAAGCAACAGTTCACACAGAGCAAAGCATGAAGTCTATTTTATGGTTTTTTAGACAATAGTATTTCACTTCTCTGAAGTTGTATATATTTATGTGTCATCAAAAATTTTATGTTAATAATCCCCATAGCCCCTCTGTCAGAGTTTATTCTTCAAGAAAAACAACTAAAGGGAGCAATGGGTTGAATTATGAAGCTTCTACTCATTCTTTTAGCATATCTTTTGTTAATCATAGCTTTTATTTATTTTGGCAAATTATATTGGGGTTCTTTTTGTGTAAGTATATTCTGTCTTTCTTTGTTTTTTTATTTGTTCTTCTTTCATACAATATTTCCCAACCAAAGAATCTCTTTCCACTCCTTCACGTTTTCCCCAACACCTTCTCTCTTCCATTTCCACTGCTCCTCCATTTCCTCTCAGAAAACAGGAGGCCTCCAAGTAATACTAACTGAGCATACATGAATAGCTATAATAAGACTAGACACAAACCCTCATTCAAGGCTGGACAAGGCAAACCAATATCTTCTTTTATGTACTTCATTTGCCGAGTAAGTGCATTAGTTCCAAACTCGACTGAATCATGTTTGTAAAAGACTTTTATTTTCCTTTGAATATTCACAATTATATATTCTATTCATCTGTCAAATACAAAGACCTTACAATTCATAAAATAAAAATACTTCTAATAAAAATAACTACCTCCATTGGTTACTTTTTATTGTTATTTTAAGTAACAGTTAGAAAGGTAACATAGAGAAGGGATTTATTTGGAGCTTACAGTTTCTAAGGTTTAGTGTCCATGATTTTCAGACCATGAAGCATGACAGCAGGCAGGGTAGCATAGCACTAAAGCAGTAACTGAGACTCACACTTTAGACACACCCACAAGGCAAAGAGAAAGAGAAGGCTGACTGGAATGGTGAAGGCTTTTGAAACCTCAGTTCTGGCTCTCAGTGTCATACCTTGTGCATCAAAACCACACCTCTAAATCCTTTACAGACATTTCTATCACTTGGGACTGAGAATTCAAACATTATGAGAGCTATTCTCAATCAAACCACCACACTACCAAAAGGGTATTCTGTTGTAGAGTGCACTATTGTAGACATTTTGTAAGTCTTGATTCCATAATTTCAGGCAGTGGGAGTGCAAACCTTTAATCCAATTACTGGGAAGGCAGAGGCAGGTGGAATTCTGTGATTTCCAGGCCAGCCTGGGCTACAAGAGCTGGTTCTAGGACAGACTCCAAAGCTACATAGAAACCTTGTCTCAAGAACAAACCAAAACAAAAATAAATAAATGCCATCAGGTCCTTAAGTTATGTGAAAAAAACCGAATTAGAGAAGTTGGCAACAGACACAAGAGCAAAGAATCAGGAATTGTCTGGTATGGGATTTATACTATCAACCTTCCCATTATTTGCTCTTAAGCCATTGTCATGAGTTCTTAACTATGAAATGGAGTGTGCTATGTGTATCATGATAAAGGTGAACATCTCTCATTAATTGTCTTAATATAAGAATTTTAACTTTTGAACCTTTAAATTGTTTTGCTGAAGAAAGGTGTAAACATAATGACTAGAATTAAGTGATTCACAATGTGATTTCAGACATGGACTATAAAAAATGTCAGAAAAGAAACAATTAAGGGAGCCAGTTAAGTCTTCTGGTTCTTTTCTATGTATTTTGTATTAAGCATAAAAAATCAAAAGATGAACACAGCAAATTCCTAAATTTTCAATTGAATTTGAAGTTCTACAAATAGACATACCCATTCCTTTAATGTTAATTGCATTCTTTTAGTTTTTGAGAGTTCCCAAATAAATTGTAATACATTTAGAACGGGTAATACATCTCCAGGAGACAGCTCTGTAATATTAATAAAGGCAGAAAGTATAAATGAAAGCACCTTGCAGCCTATATAGCAGAACCATTTCCTAATGTAAACAGCACAGCAATCACTGGGAGAGGATGTTGTTATGTCAGTGCAGACCGAGGCTATCATTTTAAACACGTATTTTCTGTCTCTGTATCTCATAACCAGGAAAGATTGTGCATGTCAAGAATGTTGCTGATAGTTAATTTGAGATGAATTATTTATGGATGCCTGATACATTTTACTCTCAGAAAATGTTGTAACTGCTGTCCTTAAAATTTCTAGGACTATGGCTTTAAAAAAGAAAGAAAGAAAAAAGCAGATAAAATACATTCAGTAGTTTTAAGTGGATCCAAAAGAAGTCTGTCTGTATTTCCAATAACAGACCCTACACTGTGGTTTCCTTCACTCACTACTTGTAGGTTTCTTGCATATATAGAACATTATGTGCAAACCTAGGAAGTGCCAGGTTAGAAAATCTATCTTGAACAGCATAGAAGGAACACTCTGTCAAAGTCAGTATACTAGTTCAGTACATTAATTAGATAAGCCAGCATAGCAAGCAAGAGAATGTAATAAACACATTTAGAGATGTAAAGTTTGAAATGTGAGCACCTTACCTTTTTATCTGTTTATATACACAGGATCATTCAAAGGCAAAACCTAAAGGACTTTACTGATCTAAAACAAATTCATTATATAGTCTTATTAAACTAGGGAATTTGGGTCAGGTAATGTTATAAAAAAATTTCTGGTCTTTTTTTTCTCATTTTTTTATTAAAGATTTCCATCTCCTTCCCTCCTCCTCCCCATTCCCTCCCCTCCCTTCCACCCATATCCCCTCTCCACCCCTCTCCAAGACAAAGAGCCATCAGGGTTCCCTTCACTATGTTAAGTCCAAGGTCCTCCCAGCTCCCCCTAAGTCCAGGAAGGTGAGCAACCAAACTGACAAGGCTCACAGTGAGCCCGTCCAAGCTGTAGAGTTCATGTTCATTGCCGTTGTCCTTGGTTTCTCAGTCCTCCTCCACCGTCAGCCACATTCAGAGAGTCCGGTTTGGTCCTCTGTTCCATCAGTCCCATTCCAACTGGACTTGGTGGTCTCCCGTTAGATCTGTCCCACCATCTCAATGGGTAAACTCACTCCTCATGGTCCTGACTTCCTTGCTCATGATCTCCCTCCTTTTGCTCCTCATCAGGACCTTGGGAGCTCAGTCCGGTGCTCCTATATGGGGCTCTGTCATTTTCTCCATCCAATGCCAGGTGAAGGTCTATGGTGATATGTGTGTTTCTGGTCTTTTTTAATCCTGGAATGCAAAGGAGTTGGCAACTTGTAGCTCAGATGTGTCATCAAACAGTTTCACCATTTTTGCTTCATTGAATAAAGTGAAGAGATGATTTCTGTGACCTCCTTGGTCTCCTCTATGCTAAAATTCTATGTGCTACATGGTTGTGGGATCTCTTCAGTTGAGATTTAGATGTCATTTACTTGACTATGAATTTTCACACTGGAACCCAAAATTTTTTCCAGGATCTTTGAATTATCATAGAGCATGTTAAAATTCAATCACATGATAAATACAACTGCTTATTAGAGAGTTTTTATCAACAGTACCATTCTGTTTATGTGGCATCTGCTTTCCCTGTGTTTTGTCAACTTGGACTTGAGAAGGAGGCTATCCTTTACTCTCAAGAAAAAAAAAAAAAAACTCACAACATCAACATATACACAGAGATAGAGATAGCAAAATAGAGAGGGGGAACTTTCACTATAATAAAAGGATTTTGCTTGTTAGTATAATTGGGAAAGTTGCTATGGGATAATGCTCTTGTGCCCAGTAAAGATTTGTTACTCATATTGGTTTAATAAAACATTGCTTGGCCAGTAGCCAAGCAGAAAATATAGGAGGGGTGACCAGACTATGAGAATTCTGGGAAGAGGAAAAGCTAAGTCTTCAGTCACTACCCATAAATAAAGGAAATAAGAAAATGATTCACTGAGAAAAGGTACCAAGCCACATGGCTAAACATAGACAGGAATTATGGATTAATTTAAGTTGTAAGAGCCAGTTAATAATAAGCCCGAGTTATAGATCAAATAGTTTATAATTAATATAAGCCTCTATGTATTTCTTTAGGTTCTGAATGGCTGTGGGATCAGGTGGGACAGAAACTTCTATTTATAAATGGTATACAATATGGGATAATTACATCCACATAAAATCTGAACTGACAGAGCTTGAGAAGGAATTCTAGACACAAAAGAACAGAGAAGCATGGCTTCTTGGTAGCAGCATTTTCTTATGTGGGCTCTGTTTGCTAGAGGCAAGCATGTCTCCTTTAAGAGAGGCTTCCTGACAGTGTTAGCAGCAAACACCTCACAATTTTTTTAAGTGGCCCTGCCATCAAACACTTAAATGGTGTTTATGAGCAGCTGTGGCATTTTTCTTGTTGGTGGCCTGGACCTAGAAATTTCACTGAGATGATAAAAAACATGGCTACTTCTAGTACCTGCATCATGATGCTAGATTCTCAGGAAGCCAAGGAGTGGGGTGCATCCAGCCACCAAAGACAAGGCTTTTACTTTGGTGAAGAGGTTTTGTTTTTGTTTTCAATGAAAATGAGAAGCTGTGTATTCACTCTTGGTTAAGAAAATTAAGGTTTGATCAAGGAGACCTACTGAAAAGTCTCCAATGGGAATAAATGGCCCAGATGATTCAATGTTTCAGAGTACCTCTGTTGCAGCTTCCTCTGAGTTCTTCATCTAGAACAACCTCATATCTGCTGGCTGAGATGCTCCAGGCTCACAGAATACTCCAGTCAGGTCTTGCCCATAATCCAAAATTGTCTATAGGTCTTCATAGGATTATTAGTACCCGAATCAACAGGAAGTAGCCTAGAAAACTATGCCCACATTTCCAAAAATTAGATTATGGATGTTTGTCTTTGTTTAGATTGTTGGTTAGAAGCTATTATTGATAATGGTCATGAAAAAAGCTAAATAAAGGAAATTAGACAAAGAGTTTTTGTTTTTAAGAGAAAAAAAGGGTGAAGTGTTATAGGTTAATGCTCTTGTACATGGTAAATATTTGTCACTTGTTCACTTGTATTGATTTAATAAAACACTGATTGACCAGTAGCTAAACTAGAAGTATAGGCGGAGAGACCAGAATAGGAAAACTCTGGGAAGAAAAAAGACTCAATCTGTGGTCAGCACCCAATCACAGAGGAAGCATAATGAAAATGCTACACTGAGAAAAGGTATCAAGCCGCATGACCTAACATAGATAAGAATTATGGGTTAATTTAAATTGTAAAAACTAGTTAATAAGCCTGAGATAATAGATCAAACAGTTTATAATCAATATATGCCTCTGTGTGTTTCTTTGGGACTGAATGACTGCAGGACCAGGCAGGACAGAAACTTCCATCTACAGAAAGTACTAAAAGTAAAGTGAAGAACCAAGGCCTAGAATCTTCTTCACGATGCTTGCAGGAAAAGATGGAAGGGGTAAGGTGAACACACAGTAAAGAAGAGAATCAACGAAAGTATTTTTAAATACCATGATAAATCTTAATATTCCATGCATAAAAATTGTAAACTATACTGACATTCCATCATACCCCAGTGAGAATACCAATCATTTAGAAGGCAAACATCTTGGTGACAAGAAGAGAACAAAAGTCTAACAGTTCTGGGAAGAATGCAAAGTAGCTCAGCCCTGTGGAAATCAGAACAGGGATTTCCCCCCAAAAGTGAGCAGATTTTCACTGTGGGCACTAGGTGCCCCTCTCCTGGGTATTTATATGAAGAACTCCATATCAACTGATCACAGTGATATTTGGACCTCAATATTTATTTCAGCAGTTATGCCACCGATCTAGGTTTCTAACAGCTGATAAATGGCTAAGGAAATTGTAGAATATTCCACAATGGAAATATGTTCAGCCATCAAGAAGGATGGAGTTATGTTGTTTACAGGAAAGTGGATGAAAGTTGAGGTTGTAATACTAAGTTAGATATATCCATCTCAGAAAGTCGAACACTGTACATTTCATCTCATTAATGGTTCCTGTTTTCCTATAATAAGAAAATCGCATATTAAATGGCCTAGAGAAACAGTGGAGCAAAAGGGAAAAATGAGAAAAGTGAAGATTTGAATGCATGAAATGACTGCTGTGCAATAAATAAATTCAATAATTTTAATATTAGCTATCTTACTTTTCCATCAAAGAGACCCATTTCTGAGTAATGTTAATAGTGACTGTAATGTATAGGGACTGAATCAGGCTTGTTTGTCTCAGGCTTTATCTTAGTCTCTTTCTTCTTCCTCTCTCTTTCCTTTGAGGAAAGTATTCCTTTCATACTATTTTGCTTTCCTGTTTGTTTTGCTCACACTCACCATATGATTCTTCTTCTTTCTTTTAACTCCAAGGAACGCACCTATTGCCAGTGTTAATGCTCATACTTCCATCTCCAAGACCAAGGCACTGAGCACATTGCTGTAAAATAGAGATAAATCAACACTCTCAAGGAAGAAATAATTAAGTTTCATGCATATCAATTATTAGGAGAAATTAAATACGTGGATTCTTGTTCAACTATATTCATAGCAGTTTTATTCACAATAACCAGATCCTAGAAACAATATATATGTTCCTCAACTGAAGAATGGATAAAGTAAATGTGGCACTTAAACAACAGAATATTACTCAGCTTAAAAAACAATGGCATCATGAAATTTGCAGAAAAATGGATGGAACTAGAATAAATCATCCTGAGTCAGGCTACCCAGACTCAGAAAACAAACATGGTATGTACTCACTCATAAATATATATTAGATATAAAGTAAAATAAAGAAGGCCCAAAGAGGGACACAGACACATGGATTTCCTTGAAAGGGGAAATAGAAGAGATCTCCTGGGTAAATGTGTAACTTGTGGGGGAGCAGACATGAGCAGCCTGGTTGGTTGGTTTGGCAAGTTGGAGGCAGTTTGGAGGGAAAGGCTATATAAAGAGACTTCTTGATAGGGGAGAGGTATTTTGGGGTCAGAGAGAAACTTGGGACCAGGGAAACTCCCAGGATTCCACATGGATGACCCCAGATAAGATTCCTAACAATAGTGAAGAGGTTGTCTGAACTAGCTATCTCCTACAATCAGTTTGGTGGCTACCCTACTCATCATCAGAGAACCTTCATCCAGTAACTGATGGAAGCAAATGCAGAGAGCCACAGCCAACCCCTGGATCACGTTCCAGGAATTAAGTTGAAAAAAGGGAAGAGCTGGAATTGAGTGCACCCAGGCCGGTGGGAGGTCCCCTCCTTCATTTGACTGCCCGGAGCAAGGTAGGCCTTTGTCTGAGAGCTGCTTGGCCTGCAAGGGGACCTCACAGTCTTCAGAAGGATCCATCATTCTTTGGGGTGAGTGAGGAGTGAGTGCCCGAACCGCGGCAGCTGCCCGGTGAGGGACCACCGACTCTCCACAACTCCCCCTGCCACCAGCACACTTCCTGCTCTTCCTGCAGGGGTTATTCTCCCCGGATACTGCCTCTCTCTTCCTGTCCCCTCCCAGCTTGCACCCAGAATCCTCCCCCCCCTCCCCCTGCCTCATCCTCCCGTCTTTGGGGCCACAAAATCCCACAGCTCAGCCTGTTTGGGCTCTGGGGACCTGGAATTGAGTGCACCCAGGCCGGTGGGAGGTCCCCTCCTTCATTTGACTGCCCGGAGCAAGGTAGGCCTTTGTCTGAGAGCTGCTTGGCCTGCAAGGGGACCTGAAAGTCTGCAGGAGGATCCATCGTTCTTTGGGGTGAGTGAGGAGTGAGTGCCCGATCCGCGGCAGCTGCCCGGAGAGGGACCACCGACTCTCCACAACTCCCCCTGCCACCAGCACACTTCCTGCTCTTCCTGCAGGGGTTATTCTCCCCGGATACCGCCTCTCTCTCCCTGTCCCTTCCCAGCTTGCACCCAGAATCCTCCCCCCCCCCCGTCCCCCTGCCTCATCCTCCCGTCTTTGGGGCCACAAAATCCCACAGCTCAGCCTGTTTGGGCTCTGGGGACCTGGAATTGAGTGCACCCAGGCCGGTGGGAGCTCCCCTCCTTCATTTGACTGCCCGGAGCAAGGAAGGCCTTTGTCTGAGAGCTGCTTGGCCTGCAAGGGGACCTCACAGTCTGCAGAAGGATCCATCATTCTTTGGGGTGAGTGAGGAGTGAGTGCCCGAACCGCGGCAGCTGCCCGGAGAGGGACCACCGACTCTCCACAACTCCCCCTGCCACCAGCACACTTCCTGCTCTTCCTGCAGGGGTTATTCTCCCCGGATACTGCCTCTCTCTTCCTGTCCCTTCCCAGCTTGCACCCAAAATCCTCCCCCCCTCCCCCTGCCTCATCCTCCCGCCTTTGGGGCCACAAAATCCCACAGCTCAGCCTGTTTGGGCTCTGGGGACCTGGAATTGAGTGCACCCAGGCCGGTGGGAGGTCCCCTCCTTCATTTGACTGCCCGGAGCAAGGTAGGCCTTTGTCTGAGAGCTGCTTGGCCTGCAAGGGGACCTGAAAGTCTGCAGGAGGATCCATCGTTCTTTGGGGTGAGTGAGGAGTGAGTGCCCGAACCGCGGCAGCTGCCCGGAGAGGGACCACCGACTCTCCACAACTCCCCCTGCCACCAGCACACTTCCTGCTCTTCCTGCAGGGGTTATTCTCCCCGGATACCGCCTCTCTCTCCCTGTCCCTTCCCAGCTTGCACCCAGAATCCTCCCCCCCTCCCCCTTCCTCATCCTCCCGTCTTTGGGGCCACAAAATCCCACAGCTCAGCCTGTTTGGGCTCTGGGGACCTGGAATTGAGTGCACCCAGGCCGGTGGGAGGTCCCCTCCTTCATTTGACTGCCCGGAGCAAGGTAGGCCTTTGTCTGAGAGCTGCTTGGCCTGCAAGGGGACCTCACAGTCTGCAGAAGGATCCATCATTCTTTGGGGAAGAGATGGGCAGGCGCCAATGCAGGAGCTCCTCCAACAACATGAAAGGCAACATGACATCACCACAAGCCAGACATCCCGAAACACCAAGAATTGAACACCCTACCCCAGAAGATATAGAAGAAACCGACATTAAACAGTACTTTATAAAAATAATAGAGGACCTTAAACAGGAGGTAAAAAACTGCCATAAAGAAATGGAGATGACAAACAAAAAGGTAGACGAAATAAATAAATCTCTCAAAGATACCCAAGAAAAACAAGAAAAACAAGAAAAAGCAATCAAACAGGTAAGGGAAACAGTACAAGACCTGATAAATGAAATGGAGGTATTGAAGAAAACACAATCTGAGGGACGACTGGAAATGGAAACTCTGAGTAAACGAACAGAAACTTCAGAGACAAGTATTTCCAACCGAATACAAGAGATGGAAGAAAGAATCTCGGACTCTGAAGATACTATAGAAGAAATAAACTCACAGATTAAAGAACTAAACAAATCTAACAAATTCTTAACACAAAACATTCAGGAAATCTGGGACACCATGAAAAGACCAAACCTAAGAATAATTGGGGTAGAAGAAGGAGAAGAATTACAACTCAAAGGCCCAGAAAACATATTCAACAAAATTATAGAAGAAAACTTCCCCAACCTAAAGAAGGACGTTCCTATGAAGGTACAAGAAGCCTACAGAACACCAAATAGACTGGATCAAAAGAAAGCATCCCCACGCCATATAATAATCAAAACACAAAACATACAGAATAAAGAACAGATATTAAGAGCTGCAAAGGAAAAAGGTCAAGTAACATATAAAGGGAAACCTATCAGAATTACACCTGATTTCTCAATGGAAACCATGAAAGCCAGAAGAGCTTGGATAGATGTGCTACAGACACTTAGGGAACATGGATGCAAGCCTAGACTATTATACCCAGCAAAGCTTGCATTCACCATTGATGGAGAAAACAAGATATTCCAGGACAAAAACAGATTTAAACAATACGCAGCCACAAATCCAGCCTTGCAGAAAGTAATAGAAGGAAAATCACAAACCAAGGAGTCCAACAATGCCGACAATAACTCTGGCATCTAGCGACCCTTCACCAGCACAACTAGAAGAAGGGAAACACACAAACTCTACTACTAAAAATGACTGAAGTTAACAACCACTGGTCATTAATATCACTTAATATCAATGGACTCAATTCACCTATAAAAAGGCACAGGCTAAGAGACTGGATACGAAAACAGAATCCAACATTTTGCTGTTTACAAGAAACACACCTCAACCACAAAGACAGGCACCTACTCAGAGTAAAGGGTTGGGAAAAGGTTTATCAAGCAAATGGCCCTAAGAAACAAGCGGGTGTGGCCATACTAATTTCCAACAAAGTTGACTTCAAACTAAAATCAATCAGAAGAGATGGAAAGGGACACTTTATACTCATAACAGGAAAAATCCTTCAGAATGAAGTCTCAATCCTGAATATCTATGCCCCTAATATAAAAGCTCCCACTTATGTAAAAGAAACACTTCTAGAACTCAAGGCAGCCATCAAACCACACACACTAATAGTTGGAGACTTCAACACTCCTCTCTCACCAATGGACAGGTCAATCAGACAGAAACCTAACAGAGAATTGAAAGACTTAATGGAGGTAATGAACCAAATGGACTTAACAGACATCTATAGAACATTCCACCCAAATAGGAAAGAATATACCTTCTTCTCTGCGGCTCATGGAACCTTTTCGAAAATTGACCATATACTTGGTAACAAAGCAAACTTCCACAGTTACAAAAAAATATTAGTAACCACCTGTGTCTTATCGGATCACCATGGATTAAAATTAGAATTCAACAACAATGCTGCCCCCAGAAGGCCCACAAACTCATGGAAACTGAACAGTCAACTACTGACCCACACCTGGGTCAAGGAAGAAATAAAGAAAGAAATTAAAGTCTTTCTTGAATTTAATGAAAACAAAGACACAACATACTCAAACCTATGGGACACAATGAAAGCAGTGCTAAGAGGAAAGTTCATAGCACTAAGTGCCCACTTAAAGAAAATGGAGAAAGCACTCATTGGTGACTTAACAGCACACCTGAAAGCTCTGGAAAAAAAAGAAGCAGACTCACCTAGGAGAAGTAGAAGACTGGAAATAATCAAACTGAGGGCAGAAATCAACAAAATAGAAACACAGAAAACAATCCAAAGAATCAATGAAACAAGAAGCTGGTTCTTGGAGAAAATCAACAAGATTGACAAACCCTTAGCCAAACTAATCAAACGGCAGAGGGAGAACACGCAAATTAACAAGATCAGAAATGAAAAGGGGGACATAACCACAGACACAGAGGAAATTCAGAAAATCATTAGATCTTACTACAAAAGCCTGTATGCCACAAAATTGGAAAATGTAAAAGAAATGGACAGTTTTTTAGATAAATACCATATACCAAAGTTAAACCAGGACCAGGTAAATGCTCTAAATCGTCCTGTTAGTCGCGAAGAATTAGAAACTGTTATCAGAAACCTCCCTACCAAAAAGAGCCCAGGACCAGATGGTTTCAATGCGGAATTCTACCAGAACTTCCAAGAAGACCTAATACCTATACTCCTTAAGGTATTTCATAATATAGAAACACAAGAGTCACTGCCAAATTCCTTCTATGAAGCTACAGTTACCCTGATACCTAAACCACACAAAGACACAACCAAGAAAGAGAATTACAGGCCAATCTCACTCATGAACATGGACGCAAAAATTCTCAATAAAATACTGGCAAACCGAATCCAAGAACACATTAGAAAAATTATCCATTACGATCAAGTAGGCTTCATCCCAGAGATGCAGGGCTGGTTCAACATACGAAAATCTATTAATGTAATCCATCATATAAACAAACTGAAGGAAAAAAACCATATGGTCATCTCATTAGATGCTGAAAAAGCATTTGACAAAATTCAGCACCCTTTTATGATAAAGGTCTTGGAGAGATTAGGGATACAAGGGTCATTCCTAAATATAATAAAAGCTATTTACAGCAAGCCGACAGCTAACATCAAATTAAACGGAGAGAAACTCAAGGCTATCCCACTAAATTCAGGAACACGACAAGGCTGTCCACTCTCTCCTTATCTCTTCAATATAGTGCTTGAAGTTCTAGCAATAGCAATAAGACAACATAAGGGAATCAAGGGGATTCAATTTGGAAAGGAAGAAGTTAAACTTTCATTATTTGCAGATGATATGATAGTATACATAAGCGACCCCAAAAACTCCACCAAAGAACTCCTACAGCTGATAAACTCCTTCAGTAACGTGGCAGGATACAAGATCAACTCCAAAAAATCAGTCGCCCTCCTATACACAAAGGATAAGGAAGCAGAGAGGGAAATCAGAGAAGTATCACCTTTCACAATAGCCACAAATAGCATAAGATATCTGGGAGTATCGCTAACCAAGGAAGTGAAGGATTTATTTGACAAGAACTTTAAGTCTTTGAAGAAAGAAATTGAAGAGGATACCAGAAAATGGAAGGATCTCCCCTGCTCGTGGATTGGGAGGATCAACATAGTAAAAATGGCAATTCTACCAAAAGCAATCTATAGATTCAATGCAATCCCAATCAAGGTCCCATTAAAATTCTTCACAGAGATTGAGAAGACAATAATCAACTTTATATGGAAAAACAAGAAACCCAGGATAGCCAAAAAAATCTTATACAATAAAGGTACTTCTGGAGGCATTACCATCCCTGACTTCAAACTCTATTACAGAGCTACAGTATTGAAAACGGCTTGGTATTGGCATAAGAACAGAGAAGTTGACCAATGGAATTGTATAGAAGACCCGGATCTTAAACCACAAACCTATGAACACCTGATTTTTGATAAAGGAGCCAAAAGTACACAATGGAAAAAAGAGGGCATCTTCAACAAATGGTGCTGGCATAACTGGATGTCAACCTGTAGAAGAATGAAAGTAGATCCATATCTATCACCATGCACAAAACTCAAGTCCAAATGGATTAAAGACCTCAATATTAATTTGAACACATTGAGATTGATAGAGGAGAAAGTGGGAAGTACTCTACAACAAATGGGCACAGGGAACCGTTTCCTATGCATAACCCCAGCTGCACAGACTTTAAGGGCAACATTGAATAAATGGGACCTCCTGAAGTTGAGCAGCTTCTGTAAAGCAAAGGACATTGTCACTAAGACACAAAGGCAGCCTACTGACTGGGAAAAGATCTTCACCAACCCTGCAACTGACAAGGGTCTGATCTCTAAAATATATAAGGAACTCAAGAGACTAGACGGTAAAATGCCAATTAACCCAATTAAAAAATGGGGCGATGAACTGAACAGAGAATTCTCAACAGAAGAAGTTCGAATGGCCAAAAGACACTTAAGGTCATGCTCAACCTCCCTAGCTATCAGGGAAATGCAAATCAAAACAACTTTGAGATATCATCTCACACCTGTCAGATTGGCTAAAATCCAAAACACCAATAATAACCTTTGCTGGAGAGGTTGTGGGGTAAGGGGCACACTCATCCATTGCTGGTGGGAATGCAAACTTGTGCAACCACTTTGGAAAGCAGTGTGGCGGTTTCTCAGGAAATTCGGGATCAACCTACTCCAGGACCCAGCAATTCCACTATTGGGAATCTACCCAAGAGATGCCCAATCATACAACAAAAGCATATGCTCATCTATGTTCATAGCAGCATTATTTGTAATAGCCAGATCCTGGAGACAGCCTAGATGCCCTTCAGTGGAAGAATGGATGAAGAAACTGTGGAATATATACATGCTAGAATACTACTCAGCGGTAAAAAACAATGACATCTTGAATTTTGCAGGCAAATGGATGGAAATAGAAAACACTATTCTGAGTGAGGTAACCCAGACCCATAAAGATGAACATGGGATGTACTCACTCATATTCGGTTTCTAGCCATGATTATAGGACATCGAGCCTATAAGTTTGGGATCCTTGAGAAGATAATAAGAAGGTGAACTCCCAAAAAAGATATAGTAATCCTCCTGGATATTGGAAGTAGACACGATCGCCAGGCAAAATTGGGAACTTGAGGGTTGGGCAAGACTGGGCCAAGGGAAGATGGGGAGAGAAAAGTGTGAAGGGGAGTGCGGGGGGAGCTCGGAGGAATGGGGTGCTTGGGATATAGGAAGGGTGGATATGAGAGCAGGGAAGCATATATCTGAATTTAAGGAGCTACCTGAGGGTTGTCAAGAGACTTGACCCTAGAGGGGTTCCCAGGTTTCCAGGGAGACGCCCCCAGTTAGTTCCTTGGGCAGCTGAGGAGAGGGAGCCTGAAAAGGCCAGTTCCTATAGCCATACTGATGAATTTCTTGCATATCACCATAGAACCTCCACCTGACGATAGATGAAGAAAATGACAGAGCCCCACCTTGGAGCACCGGACTGAGCTCCCAAGGTCCTGATGAGGAGCAGAAGGAGAGAGAACATGAGAAAGAAAGTCAGGACCGTGAGGGAACCTCCAGCTGGCGACAGATGGGGAAGGTGACTGAGCCCCACATTGGAGCACTGGACTGAGCTCCCAAGGTCCCGATGAGGAGCAGAAGGAGCGAGAACATGAGGGAGAAAGTCAGGAACGAGAGGGGTGCGTTCACTCATGGAGACGGTGGGACAGAACTAATGGGAGATCACCAACTCCAGTTGGAATGGGACTGATGGATCATGCGACCAAACCCGTCTCTCTGAGTGTGGCCAACAGCGGGGGCTGACTGAGAAGCAAAGGACAATGGCTCTGGGCTCTGATTGTTCTTCATGGACGGGCTCTGTGGGAGCCTTCTCAGCTTGGTCGATCACCTTCCTGGACCTGGGGGGAGTTGGGAGGACCTTGGTCTTAGCATAGAGTGGGGAACCCTGATGGCTCCTTGGCCTTGAGAGGGAGGGAGGGGAGGTATGGGTGGAGGGGAGGGGAGGGAAGGGGGAGAAGGAGGGGAGAGAAAGGGGAGAAGGAGGGGAGGGAGGGGGGGAGGAGGAGGGAAGGAGATGGAAATTTTTAAATATAAAAAAAAATAAACCATGAGAAAAAAAAATATATATATATATATATCACTATACAGACATATTAAAAAAAAAAAAAAAAAAAAAAAAAAAAAAAAAAAAAAGAAAAAAGGGAAGAAGGATAGTTATAAGCCAGTGAGTTAATATTATCATATCGGAACTCACAGAAAGAACTAACCTGGGCTCACAGGAGCTCACAAATTCTGGACCAACAGCTAGCAAGCCTGCATGGGACTGACATTGGCCCTGTACATTTATGTGGCACTTACATGGCTTGGTCTATTTGTGGGGCTCCTAGCTGTGAAATCAGGGCCTATCCCTAATGTGGGGCTCCTAGCTGTGAAATCAGGACCTATCCCTAATGCTTAAGTCGCCATTTGGGAACTTACTTCTCATACTGAATTGTCTCCCTGAGTCTTAACACAAAGAGAGGAGCTTAGTCTTACCTCAACTTGATATGCCATGCTTTGTTGATACACTTGGGAGGGCTGTCCCTTTTTGAAGAGAAACAGAGGCATAATGGAGTGGGGCAGGGCAGAAGTCAGGTTTGGGGGAAATGGTAGGAGAGGAGGGGGAGCAAACTGTGATATAAAATAAATGGAAGGCCGGGCGGTGGTGGCGCACGCCTTTAATCCCAGCACTCGGGAGGCAGAGGCAGGCGGATCTCTGTTAGTTCGAGACCAGCCTGGCCTACAAGAGCTAGTTCCAGGACAGGCTCCAAAGCTACAGAGAAACCCTGTCTCGAAAAACCAAAAAAAAAATAAATAAATAAAAAATAAAATAAAATGGAAATTTTTGATACATAATAAGATAATGTTTGATATGCAAATTCCAATTACAGAATTTATAAGTTTTATAAATTGTAAAGTCAAATGTGGAGTTTTTGTTGAAGTGCAAGTAAATCATAAGACATCATTATCATAATAATAGTAATATGTAGAGAATGATAACAATCATCAAAGACTTTCAAATGCCTAGAAAGTTTCTTTGACAGCTAAAGTTTCGATTTTCTTCCTATAGAATACATTATGGTTCTTCTCTAAGAGGTGCAAGGCAATTAGACCAGAGGAAATAACTTGTAAAAAATTAAATATTTATTTATTTTTAATGATTCACATCCTCCATTTGCTTCTTAATGTAAATTTTCCAAAAAAATCTGTCACATCTAATAGTAATCTGCCTTGTAATATAAAACACATAAAATCTAAAATACCTGTTGACTAAAAGAGACAATCTTTCTTTGCTCTTTGTGATGTCATTGGGATGGAATTAAAATTAGGAAATGAATGCTATTGTATAGTGGTCATTATTGAGAAAAGCCAGAGGGATTTTGTGATAATTCATAGAATATTCTTTTTCTTATATTTCACTGAATTAGGTTCAGATTTAGTGAATACAAATGATTTCACAGATCAGAGATCTCTACTGTTGTCAAACAACCACTAGCTAGAAAATATTTAATGGGAAGACCTTTCAATGCAGATAATACATATTTAACACCTATCCTGCTTAATGACTGTCTAGGTACACTGACTTTTCACAGTTCTTTCAAGAACTACCTTCACGTTTAGAAAGTTTTCTATCCCCACAATTTTCAACATGTTTTACTTCAATTTATAAGCTCTTTAGGAATTTGCTGCTTACTTAAAATTATTTGAATATTTCTCAAAAACCCTTAAAGCATCATACTTATAAAATGTTACATAGCAACTCAGAATGTCCCTGCATTAGTATCCTTGGGAAACACCTCAACATGTTTAGTCTCTTTTCAAATGCCTTCAGAGTTTCAATGGTTTGTGTAAAGTAAATATTGGTCAATGGTTATAAAACTGTACAGACTAATAATTATGCATTTCAATGTTGCACATACCTAACCTCTATGTGTTTCCACACTTTAGTTTCTTTTGCACAAGTTAGCCAAACTTCTTTGCTCATTAAGGTCTAATTGAGTCAGCTGTAGGGCCCCTTGTTGGCACTCCAATTACTATCCTGAGGATGGCATCTACTTTCCATAGGAATTAAAGGTAGACTCTATAATCAGTGCATACTCTTATTGAAAGATAGAGCCCCTCTGAAGTGAATATTGGAAAGACAGTAGCTTCATGGTCCACATTCCCAGAGGCAAATGCATTTGTCTGGGTAATACCTCCATGCATCATGTACCTAACTATTGCAAGCAGAGTCATTGATAAAATATTTCTCTCCCCAGTACAGACCATGCATGGCTCTCTTCAGTTTTGCTACTAAACTGATGAAACTTATATTTTCTTCTGCTACATAATATTTTAAAATAGAACAGCTTTTCATATTTGATTGTCTGTTCTCAAGGTAACCAAGCATTTGTGTTAGTTTGTATCCTACACTTTTGCTGAATGTTTATTTGTTCAAAGTTTTACATGACTACACTCAATTGTGGAGTTATTAATTTAAACCATTTTTACAAGTTGTTTCATGCTGCTGAATATAGTTCTCTGTTCTGATTAGGATATCTTTAGGGAACTCACAACAGACCAAATTACAGATAAATGAAAATCAAACTCCATGAACTAAAATGAGTCTTACTTGGGTTACTTACACAAGGAGTATGGATGAGGGGTTATTTACAGGAACAGAAGACATAATGCCAAAAGTCAACCCAAGCTCACTGAACTGGGAACCCAAGCTGACTAAGCAACCTGCAGGCAGTTCGACAAGTTGGAGAGTGTCCTTTCAAAACTTGTCAGTTCAGTTGGTCTCCACTTATACCAGTCGGTTCAGCTGGTCTTAGCTTTGTCCAGGAAACTTGCCTGATCTCTGAGTCTTCCAAGCAGCTGGTCTGACATGAACCTCCTGTAAGCAGCTCATCTCGTCTGAAAGTGTCTCTCTTGGTAGGATGAGCCTTTCTGCTTCTATATGCTTGGGAAGGAAGAATCCTGGTCAGTTGCAGGAATTTCATGAAGCCTATGTGTTGTCTACTTCCTGAGCCTAATAGCTTTCTTGACAAAGAGCATCTAATCTGTCTTTAGAATGACCTCTGTCTTAATTATGAGTTTTCCTCTATTTGGATGACTTTACCTTAGAGGAAACTGTCACACAACAAAGGCTGTGACAGGAGCTTCCGAGTTCCGGAGAAGTCTAATGTAAGGCGACTTCAGAGGAGGGAAAATCTGCCGCTGTCCTATTAATGGCTATTGACTGTAAGAGTTTTGTATATGGCCTTACCATGGTGATTAAATGCCCATCTATTCCTGCTTTATTGAATGACCCTGTTATGAAGTGATATTGAAGTTTCTCAGATGCTTTTTATGCATCAATTGAGATGATTACAACAGATGATTACAATTTTCTCTTCTAATTAATATGGTATATTTCATAGAGAGCTTTTTATGTATTGAATCACATTTGCATTCTAAGAATAAATCCACCTTGTTTGTACCATATAATCCTCTTAGTATGCTGCTGAACTTGGTTTAATGATATTGTGTTCAGCACATTAACATCGACATTCATAAGATATATTGGTCATAAAAATTTAGACAAAGTGTTGAAGAAGGGTTAAGAAAAATGGCATGATTTTTTTCCCCTTTAGAATGGAAGGCTATTACACTCTCTAGAGAACCACTGGGTGAATTTAAATAATAGCTATCAAAAGAGATGGGTGATGTCTGACATCTCCTAATTTCAATAGAAGAACAAAATAGAGAGTTTTGTCAAATATAACAAGAGAGAAATTCCATAATCCTTGCTAGAAGAATTCAAATACTTTTGGGAGTCCTTTCCTCCCAGTGTCAGGGAGGGCAACCGCAGACAGTGAGACTAAAGACAGGACTGAAGACAGAAAACCTCAGAAAATCTGCACTGTGAGTCAAGTAATGGGCCTTTTAAGAGCAGAAGAGGAAAATCGAAGAAGACAAATGTTTCAATAGCAGAGAAAGGGATGATGCAGGTGAATTCCTCTTTGAGTCACAGTAGAATTAACTAGAAGTTCCTTCTTAAAAGATTCATAGTGAGTTGGCAGTATTATCAGACTATGCACTGAAACCAGGTCAACAGGATGTATCTAGACAGAAAAAATAACTTGGAAATAAAAGGCTTGTCAAAGCTGGAGTCTGTCTTTAAACCCAGGCACAGGTTTCAAGTGTATGTCTGATACCACAAACTACTATTCAATCTCTTGACCAGCATTTACTAGTCAGAATGTAAAAGGCCTTTCACTGGCAAGACCAGCACCTGCCTCTAAACCACTAGAAGGTCTGCCTAGAGGACCGAGCTCAGACTGACTGGACCACAAAAAAAATGTCATAAGAATTCTTGACCAGAACAATGAAAGATTTTTAGAGATATGATGTAAAAATCTATCTTCCTAGGATGTCCCTAGAGGGTGACTTCAAGCTCAGGAAGGAGGTGATGGAGCCACATTCATATTCTGTACCACTACCTGGTTTCATCTCATCTATTCATTGTATTCCTCTTTTAACATGTAACGTCAACTCAGCAGAGCAGCTTTGTCCTGCTCTGTTCTTGTCTAATTGACTGCTTTTCTTCTCTCTCTCTCTCTCTTTCTCTCTCTCTCTCTCTCTCTCTCTCTCTTTCTCTCTCTCTCTTTCTCTCTCTCCCTCTTTCTCTCCTATTCTTCTTCTCTCTCTATTCGTATCTTTCCTTCCTCTTCTCTTCCTTCCTTCCTATGCTCTCCTTTCCTTCCTTCCTTCCTTCTTTCCTTTCGTTTCTTTTTCTTCTTTCTTTCTTTCTTTCTTTCTTCTATCTTCTTTCTTTCTTTCTTTCTTTCTTTCTTTTTAATCTGAATTGCCAAAGAGGATAGACTACAGACTAGTCAGGAGTGGCATGTCTCCCAGTCTCCATCTCTTGCAAGCTAGGGTTATTTTAGATTATCTGGTTGCATTTACACTTCTTTTTCTTATTTCATTCTACCTTTAATCAGAAACTTGTCAGTTCCACTCGGATAATTCATATTGTCCTTTAATTCTCTTTGTTTTGTCTTCCTTACTGTTGTCTCAATGTTGCTCACTAGTCTGAGTCTGATTTTTGAAATTCAGCTCTTCAGTACTATCACTGTACATTTAATGCTCATTTAATTCAAGAATGACTAGAATTGAAGGGAGGCAGTTTTGAATGCCTGTTGCTTGATAGCAGTATTTCTGTTTGTTAGAGAATTATTTTAGAGGACGTATTCT
This sequence comes from Arvicola amphibius, assembly GCF_903992535.2. Lineage (NCBI taxonomy): Eukaryota > Metazoa > Chordata > Mammalia > Rodentia > Cricetidae > Arvicola > Arvicola amphibius. Next base: position 102,885,204 of record NC_052057.2, read on the forward strand.
ACTCTCTAGTTGATGATGACCATTGAGTCAGGTGTCCTGAGCACATGCACCAAGAGTCTGATGATCCAGATCACCAGTCAAGTGGAAAGAGAACATCTCCACTGTGCCATAAACTAGCCTCTCATGAGCTCTGCAATTGCTTCCTCTGAAATGACTAGTTCAAAAGAAATCTATCCAATGGCCTAATCCTAAATACCCTAGTCCCAAATTAAAAATCATAACTAGGCAGCCATTAAAATATTTTCTGATTATAGAACAAGAAGCCATGGACTAGAGGTTAGGTTTACTTTTGAAGTTTATATTTAATTTATGAACTAAATGGGGGTAAGAGTGCTTTTGAGATAAGAGATGTAGCTCCTAGCTGAACTGTCATTTTGTCAGCGATTAAGCTGCTAGGAGTTTTCACTGAGTAGCATGAAATGCAGCGTGTCGCTGCTATAAAAAAAAAAAAAGATGCACGTTACCAGAACTGTTGAGATAGAACAGAAAAAAAAAAAAAAACCAATTTGTGAGGTAAAGAACAAGATTGGTATTACAGTGTTTATGACCAATGATAGATTTTTGCTCTAAGGTAAGAAATCTTCATTGAGTTCTTGGGAGAAAAAAAATACTCCTGTGTTTTAAAGAACTTTTAAGACTAATTTCATTGATGTGAAATCAAAGAAATATGTGGATATTGATATTGCTGCCCGATGTCTTGCTCTTACAACAGGTTAAGGACACCACAGTCTAAGAGAAGAGAAATGTAATTGAGCCCCTAAGTCAATAATAAATTGTAAATGGTCTGATTAATACACAAGTGTCTTTAAGACAGTTTGAAATCTTTTTCTGTCATACACACTTTGTCATGATAGAAATCTTTATGCTTATAGGAGAAAGGATTTAGTCCTGATAATAATTCAATCAGCTTATTCTGTTTATGTGCCTTTCTTTTCATGCATCCTAACCACAGGCTGAAGATCCTTAATCCCCAAACATTGGAAAATTGAAAATTGTCAGCACTAAGATGATTTCAATTATAAGGTGGACTTAAATACATGAATTCATTTGATGATTGTAGTCAAAATATAAACATTTAAAAAAGTGTACTTTTATAATATTTCATTTTAAATTAAATTTGCATAAAATAGTTTTATGTATATTTTTATTTATTTTACCTATCAAAAGTGGCATCTTGATGATTGGGAGTATGTTTTATGAAGATAAATTTATAGGAATTTAGATTACTTTCTTTCCGAATATAAAAAATACATTTCCTTGGGTTATATATGTTGTAGTTAAAACTTGATTTATTCTATTCTGCTTTTTAAGGTAACTTTTGGGTAATATGTTTCTTTAAGTATTATCTGTAATTATGATACTACATATTATATGCAAAATATGCTTGGTGTGTTTTATATTTATTTATTTATTTATATTTATATTGTGTGAATGACTTTGTTTTAATACCTTATACAAAACTGCTGCATTGTTACTATTTTTATTGATTGGAAGATGGTTAGTACATCTATGCTTTTCTTGTAAAATTCCAAATAGGGCCTGATGGTATTTCTTGTAAAATTCCAAATAGAATATTTTCTTCCACAGTGGAATATAGTTGATTGCTTGATCATTTGAAGGAAATTTGACTGGAAAGATTACACAGCAGTGATTAAGGTTCTTGAATTGATTTGGTCCACAAGATCAGCGAAGGCTAACAAGGATTTATATTTATATTAATTTATAATGGTATTGAATGCTATGGAACAGCCAAAGAATTGTAGGGTTCCTTTCATAGGAATTATTCTTACTGAAAACTTACTAGCCTTAGATCACCATTTTAAAATATTGTCTGAGGCTATTTTATTTACTTTTTGCCCAAGAAAGATGAGTATATTATTTATTTGATAATAAATGAGATGTTGATCCTTTCCTTAAAAATGTTTATTTGCTTTAACAAATTTCAAAGGCTATTAGCTGACTCAGCAATATTGGTTGTGTTTAAAACATATTTTGAATATTATAATGTAAAACTAAATAATCACACACATATTCAGTAATATACGATTATAGATAATACCCTTTTAAATACTACATCTTTCTATTTAATAATTTTATGAGTTCTCTAATATCTGATTTATATATATTATATGTAATAAACTAGTATTTGTGGTTGTTGTTTAGATGTTAACACCATAATATTTGACAATGAAAGTTTAACTGGTATATATCTGTAGTTACATAATTGAGAATCAAGTAAAATATCAGCATTACAATATCTTTCATTATAATTAATGATGTGGGATTCCCCTCTGTTTGTTATGAATATTTTTTATTTCCACTGGTTAATAAAGAAGCTGCTTTGGTCTATGGTAGGGCAGAATAGAGTTAGCTGGAAAACTAAACAATGCTGGGAGAAAGAAAGCAGAGTCAGGCAGATATCATGTAGCTGCCAATGAAGAAAGATGCCAGAGCATTACCGATAATCCATAGCCTTGTGGTGATACACAGATTAATAGAAATTGGTTAATTTACGATGTAAGAGCTAACTAGGAATACACCTAAGCCATTGACCAAATGGTGTTGTAATCAACATAGTCTTGTGTGGTTATTCAGATCTGGGCAGCTGGGAAAACTAAACTGCAGTTTCCACTTACAGACTAAAATATACCAGAAACATAAATGGGAAATTTAGATTATCTATAGTTCATATCCTAGGAGATGTAGGAAATGTATAACCTATAATATTCAATGGTTTAAACCTGTACATCTGTAAGCATGTGTATGTGTTGTTATCGGAATATACAAAGAAGTTTACTTCATAAACATCAACATTTATTTTCTGTACTTTTATAAAGTAAAGTAAAATGAAAATGTTATGCTTTGGTTCTGAATATTTTCTGGTATCACGATCCAATTTTAATAATTTATGGATGAAATTGTTCTTTGATAAATTCACACAAATGTACAGCAGTACTGGCTATTCTCACTCCACCCCAATCTCCATACCACCTTGTCTACACTTATTCTCCTCTACAAATGTTTTTTCTCACTTTTGTAATTTTGTTCCAAATTTTTAAAGCAAAATATGTCTGACAGAACATTATGTTCTTAAATTGTAAAACTGAAATGAGCAAGTGCTGATTTTCTTGAGAGGAATGCCCATACATCATATCGTTCACTTTTCTAAATCTACAGCTCTGTTACCTGGGGCAATGTTTGAACTTAGGCTGAACATCATTGTCCCGTCAATGAGGAGAAGATAAAATATGATGTTTTGAAAGCTAAAAAGAGATGCTAGATCAACCTCAGAGGAATTAAACACCAATTAATAATTTGTACATTTAAAATCTCTTTTTATCTTGTAAATGCTGCATATTTTCTATGTTATACATAAAGATCCTTGAAATTATGTGCCTAATGTTTCAGTGGTAACTAAGAGCTAGCTACTATTTCCAGGAAACTATGTGGAGTCCAGTAAATCATATTTTGTGCTTTGTTTTAAAGGTGGGAGAACACTGTCAACCAACCTAGAAGGCAAGAAAATCTGTAATAAGAAACACAAACTGGTAATCCAGTTCTGAATAATTATGACTGGGAATTATGTGTGAGAAAAGGACTCGGTTCAATGACGTGGTGCACAAGCAAAGAAGGACAGCTTTTGTAAGAGGTTCATTAATTGGTGGGTTATATTTAATATATACCATTTGAATTGTAGCAGCACTTTGCTTGTTGATCCAGGCACAAGAAACCAAGGTTTTTACGATCATCTTCAAAGCTAACATAATGATGGTGATGAGGTATATATCCTTAATATCTACTGGTCTCAACCTTCAGCAATTCCATTTAACAGAATGTAATTTAATCGTGTGTGTATGTGTGTGTGTGTGTGTGTGTGTGTGTGTGTGTGTCTGCAGCCAGGTTCTACCAACTGCTATAAATGCTATACCTCTCTGATAACACTTGAATTTACTGTGGATGTATAAATTAAACTCTAAGATCTAATCTTCTGTTTTGATTGTCAATTTCATCAAAGAAAACACTTGTGAACATTCCCTCTGCCTCCCATGTTTTTATACTAACATAAATGATGAGAAAAATCTCCCTTTATTGTTGACCTTGTGGCAGTGTTTATTTGAATTTTTAAAATATATTTTTATCAATCAGTAACTAGAAGGTTTTAGGAGTTACTTCAATAAAAATTTTTATTTAAAAATATCTTATATCCTTGAAACAAAAATAATGAATTTTTCCCATGTAGTCATAGAAACTGTTAAAATCACTTTTATTAAAAAGCATTCTCATAACTATTATACATGCATTTTCAGAAGAAATTATTTTAAGCTTAATATATAATATACATGTATTATGACTAATTAGTATAAATACATAGATACATACATGTATGAGCACATGAAATACAGATAATTTAATATTACCACATATAAAACACATAAAATGTATCATTTACTTGTTATTTTAATGTCATATTTATCAAATATTTCAAATCTTTTTTAACAACATAGAAATAAGATATCTTTTTAAAAACACGCAATTAGCATGTGTCATCTGTGGGATTTTCTTTAAGGTATCTAGAATGAAATTTTGAAAATAATCATTGCCACAAGAGCAAAATTATGGGAACTACCGTCTTGGTTAGTGAAGACTAGAAAAACCAAATACAGGTGTCATGTGACCCACACTGAGACAAGACTCCGAAGGGTATTTCTAGAGCAACTAGAGAGTGTATATAGTCTTCTGATAGCTTTTATTATGAAGGGTATTTCTAGAGCAACTAGAGAGTGTAGATAGTCTTCTGATAGCTTTTATTATGAAGGGTATTTCTAGAGCAACTAGAGAGTGGATATAGTCTTCTGATAGCTTTTATTATGGTTTCGGCATTGCTTTTCTTTGGGAGACGTCAAAAGTTCTTGTTTTCAGAAGATGCATAATAAAACACTTAGAGGTAAAATGCCCTACTGTCAATATTTTACTCTCAGATGGTTGGGGAGGGAAGGAGCAATATTTGTGTGTGATCTTACATGTAGAGAGAGATACTTATAAAGAAAGGTGGCATAACGTTTGACAAATTTAGCATTAATCCACATACTTTCAGAATCCCAGATTCACCCTAGATTAATATCGATGGATGTATAGCCCTTTCATGTTTGCATTTCCATTCCTCCTTCATTTCCCTTTAAGAAAAGGAAATACAAAAGAGCAGTCCTCCCAGAGATATCAAGCAAACGTGGTGTAACAAACTAGGCACAAACCCATAAAACAAAACTGGATGAGGCACACCTTTCAAATCTTATTGTATCACGTTTATTCGTTATTTCTTTGTGTGTGGGGTGGGTATATGGGTGGTTTATCTACATGCATGTCTGTGCATGATGTACATGCTGTGCCTGCAGAGGCTAGAAGAAGGAGGTAGATCCGGTGGGACTGAAGTTACCGAGGGTTGTGAGGCACTTACTTTGTGGATATTAGGAATTGGACCAGGGTTCAGTGCTTTTAATCAATGGGAGTTTAACTAGCCATTTCTATTTCTATTTTTTTTAATTTCATACCCATGATTTCCTTTGAAACATTAATTTTATTTTTGTTCTTGGTGTGGGAAGTCCTTTCGTATATGTGTTGCTTTTATTGGTTAATGAATATAGATGTTTCAGCCAGTGGCTTAGCAGAATAGAGCTATGTGGGAAAACTAAACTGAATACTGGGAGAAAGAAGGCAGAGTCAGCGAGAAGCCATGCAGCTGCCAGTGGAGAAGGACGTGAGACGTGAGATACAAGCCACCAGACAGAACCTTGCTGGTAGGCCAAGAGCCTAATTATAAAATATACAATAATAGAAATGAGTTAATTTAAAATATAAGAGCTAGCCAATAAGGAGCTAGAGCTAATAAATGAAGTAATGATTTAATTAATACAGTTTCTGTGTGATTATTTTGGCTCTGGGCAGCCGGAAAAGAACAAGCGGCCTCCTACAACAGGTTCTTGTATGCTATTGACATACAGAAACTGCTGCACTCTATTCTGAGTACAAAGTGTGGACTAAATTAAAAGATAACATAAATATCTTTGAAGTTGTGCTGGAAGTCTCTATGTTGCATGACTTTCTTCGCCATTTGCTTCCTTGTTTTCTGTTTTGTTATGTCAAGCTTTTACTTCCCTGTCACTGAGTCAAAAATAGCATTCAGTTTGGCTCTTTGCTCTTAAGATAAGTGGCTATGTTTTGTCTTGTTTCTCAGATGATAAAATAAGTACATCTACTAAGATGTAACTTTGTTCTGAGACATTCCTGGTCATACCAGAATTCAGAAATAGAATTACCAGCTTGTGGTAAATGAAGCCCAGGTGTTGAATTTCAATTAAATATTTAGGCTAAATCCCCCAAAGAATGACAAAGATGTAATTTCTGTCTTACACATTAAATTCAGTGGTTTTATTCTAGTATAGCTCTCCTTTAATTAATTCATCACTGAGGTTCATCGGCTTGGCAAAGTTATAATTTTTCTGTCACCTTCACAAGATTGCAAGAACAGTGAGTGGTGATTAATAGGGAAATCCTTGCTGGAGGTCATCCTTTAAAAGTTAAATAGAAAATTAAAGGAAAAACACACATCAAAAGCACTTTGTAAACTGTAGAGCACTCTTTAAATATGAGATATCGTTTTTACTGATACTTCTTGTCACATCACTAATGAAGAATGTGTAGCACCACACTGCGTTTCTTTCTGTTTTCTGATCAAATAGAAAAATAATAAAAGAGCAATGGAAAGGAATGTCAGTCCCTAGTAGCAATACTTGGTACAGGTACTTGTACATCTAGTACAAGTTCCTGATTTTTGTGTAGTTTAATAACGCCATGTTTCTGTTCTCCTACATTTCCATATATGTAACATCTTTTAAAGGAGAAAAGCCAATACATTTCTGATACAGAATTTGAATATTCATCTGATATCTGACTTTTTATTAATTCATTAGAGTTTTATTGATGAGAAAGCAATTTTTATGAATAAATATTGAATTATTTAAAAATAAAATACTTCAAAATGAAAGTGTTCTATAATGATAGTATTCTAAGTAACCAATATTCAAATTTTTAATTAGACATAGTTTTCTTCTTTGTCTTTCAAGGAATTTTATACTTTTTACATCAAAGTTAACAACCTCCAATATTTGTTAATACTAGCACATAAGAGAAGTAAAACTGTCTCAATCCATATAACTTAGAATGTAAATCATATTTAGCCAAAAGTTTACTTTGTATTAATAAAATGTGATATAATTAAGAGCTAACATATCTCTTAACTGTTTAATTAATTAAGTGAGGTTTATATAAATCTCTTTGCCTTGGATTGCAGTTCTGCAAGCAGATACAAGATCTCTGACAGAGCTGATTCTCAGAAACTGTTGCCTTCCTGTTCTCCTTCTTCAGCATATGTCTACTCCCTCAGGAGTTCGGGATTCCATTTAATACATAAAGTTTCCACCTATGCCAAAATTTCCCCTCTGTAAAATTACTAAAGCTTAATGGGGAAAAACCTACAACTCCTACTCCTCATCTTGAAGTTCGAAGTGTTATCTTTTCAATTATCCTGGGAGAAGCAATTACTCTTCCTGATACACTGTGAAATCTGAGCATTGGCAACCTGAAAACTATTTGGCAAACTGTTCCACATAAACCAGGAGGGAAAGTGTGATAAATAGTTGAAAAAACATTCTTCTTCCCTCAGCAACTTCAAATAATTTGAATTTGTTAAACTTGGTGTTACAGAACAAAATGGTACTATTATCTTTTTAAAACGTTCATAACACTATGTGTCTGTTGTGAGTTTTCTACTTTTTTTCTCCTCAAGATTTTTGTACGTGATAAATATAAAACTCTCAGGGAATAATTTCTGAATAGAATAATTGGTAAACCTTTGGAGATATTATAAAAGTAATAGTGCCTTATTTCCCTAAACAGTAATCTTTTAGATAAATACATTTTGGGTAGATTTTCAATAGTACTTTTATTGTATGAGAATTTCATATATTGTATATTTCATTTTGATCACAGAATCCCCAATTTCTCCCATAACATCTCTCAAAGTCAATTCCCAAATCTTCCCACCAGGTAATAATTGCAACCAGCTTTTTGTTTAGTAGTATGGTGCTCCAACTACATATTTCAAAGAATATATGAAGAACATATATTGGTAATAATCTTTAACTACACTAAAATAAAAGAATCCTTCAAAAATCCAGCTAAGAAGTGATTAACAGGAATGTCCTAATTTCTTTGGCCTACAACTATCACTTGAGGAGGAAAAAGGGAAGGTAAGAGGACAATTTCAGATACATAAAATATTCTGGTTCCACTTAAATAAACACAAATAATTAACAAATACTAGAGAATCATGAACAGAATAAATAAATAGAAAAGTCATTTCTAACTAGAAATTTAAGTGAGCTTTCGTCTTGAAAAGTCAGTATAAAACTGGTGTGGTAGTGACTACCCTATGACCTTGCCATTACAGACTGAGCAAGAGGATAGTGCATTGATAACAGGCTAGACTACAGCAGAGGCCTGGCCTCAAACTGAAGGAGAAATCACAATTATTAAATGTAAAGAAACTTAAGAAAACAGACAGAATGGGTATACAGCATCTCAATATATACTTATTAGGCATTCAGTAAGATCCAATGACCACAAACACAGTCTTAACAAACTGGAAATATGAGGCATGGTCTCACTTGACAAAAGTTGTCTATGAACACCCAAATGTAGCATCAAATATTTCCATCTTGCTGGTAGTAAATAAAAATATAAATGAGTAAATACTAATATCCTGCATACACGATCTTTATAAAATGTGCATGAATTTTAAAATAATGGCTAGTTTACAAAATAAAAATACATTTTAGTGTATAAAACTTTCTAAAATGACTTATTTCATTGTGAGGCTGCACATTATTAAATATTTACATTTATTTATTCAGTGTTTGGTGAGAGTTGGAGTGCCTGTCAAGGCATACATGCAGAAATCAGATGACAGTTTGTGGGAGGCAGTTCTCTATACAATGCACATTCTGGGGATCAAACTTAGGGTGTGACACTTGAAGTCAAGCACCTTTACCAGCTGAGACATCTTGTTAACTTAGAAGGCACTTTTTAAATAAGTTGACCAAAAAATTTTAGGATGCTGAAGCTTACTATAAAATTATATTTCCATACCATTTTTTGTTAAAATGGGATTGAATGCAGAAGACAGAGTGAATGTTACATCTAGAGAAAGAAGAGAAGACATGAACTTCATCTTACAATGAGTAATGATTTTATACAAGCCCTGAAAATTATGCAATTATGAGTTAAAATGTCTAATGTTTGATTCGGTGTCACATTTCAGAGAGGATTGCATGACTAATTGGTTTTGGCTTAGTTATGAAACTATAACCTACATTACTGAACACAATGGAAGTTGACAGAGCACACCATTTGTTTCTTACAGTCAGTAATGAATATGGGCAAAATCATGACAGCTCTAATTGGCCAAACTTTTAGATTTAAAAGTGTGTGTATGAAAGCAAATGCCTGAATTAGCACCATGGGAAGAGCACAATAATGGGAACTGACTTCAGTAACTCTCCTGGGTCTTATGGAATCTGTAGAGATTATCCTTGTTGTAGGATTATTTCCTGTGAATCTTATATTCTTTAGTATAGTATCTTGCTACATCTGACTCAGGAGGAAATCCAAATGGTATATTTTCAGCTGTTCACAGATACATGAATCTTCCAACTGCAAAAATGATGTCGTGAGGAGACCTACTTGATTCACAAAGTTTCCTTCCCTCCATATCAAGAATAACCCTGCCCTTGGCACAAACCTATTTGTAAGAAGTTATGTAAAAACCCAAATCAATCCTGATAAGATCATCCTGATCTTAAGATGTTTGTAAAAATAATTTTCAAATGATTATGAGGCAAATTCTGATATTACTTATTCTAATACCAGAGTCATACTCAAGTGGAACAGTAGGTAGAACCACAGGAATATCAGAATTCATTTTATGGAAAAAGAAGGCAAAGTAAGAATTCATATTTACTTCTATATATAGTGTATACATGGCATAGGCATAGGGATATAAAGAAACACTTAAAGATTCTAATAACTGAGATTGTGCATATGTAAGCATGAGGGACATATAAACAAGTGGATGACAACAGGAAAGAGAGGTAACTATTAATATAAGTGAAAAAATAGTCTATATAAAACATCTGATTAGATCATCTATCAAATATTAAAATCAAAATGTAACTCTTATATTCTTATGTATGTGTGTGCAAGAAGAGAGAAAGAGGTATATGGGTGTGCAAGAATGTATTATTTGGGAATCCTAAACAAAGTCATCACATTTTCACAATAAACACTATAAGCTTAGGTACCTTCCCAGACACTAAAATACTTATCAAATCCCTTCAGTCTCTCTCTCTCTCCTCCTCCCTCTCTCTCTCTCCTCCCTCTATCTCTCTCCTCCCTCTCTCTCTCCTCCCTCCCTCTCTCTCTCTCTCTCTCTCTCTCTCTCTCTCTTTCTCTCTCTGTCTGTGTATGTGTTTTATTCATGAGAGCATATGGATCCATCCTTGTTCACAAATGTTGAGTTGAGACTAAAAAAATATTGTGTTTTCCTCTACAAGTCTCTGTCAATTGACTTGAGACAGAGTTTCTTACTGAAACGGATGCTCTGCTTTTCTGTCAGATTGGCTGCCTTGGAGTTATCATTTGGAATATCATTGCCCAACAATGCTCAAATAGATGGTATGGGACAGTTGTGTCTTGTTGGAGGAGATGGCTTGTTGGTTCCCAGCTGCCTGGCTAGATTAGATCTGAAATAGTCACACAGCTACTGTATTAATTAAATCACTGCTTGGCCCATTAGCTCTAGCTTCTTAATGGCTAATCTCTTACATATTAATTTAACCCATTTCTATTAATCTGTATATTGTGTGTATTGCCACATGACAGTGGCTTACCTGTTAAAGTTCCCAGCATCTGTCTCCAGTGACTCTATTGCTTCTCTCTGACTCTGCCCTTCTTTTTCCTAGCATTCAGCCTAGCTTTCCATGCGTACTTAAGTTCTGCCTTGCTATAGGTACAAAGCAGTTTCTTTATTCCTTTTTAGTAATCACAGCACACAGAGGGGACTCCCACATTACCTCCTCTTTTCTGTTTAAATAAAAAAAAGGTTTTAACTTTAACATAGTAAAATTACATATAACAAAACAGGTATCAAACAAGAAATACAGCTACAATAATTATATCTACTTTATCTTTTATCAAAACTAAGGAAAACTATAACTATAAATATAAAATCTTCATATTTCAAAAAACTTTATCAAAGACTCCAGAAGAATATATTACCTAAGTAAACAGGAAGTGCATTGTACAACTTCCAAAATTCTAGAATTGACAGTGACATCACACTTCCTGGACAGTTACCAAATGTTTTTCTGTACCGTTGGGGTATCCATCTGCAGCGTACTGGCCAATAGTGTCTAGCAGACTTTCCATGAAGCAGGAAATTTCAAAGACAGTTCCACCTATATTGGCAGTTTGTCAGTAATTTTCTGGTTACAGAAAAATCAGGTTTGATCAGAATTCTCAATTTTCTTTATGCCCCCATAAGATTATCAGTGACCACAAGCAGCAGGAAGTAGCCTGGAAAACTATGCCCACGTTTCCAAAAAATGAATTATGGAATTATGCATGTTCTTGTGTTTTGAAAAAAAAAGAGGGGGAAGTGGTACAGGACAATTATCTATATTCGTTCAATTATGTTTTAAATAAATGCTGATTGGCCAGTAGCCAGGCAGGAAGTCTAGGTGGGACAACCAGATAAGAAGTAGAGGTAGGTCAAGGAGAACAGGAGAATTCTGGGAAGGAGGAAGCTCATCCCTCCCCAGTCCTGCCCAAACACAGAATAAGGAAGATGTGACCTGCCCTGCTGAAAAAGTTACCGAGCCATGTGGCTAACATAGATAAGAATAATGGGTTAATATAAGTTATAAGAGTTAATAAGAAGCCTGAGCTAATGAGCCAATCATTTTATAAGTAATGTAGGCCTCTGTGTGATTTCTTTGGGGCAAAATGGCTGTGGAACCTGGTGAGAGGACACAAACCAGGCAAGACAGAAAACTCAGTCAACAAACCACCCTAAAATTAGTTTAAAAAATATAAAACTAAGTATATTGAAATAGTGTCTTTTAAATTTTCAAATAGTCATCATTGTTAAAGACAGCACGTGCAGCTTAAGGAAACACAAAACAAGCTATTGGGTTTTGTTTTGCAAACTGTCTAGCAGGATGATCTACCAAAATACAAACAACATTTTTCATTATAGAAGAATTATGCTGAGACATATGTACACTCCCCTCAGATTAATCATGCTGTGAGAATACTTCTGTAAGAGCAGATTTCATGTTCTGTTAAATATTTAACAGCCATCTCTAATAGAATGGCTCCATGCCGTAGCATGTTCCTTATACAACCTAACTCCAGCTGACTTCTGACAAGTAAATGAATGAAACCTATTATAAAAGGATTCAGGACCTCAAAACTTGGAGACATGAGATATTTTTGCTCTGAGGTCATACTTCCTTGGATATGGTGCCATAGTTAGAAAAAAATTTTCCAAGTAATCAATCTAGCAATGTTATTTTAAATAATAATAATAATATTTTACAAAAACTGAAAATGAAACATTAGTAAGCAGAAAAATGAATTGTAATCTAAAAACATCATTCTATGAAAACATCAGAATATTTCATTATACATAACTACCATTTCATAAAATTTTATTAGGTAGTTTTGAATTCATTTTTATTTTTAGTTTGCATTTTATAAATGTGTTGCTTTATTGTGGGTTAATTAAATAATACCTCTGCCCTACCACATGTATTCCAATATCTTCATGACTCTCATAATGTTCAAATCCAAAATAAAACAGAAATGCCAAGAATCCAAAATGCTCTGTTTAGAACTGCAAATAAAATTAGCATTGTCTAATTGTGAAAAGTGTCATTGATCAGATTTAGAATCCAAACACAGTTTTTATAGTGTGTGCCTACATGCATGTATGTATTGAAGATCAAACTGAGATCATTACAGCAGTTTGTCAAATATGCAAATCTGCAAACTCTGTCCCCCCGGTGGAGGAGCTTTAATGAGCTAACACTAGTGATATCTTCACCCTCACTGACAAACAATGAATATCATGTTTACAAAATATGGCATATTATATATAACATATTTTATAAACATAATAAAATAGGGAAGATGTTGCATTAGCCTCCCAGTGGTGGTTATAATGAAAAGACCCCCATAGGCTCATAGATTTGAAGGCTTGGTCACCAGAGAGTGGTAAAAAGATAAAGTAGATAGAAATATTGTAACTGTAATTCTTGCTTGATAACTGTTTTGCTATATGTAATTTTACTATGTTAAAGTGAAAGCCTTTCTTTTCTGTTTAAACAGAAAAAGGGGAAATGATGGAGGAGTGTCTATGTGTTACTTTTATTAATAAAAAAACTGCCTTGGCCAAAAAAAAAAAAAAAAAAAAAAAAAAAAGATTAGGTGTGGTTCTTTTAGAGGAAGTGCATCACATAAGTTGGGCTTTCCGTTTTAAAAAGCGAAAATTAGGTCCAATACTTTTATCTTTTCCTGCTGCCTGCTGATCCGGAGGTAGAACTCAAAGCTACTTTTCCAGCACCATACCTGCTTGCATGCTGCCATACTTCCTTCCATGACAATGATGGACTAAACCTCTGAAACTGTAAATCAGCCCAATTAAATACTTTCTTTTGTAAGAGTTGCTAGGGTCATGGTGTCACTTTATAGCAACAGAACACGAACAAATCACTTCATTTTATTGTGGGTATACCTGTATGCTGTTTCTTTGGGAGTATATGTGGATTTGGATTGGTATAAATATATAAATAAAGAAAAGTTTATATACCTTGTAACTGAGGCCACACATAGTTTGCATTTATTTTCCTGAGATAAGAAGAAGAAGACAAAGCACGAAGTGTTGCTTTATTTTTGACTTATTACCTTTGAAGACTAATGAGATTAAAGCCACAAAGAAACCCAAGCAATGAGCTTCTTGTCTTCCTCTGTTCATTAGGAGGAGAGGTTGACAGGCATTCATATTTAACAACAAAAGAGACTCTATTAGAAACTCAGAGAAGGGTTATTAATAAAATAATCCAACTATTATAGTAAAACAATCAGTAACTACAGTCATTTTTATGAATCCACTCAATATCCTCCTCTAATTAACAGTGCTGCCATCTGAGCAGCCCACTGTTTAGTCCATTTCTTCAGCGCCACTGAAGGTACTCTAAAACTTCATATTTTAAAGATAAGGTGTAACCTAGTAGCCCTGGCTGGCCCAACACTCATTACATAGTCCAGGACAGTCTTGAACCCACACAGGTCTGCTTCCATATACCTCATGAATGATGGGATTAAACATGTGGCCACAAACCCAGCTCTAGCCTGACACTTGGATTAGTTAATGTGTCAGTGTCTTAACACATTGAATGGTTGTGGGTTTTTTTTTTGTTTTTTGTTTTTTTGCTACATTACTATTTCTTTACACCTCAAGTTTATTCCTTTACTTTACAGTGGTTTCTGAGCTTCATGACACACCATCAGTAGTCCCAAAAGTGGTAGATTCCTATTACTAGTGTGAGGAACAGTGTGTAAGGATGGTTTAGGTTGAACTGAGCGGTGAGAAGAGATCTTGGGTTCATGTTTGCTCTGCAGAATAGAAGCTTCTGTGTGTTACATCCACAAGAGAAAGCAAACTTGCTGTCAGATATACTACGTAAGATGGCCACTTCATATAGTGCTCTGGGATTCTATTTGTCACTAGTTGGCTATTATCAAGATGTTTTCTTCAGTTTTAGAAACAGAGGTAACGATACATAATATATAACAAAATCACATATTTCAAAGCAAATGGGCAAGCATGCTATTTTTTTTTTTCTAAAAAAAAAAAAAAACAAAACAAAACCCAGGTTCTGATTTGAAACATTTGTATCTTTGGTTCATTTTGACGACCTACATTCTTGAAAGAGATGAATAGAAATGCAATGGAGAAATCTGCTCAAGTCCACTAGTTTGTAACTGCCCATGAGACAAGCCATACATTTTAATTAATTCTGGAGTTTGTACTGAACCTAGTTCTTGTGTCCCAGTAGCAACTTTCTATGGGAAAGCAATTCCAGACGTCAGATACCTGTAGAAAGACATTCAACAAAATTCAAAGCTAATTAATCATGAGGGAATGAGTGCTTGAGGATATCTTGGCAATACAAGGGATGAAAACCTAGGTCCGGTTTACATTCAGAAGGAAGCCTGGAAGGAAACCAAATCAATATGAGTGATAGAAATATGATATTTCATGACATGCAGATGAACTGGGCAGAGCTTGAAAGACAAAACAGTTCAAAAATAGAGGGCTCCTTGCCAAAGGTAAATAGGATTTCTCATTTTCAAACAATATCCTTTCAAATGAAATTTGAAATCAGAGGTCTGAGGAAAATATAAACTCTCATATAAGGAACTAATCTTTTACCTCATATGAGAAATTTCTAGATTAAATATTAAGGGAAATTCAGAGACGATTCAATGTATTGAACAACTTAACAGTTGTTTGAAGGGAGAGGGATGGTTAGAATCTTTCCAGTCTAATTAAAGAATTAGTTGTCAACAAAACTCTATTCTTCTGACACATTAGATTTGTCTAGCTTAGCAGGTTATTGTCCTGTTTTCTTCTCAGTCAGAGTTTCTCCTAGTGAAATGCTATTGAATACATTGAAATCAAAAGAGACATGGCACGGAGAATAAATACTTCGGTCCCCAGTCAGCTGTGAGATGTGCTGATATGAGATAGAAATAACTGGAATAAATTACCATAGTAAAGAAAAATATTACGTTAAAAGTTTGAAATTACACACCGAACTTGAAGCTCCATGTGCTAAGGATACGGCACAATACCTTAGGGAGCAAAGGGAAGGACTTGCTCATTATCGGAATGTCTTTTCTAAATTGAGATTTGATGAATCTTCTAACATAAAAAAAAATTCCATTTTCTTTCTCTTCATGATCCCGGCTCACTTAGCTTATGAGAAACTTTGTAAGAATGCCCTCTTGTGGCAGGACATCTTAGTTAGTTTAGGGATAGTTTTCATTTTTAGTTAAAAATCGGCTCTTCTAATTCATAAAGCCATGACATTTGGTCATAGACAGCCATAAGTCTCTCTCTAAGAAAATAAAGTTATGTTTAATGTGAGGGCATAATAAAATGAAACAAATAATTGCAAACACCCTATGTATATTCAAATAATTTAAATGACTACTAAGGGTAGACTGTTACTTTTGACTTTGGATTAATAAAAAACTTCCTTTCACTGAGCTAAAGAAAAGGAGACGAGGAATGGCAAGATGGCTCAGAGGATAAGAGCATCTTCCAGAGGTCCTGAGTTCAATTCCCAGCAACCACATGGTGGCTCACTTCACAATCATCTGTAATGAGATCTGGTGCCCACAGGTATACATGCAGGCAGAATATTGTATGTATAATAAATAAATCTATAAAAAAGAAAAGGAGTTGAGAAAGAGTTGGTCAAATTAATCTACTAAGAAAGTTAGCATTACTGAAAACTAGTTTATATGCAAGTTGATGGGAATTTCAACTGAACATATGACAGTAATATAGTTCACAGCAGTGGGAGACATCACTTCCTGAAGTGATGGTTATAGAGTCTTGGGAGCAAACCCTAGTGCAAGGTCTTCAGGTTGTAACATTTCTAATGTGAAAGCTAATGACATTCCAAAAAGAAAAAAAAAAAAAAAAAACAGAGAGTAGGTGATGAACTATTTCAAGGGTCTCAAATGGGTAACCTATAAGAAAGTACACCCATGAAATATTGTCTTTCAAAATCTATATATATGACTGCAGTCAGTCAGTGGCTTCAATATGAGAGACTAATATATTCATCCCAGAATTCTATATCAAACCAGCTTCACAACCAAGTTTGTGGCTGAAACACATGCTTCAAAAAATGAAATGAAAGTTTCCATATGACATAATTTATGGAGGAAAGAAACATAAATTTGTCCTGAATAAGTCATCCCTAATTTATAAAAAAGAAAGCATAAATCCACAGACAGTTCAGGAACTGTGGCATGCAAAGGCCATCTACAATATTAGCTATTTGATCTCATATTGAAGACGGAGAAGAGCAGGCTCTAGCAGCGAGGTTTTACAAACAAAATTTTAAGGGTTATTAGACTCAGCTGAGAAGTCAGAAGTCAGTAAATGATAACTGTTAAAGATCTTGAGTACTGCAGAACATGTACTGACTATAAATTCCAACAAAACAGAACAAAAATGATCACAAATAGATATGGTTAAAAAGTTTCGCTGGAATTTGCAGTAAATAGCGAGGTCTTAAATATTATTGCAGAAAAAAATGGTTATAAAATTGTAAATGATCTTAGTAAGGACAAAGGCACTGCTGGGCTTTGATTCTTCTGCATGGACGGGCTCTGCAGGAGCCTTCTCAGCTTGGTCGATCACCTTCCTGGACCTGGGGGGAGTTGGGAGGACCTTGGTCTTAACATAGAGTAGGGAACCCCATGGCTCCTTGGCCTGGAGAGGGAGGGAGGGGGGTATGGGTAGAGGGGAGGGGAGGGAAGGGGGAGGAAGAGAGGAGGAGATGGAAATTTTTAAATATAAAAAATAAACCATAAAAAGGAAAAAAAGAGTCATCCAGAAATACACTTATACAGAAATACACTGTATTTATACAGTTACACAGAAATACACTGGCCAAAGAGTATTGAAATTAAAAAAAAATAAAAATAAAATAAAATTGTAAATGAGTGGCAAGTACAGAGGAAGTGAAACTGATGGAGTATAGAGATGGAAGAGAGGATCTCAGGTGCTGAAGATACTATGGAGGAAAGAGATTCATTGGTCAAAGAAAACATTACATCCAGCAAATTTTAATCACAAAACATCCAGGTTTTCAAGCCAATAGAATTCGAGCTATTTCTAGATTCTGGTAGTGATTGCACAGAAGTGTGTATATAAGCACTGTCACCACACTACACATTGGAAATGGCTAAGGTGCCATACTTATGTAATGCCCGTATTCAAAGAATTAAAAGAAAAACATACAAAAGAAAGCAGATCAGAAATATTAGCAATGCTATTGTGATTTTAAATTAGCCAGCAAAAAAAAAACCCAATTACATCAAAGTGTATTTCAAAAACCTTACCCATTAATATTTTGACTACCAGCTTATTCATACAGTTTAGGTTAACGTGAAACTTCAAATGCATACTCGAAGTCTTGCTTAATAATTCTTCATGGATGTAAGAAAATAAACCTAGTAAGAACATTATATGTCTTCAAACAGTTAGGATCTTCAGTATTTCTGCATCAAACCTTGTCCAGGGCAGGGGTAGGATAAAATGGGTATGAAGAATGCTCATGCCATGATGTACAAGTAGGATGAGTGGAGAAGTTAACAGAAGACAAAAAAATCTGGATAGTTCTGTGCTAGATATTGAGAGCATTAGGGGTCAGAACTTTATGGGTTTGTTTCACACATAATTATTGTCTAGGGTTGTGTGACAGGACTAGGAGAGTTAACAAATTAAGCAGAATTATTAGTATCTTTGGTAAGGAATTGAATTTTTTTTCTTCTCACATTATTCATTCAATGACACTGTGATGACATTAATTGCCAACTTGAGAGAGTCTAGGCCCACCTGGGTGGCAGACTTTTGGACAAGCTTGTTGGAAATTAACTTGTTTACTTTAGTGGAGGAGAAAAAGCCCAACCATTTTGGGTATAACCATTCTGTGATTGGGCCTTTGACTGCATAAATGGAGAAAGGGAACTTAGCAGTGGCATGGATTCATCTGTCTCTGAACCTTATTCCTGACTTCAGATGTCATGTAATCAGGTAATTCAAGCTCCTCCTGTCTAAACTTCCCTGCAATGATAGAACACAACCTTGAATCATGAGCCAGAACAAACTTTTTATCCCTTAAGTTGGTCTTGTCACAATGTTTTTATCAAAGAAAAAGAAACTAAGATATCGACACTGTACATACATATTTGGGAATATATAGAATTACCACTGATTGGATATGAAATGCACTATAGGCATATAATTAGCCCAATCACAAAAATCTATGTTTTGCAACCAAAACACGTTCAGGAACATCAGTTGGATTTCCTGATGATCACCATGGTACCATATATTCAACCTGAAAACAAATTGTGCTTTAAGCTATTCAAATTACATGTACGACACAACATTCATAACTTCTCCAAAGAGAGACAATCACCATGATTGTCCTAAGTGGAACATAATGTGTCTTTTCCTTTCAGAGCAATGTGCAATGTACAATGGCTTGAGTTGCTATTGCACTGCTATTCAGTCAAATTACTTCCTCATCTACCATTAAGTGCTATAGATACCGTGAAATGAAGCTTGAAATGCAGGGTCAGAGACCATATTCTCTTTCTGCATCTCATTAATTCGAGTATGATTTCATTATAAATACTAGATACAAGACAAAGCTAGAATGCTGACTACATTAGAGAAAATGAGGTTCACTAGAAGAAACTAGAAATAATAAATCAATACATTATTCATCATATTCCAGCATGCCGGTACTTTGTAATAAATAAATGTGCAGCCTATATCCTATGCCTACACTAAGGTGACTGTCCTGTAAAAGATGCTACCAGTAGACAGCATTCAAAATGCTGCATTAGTTGCTTTTATGTCTCATATCCAAAACTAGCTTACTGTTGTAGACGTGTCTCCTAGTAATACCAGAAACTCATAAAGTCTCAACAACATGACTAACAAATGTGAGTTGGGCAAGGATAACACCAATTAACAGGCTATACTGAATGGTCAAGAGGCCTGAACCTTACACTAAGAATTACAAGTAATGGAGCAGAACTAGGAGTGGGAGAAATGACTCACCCCAGGGAAGAGCACACCAGTGGGTAGTTCAGTGCCAAGGAGTCAGACCTGAAAACATACATACAAGTAACATTACATGGACTCAGAAGTTTATGTTTAGGAATATATATATATATATTCAAATACATTTATATATCCAGTAACAACTGATGAGAAAAGAGCACAAGAATTTGAAGGAAATCAAAGAGAGGTATGTGAGAAAGTCTAGAGGGAGGAAAGGGAAGAGAGAAATACCATAATTACAATACAATCTCAAAGCTAAAAGATGAAAAACCTTCCTGTGTTAAGGACACTAATCAGAGAAGGTGAGATTGCAAGATACAAATAGGAATTGTGGTAGTATTTTAGACCATAGCTATGTAGGACAAATTGACATATCATCTTTCATCCCCAAAGGAAAGGAGGCGTATGCAAGGTGTAAAAAGAAAGTGTTCTGTGTACCATAAAATTGTAAGTACATCCATATCACACCAGTGCAGCCAACACAGTGAATGATAGTAATAGTTGTATTAGCTTAAAAATATTTATTTATACCAATGCTTATTCATACCGTTATCCGTTGCAGTACCTCAGTATAACTTCCTATAGATCTGGGGCTATCTCCACATGTCTATATCCTCATTCACATTCTGTTCTTAATTCGTGTGATAGCTAAAATAGGATTTATGCCAATTAATGTGAGAGAAATAAATCATGTTTGATTGTTTCTGTTTCTATAGAAAAATATCCAATGCCAGCTCCTTCACAAAGTTGCATTCAGTTCCTAATTTGAAAGCGGAATAATAACAAGAGCTTGTTCGATCTTTTCCATTTGGTCGATGGTGACTTTTTCAGACTACAACACTATTCGGAAACACACTTCATGGTGAGAGTTAGTGCAATAGAAGAGAGTGAGCACACAGTGAAAACAGAAAGTAGAGACATTCAGAGGACAAATCTATCCTCCGAAGGTCCCAGGACATCTGTATTAATCTGTCCTAAGAGCATCGATGTGTCAACTAACCTGGTCTCATAGGAACACACAGACTGATCAACAACCAGGGAACCTGCATGGGACTGACCTAGGCCCCTGTGTGTTACAGCTGTGTAACCTAGTCCTCTTGTGGGATTCCTAACTTTCGGATCAGGGGCTGTTTCTGACTTTTTGCTGGCTTTTAGGACTGCTTTCCTAATGGATCTCTTTCCTAGCCTTAATATATGATGAGGTGCTTAGTCTTTTTGCAACTTAGTATGTCATGTTTATTTGATATTCATGGGAGGTTTGCCCTTTTGTGAATACAAATAGAAGAGGGGCAAATATGAGGGGGCAATACAAGGTGTTGGGGAGTGCCTAGGAGGAAAGAGAAACTGCTGGTGAGATGTAAAAATAACAATAATAAAATCATTTAAGAAAGAGCATCAATGATTTGACAACATCCTACCAGGTCCATTCCTGAAAACTCCTGTGGCCATTAGCAGGTAAGGTCATGATAAGCATCAGCTAAATTAATACTGTAGATGGGAAGTGGGGGTTAGTTCCCAGTGAGACTTCATTAATGCAGGTTTTAGAAAGTATAGGAAAGTTTTCTGAAAGATAAATAATAAAAAGAGTGGGAAGAGGTAGGAGTAGAAGAAAATGAGAAAAATATCATTATACAGAGTCATAAACATGGACTATCACTTAATATAATTTTGAATTGAGGAAATAATTGCTGAGTTAATGTATTTTAGAGAGTGTACTTGTAGCCAAGACATTTCAGTGTCACTACATGGGGACTAAGTTCTAAGGCAGAGACCTTCGAGGAAATCCTTAAAATAGTTAATAATAATTCACCAAGTGATAAAAAAACATTGTAAGTTGGCCCATTCAGTAAGGATTGTACCAAAAATCATATTTGGTACATCTTATTAATTAACTGAACATATATAATTAAAGAAATGTGAATGAAAAAATTTACTCATCATATTAATCAAACCCATTTTGTAAACTTATTTTAATATGACATAATTCCATTTTAAGTTAAGTAGACTGCATCATAAAGAAATTAACAATTTATTACTATCTTAACTGGTGGCAAATTGCCAATATTAGTTCCATATATAAATCCTTTCAGCTTCATTTTAATAGAGGCAGAAGGGCTGTGTGCCCTGTCTTTAAGACTGTGACTGCCTTTATTATATTGTAAAATGATATAATATTGGGCGAACGTGTCACAAAAATATGAATACTTTAAGAAATATTGACTTTATGTTTATTGTCAATGGTAATAGGTCATAAAAGTCATGGCAGGCTATTTTGTTTTTTGTTCAGTTCTCTTCCTCATAAAAACAGGAAGCCAACAAAGCTATCAAAACACCATAAGTGTGTCTGTCTTGTAAAATTTTCTCCTGCTGAGTGCTTTAGCATGAAGGACTAAGAAAGGGAAATGGAAGTAATTCTATGAAGCTGAAGATTGATCAAGCAAAAGAAAAGCAAAAAACTAAAAGTAATGATTTTAAGCCACTTGAAAACTTTGTAATTACATTGGCAAGCCAAAGGATTAGGTGGCATCTTGATGGGCCATGTCTGGAGGATTGACCGGGCTTCCTCATGATGCAATTCAGCAAATCATAGATGGGGTATCCATTTTAAAACCAGTCACTCCAATATTCTGAAATGTGTAACTGTATTGATAACTCTCATTTCAGTCACTATCTAGTTTTCTATTTTTAGACACATTTCTTGCCGTCAGTGCTATGAAATCAGCAGCTAGTAGATACCTTTAAAAGGTGATGGAACTGGTACATTTGAAGAAGCAAACCTAAGCTTTCCTAGTAAAAACTACTCTCTGAAATGTAAAATTCAGGTCTCCAACAATAACTTATATATAGGAATAAGCCCAAATGTCACTGGTAAATTTTAACCTGGGTTATTATGAACTTGATATCATTAGACACCCTCAGCCCAGTTTGGCTTATTGAGGTAAAAAGTGACATCAGGAAGAACCTGCATATTTTCAAAATGTTCTTTAAAAAGCAAGATAATTTATAGCACTCACCTACTAAGGAAGTATTTTTTCATCCCAGAAGCTATTTTATTTTGTTTTTTGGCCTTTGGAGACAAGCTATCTCTATATTGCTCTGACTGTCTTGGAACTTACTATATAAACCAGGATGACCTTGAACTCACAGAGATCCACCTACCTGTACCTTCTGAGTGCTGAGCTTAAAGGCATGTATCACAATGCTTGTCTACAAACTACACTTTTCTTTTAGAGTGGGTGTTATGTATTGTTTGAGAGAAAGTAAAAACTCATTTTTATGAAGGCTGAGATTTTGCAAAATTTGGCCTAGTCTATTCAAGGGAGTAGAATTGCATCTTAAAATGAAGTGTTAGTCACCATTCCAGATACGGCTAAACTCTATTCACCTTCTCTATATATTTTCTTAAGCTGTCACTCAGAAGGAAGAAGCTGATGGACAATTAAGCTAACTAACCAGGATTACATAGAGAGCTTCATAAGCTACACTTATAACTAACAAAGTCTTTTGAATGCATGTATATATTTATTTCAGTAAACCTGCACATGTTTAAATCTTCCGATATGTCCCTACACTGTCACCATGTAAGGCAGTATTTCTGTGAGGTGCTCCTGTGCTCTACGCATGCCATTAAACGTGGATCACTGTCTTCATCCTTTATGCTATATTTATTTTTCCCCAGAGGCCATTTGTCCTTCAATTATCAGAGTTAGCTTCCTGGATTTCCCCAGGATTTGTTTGGGTCAAAGGTTATCAGCAGACACCAGATAGGTTTGACGATAACTGCCTCTTACCGGTAACTCTTTGTATTTAACATATCTTTGATAAGAAAACACATTTACTAGTGTCTAGCACCAGAAAGAGAACAGATATACACATTGTGGGGCCAATTTACATGAACATAACACAATCTAGACTTGTCTTGGTCTTGAGAAGTTGGCACCGACCACATTCACCTGAGATGCCTATGACTGTCATTAAGGGTTTTGTCAATGAGCAACTGGTGATTTTCTGCATTATTATTTCAAAGCATTTATTTATTTTTATTTGATGTGGTTGAGTGTATGTATGTGCACTATGTTCCTACCCAAGGAGTCCAGAGAGATAGCTTATTTCTAAAACGTGAGAGGCGGATGGTGGTGAGCTACCCTGTGGGTTCTAGGACCCACAGCCCTAAAGCATTAAATGCTTTGAACAGTTGAGCCATCTCTCCTGCCCAACATTCTGAATTCTTTATAAAAAAACTGATCATGCACATGTATCTTTGTGGAGCAGAGCACAGGTGCCCGCAGAGGTCAGGAGAGGGAGCTGGACACTTAGAACTGGATTACAGAAGTTTGTTAGTCTCTTGGCATGAGTGTTGGGAAATTGACTTGATTCTTCTTCCAGATCAACATGGCTCTTTGCTGCTGAGCCACCCACCCAGTCCCCTAAACGTTTTCTATATATACAAAATTTAATGTTTCCTGTTAAAATACAAAACTGCAGTTGTTTGAGGACAAAGTAAATTATGCACTATCAATGTAACAATATCACATGTTGGACAATTCTTTGCCCTGTGAAATCAATATACCTTTCATAGTAGATGCCTTGTTTGGATTTTCTTAAAATTGCTCATGTCTGAGAGTGTAAGGTTTTCAGAAAGAGGCTACATTTCAATCAACCAGAAGATTTCCTCTTTGTAGTTGTGATTGGAAATCATGATGCTCAAGTAAGGAAGACAGTGCACGGATGAAACACATTTGACTCCTTTTGTCCATCTACAGAAGAGGTATAACATTGCTGCCAGGAAAAAAGGCAAATTAGGGGTTAACATATAATCAATTTTATGCATATGCAAGTCACAAGGATTTACGGCAGTGAAACAATTCTGAGACAATGGGATCACTGCATTATTACATAATGCCAAGCTTATATACTATGTAAACCCCGTAAATTACAGACTTTGGGATGTAGTTATTTACTATGTGGATTTGAAGTAACAATATGTCATCAGCTGGGTTCATTGACTGTAGCAATTGTCACTCTAATGAGGGAAGATGACAATATGGGACTCTGCTCACAGGTTGAATCAGGAAGTAAGTGGGACCCACCTCAACTTAGAACTGTTCTGAAAAAAAAATGCAGTCAAAGTGTAATGAATTTTAAGGATACACCTGCATTACTGTACAAATAAAACTCTAAAATTAAAAAAGCCTGTACACATAAACCATACTATTTAGTGGCAATGACTTCTGAGTAGGCATGAAATTTGAATTACTAATGGACATAACTTAGGCATATTACTACTTCTTAAAGAGCTGTTGATTTTGATCTAATGAGATACAAAAATTCAAACTGTCTTTTAAGTACTTATTAATGTCTATGTAAATGCATTTTAATGTGCTATATAAAAGGCTCTCGACATTGATTAATGATACTCTGGAAGAAGGAAAACCATGGCTTGGTCAGCCTCTCAAAGATGATTTCCCAAACAATGAAAGATATTGAATTAAAATTATACAAAAAGACATTAAGTAATAAAGTGATAAAAATTTTATCTTAGCAAAAATAACACCGTGGAAGTGAATTAATAATCATGTGGACAAGGGCTGACACAAGAGTGGTGACGCTGAAGTTGCCACTAGAGCAAGGTAATTGATATTTTCATTAATTAGGTAACACATGGCCCGTGGTAGAATGGCGGCAAGGGGCTGGCATGGATACCCGCTCCTATTTACACATTTTCCTCGTCAGCCAGTTAAGTGTGGATGACAATTGTTATGAAAAAAGGGGAACCAGGAAGATGAGGACATGACCAGTGTCACCGCTCAAGTCACAGCACAGAGAGAGAAAAACGAACACTACTATTATGCAGTGTTTGTCCTCTATGACATCACTTCTGACCCTTGTCCTGGAGAACAGAATCTGCACTGAGAAGAGAAACTGACCTTCGCCGTCTTCAGAAAGCAAATGCTGGAAGTGCTAGCCATTCGTGTGTATTCCCCTGGCGATACTGCGTGTATCGCTAATCGGTAATTGAGTTTTAATTACGGTATATTATATCAAATAAAGTATATTTTAAGTCATTAGATGGTGAGTTGGCCATTTGCAAGGAAATTCATGATAGCTCTCTGTTAAATGAATACTTTTAAGGGGGAAGTATGTTCTGTTTCTCAGAGAATTTTTGTAGATGCAAGATTTACAAATATGGCAAGACTTTCTGATGACAGTTTTAAAAAGAGAGAGAAAAGCACAGGTATGGGGAGAGGAAAGAGTAAAATAATACAATTATACAGAGACATAAACATGGGTTACTAATATAGTTATAAATTCAATACACAAGTGTTGATCTAATATGTTCTAAGACATGCACTAGGAACTAAAACAATAACTAAGAACACAAGAACAAAACTGCTGTTTTCTTAGGACTTATCACTGCAGGAAATAAAATAATAAAGGACAAAAGGTTATCACTCTCAAACAGTGATGTGTCTTAAAGAAACAAACAGTTCTAGGGGAGAAGATAGAGTTGTTGGAAAATACAATTTAAATATGGTTGTCAGTGAGAAGTAATTCAACACTGACATTCAGTCCAACAAGAGGTAGCGGGGAAGCCTTTTTTATATAAAAGGTAAATGAAAGCTAGAGAAAGCAGTCACTGGAAACATCTCTGAAAAACAAATATACTCAATGTTTTCTTTTGTAAATTTGGCAGTTTTACATGTGTGTTTTGAAGATATTCACCATTACCCTGTATTACCCTGTATTGTTAAACTCTTTTCTTTTCCTCCAGAGCCCTCCATCTGGTCCAATCCTCTGATGGCTATACCATTAAAGAAAATAGCACCTTATTCGCACAGCAACCACAATATAATATAACACAGCTACCTATTACTACTGTGCGTGTATGATTGCAATGACCCTACCACATCTGGATGGCACTGTTTCTTTGCACTCTTTCCTGTCCTCCAGCTCTTACATTCTCCCTGTGCTCCTCCTTCCTCAACGTTCCCATAATTTCAGGATGAGCAGTCAATAGTCACTTCTCAACAATTTGACCAGATTTGAGTCATAAGTCATCATAGTGCTTTCTGAAAAGGGAGCGTCTCTGCCCCAGGCATGAGTAGTGCTAGCTTACTGGTGTATACTTAAGCATTTAGAAGTTTGAGGAGTCTATGATTCCCTCATTTGTAGGTTTTGATCAGATGTGCATTCTGTCCTGTGGATTGACCCTCCATTTCAATCAGTTGGTCACCCTCAATATAGTCATGGCACTATTTTACCAATGGGCATGTCTTAACTGTCAGGTCAATGCTCAATATTTTAAGGAGCATCAGTTTAGTAACAATGGCTGGAATAAAATGAGAATAAAATAAGACATAACAGTATAGAGAATAAATGGATGATAATAGTGATCTGGCTTCCTTTAGGAGTGTTGGGGAAACATTATAGTTTTTTTCTAAACATAAATGTGTGATTGATTCTGTATCACTCACTTGGGAACTAGGAAGGGAGATGTGGGGACTGTAGGTTAGCTGTTCAGATACCTATTGCTTATGGTCCCAAAAATCATTTAGGGTTTGTGAAAACAAAGTATAATA
Source organism: Arvicola amphibius (assembly GCF_903992535.2). NCBI lineage: Eukaryota > Metazoa > Chordata > Mammalia > Rodentia > Cricetidae > Arvicola > Arvicola amphibius. Next base: position 102,912,840 of record NC_052057.2, read on the forward strand.
TTGCAGCAAAATTAACACACAGGTCTAAATTAGCTTTTATTGTAATTTCTGAGTCATATGACAAATTTTCTATAAAAGTAGAATAAATATTACACTAAGGTAAGCAGGAAGATTGGTTTTATAGGCAGAAAAGAGCAGAAAAGCAAAAACTAGAAAACATTAGAAAATCAGTTTCTTCGCAAGGTAAGAAAAGCAGAAAGATAGAAAAACAATTGATCCGTCACCTTTTTTAACATAAAGATCCAAGCACAGATACCTCATTATCATATTCACCAGAACTGGCCTCTTCGACAAAGTTGGCTGCTATCCTATGACTTTTCGGAAGACTAGTAAGCAACTTTGTTCTGGGCCAGTGAAATGAAACTATTACATGGAAATTATTACCAAGTGAATCTGGGGTTTGTTTGTTTTTGTCTTTTCTATTAGGAAACTTATGTGGGAGCCCAGTATGAAATAATAATACTCGTCTTTAGAATGTATTGATTCAAGAACATGTCAAATGAATGAAAATGTGTTAAACTGCAGATACTATCAAAACATGCAATGAAAATTGGAAGGAAATAAATAGCATGAGATTTAGAAATCAAGGTATTTCTTACAAAGCAGAAACACAGGCTTCAAACAGTGTTTCCAGTTTTTTAACCCCCTCCCTTCCTTCCTACCTCCCTCTCCCATCTTCCTTTTTATTAATAAGGATGATGCGGATCCGAATGCTTGCTTAGAATAACTAAGAAATGAACCAGCCAATCATCAGAATTGTTTTAAAAAGAGGTGCAATTCAACTTGCTTTATGCTAATAGGATTATTTAAAAAGTGAAAGTAGTCACAGGAGTTGTCATCAGAAAGATGTATGGCAGTCATATTGCCATGCTACCTTGGGTTAGTGTCCCTATCATTACTACGAGACATCAGCTCACAGCAGCCTTCCTGGTCCTCTGGCTCTGGCACCTTGTCTGGCCCTTCACCCAAGGTGCAGAAGCTGTGCTGGAGAGACCCAAACTTAGACTGAGTCCCCTGCACTCAGTTGTTCTCTGTATTTTGACCAACTGTGGCTTTCTATAATCATCTCTATCTGTTGGATAGAAAATCATTGATAAGGGTTGAAAGTTGCATTTATCACACTGGACTGCAGCACAGGCTATGCTAGCTGGCTCAAATGAAATCAAAGAAATAAAGAAAGCAAAGATTTTTTAAGAATCAAATATAAATATTAGAAATCCCATGACTCAATCAGATAGTTTCTGATGGATGATTCTAGTAGCTGACTATATTATCTTAAGCCAGTGTTAATTACCATGAAAACATGGTAAGAGGTAAATGGACACTTCTCCAATTAAAATGTCAGCAGAAAGAAGAATTCAAGTGAAAATTCTAGAATACCCAAGAACTGAGTTTCAAAATTGAAATACACACACACACACACACACACACACACACACACACACATACACACACACACACACATATACATATATGTATAGGAAGAATAGAAATGAGTACAAAGCAGAAATATTTGAAGCTGTGACACACACACACACATAAAACTATATAACTAGGAAGCTTAAAGTATGATTTATGTGTTTAAATACTCATATATATATATATGTGTGTGTGTGTGTGTGTGTGTGTGTATACATATATCTATATATTGCACCCCAACTGTAGTTTCCCATCCCTCCTGCCCTCCCAGTCCCTCCCCCTACCTCCATGACATATCAAGTTATAGTAAGACTAAGCACTTGTATTAAGGCTGGTCAAGACAAACCAATATGAGTAATAGGGTCCCAAAAGATAGTAAAAGAGTCATCATAGACAGTCCCTGAAGCCATTGTTATGAGTCTCACCAGAAGACCAACTACACAACTATTACGTATATACAGAGAGCCCTGGTCAGTCCTGTGCAGGCTCCCTATTTGTCGGTTCAGTATTTGTGTGTTCAACATCCTTAGACATCAGGGAAATGCAAATCAAAACTACTCTAAGAGTTTCTCTTACACCTGTCAGAATGGCTAAGATCAGAACCACAAGTGACAACTCATGTTGGAGAGGATGTGGAGCAAGGGGAACACTCCTCCAATGCTGGTGGGAGAGCAAACATGTACAGCCACTTTGGAAGCCAATATGGCAGTTTCTCAGAAAGCTGGGAATCCATCTACCTCAAGACACAGCGGTATCACTCGTGGGCATATAACCAAAGGATGCTCTATCATACCATAGGGAGACTTGCTCATCTATGTTCCTTAGCAGCTTTATTCATAATAGCCAGATCCTGAAAACAACCTAGATGTTCCTCAACTGAAGAATGGATAAAGAAATTGTGTTGCATTTATACAATATAGTATTACTCATCTGTCAAAAACAATGATAACAGTAAATTCAAAGAAAAATGAAGGAAACTAGAAAAAGTCATCCTGATTGAGACAACACAGACCCAGAAAGACAAACATGGTTTGTGCTCACTTATAAGTAGATACTGCCTGTAAGGAATTACCATGGGTCCTCCCTCCCCTGATCCTCTTCTGCTTTCCCTCAGAACAGGCCTCCCAGGGATATCAACCAAACATGGAAAACAGGATGTGGAGAGACTAGGCACAAACCCTCATACCGTGGTTTTAAGTCTATGTTTTAGTATTGGTAATAATAGTTGTAAAAAAAGAAATTATATGAACAAAAATATAATGTGGCAATTTGGATAATATTTTAATCATGCAAAACTGGTTTTAGAACCTTTATGTCTGCATAAAATTGTCAAAGTACACTCTGTTTTATTATTGTTTGTTGAAATATTTGTCAAGATGAACTGAAAAACTTAGCAATTAGAGAAAGTATTAATATAATTTTATTTTCTACAAAATAAACTTTTATTTTAACAAATATTTCAGAGCATTAATATAGACATTATATAACTGATAGATTAATATTAGCACAAATCAGGGTAATTACTGAAAAATATGTAATTAAACTAACAAAATAATTAGATTGGAATTGGACCCAAGTTATATTTTATTACAGATAATCGAACTCAATCTCAAAGCATTCATTAGCAGGGTGATCAAGGCCATTAATTAAACTGCTTTGTCCTGCTACTAGTCCTAGTCCTTGCCCCTTTTGTCCGGCGTCTGCTGAAGAACTTTTGTTGTTTCTTTCAATTCTACCTGAAACCTGAATCCAGACATTTTCTGACTCTGGAAAGAAATCTTTATTTGAAAAATGAAAATATGAGGTAGACACAGAAGCCCACAGATTCACGAGGTGAATGTTAATGGACATGGCTCTCCTCTAGGGAGCTACTGAAAACCCATCAGAATGACAGGCCCTAATCCACAGTCCTTTTGCATTTCTTTCATAAGCCAAGCCTTCCTGATCCTCAATTCTTCTTTTCGTATTGAAATCTTATTTGAATACATTGAGACAATACCTGATTTTGTTCTCTTTATATGTACATCAGTGATTTATGTCCATATTAAAGTGTATGAATAATTTGTACATGTGACAATTTTATTCACTTGTGGTATGAAATCCTTCTCAGATTCATAAGGATCTTTAAAATTTCTGCATGTCTTCACTGCCCACTTTTATATTTTCTTCTGTAGTCTGTTAGTCATTTAGCCAATTGTAGAACTGTGTAGCAATTTTATTTTATTTAGTGTGTGTTGTATACTTAGAATATAGAATTGAAGAGATCACTTAGAAGTACATCCTGCTTTTGCAGGTGAGCAGAGTTCAGTTCCTGGCACCCACGCTGGACAACTCACAAATGCTAACTCTAGCCTCCGAGGAATCCGAGGCCTCTGACTTGTTATCAGAATTCTGTCAGCAGACTGCTGGCTAATTGAAAAGCACGTTTTAGTTCAATAGGTGTTTTTTTTTTTTTTTCATTGTGAATTGTTGTGTGTCATAGAATATTATTTTAAGGTGTGTTACTGTTGTTTGTGCCGTGGAACATTTGTTTAATGTCATAAAGATGTACTGTTTTGTTAATGCTGCATTTGTTTAACTTTATGGCCTGTAGATTTTTGCCTGTCTAAAACACCTGATGATCTAATAAAGAACTGAATGGCCAATAGTGAGGCAGGAGAAAGGAAGCACAGGGCTGAAGGCAGAGAGGATAAACAGAAAGACATTCACAGCTAGTCACACCCCAGCTCTCAGGATCTTTCAGCTGAAGGTCTCATCAGATCCCACTCCCCAGCCATCAAGGTCTCGTGCTCAGAGCAACTGCAGGCACAGGTGTTTTGTTCAGTTCATTCCAGCAGGCAAAGGGTCTGAGGCAGGAAAAGAAAGTTAAGGGGCCAGGGGTCTGCAGCTCCCAGTGGCTCCCATTTTCTATATAATTAGACCAGGCCTGTCGTGGGTTGCAGAAGCACAAATTCACATCTTACCCATCATAAAGAACACTTGCCTCAGCACCCAAGGCCTTTGTCTTAGGTTGATTGTGACAGGCTCCTGTCCTACCCGTCTCTGGCTCACTCGTCTTTCTATAGCCTGCTAACCCATACTGCTCTCAGAGGAAGCCCACTCTCTTGGGCAAATAACAATTTTACCTTCCTCCTGCTGCTGCTGCTGTTGCTGCTGTTGCTGCTGCTGCTGCTGCCGCCGCCACCACCACCTGTGGTAAAGGCAGAGTACAGAAACCCTCTTGCTAAAGGAGTTCCTAGGGCCAGCTGTTCAGCAAGCCTAGGTTGTATGGGAGTGGCTCGACTGGCATGGGCGTGGCACCAACATAATGAAAGGGAAGGGAGCAGCCAACCACATGCTCTGACTGCTCTTATAAATGGAGGTTTATAGGTCAAACCAAAAAATGCCCTGGCGAAATTATATAGGGAATTCTGGATCTCCAAGGCAGTGCAACCTGTCTGGCTAGGGGATCAACAGTGCTTAGCCACAGAAGTTATCTGACTGGTGGCAATTACAATTGTCTCAGAGGCCGCAGGTGACAATAGCAGCCACCCTGGTGATCCTGAAGTCTCCGCCAGGACAGCTCATCACCAGTTGACTCACTGGAATAGGCACCAAGCCCAGAACCCAGCCCAAAGCAGCACACTATTCTCATTAACTCAATGGCTATTCAAAGGACACAAAACTTCAAAACAGTTAAGGGCAAAATCATTCAAGATATAGCCACAGACAGCCACTTGAAAAGCCCTATTTTGGCTCTAGTTTTCTATCTCACTGTGCTTTTAAGCAAGGAAGAATCCTGAACAGCCAAGAATCCAAAATTTAAACAGGCACAAATCCCACAGAGATACCATTCTGTGAAGGTAGATATTATACCAGATTGGGTTCCAGAAACTCAACTCCTGAGAATCCTTGCTAACATTCTTGTAAAGTGATCACAGATCTCCATCACCATAATGAATAATGTGCTCTGGTCATAAATCATAGTACCTGACTAACATTTAGCACAATGAGAAAGAAAATTTATCAAAAATGCAACACAAAGTGCCAGATAGTTTTCACATACCAATAACATTATGTCGCCAGTCAATAGAAATGGTTGGCTGTTCCATAGCCCAATCAATGGAAAGGAAGTACAGCCACATGCGTTATCTAGGCCTATCGGCATCAGCAACAGTGGATTCCTGAACAGGACCCATCATACCTGTTGGCCATGGCTGATGGTCAGGAGAACCATCCATGGGATATACAAGCCACTCAGGAATCCAAATGGGACTTTCAATATCCTGCAGAAACACACGTATACTTTCACCCCCCAAATGAGGACGGGATCAGGCACCTTCCATGCTCCAGTCAACACATCTTTCCATTTTACCATTGGATGAGTAGGGCCATGGGGCTGCCAGTGCCTCTGAGCAGCCGATGTTTGAGTATGTGATTCAATTGTTAGAAAATTTAATATATAGAGAGCATTAGAAAGGATATCCCAGAGAGTACTATACTCCCCCCTTCTTTGTTTTATAAATATAGTTTTTGAGAGTTCTGTGAGCCCATTCCACTATGGCTGGTCCCTGGGGATTGTAAGGAAGTCCTGCCTTATGAAGGATGTCATAATTGTCACAGAATAACTGAAATCCTTTACTAATATAAGTTGGTCCATCATACGTTTTAATCAATTTTGGGGCCGTCATGTAGGCAAAAGCTTGGAGGCAATGGCTGTTTACATCCTTCACCTTTTTCCCTGAGTGGGTGGAGGCAAGGAACTGAATAAGTATCCACAGAAACATGTACAAATCCCAATTTTCCAAAAGATGTCACATGAGTAATGTCCATCTACAGAGAATAAGTCCCTCTTGCCAAAAGACTGCAGTAGGCTGCAAGGCTGTGCAAAATAGCAGCAGAAGCAAAGGCTGGCGATAATCAATATTATTCAGATGGGCTTTTGCTAACCGCTGTTCAACTAATCTAACACATTGGTGGCCTTCAGGTGTCAGTAACTTGGAGATGTGGGGTTTGAGTCACCTCTTGAGATTTCAAATAAGGGTTTTAATCTTCTGTTGTTAATCCCATTGATGGTCTAATCCCATTAATGCTTCCCAAAAGCTGTTGAAAGTCATTAATAGTGCAGAGCTGATCTATTCTGAGTGATTTTTTTTTGGGGGGGGGGGTCAAACTCCAGTCCGTAGGAGCTCATGGCCCAAATACTGGAAAGGAAACATAGTTTACATTTTCTCAGGAGCAACAACTAAACCAGAACATTGCAGACCCTTATAAAGTGTCTGCAATCCTGCATGCAAATCACATTCCTTTGAGGTTGCAATAAGAATGTCATCCATATAATGAATGACATATAGATGGGGATGTTGCTCCCTTAGGGGCCGTAAGGCTCTGGAAACATACAACTGGCACAAAGTTGGATTATTAGCCATGCCCTGGGGCAACACAAGACATTGATACCTTTGGTGTGGCTCTCTGAAATTAATAGAAGGAACACTGAAAGTGATTCCTCAGGATGAAAAGGAATAGTAAAAAAGCAGTCCTTGAAGTCAATCAACACCATGTGATAATCCTTTCGGACAGCCACAGGTCTTGGCAATCCTGGCTGTAATGATTCCGTAATTTCCATACATTTGTTAACCTGTCTAAGGTCCTGCAATAGTCGCCAACTGCCAGATTTCTTTTTGATAGCAAAGATGGGAGTATTCTAAGGGGAAGTGGATGGGACTATATGCCCAGTGGCTAACTGTTCATGCACAAGATGCTGAGCAGCCAGTAACTTTTCTTCTGATAGGGGCCACTGTTCCGCCCATACTGGCCTAGTTTCTCTCCATTTGATGGGAATTGCAACTTGTGGCTAACAGTGGTCCTCAGAATAATTTTTCCAACCTTGTTCTGTCCCTGCCATGTCCCATAGTCAACCCTTGCCCAGCAATAGCCTGTGGATCCCCCTGAGGATCCCTGCCCAGACCCCAGCCAGGGCTAAACCCTGGTCTGCTAACATATGCTGCACAGGTTCAGTGATCAGAACTGCCCCTATAGCTTGCAAATCCTACCAGCGTGCACCACCACAGCCAGCTGGAATGGCAGGAGGGCTTAGGTACCCTCTGCGACTGCCACGTGGGCTCCTTGGGTCCTGCAAGAAAGTCTGCTGCATGCAGCATACTCCTGGGCACGCGGAGCCAGAGACTGTCACCATCTTCTGGACCTCTCCACGAGCTTTCACAGCAGTTGGCTGCCCTCAGGAAGTTTGGCTCCAGCCACCACCTAGAGACTCGTGGGGACTTCGGGAAGCGGGCTTGAGCTCGGGACAGTGGGCGCCCAAACTTACCACCTGCAGGCTGCTTATCCCTGCTTGCCCTCCACTCTTCGGTACCACAACCAAGCCAAGCAATGTCTGGGCAATGCTTTTGGCATGGCCGCTGCATACCCCTTGACCCCACAACAATCATTTAGGGAATTTGGACGTGGCTGCCTTTTAAACTACTTCCTGTGGTTTATTGAGCTGTGTATCTTTGAGGGTATTCACAGCAACCCTTTGGGGGTTCCTGGTCCACAACAAATCCTTAGACTCATCCCAAATTCAAGATACTTTTATGCTGGTTTATCTTTGCAACCTATACAATAAAATGTGTCTTCGGTGTATATATCACTTTTTGTATATATACTTTTTTTAAAAAACGAAATGTTTGATTCTGGTGCCTTGCTTCTTTAAAAGAACTACCAATTGACTGGTAAATACCTGAACAGAATTACAGACACCCATCTTAAATTTGCTCTCACCATCAATCTCTTGCTTGCTGGCCAGCCTTCCGAGGGCGATCTCCCAATGTCTTCCCAATTTCTGATTTCACTGGGGGTTTCTATCTGCAGTGCCTGCACTACAGGATGGTACATGAGCTGGGAACTCTGCTGGAGACTTACAAACACAGACAGACAGAGACAAGGGGACATGGGTTATCCTTGGTACAGGAGTGCCAGGATTATTGTGCTCCAGGGAAGCTTATATAGGGATCCTTAATTGATAGCCACACCACAGCTCTCAGGATATTTCAGCTGCAGGCATCATCAGAACCAATAACCCTGCCATCAAGGTCTTGTGCTCAGAGCAGATTCAGGCACAGGTGTTTTGCTCTGTTCTCTCTAGCAGGCAAAGGGTCTGAGGCAGGCAAAGAAAGTCAAGGGCCAGGCATCTGCTGCTCCCAACAACTGACCTTAAATTTGTATCACTAAACCAAGGTCCAAATAAATGCAATGTATTCATCTCTATATTATATCCCCCTTTAAATGGAAACAAAAATTTATAAACAATATTTTGGAATTTGGGAATAGTTCTCTCCAAATTGCTTCCTGTTTTTTTTTGTTGTGCAAAGTAAGTTTGGGGACCTTTCAGGGAGTCTTGTTCTATCAAACCACATTAGTCTGGAAGGATCCTACAGGTTCTCATCCTCTATGGAAACAAATGTAGTGACTTGGTGACTGACTTGTTTTGTTCTAGCAACAAAATATTTAACTATGATGTAGCCTGCATCTTTCAATTGGTATGTTCATTTCTTTGTATCATGTTAATGCAATCTTTTGTTTTACTCCTTCTACCTTTTGGAGTCAAGGCTATTTTAAGCAGTTGGAAATTAAATGCTGGTAAATTATCAGTACTCACAGAAATTCCTTCCAAATACTATCCTATATATTTTTCCATTTTATTATTTTCATTCACATTTTCATATTCTTTAATATATTTCTAAATACCCACACCTCTACTCTGGAGAAAAGTATTTTTATTGAGTCTGGCCCCTGACAAATGGCAACCCAATGTGGTGTGGTCCCCGACAATGTTTGCTGCCTCTGAGAGCCATGCACATTGTCCCATGTTCAGTCAGACAGCAGGTCTGTGTTGCTCTTAAGCAAGTTGTAGCACTCTGCACACAAACCCCTTTTAAATGCTCTGTACCGGGATCTTTTAAACGAGTCAGAGTCATTTGTGCAGGTGAACCAGGAAGCTGCACAGTTTTAACTGCACTTCTCTTAAAGGAGCCCAGACACTCCTGCTTGCTGTGAGCAAACAGAGCCCATCTGGGGAAAATAGTGAGGCTAAATTTTGTTTCTTTGTGTGTCTATAATTTCTTTTCAAGCTCTCTCACTTTGTGTGAATTCAGCTGGCATACACGCGTGCAACAATCTGTTGTCAGAGGGTGCTCCTTCATTCATGGCTGCTCAGTCCTGAAATAATCACAAAGGAACTATATTGCTTGCAATACTGTGTGGCCAATAGCTTAAATGTATTTCTAGGCAGCTCTTATATTCTAAAATAACTCATCTCCATTAATCTGTGCATCACCATGAGGTCATGGCCTACTGGCAAAGTTCTGGTGAACTCCAGTAGGGGCGTCTGTCTCCTGTGGCAGCTACATGGCTTCTGCCAGACTATACTTTCTTTCTCCCAGCATTCAGTTTAGTTTTCCTGCCTAGCTCTATTCTGCCCTATCACAGCCAAAGTAGCTTCTTCATTCATTAACCAGCAAAAGAAAATATATACAGAAGGGAATCCCACACCAGCAAAGGTAGTTAGAATAAGTTAAGAAAATCTTATAAGAAACAAGTCAAGGTAAGACATTTATAAAAAAGAATAAGACTCCATGTATGATTTATTTGGGTGCTCTGTTTTGGGGTCAGAAAGAGAACAACAACAACAACAAAGCTAAAAGAGTAAAAAGAATAAAACAACCCTAAACTATTTGGCACCCAGTGTAGAATAGAGTAGAAGATAATCCAACAACAGATGTGACCAAAAAAAAGAGACAGGGCCAAGGGATGCATGGTCCTTTGGCACCCACAGTGAGTGGTGGATGCTGTAACAGCTGCTTATTCAGTTCAGATTTCCATTTGTCTTGTGATATTTGTGCATGGATTTTTCTTGATAATAAACAATAAAGTAATCTTTGACCTCCTTTATCACTGGCTTCCACAGGCGTCAGTGCTCACAAACATCTAGCTCCCATACCCAAACACACACATGATTAAAATAAAACAAAACTTTGAGATAAAATGTTCAAATACTTTCCCAACTGTGTTTCTTACTCTTGTCTTTCTATGCCCCCACTACTTACCATGTGCAAAGAACTAATTTTCAATTATCATTTTACTTTTGAGTGTTTTATATGCATCTCATATTTTTGTTGATACTCATTTTTAATGCCGAAGGAACTAAGTATGAATTTTTACACTCATATATTAAACAAGTCCTCACATAATCCACCACATGAGATCATCCTTTTCCCTGTTTATCTATTTTTAGCTCAACAGGGTGGTGATTTCTTTAAGAATCAGTTAAAAATAAATTACTCTTAAAAACAATAACTATTTTTTTTTTTTGGTTTTTCGAGACAGGGTTTCCCTGTAGTTTCTAGAGCCTGTCCTGGAACTAGCTCTTGTAGACCAGGCTGGACTCAAACTCAGAAATCCGCCTGCCTCTGCCTCCCGAGTGCTGGGATTAAAGGCATGTGCCACCACCGCCCGGCTAACAAAAACTGTTTTAATTTAGGAGTTGTGATCATTAAGCCTGCAGTAATTTATCCATTTTTATCATTCATATATTCCCTAATGGGAAACGAGAAGATGTTGGAGACATGATTCCCATGTCTCTAAATGTTGACAGTGATTTAAACAAGTGTCATTGTATGTTTGATAAGTGTTAACATGGAAAATGTGGGTTCCTCGGAGTTGAAAAATTACTAAACTACAAATTTTATTATGCTTTCACTATTATAACCAAAGTTCTAAGGAGTGGATGTTTAAATTATAATGCTTTAGATGACCAGATTTATTTGTCAATAGACTACATAAAATAATTGTTAATAATCTTCCACAAGAGAAAGAATCAATACAAAATTCCCAGTGAGGTTTCCTTAGCTTCAATTTTATCCCTTGAATTTCCTTTCTCCAAAAGGCAGATTCTAACAGAATAATTGAAACTAAATTATTCATGCTTTCCCTACCACAGCTAATTTTTCAATAAAATAACTGGAATATATAAACTATGCACATAATTTTTTGTTAATAGCAATAGGAAAGTAGAGTTATTAATAAGTTTTAGGAAAATTATTTTCTTGGTGTTCTAGAAACTTCCAAAGACAATCATTCATCTAATTTATAGTTAGAGTTTAGCAATTGCTAGGTTGCATGAGGACCATAAAGATGAAAAGATAATCTCATCTTCAGGGAAAATATATATAAAAGAGAGAGATTGTCCAAATTCTAATATGGGAGTATTAGGGAAATAGGAGCATTGACACAAACAGCAATACTGTTGTGTTTTGTGCTATTTGTGTGGTGACACTGAGAGGCCATCTATTTCAATGTTTACTAACTTCATTTCCCACTACCATTTAATGAAGAAGTCATCTCATTTTTTTTTCAGAAATTCAGGGAGAATTTTTAAGGGGTATTGGCTTATTAGTTAGGTTAAAGTCAGGATTAAAAATCTGGCTCAGCTTCCAGATGTTCTAGTTAAGAGGATAGCGTTTGAGGACTCGGGTGGCATGAACAAGGATAGAAACCAGGATTCTGTGGTTAATCTGGTATACAAGAGTATACAAGTCTGGGAACAAAGAGTAAGTTGGGATGAATATTGGTTACTGGTCTGAATTTTATACCAGAGAAGAGGGATTTATAATGATTTATAATATGCAGAAACATTCCCCAGTGACTTTGAAATTTCAGTACAATCACAGTGGAAGCAACTGGTGATGGCAGCAGCAATCCTATCCAGCATCACAAGTCACCCTAGACATGAAGATTTCGAAACCATCTTCCAAGTTCACACACACACACACACACACAATTTGAGGCAAAATATTGGGCTCTTATTAGAAACTGCCTGGCAGTTACACCTATAAAACCAAAATTGTTGTGTATCACCATATACAGACACAAGTATGACTGTATGAACATATTTGCAGGGTGCAAAACCCTCCATCTCATTACTCCCTTCTAGAAATGTCCTGATGTTCATCATTTTCCACTGTCTTCCCTTCCCGCTAGGTATTACAACAGGCACCCAAACAAAGACTGCAGTGATCATGAAGATCATCCCGAAAAACCTTGACAGAGTGGCATCAAAATAACAGACATAATGGGAACTTACCTAGATAATGGCAATAAGAGGGGACCACAAATGGTGAATACTGCCTAAAAGCACATTTCAGAAGATGTGGGATAGCTACAGCCAGCTGCTCCAGATGAATTAGAAAGCACTGGAAGTCTGCTTTACTCCTGCTTTAAGACTGAGAAGCCTGACTACTTATCTTTACTTGACATTTGTCAGCCTACCCTGTGAGTTTATTCACATGAGATTTGCTGTTGTTCTAATCATCAGATACAACCAAGATGAGAGCAGCATAATATGAATACCACTTTGACAGAAAGTATATTTGTTTTTAGACCAAATGCTACTTTTCTGCTAAAGGAATGCAGCCATAAAATGACTCCTAAGGATATTCTGCTATGTTCATAGATCAGTTGTTGCTAAGCCATTATTAAAGGATCTTTCTCCTGAAACACAAGAGAACAAATACAGAGACCCACACAAATGAACTATATGAAGACAAAGAGACACTATAAAATACTCAATCCCCTCAGGGATTCCTTCATCAAATCCCACCCTTCAGGACTCAGAGAATCTTGTGGAAGATAAAACATTGTAAGAGCCAAAGGGGATAGAGGACACCAAAGAAGCAAGGCTTGTAAATGCAGCAGAACTAACACATACATGAACCCATTCAGAGTGTGGAAACATGCACAGAGTCCATTTGGATCTATGCCAGATGGGATTCTGTCGCTGAGACAAGTGGTCGCATGCCCCTATCCCTAACCTTGAAGCTTATGTCTGGTTGATAATCACTCACAGATGAAAAATCAGCTCTCTGTAGTAGAGTCTCACTGGGAATGTGAACCACTATTAAAAGGACAGGCCCTGTGCCCACCAATAGATGTCCAACACAAAACAAACTCAATGCCATTTTCAGAGGTGCTTTATCTCTTAATGTTTTGATGGGGAACTTTTTAAAGGCCCTACAGGTTGTTCACATATTACGGCTTCAGTTTTGTGTTTTATGGGATGTCTATGCATTCCAATATGTATGTCTCTGCACCTACATGTGTATCTCATGCTTTTGCTTAGCTCTTTCTCATCCGTTTCTTTTGTACTATCCCAACTTGTTTTTGCTTTATTTTATTTTGTTATTATTCTTTAGATGAATGTTTGTTTTCTAAGGAGAGACAGGGAGAGTGTGGATTCCAATGGAAGGGAAGGTGAGGGGACTCCTGGTGAAGTCAAGGGAGGGAAACCCAAATCAGAATATATTGTATGAAAAATCTATTTTAAATAAAATAAGGAAGGATAAAAGAAGTATATTAAAATGCAATGGAAGAATGAAACACAGAAGTTAATACCCACGAGCAAACAGATTATGTGTCATGAATCTGCAGTTCTTATGAAATAGAAAACCTAAAACTAAAGAATAAAAGTTTAATTGGAGGCTGTTTGTTCATTTCCTGATCATCCAGATCCAAATAGTCACACAGAAACTGTATTAATTATAACACTGTTTTGCAAATGGCACAGGCACATTTCTAGCTAGCTCTTACTTCTTAAAGTTTAATTTAATTAATTTCTATTAATCTATGTATCACAATGAGGCTCTTTCCTACTGGTAAGGTTTTGACAGCATCTTTCTCCTTCAGCAGCTACGTGGCTTCTCTTTGACTTCATCTACTTTCTGTATAAATCTCTTCCAATCGGGTTATATTGTGCCCTCCCATAGGCCAAAGCAGTTTCTTTATTAACCAATGGTAATAGAACATATTCACCGCAAACAGAGGGAAATCCCACATCATAAAAAGTATTATTACAACTTATGCCTGGACCTCCATGCCTAGGCATAGTCTTCCTCTGTCCCAGTACTTGACATAACGTGCTCCAGGCAAATTGAATTCATTCAATAAGTTCCCTGGAAGAATAAGTTTGGAATGTTTTATCACACACTGAATAAATTTCTGGGTTTTCATATAACCGTCTTAATTTTATTCTTTAAGACAGAGGATAGGGAGAATAGATCACACTTAGTGAAATCACAATTGCAGCCGGGCAGTGGTGGTGCACACCTTTAATCGCAGCACTCAGGAGGCAGAGGCAGGCGGATCTCTGTGAGTCCTAGGCCAGCCTGGTCTACAAGTACTAGTTCAAGGACAGGCTCCAAAGCTACAGAGAAACCCTGTCATGAAAACTAAATTAATAAATAAATAAAGTCACAGTTGCTTCGCTCTGTTCACTTACCATTCATATTCTTAGTTTTCTTTTACCAAACATATTCCACCAAAATTTGAAATGGTTATTAGCAAATGACTTTAGTTCAATAAAGAGTAAAAATATTGCTTCTTTCTTAAGTTGAATATAAAGCAGGAATCTCTGTTTATCTATCATTCATCCCTTAGGAATCAGTTTTCTTCTTTCTCTTCCGACTCTGCCCAGGAAACCGAGCATCATCGCTAACATCATCTTGTTGTCTTGCCTTCATGTCTCCATTTTAATTTTGCATAAGCGTAGTAGAAAATATCAATCAAGGGCAGTAAGGTGAGGGTGCACATACCTCATCACCTTTCTCACAGATCATCTAGAGTTGGCTGCATATTTCTGTCAGGGGCCACTTCAATACATTTCCTGGTTCCATTCATGCTTCTCAGACCTCAGGTTAATAACATGGTCTCAGTACTAGAACTATACGGTCACTGAAGAGTCCTAACTTTAGCCTCATTCCTTGCACTGGAGCTTTACGGCTCTCTCTTCAGATTATTTGATTGTTTTTGACATTCATTTATTGAAAAATGTGTTATGGAGCCGTGTGTGTGTGTGCGATCAATATTAATTAAATGTATATAAATTGATATTTGTTTGATAAAAATCAACACAATATTTATAAATAATTGGCTTGCAATTAGATACAAATAGGGCCACTAAAGTTTTATTTTCTTTTGACTTGTATTTAAGTTGCTTAGTTGGAGATGGAAAGTATTTTACAAGATTCAAATACATATAATCTTAGCAGAGACTAGTTGGAAAACTAACCATAGTTGCAACTGAGAGTGGAGCACTTTCTTATAGGGGAACATCTGCAAAAGCCACACCGTTCAATTCTGTGAGCACTTGATAAATCAGTTTAGCAGAGGGAAGTTGTGGAAAGTATGACAGATCTAATTAGGATATGATTCATGAAACCCAAGCCTGGCAGTCACAGGTTATCTACATCTTCATGTATATTTATAAGCTTAGAAATTGTTTGCTTGATAATCTTTAAAATACATCATCTCTGGAAATTCAGTACTTAGACTAAATACTGATAGCAAGTACATATAAAATATGAACCATTTCTATAAAAACCACTAAATATACTGATTCCTTATGAAAAATAGAAATGAGATAAAAGTTATACATTTTATATTAAATAAGGCTCTTATTTTAAAAGTTTATTATTTAAAAACAGAACTATTTAAAATTTAATTATTTTTTGAAATTATTATAGGTTTAGACAGAGTTATAAAGAAACATCCCATGTAGTCTTCGCCAAATATCTACTAGTGGCAAATGCAAACACTGTAATGACACATCACAGTAGAAATTTGACATTGACAAAATCCATACTGCTTTTAAATTTCTGTGGTTTAATTCTACAGGCAAATGCATACATCTGTGATTCCAAAAATGATAATTGATACATATTTTTTTCTGTCAATTCAAAATTATTATTAGAGTAAATTTGATGTGATGATTTTAGAAGTAAGAGGCTTCAGGAAAAGTTTTTTTCCAGTGAGTTCCCTAACTGGTTCAATACAAAGTGATCAGACTGGAACCATAAATGCACAAATAACAAAAATTAACTCAATATATTTTATGTATATATTTATTAATATTATAGATATGTGCATATATACACCCACATATATATCAATAATAATCTAATATGAAAGGTTAACTATCTGGGGAAACATGAGAGGAATTGGAAGGAGGGGACTAGGTAGCAGCTAAAGGGAGGAAAGGGACTGGATAAAATAATGTAATTAAAATTTAAATATTAAATGTATAAAAAAGAAATGCTGTCCCTGAGTAGATTGTAGTTTACTTAAAAAACTTTAGTTTATAAATCAAATGTTTAATTTAGTTTTATTTTTACCGTTTATACTATCATAATGAAGAAATTTTACATAATTAAGTTGAATAATTAGTGTATCACTTAAGGGTTTATTTTCTCTTTGGTGTTATAAATAAGGCAATAATAAGTTATCATTGGGGTAATCATAAAATATCTAAAATATTTAATATATTTATATATTGCAACTGATTGAGACCTTAATCATTTCTCATTTCTTCCTGATCATTACTGAAATTCGCAGCTGCAAAAATTAAACCAAACCCCAAAGATGCAAAACCTAGAAAAGTTGTTCTTCTCTGTGTCGGACTCATTGACTTGCAGAAGGTAAAAAAGTAATAGATATGCTGATTTGAAGCTATTGATCTAGAGGACTATGGGGGAAACTTCTTAGACACACACATAAAGGTTACTACTGTCTCTTTGAAGTTAGGAGGAGAACTTAAAAGCCAAGGACCAAATAAGGAGCAGTTTTTGTCCAGTCTGTGCTTCACTACAAAGTAAAAAAACTATTCTAAGGAGGGTAATCTAGCATCACAGTGGTCATCTAGAGACAGTGGCTTCAACATTGTCATCCTACATTGGTCCCCATTGACCAAACCATTATACTGTCACAGTAAGCAGAGTAAGCACAAGCTTCACTTCTAAATGTCGATCTAGAAATGTAGAGTGGACAATATAAAAATTAGCTCCCAAACAGTACAACCAACAAACCCCATCCATGAGGAACACTTAAGAAACAATTATTGATTGATGGTAGCTAACAAAGAGATCTATAAACCAGGCAGTGGTGGCACACGCCTTTAATCCCAGCACTTGGGTGGCAGAGGCAGAGGCAGATGGATCTCTATGAGTTTGAGGCCAGCTTGGTCTATAAGAGCTAGTTCCAGGACAAGCTCCAAAGCTACATAGAAACCCTGTCTCAAAAAACCAATAACCAAGACCAAACAAACAAACCAAAATCAAAAACTAACAAAAAAAAGAGATCTATAACTGTGCAGAGAATGAGAGAGTTTGAAATACTTAGCCACAAATGAGATGTATTTATCAAACTCCTCCTTGTATCAAGATTCAAGGATCTGATGAGCTAAAAAGGAGACAGAAAGAGTGTAAGAACCAGAGTTGGCATACCACTCTAAGAACATGGTGTCTTCCTTACACAACAGGACTGATGCACATCCAAACTCACACAGACTGTTTTTCCTGCACAAAACGTGAACAAGGACAAACCAATCTAAATCCCAAAACACTGAAAATGACAAGCAGAAACAAAGTCCCAAGCCCTAACAAAGAAGACATTTGCAATTGACACCTTCTGTGAAAGGGGAAATAATTTTCTTTCATGGAGTATAAGCATATATATACACCTCATACGAGGACAGGTCCCATGCCTAGAAGTAATTAACCCAAATTAAAAACTTCATTTCAATTTGGTGTGTCTTTTTGTTTTGCTTTGTTTTCATATATTTGTCTTACTGATTTTTTTCTATTTTTCTTGTTTCTAGTAATTTTTATAGGTAGGTTTTTTTTTCTTTAAGAGAGGAAGTCAGAGAAAGAGAGGAGAGAGAGAATAAAGTTGTTTGAATATGGAAGGATCTGGGAGGATGTAAGGGAGACTATTACAGGTGATCAAAATATATTGTTTGAAAAAATTCCTGAAAACCTGTAGGGCTGTAGTCTTCCTCAGTTATTCACTATAGTGCAATGCAGATAGCAATGCAAGCCTAGAACTAGCAGCCATTTTACCTAACATACAACGGAGATAATCGAGTAAGTGGTCTGTGAATTTCAATAAGCAATAACTTTTACTTTTATCTTTTTTTCTGGTAAAACATATCAGATTTAGAATAAATAAATCTGTTAGATTAAAAAAAAATCACCAGGTAACCATTCAAGAGAAGAGAAGTTTTTTTTTTTTTTTTTTTCGAGACAGGGTTAAGAGAAGAGAATTTTAAAACAATCGTCAAACAATAGCTTGGGTCAAATACAACACTATCCATCATGCGTTGTAGAATATGTTTCAGTAAAAGTCAGTTTAAAAACAGTTTTAAAAACAGATGTTTGGTAAACAATATTGCTTGAGTTTCATTAATTGTTAGGCCCTGAGCTTGTGTCTCAGGGATGTTTGAAAGGAAACTGCCAATTGTTAAGACCAGCGGTTTAAGGGTGAAGGATGCTCAGGGAAAAAATACTGAAAAGAAAGCAGAGTCTCACATGCCATTGTTTTCATGTTAAAATGTTTGTAATACAATAGGGAAGGTTCGTATTCATTCCGGTAAACATATTTTAAAACTCTAAAGTCTCTCAGTATTTCTTTCGAAGCAGCAGTTATTTTTTTGACCCTTCATAAAATTCACAATGAACAGAAGTCTCTTAGTATTAACATTTTTCTTACTTAATTTGCACAGATAATTCACAATTGACTCAAAATTTATTTAAAAGCAATCTAACATTGACAGGCCTATTTTCATTTGGATTTGTATTCGTGGTCTTTATCTCAGTGAAGCAACTGAAGGAATTCAGTGAAGCCTCAGAGGAAGCTCAAGGCGAGATGAAGCTACATGAGAATGCAATCTCCCCTGCACTAAGTCATTCAAGACTGTGGGAAAATCTCACTACTTCTGTACATACAAACTACATACAAACTCAGAGAGGGTCGCAGCAATTTCATTGCTGCACTAATGACTTTAATTTTTTCTTTGTGTATTTTATATTACACATTTAAATAATTAAATAGTTATTTATTAGACACATGGTATTACTCTTCAATATTTTACTATTGAGTTTGCATATTATTATGAACACTAAAAATTTTATTTGTATTTCAAAAATGTAATGAGCAAATAATTAAAATGTCAAGGAAAGCATATTCATAGAATCTTCTTAGAGCTTGTTTTATTTAAGCAGTGCATCTCTAAATGTATTTGAACATTCTTAAAGACTAACTAGCTGCCAACCCTGAAAATTATCAAAAGTTGTAAAAGGGAAAAGTAAGAAAATGAATCACCATGAAATCCATACAATGATACCTTGCAGCACTTTGAATGTCTGCAAGCTAAAGCAGAGAAACCGGCTGAGGTTTTACAGTGGGTAGTTCTAGCCCAGGTGCACATGGCTGGTAGAGAGGTTAGCTAAGACCTTAAGTTACTCTACTGCAGTCCTCTTTCTCTGATACATGGAACACACAACACTACTGGGCTGGAACTTTGTCTCCACTATTGCCTTATATACATTCCAAAATTAAATAAGCTTGTATACGGAGTAACCCTTATTTTTGTTAGGTTTGTTCACTCTTGTCCATAGTTCAATGAACTATGATGCCAAAAAAATTATGTCTCTGAAAATAATAGTTCCATAAAATGCGACAGAAAAAGTTTTCCAAAAATTCAATGATACTAATTTTAGGAAATGAGTAAGAAAATGTATGTAACATCTTAAATCATCCCTTTATTCAGATTTCTGTGCTCATATTGTTAATGGTTTCAAAAAATAATAAGACCAAGCTCTGTTGTTATAGATTATATGCTGTTGTTGCCATTTATATATAAAAAAAGAGCCTATGAGATTCTAGCTTGGAAATCAGAACATATAGTCCTCTATTAAATGTAAGCTATTGCATTTTCTCTCAAATAGAAGCTTGGCATTTGTAAAGAATACAATGGCCTTAGCAGTGAATTAATTTGAAACTTCAGTATAGTGCCAAAAATGTGCATAATAAGTATGAAATTAAAAGCATACCTTTCCAATTCTAAGTATTGTTTCAATGATTTTATTAAAACTGAGTCTGACTTATGATTTACTAACTGCCAGGGTTTGTTTTTGAGATGACTAATTCTTTCTTTAAATTTATTTATTCATTTATTTATTTATTTATTTTTATTTGATACTGAGTTTCTCTGCATATCTTTGCAGTCTGTCCTGGAACTCATTCTGTAGACCAGGCTGGCCTAAACTCACAGAGATCCACCTGTCTCTGTCTCCCCTTAAGTGCTGGGATTAAAGGCGTTCACCACCATTGCCAAGATGGCTAAATCTTAGTTGTTAATTTGAAACATTTGGAAAGGGAAACCTCAGCTGAAAAGCCACCTTAAATGTACAGGCCTGTGGTCATGTCTGTGGTTCATTTACTTAGTTGCTAATTGTTAGGACGTCACAGACAACTGTGGGCAGTACTATCCCTAGGCAAGTGGTCCTAGGCTTGATAAAAAAAAAATATCTGGACATATACTGAAAGCAAGCCAGTAAACAGCATTCCTGAATATTCTACTTCAAGTTGTCACCTTGAGTTCTTGCTCTGATTTCCCTGGGGGTGGACTGTGACGGGGAAGAAGATGAAATATGCCATTATCTTTTCAGCTTGGTTTTGGTTACAGTATTTATTACAATAGAAGGTAAACTAGAGCAGTATTTTCAATTCCATATGTAATTAATTTCAAACATTTTTTATTTTCCCTATGCATTTATTCAATGAAATCTTCTTTAGTTTGTCTACACACAAGACGCATGAGCACACATTCACCAGCAAAACACTGAGCAAGTTGGATATACACTATAGAGGAGAGATAATGAACCACATGGTAGAATATAGATTAATCTAAATGGCTTAAGTTATAAGAGCTAGTTAGAAAGAAGCCTAAGTTAAGGCCAAGCTTACATAACAGAGTCTCTGGGTTATTACTTGGGAATTGGTGGTCCAAAGAAAATCTGACTACAGGGTAACTTTTAACCAAGCAAGTGAATGGCTTGTGTGATAAAAACTGAAAATAGAAATTGAAGGAGATACCAGAAGATGGAAAATCTCCCATGCTCATGGATTGGTAAGATCAATAGACTAAAAATGGTCATCCCACAACAAAATCAGTATACATATTCAGTGAAATTCCCCCCAAATTCCAACACAATTCTCTATAGAACTTTAAATGACAATTTTAAGCTTCATATGGAAATACAAAACATTGCAAGACAGCTGAAGCTATCCTGGTGCTGGAGGAACCATTATCTCTGATCTCAAATTCTATTCCAGAGCTATGGTCACAATAGCATCATGACACAAATGCAAAAACAGACTTATCGACAAAAGAATAGAACTGAAAACTATAAATAAGTCCAAACACCTATAGACATCTAATTTAAAAAAAACAAGAAATGTTCACTGGAATCTTAAAGACATCATCATCAACAAATGATGCCGATCAAACAGGCAGGTTCATTTAAAAGGATGTAAATGGATCTTCACTCTCTCTTTCTCTGTAAGGGAGCTTTCGTCCTAAACACAAATTATATTTTGTTTAGAGTTCGTTGATTTTTTTTTACAAATTTAATATTCAATGTTTATGAAATTCACTTGACCTCTCTACACTATTTTCTGTTGCGCTCCAGTGTGTGCATCCATCGCTTCCTGAAGTCATGCACCTGATGTTGTTCAGACCACAGGGATTCGCGGATGCATGACTGTCTATGGTTTGCTCTTTTTCTCTCCTCAACAGGCCCTTAAATAGTTCATTTGCATGAAACAAAAGCCCATTTATTTCTATTTGGTTAGCTTTCTCCTATAAATTGGCTCCTTTGCGAGAAAGTTGGCATTCAAAACCTTGTTTTGCTTTTTTTTCAATGTACTTGTATTTTTTAATTCAAGATTTATATAATTTTATTTGATATATTTTCAGGCTTTGTATAAAAAATTACAATTTGCCCCATCAAATGAAAGACACATTCACATTTCTTTTTGAGACCGGTCCTTTCTGACTTTTAGAAGATAACCAAGGTGCCAAGAAATAACATTTTAAAAGACTTTTAGAAGTCCTCTTATCTAGCGGAACAGATTTAAAAGGATGTCTATAAAATTCCTAGAAAAAAATGTCTGTGCTTGAAAGAATTTATGAGGCACACTCTTCATCTCCTTGATGTCCTAGAAAAGTGTTATATCCACACCCTAGAGATATTAAACCTGAGAGCACATTTCACTGGCACAGCCACAGGCTTAGCCAGATTCTTTGTCTATTTAATACTTTGAGATATGTGATACAGTGTTATTTTCAAATCCAGGTGATTGTTATATGGAAATGCACTTTTTATTTACTACAGCCAATAAACAGCTGGAAAAATATAGGAAGTCGATAGATAGACAGACAGACAGACAGACAGAGAGACAGACAGACAGATAACTAGATAATTCATAGAAACTTGTTTACATTTTCAACATTCTTCTATTGACATCTCCTTATTCAAATACACAATTCCTTTACATTTTCTATCTATCTCTCTCTCTATATATATACATACATATATTATCAATCCATCCATCCATCTATCTAATCTATGTATTATAGGTATGAATGTTGCATAACATATGTTCCAGCTGATAGTTAAGGAGACATGATGTGCAAAATGGCAATGAGATGGATCAGCAGCTGTCTTCCTCTTCATTCACGGAGAGATTTACACCCTCACAGGTAGGAAAAGGTTTGCTTTTACTAGCAAAGAAGGTTCAGCACAATGTGAAGATTCAAAGCCCTCAGCTCAGGTAAATGGGCTAAATTCTTCCAGAGAAAGTTTAATGAGCTCTTCCAATTAGTTAGTATGCTCTGACAATGACTCTGCAAGATGCTGAGTACAATTTTTTGCTGCAAAATGATGGCCTGTAGTTGTTTGTGATTAGGGTTTATGTTCAATTACAAAAGTCAATCTTGTGACTACAACAGACTAGAAACTTTTGTTTTGTTTTTTCCTTTTCCAGAGTAGTCATAGTAACCTTTTTTAAAATCCTTACAAAATTAAAATCACTAAAATGTTCATACTATTTCACCACTTTCTCCAGTGAAATAAAAAGTAACATCTTGGTTTCATTTATGTATTATTTTCAGTGTCTTAGCAATTTCTTGATTACCTGCCTCTAAACACAATTACTCCGTCTTCACAGTGAAAGTCTGTGAAATTTTCACTAACAATCACATGAGTGCTTTAGACTTCAGTTGGACATTACAGATGAAAGTTGGCAATAAAAATGATGTGTAGGGTAGGTAAAAGAAAACAACCTAGGAGCTCTTTAGCAGTTCTTTAAAGCCACTAAAATGGAACAGTTGGTATTTCTTTTTTTTTCTTTTTTCCCTTTTGTTATTGTTAACTTTGAAAGGCCGGGTTGTCCTACATGTAGGTGATCTAAGCCATACTGATATGGCTCAAAGCACCTCATGGAACCAGAGATAAATAGCAGATTAGCCAAGTAGACATGCGCAGGACACTGAGAACCCTATGAACTCTTCAAATATCAAGTTTGTTGGGATTCATATCCCTCATTTTTCACATAATTATAAAGAAATCTTTTTTCTAAGATAAAAGAGCTATAAATATTTTCATGACATTAAAGAACTAGAGGTTACTAAGGAAAACTCTATTTACAGTTCTGCTTATAGAATTGAATGATAAAGAATCATAATTTAGACAAATGTAGGCATATCACATAAGCAATATAAGACAATGTGATCAGGGCTGGCTGAGATTCAGGAGTAGCAAGCTCAAAGTAGTAAGACAAACAGAGATACATCTATTCATAGATTGTGTAAGTGTGTGTGTGTGTGTGTGTGTGTGTGTGTGTGTGTGTGTAGGGATAGAAAATTTTGACTCTTAAATCATTTTTAGCATTGGAATTATTCCAAGGAGAATCTGAAATAATAATTTACTAGATTTTTTTGCTGAAGAGCATTGATTTTTTTAAAAATTTTATCTAGTAATTCAAGTTCCCCTTCTTTTCCTTCTCCTGCCCACCACATCCCATAACTTACTAGATTTTAGTCTTTGGGTTGCAGAAAACTAGTTTTTTTTATATTTTTAAAGTTTAAAATCCTATGAATAATTCATAAAATCAAAAGTAGAGAAAATAATTGTTTTATACAATAATGAGTATTTTAAATCATTACTTGAGTTATTTTATAGTTTGAAATGGGTGCATGTGGCCTTAGGGCTGGTGTTCGATGGAGAGGCAAACTAAGCCAATGAAGCAGTGATTGCCTAGTAACGCTACCCAACAGGCTGCAGCCTGCAAGAAAAGATTCTCAAACAGCCGGAGATGATTTAAGAAATATCAGGCCTAGGAGTTCTGCAATTAGAACAGATGGTGATGGGAAGAGACAAAGATCAGTGTGCAGGTTATACATACATAGAAAGTCAGAGAAAAACCTTAGTTATTAAAAACCAAGTTTACCGAAAATGGATGCTGCTAAGAAGTATTGTGTAAAGTATGTTCCTGAGAGCCCTGGACTCTTCTCTCTTTAGTGCGTTATTATCGCTCATTTTTTTATTTTTATTTTATTTTTGTTTTTTTATTAGATTTTTTTAAAAAAAAAATACAGATCCAAATTTCTACTCCATTCCCTCCTCCCATTTTCTTAGCGCCATTGTCATTTTCTTATAAAAGGGAGAATAATAATAGGAAAAAAACCATTATTTTCAGTTCTTTTCCCATTAGTCCTTTGACTACAAATGTGTAAACTGTCTATATTCGATCACAGTTTTGAAAATTAAAAACACTTTTTGTTACAGTGACCTCATGATCTGTTCTGCACAGCTCAGTGAGTAACAGGTCTCGGTGATCCAACTGAAGAACCAGAACAAGGGAAAGCTGGGCTCAGGAAACAGATAAACCTCATCAGTAAAGACAGCACTTCTGCATAAGGAACAGCACAGGAACAAGGACAGTTTGGGAACTGTGCCTGCAGTTGATGTCTGCTCTTACAGAGCTGTTTCAGTATGTGGAGGTTGAGGAAAGAAAAATGGGACATCCTCCTCGTTTACAAGCACCTCCAAAACAGAGTTCCACGCTTAACTAGACAAACAACTGAATGACTTGTTTTTTCTCACTGATGGAGGTGGCGAGAATGATTTGATTTCAAGGGCTGTCTCCTTAGTCACAAATAACCACACTCCTCTTGTCTTAACTAATGACCATCACTTTATACAAGCAGCCCTCGATCTCTCTCTCTCTCTCTCTCTCTCTCTCTCTCTCTCTTCCTCTCTCCCTCTCTCCCTCTGTCTCTCTCTCTCTCTGTCTCTGTCTCTCTCTCTCTCTCTCTCTCTCTCTCTCTCTCTCTCTCTCTCTCTCTCTCTCTCTCTCTCTCTCTCTCTCTCTCTCTCTCTCTCTCTTTCTCTCCAAGGTTGCTTGTTACATTCTAGTAGAGTCTCAACTTAGCAGCCTCATTTGAAGTTAATCACCTCTTTCAAAACCTATCTTTTATTTCTAAATAAGGTCAAGTATTTGGGATAATGGAAGTTGAGCCTTCAACATATGGTTTCATCCCATATGAGCAGTTTCAATTAAAAACTTAGAAATGCAAGGTCAACATATATAGTGTTCCTAAAAATATCCTAATAAATGTGTGGATACATGTTCAGAATATTTTAATAAAATTATGCTTTAATCAGATTTTATGTAGGTTATTTTGGCTTGGTGTTAACGTTATTGTTATTACTGTCATCAGATAAAAAGGCAAAGTTAGGGGACATTTGGTAGATTGACTTTCTTTTAAAAGAAAGTGAAATGTTGCAAGGCCCTCGATTTGCTGACCCAAGCACTCTCTATTAGCTGGTGATGGAATTTATTCAAGAAATGTTAATAAATGGTAATAGGCTGTGAATCAACATCAGGAATTGCCAGATGGTGCTGGTCTATAAACATTATTTAGATTAATTACATTTCATTAGAACGATCAAAATTATTATGTGGAGGAACATAGATAATAAATATTTAAACACCCACTATTCTTACCCAGATCTGAATAATGTGCTTAATTTTAACTTTTATCTTATATGCCTCTCATAGAGATTTTTAAGTGGTAATGAAACTGAATATACACACATGAGCAGTGTATGCAAAATATCTAACCTAATATTCCTTGTGAAATATAGATGTAGCATACTTTTTAAACTGACCTGTCAAGGATATTTCTTTTTTGTTGATGTTTATTTTTGAGATTATAATGTAGTTGTATTTCTTTCTTTCTTTTCATCTACAAACCTTCACACACACGCCTTCCCACTTTCCTTCAAACCCACAGCTTCTGTTTTCACCAGTTGTTACTCTCCAGCTTTAAAGCTTTACAAGTTAGGACTTAGGCTGAGTGATTTAATGCTATGTAGAATCTATGGGCTCAAAGGCTACCCGGGGTTGCTAGCGTGCCTTGAGCACGATCAAGAAACTGCAAGAATTGTGAATGTACTAAAGCCATTCCAGGAGCCAATGGGATCCCTTAACTGAATATTTAAAATTGCATCACAGTCTTTTGATAAAAGAAATGATGAAAGGCCAAAACATAAGTCATTCATAACATTACAGATATATGGTCCTTGAACACTAAATTATCACTTTTACCTTGCAAATACTGAAGCGATTCGCCTATAGTCTCTGCTCACTGCTTGTGATCATTCTTGTTTGACTTTCCCAGATTTCTTCTTGCAGCAGCACCTTGCAAACAGAAAGCGATCAAGTTACTACATATTTTAATTCCTTCTCCTTCTTTTCTCTGGTTCTTATTGGTACTATGCTAAGAATTCTGTTAACACCACAGCAATCAGCGCAATTCTCTTCATTTCAGAGCACAGCACATGACAAAGTTAAATGCAGCATAATTGAAACCTGGAGTCTGAATGGGAGGAAGCATCTCATCAATGGATGACTTCCCAGGTAAGAAATTGGGTGATTTATACAAATCAATTTAATTCTTCCAACAATCTAATTAGGTGGAATTTGGCATATACCATTTAGCTATCATTTCCAGAGATGCTTAGAAACTAAGATAATGTAAGTGTACATAGCAACAGAGAATTGAATCTACTCAAAGAAATGCCTTGAAAAAATATTGTAGAGACAGAGCTCATTTGAGAAACCAGTCCCGGTAGTTACTGTCAAAACCTTAATTTTATCTTTAAAAATGCAAATATGAACGATGTTTATCATATAATAGTGTGAGTTCTAAGTAGGAAACACCTGCAACGTTCTTACAGTATTATTACAATAAAGTATTCCATCAGTCATGGCCGGCTATCTTCTCTCATCTCGCACTGTTTTTCCACCACTTAGCATTGCTGAATTGCCCTAAGAATAAATTAGATTACTTCGGAAGAATAGCAGCTGCATGAATGTGAACGTCTTCCTATTTCTTCCCAGATATTCATACTATTGGGAAACAAAACAGAACAAAATAAAAAAATACACATGCTTTGCAAGGTAGCAAAACTCATCACACGGAAAAGTATTTATAAAGAAATCAAAAGCTAAATCTCAACATAGTAGTCTGTGCCTGCAAAGCATAAAGGGGGAAGGTTGACAGAGCCAGGAGCAAGAGAGAGAGAGGTAAATACAAAGAGCAGAGGAGGAGTCGGACTCAGACCACTTGCAGGGAAGGTCATTTAGAGCCAGAGACCTATTGCCAAATGCTGGCCATCATCTACCTAGCATTTGGCAATTTCCAGGAGGAGCCAAGAAAAGGGGGGAGGGTGCACACCAGAGGTGAGGTTTCAGAAAAACATCACATGTGAGCAAAACATTTACACGGGGAATGATAGTGTCCACTGAAGTTGTGGCAAGCCTGAGAAAGAAGACACTCATATATATAAGTACATCGTGATACTTTTGCCAGCAAATAAAACCTGCTTAGTGAGTTAAGCAAGAACCTGTGCTTTACAAGGAGAAGCTTTTTGTAAAATATTTGCAAATATGAACAAAAATCCACCTCCATTCAATGTTAATATTCACTGAAGAAGAAGAAGAATGAAAATCAGGTGACTAAAGCTTTTGAAGCAACTTTCACCAATACTTTTAAAAACCTTTCAAAAACTTTCATGGAAATGGAAAGCAAAGTAAAAAAAAAAAAAATCACTCCAAATCCTCAAACACGCTTGAAAAGAAGAAATAATCTGAAATTCAAATATGGGGCAAGGTGGGTAATTCCCCTGATAAAGAGAATATCTAGCACATTGAAGGTCCTGGCTACTATTCCTGGAACTAAAATCAGGAAATTTTAACAATATAACTACCTAAAAAAGACCCATAAAATGGCAACACAGGATAATATACAAATTGATGGGGAAATTTTTACAAGGCCCCACACCTAGATAAAGAGCAACAGGGAGTCAATGATTCCTGAGAGAAATAAAATTGATTTTCCCAGGTGTGAGTTCCCAGACAGGTTGGCCAATCCCAATTGTCAGTTCTAACACAGATAGATATAGGCAAAATTAAACGGCCTCACCAATGTGTCTTTAAACAGTGTGTTGAGGGAGTGGAGGTGGGTGGGTGTGGCAATAACAAAGAAGAGAGCATGGATTTGTGAGAGAGAGAGTAAGGGATCATATAAGGAGAGGAGAGAAGAAGGAGAATAATACATTATTTATGTATGAAATTCTTAAAAAATAGAGAATTCAAGTAAAAAACAGGTTAGTAGACAAAGTTAAAGCAGCATTTAAAATGGAAGGAAAATAGAATGAGATACAGTGAGATTTGACTCAATAGAAAAGAAGTACTTCCAAGTGACATTATTCTTCGTGTGTTTATATGTGTGTATATGCATGTATGTGTGTACATGTGGGTATGATGTGAGTATATATGTTTGTACATGTGTATATGCGTGTATACACGTGTGTGTTCTTGTCAAGCATATGACACTAATAAAAATGTTTAAAATAATCAAGTCAAAAAATGTCAAGAAATTATTATGTCAACTACAATACTCATCAATACCTGCCTCGATTATATTGGAATAAACTAGAAAAGACAAGAAAAAATGGTAAATATCTAAATTAATTATAAATTTTCAAAATGAAACATTTTTTAATGACATTGGATGAAAGAAAAATAAAAATAGAGAATTTATGGTATCAAGTTCTGGATATCATTTTGAGTCATAATATAGTCTCTACTAAAATAAAATAGAACAATAAATAATTTAAAAACAAAGAGATGGAAAACAGGAAATAAGACAGACATCAGAGAAAAATTTGATAAAGAAAAGACAGGTACAAATAACATTTGTATTCTCTATCTTTTCCCTGCAGTGCCGAAAGCACCCCACAGAAAGCACCTGACGGGAGGCCCAGGTTGAGCTTCGCTGATGCTGAGGGCAGCAGAGAATCTCTTGGCAGAAAGGGAGAGAGGTCCACAGTGGGTCAGAAAGCAGAGCAAGGGGCCCAACAGGTGCTCAGCTCTATTTCTCAATGTTTCCTTTTATTTAGTTTTTTGAACTTGGCACATGGGTAGGGGCAGGTCTTGGGTAAAATGATTCCCTTAACCAACGTTCTCTAATATAATGAGTAGAAGTTATCAGGTATGAAAAAGAGGGGCATCACAGAAGAGACAGGCATGATTAAAAGGCATTTCATAAAAAGTCTAAATAAGAGGTAATAAATGATAAAAAAATTGAAAAAGCAAAATCAAATGTGACAAACTCTGATAAATCATAAGCAAATATTTTTAATAGTAAGCATTTTTCAAAGTCGGTTTATCTGGAAAGTCTTTCTTATAAAGATCAGTGAGCTGGAACACTGGTATTTAAACAATTTGCAGTAAATGTATTGCCAATTCATTTTCATTTATTAGCTTTTAGATAAGACAAGAACACTTTGAAATCACCTTTTTGCCTCAGTGACAAAAAATATACAATAAGAAAACTAGAAAATAATATAGATGCAAAAATCCTTAACAAAATATTGATTGATTAAATACAGCAATAATTAAAGAATGTCAATGTGACCAAATCCTTCCCTGAGACACTCAAATGTCTTCTAGTATAGATGTGGGATGCATATTTAATTTCAAAAAAATATAAATAACATTTGAATTATTTGAAATTACAAATATTAAATGTATTAATATATTAATTTTTGCACTTAATAAAGATATGTGGGACAGTGGAAGAATATTATACATTATATTTATTCAAATCTAGATATATTTTTGAATTTTGAGACAAGGTTTCTCTGTAGCTTTGGAGCCTGTCCTGGAACTCACTCTGTAGACCAGGCTGGCCTCGAACTCACAGAAATCCACCTGCCTCTGTCTCCCGACTGCTGGGATTAAAAGTGTACAACACCACCGCCCACCAAGATGTTTTAATACAAGATATCTGGGCTGTGTGGTACTGCTCTTCACTCCTAAGCTATAGACTTGTACAGCATGTTCTACAGAAACTTCAGGCAGTTACATATAATACGATAGTAAGTGTTATATATGCAAATATACATAAATAGAGGAAAGGCAGCTTAAAATATATGAAAATTTGGGCTCCATTATAATCTTAAAAGACCACTATTGTGCAAACCATTATTTGTTTGTTTGTTTAACATTTTAGAAATCTTTGTGTGGAGGTGGTGGTAGGTGTGTAATGCAGGCCAAGTTTGCACACGCAATTGCATCGGCCTTGATGCAGGATCTTCCACCAAATCAGCACTATTTCTGTGTTCTCACTATTCAGCAAGGCTGACTAAGGGAGCTCTCAGAGTGCATTTCTTTCCACCCTCAGAATGCTGGGATTACAAGCATGTCTCTACATGTCTGGCTAATTATCTGGGTGCTGAAGATTCAAACTCAAGGTCTTCTGCTGTTATAGTAAGTTGGTAAGTGCTCATATCTACTGAACCGTCTCCCATCCCTCTGCATTCCACTGTTAATTAAAACTGTTTTCATGTAGTGTATATCTGTGGTATGTTTGTGCCTACTGTCCAACATCAACTAGGAGCTGAGGAAAGCTTCTGGTGTATCTCTTACAACCACCAGCTTAGTTTCCACCAATGAAACTAATTTTTCACTTAGAATTTAAATTACATTTTACCTTTAATCCTAGATATTAACTCAACTAGATAAAGGACAAATATGGAAACTTAAGTGGACATCATACATAATGATAAAAGGTAAAGATTTTCTCATAAGTTCGGGAACAAATTAACAATGCAAGATTCAGTTTGTTTTGTAAAGTTCACTTGCGAGTCCTAGCATTTTTCACAGCACAAGAAATAATAGTTGATTGCATTCTGATCAGAAAAGCAGAAACTTATTTTTAAAAAGCAAAATTTTTATCGAGATAAGGATTATAGGAATGTATCTATAAAATCAAAACCAACTAATAAATTGAATTTGATAATTCTACCTTCTGATAACAAGCAATTGAAAACCAAAATTAAAATACAAACTGTCAGCAAAGAATGAAATATGAAATATTCGTGGATAAACCTAAAAAAATAGCTACAAGATCTGTACACTGTAAAACACAAAACTCAATTCAGAGATATCAAAGGTCTAATTAAATAGAAAAAAAAAAACACACCATCGAAGCTCAGGAACCCAAATACTAAGAATAAATACTGTAAGATGGTAAGTCTCAGATTCTATTATCCTTAACGGAATTTTAATCAGGCTGTTTGTGTGTAAGCATGTGCATACTACAAGTTCAAATTGTATCCTCCAATTTGACGTGTTAAAAACTAGAATACACAATGGTTTTCATAAAAAGAAAAAAACGGAATAAAAATATTCTTTGGTTTTGTGATTCATTATAAAAGCAACCGATTGAATATGACAGGGCTGTTAAGGTACATGAGCAGACCAATGATATGGAATACAAAAAGTGGAATTAAATGTGCATATCAAACCAAGAAATCAGAGATTTTTGTATTGAAACTCATTTGGAAGAAAACAGTTTCAACCTGAGTCTTTGCTCTTATTCCAACTGTGATGGTTAATATGGTCAGGTTGAGAAAACCTAGACTCACCCATGGGACAGTTCTTTTGTTCCACCTATGAAAAATTATCTGGACTACATCAGTGGACGTGGGTGATCCATCTTAAATGCAGAGCACCCAGTGGTTGGCACAGCTATAAGGAGCTCTGAGGGTAAAGCTTTTTCATTTGCTCTTTGCCTTCTCTTATCCTGAGTTTCTGATGATGTATTCTGAGCATTTTCACCTGGGCTGTATCCCTTTTGCTTTCTCCTCGGTGATCCCTCCCAAAGTAACTTTTAATTTGGATGAAGTTAAATGGCAAATATTTCTCTTCACTAAAGGCAAACTTGCCTACTTTCAACCAGCAATGTTTTCCTTGCCGTGTGCAGTTTTGTGCTTTATACATTTGTAAACTTTTGTGTTCTGTGTGTTCATGTGGGGTGTGTGTCAAGGTCCTCTCGACAAACAGCTTGGACGTATGTCAAAAGAGGATGTATTAGGTTATTAGGACACAGTATGGTCTTGGTAGTACAACAGGGGCTGTCTTCACACTGAAGAGGCTGAAAACCCAGCACCTGCTCAGTACATGAGGCTTGGATTCTCAGAAGTCCCAAGCTGGCATGGAAAAGCTTGAGAATTCCTTTACAGACAGCCATCTCTGTTGCATGCTGGGAGAAGCTGGGTTCCAATTTCAGAGAAGGGTGGCAATCTCTAGAAAAACGACACTTATTTCTCCACACACTGTTTTATACAAGCAGGAGCACAAAATAACTTTTTTATAATTCCACAGGATGTAACATTAAGCCTCGTACATTCTACTTAAAATTTGTAAACTATTAATGTTTTAGAGTGTCGACCAGATTATAGAAATCTTGACATGGAGAACTCAGGGAGAAAAGGTATTTTTGTTTGTTTGTTTTCCACTCTCAGTTTAAAAAGTATTTTTTATACTTTTCACCTGAAGTTAATTAGATTTCCATGGTTAAAAGTACATATACCAAGTTTCGCAAAGGTAGATAAATCACCAGGACACTGGGAATTGACTGAGAGGGAAAGACTCAAATATGCAGCAAAACTAGGCCATCTATTCTCTCCTACCGAAATCGATTGCTTGTAATTTGCCTTCAGAGCTGCCTGAGAAGAGAGTGAAAGCCTTGGGATCATTATTATTGTCAACAATTACATATTAATTTGGTGACAAAGAGAAAAAAAGATGAAATGGCATTGTTGGTGAAGGGACAAGAGTAAAATAAGACACACAACCAGGAATTTTTTAATCCCACTGAAGTATCAGACAGACAGACAGACAGACAGACAGACAGACAGACAGACAGACGATCTCAGTTTATAACTCTCCCTCTTTGATCCACTAAGTGAAAGAAAAGTATCATTAGCGTGTGCTGTTACCTTTATTGTCCTTCTCCAGTAATGACAGTCAAATGCAGTCTGAAGCTTGCATACACTATAAACTATTTTTCTCCACTACTCACAGAATGTTATTTTATGATATAGCAAGTTCACAGTAAAGAATGTTTAAGAACGCTTGGCAGGCTACATAGCTCAAGAGATTTGTAATAGGTTACACAGTGCCTTTGATTTCTAGGTCATTGCCTTAAATCTATTCTGCTTAATGACTATTAGCCGTTCAAAGTGAAATGAACTAGCGGGTTGAGCAGAGTTCCACGGCCATTTGGATCATCTAACACCTTTTCCAGTTTGTGGGTAAATAGAATCTATAGTCACCTCCGTGCCTCAGTAACCAAGTTAAGAGATTCAAGTTAAGGGTCTGGGGCTTAAATAGAGATACAGTCATTTTTTCGACTGCACAATTTTCTGTTGCTAATTTGCTTTCCTTCAGTCCTAACCTGTCCACTTTTAAAATATGTAATACAAAAGCATTAATGTGCTGTGGGGGAGGGAGTTGGTTTACATTTCACAAAATATTGTCTCCCTCACTCATTATTTTATTAAATATTGTATATGACTGCAGTTGTCAAACATTCATGGAAGGTCGACAAAGGGGGTGACTCTGAAGTTATATCACTCCATTTAATTTCATGATGTATTCATCACTTACTTATGAGGACATTGTTATTAATTTTAAAACAAATGTTACAACATCTTTAAAGATATTATACAATTTCCTCAAGACACATGGCTTTGGTGGTAAGTCTTAAAGTGGAAAAATCCTTCATTTCTTCATTAGTTTTGCGTAACTAGCTGTGGTTGCTGATGGCTCTCTAACCACTGAAGACACAGAAGAACCTGATGTAGAAAGCAACAAAAAGACAATGACAAATGTACATATTAAAAATACGATTTCAGATTCCTTGTGCTGGATATAAGAGAAGTTCAGAGGCTGGGGAGAAGCAAAACTTGTTCTACACAAGCTGATACAGCAATGACTCCAGAAAAGGTGACATTTACTCAGTGACCTGAATAATAACAAGAAAGCAGATGGCATAAACATGAGCTAAGAGCTTGCTGGTATGCCAAGCAGGGTAGTCACAAAGTTATGTGTGGACATGACCTTGGATATCTGGAGGAGGACCCTGGAGAGCAGGATGCTGATATCACCTCTGACAGACCAATGAGATCTACACTGTTTCCAAGTGTGGACTGAGGACGGACAGGCCCTTAGGAGGATAACAGGGCAAAGTAGCATTGATGGTTCGGTCCTCAGAAGCAGACAGTGAGAAGAATTTAGAAGTGCAAGACACTAAATGGAAATCAATGTGTTAAATGATAAAAGTAGAAAGGGACAGCATTAGACAGAGAAAGCCCCCAATTTTAATGCTTGCCTCCCTTGCCAAAGAAATGGAAAATGAAACTTCAGATCATGATCCCAGACTGTGATACAGATATCTTATGTTTTATATATATATATATATATATATATATATATATATATATGTATGTATGTATATATGTATATGTATACATACATACATTATATATATTATACATATATATAATGGTTTTAGCAGATAATGACTGTGTTTGTGGGGTATTGTGTGATCCTTGGTTGATTTATAACTGTCTATTGCTCCATTTGGTACATGTAGATCAACCATCATCTTCATCATTGGTTATTTTTTGCAGTGAGAACATTTGAAATCCTCTTACATAGCTTTCCTTTATTATATAGTATGATGATGTCTATAGAATAATCTGTAATAGACCACAATTTATTCCTTCTGTTTGGCTTTGAATTGGGCTTTATTAACCAGTCTGCCCACCACATAGTCTCATGCCTGTTCTCTTCTCTCTGTAAAGCCTCTCAAAGCTTCAATTCTTCTTTGTCCTATGAGCTTCACAGTTAAAGCCTGGTTGTAGCTGTCGTTCTGTGCCAAGTGTTGACTACTTTAGTGAGGAGCTTTCAAGCTTCACTCTGAAAAGGTCATGTCATCCCCACTGTCATGGAAGGCTTCATGGGAATAGCAGACCACAGCTTCAATCTGAGGAGGGTTCTGTAGCTGCTAAGATCTATTAGAATAAACACCTAGACAATTCTCTTCCATAGTTTCTCACCTCCTTGCCTCTTCAGAAGGCTCTGAAATTATATCCCTATCTATGCTCATCCACAGGATTTTGGAAATAAATGAACCTTGTCAGATGTAGAACTGGCAGGAAGGTAATAGAGAAATCCGATATCTTAGACGGTAGGCAAAAACTGAAAACACTGCCTAGTCAGACTTGTTGACTGAGTTTTCTGTCCTGCCTGGTTCCCGCAATCGTTAAGTCCCAAAGAAATCACATAGAGATCTACATTAAATATAAACTGAGTGGCCCATTAGCTCAGGCTTCGTATTAACTCTTATAACATATATTAGCCCAATATTCTTGTCTATGTTAGCCACATGGCTCAGTACCTTTTTCAGCGAGACAGTCACATCTTGCTTCTTCTGTGGCTGCTCAGGACTTCAGAGGAATGGGCTTCCTTCTTCCCAGAATTCTCCTGTTCTCATTGACCCACCTCTACTTTCTGTCTGGTTGTCCCACCTATACTTTCTGCCTGGCTACTGGCCAACAGCATTTATTTAAGATATAATTGACAGGATATAGGCCAATGTCCACAGCACAGACTGAATTCTGTGACCTAATACTAAGACTTGGAAGATTTAATAATACATACTCATTTTGATTTGGGCATTGTATTTTCAGGAGTATGGCTATAGACATATTTTAATCATATATGTTTCTAATCCCAACTTATAGACCTGTCAGATCACTGTATTAAATGATAGATAAGTATATATTTCTTTCTGAAAAATACTATTTAAAATATAAGGTGAGTATTTAGACACAACCAATTATAAAATATTTATCTGGAAGCATAAAAGATTTAAATATAGGGAAACTGGCAAACTGAGACAGTATTTTGTCTAACACTCCTCATTTATTAGAAGCTGATTAATATCATTATAATTATACAGTACAGTGTGTGACACTTGTGAGTATTATCTCTTTAAATCCCCAAACAACTATATTATGTCATCATCATAATGAAAAAATAGTGGAAGTTAAGATAATATTAATACTGTCCAACAACTTATCATACCTATTTTAACCCTTTTACCAACTCTTAATTTTTTGAATCTATGAAGAAGAAAGAAATTTTCTTAACTACTAAGATATTTGATGTGTAAAAATGACTTTATTAACAATTTTCCATCTCTTAAATATTACATCATGATGCCATAATCCTTGTACATATTCTTGAACTATATT
This sequence comes from Arvicola amphibius, assembly GCF_903992535.2. Taxonomy (NCBI): domain Eukaryota; kingdom Metazoa; phylum Chordata; class Mammalia; order Rodentia; family Cricetidae; genus Arvicola; species Arvicola amphibius. The sequence continues at coordinate 102,949,868 of NC_052057.2, forward strand.
TGTAACTGAAATTTTATCCATGATAACTTGATACTATTAAAACAGAATAGGTAAGTCTGCCATAAATTCAGTATCTTCCCTTTCAGAAGGTTGTCCTTATGAAGTAATTTTTTTGTATAAGAGGTTGAATGGGAGCTTATGGGTGCTTCACTGTAGGTTTGCCCAGAGCTCCGCATTTAGGAAATGGCTTACTCTTTTACATCATCATTTACCAGGATCCTCAAAATGCAGAAGTACAAAGTACAGATGTACCAAGACTATGACTATATAAACAGCCAGTTCACCTCTCTGGAATATGTTATAACCTTTGTTACAATCTTCAACTTACTGCATTCTAGTTTAGCTGTATCTATACCATGCTACAAAGGGTCTTTTTATGTTCTCCTTGTCTTGTTCTTAATTTTAAATGACACACTTAAAAACAATAATCTCATCATCTATAGAACTCTGAAAATTCTTCACATACATACTCTGTGTAGTTCGTTTTTTAATCATCTAACCAAGGTAAAAACCAAGATTCACTATCACAATAACTCTACATCATGCAAATTCAATCTGAACCAGCTATCCCCAGTTCACTCAACTATCAGTGATCTGTTTTTAGACCATATGTTACAAATTTATGGGATCAAGGTGGATAATACAAAAGAGGTTAACATATTTCTAATAAATACTAATGAGTATTTGAAGGAATGAAGGCTACACCTGATGTTATTTCAAACTCTATGGTTATCGCATAGCTAAAATCATTAGATAGCTTTAAATTCTTATATTAGCATATCAAAGGAGACATATTTTCTTCTTAGGGCAACTTGAAAAATCTAAATTAATATCATGGCATTCTAAAATCATACACATTGATAATCTATTTACATTTGAAACATATTCGTCTCAGTCAGCGTGATTAGAGCTGTCCCTTTGCTAGCAGTAAAGCATCAGAATTTGCATTTTTATTCATATTTTTCTGTAATAAGGCACGTTTCTTTAAAAATGTTGACCTTAAAGAATATTCCAAGATTGATAAAATCTAGGCAACTCTTTCTTTCCTCTGTAAAAAAACTGACTTTGCATAGAACACTAAGTGGGAAACTTTGATTTAGTAGTCAACTCACCCCTGCTATTGATTCTTTATATAGAAATAAAATTGTAGAAATATGATTTTTTAATCAACAAAATTTAATATTTCAGAAGGACTCTGAATACCCAGAATACCCATGAACAGGTTAATTGCTCAGTGGATGACAGGATTGATTAGGCAGAAAAGTAATTTCTATGAAGCATAAAATTTGGGAAATGAACTGTTTAATTTAATGAGCAAAATTGCTGTCTAGACCATCTAAGACTGATCCTATTATTAGTTATACAAGTACTAAGCTGAACACCAACTCTTAGCATTTACGATAACCACAGAATATTAGTGTAGATCTTTCTTTGAAAGCTGTGGTGAAGTATATTCACATATATTCCAGGCTGAAGACATGAAATATTAAAAATAAGACCAATGGAATTAATATACCATTACTCTTCTGGAAAAAGCTGTCCGATAAATCTTTGGAATGGGGGAATAAGTAATGTTACTCTCATGATGACTATAAGAAATTATGAGACAGTGAGCTCAAGCAGCTGGTGCAAGGTCACAATATAAAATAATTTTCTGGCATATAAATAGAACTGAATGTTTCTAAACAAGTCCACGTCTCTATCTACTGAAATCCACATCTACTAGATGAACAAGCATGAACTTTAACTGCTCTATGTATTTATGTCTACCCTTCTCTCATAACAAATTCTCTCTGTTTTGCAGGGTTTGAGTCATTTCCTAAGAAGGACTTAACTCATTCTACATAAATTGAAGGTTATTTTCTTCTACTCACTGGGGGGCCATCTTAACATAAAATAAGATTCTGTATTTAGAGAGAGAGAGAGAGATGTAAATTTTTATATACCCAGAGTTGCTCTACCATTTTCTATGTTGGCATTAATGCATCACTAAAACGTAATGTGTCGTGAAACCTCAATATTCCACACATAACGGTATGTTTTCTACTTTATAATATTTTGTCAGAATCTTCACATTCTTCATCAGTTTAAGTTAAACTGAAAACTTCCCCTTTGTCAAATTTTCTATTTTTAAGAACTTTATAAATGTTAAATAGACCTGTGCTAAAATATAACCATCAAATTTTCCTTATCACACAGCACTGATGTTCAATCTTCCTAATACTGCCACCTTTTCATACAGTTCTGCACATTGTGGTGACCCCAACCATAAAATTATTTCTTGCTACTTCATTGTTGTAATTTGGTTGATGTTATGAATTGTCATGCAAATATCTGTTATGCAGTATACTGATATGTGACCACCAAAGGAACTGTGATCCAGGCTGAGGACCACTGCCTTAGAAAGGTAATTTATGAAACAATAGCCTTCAAGAAAAATGTAACAGAGGATTACATTTTATATCTAAACATGGACAAAAATCAAGTTATCGATAACATTTTTGTGCAACTTATTTATCACATGGTAGTAAAGGACTGTTGCAGTTTATACCATTTATAGTGCAGCACAAATAATAAAAATCCAGACACAGGTATTGGGGTTGCTGGAAGATCAGAAAAGCAAAACATCCAGCCACTTGTTCTTACCTCAGACTGAAATGATGATCCTGCCTCCATGAATCCTCAGAATGAGACTGAGACAAGACATGTTTCCTCCCTTCTTATATTTCTCTCTATTGCTGTGATTAAATGCATTCACCACTACTGATCTGCCGCTATAGTTAGCTAGTGTGGCTCTTGTATTTAAAGGCATGCAGCCACTGCCTGGTCTGTATGGCTGACTAGTGTAGATGTTTTACTCTCTAATCTTCAGTCAAACTTTAATTATTAAAATACAAATGAAATATCATAACATTTCACCTTCCATGTCTAAAATAAAAAAGAGACAATGACTAATATAAGAAAAACTATATACAGTAAGTACAATGACTACTATATACAACAATATATACAGGCAATAAATTCATCAATAATGTCTAGCCCATTTACATTTGACAGATTCAGAGAAAATACTCCATATCTTTCCTATCTTGGTGAGTCCAAAGTCTTGTACCTAATTTACTTTCCATCATAACTTGTTTTCTGTGTCAGGTAAACAAGGAAAAGTATAACTATAACTATCTAGTCTTCAATTCCTTAAGAGAACCGAGAAAAAGATAAAGCTGATAATGTTCACAATTGCATTACATAAATCCCAGCTAAATTAGGTATTCTCTCATTTAATTGTTCCATTTTCAAAATGCCTAGTATATTATCAGACGGAGACCCAATTCCCTTCATTGCAATGGTTTTTCACATTTTTTTAATGTGGGAAAAATTCTCTCTTTTAACTAATTCCTCCCTTTAAGAATTTCCAATTCTCTTACCAACTCTACCAATGATGTTGATGAAGATGTGAGGCTAAATGTTGATTAGTAGAAGAGGAAAAGCCTGACTGGATTGGAAGGGGATTAACGGGGATCCCACAACACACAGTGGAGAGAGAGGAAGAGAAAAAACTGGTTCTCTGAAAAAACGCAAAGGGGGTTGAGAGGCTTGTGGAAAACAAGAAAAAGAAAGCCTAGTCAGGTGGTGCTGGAGCCCAATGTGCAGCTCTAGCCTGTGCCTATGACTAAAAATTCTTAGTCAAATGGCTTTTTCATAAATTTTTACCTCAAACATCAGTCACCTAATGTAGCATGAATAATAAAACCCAGAGACAGATACTGGGTTTCAACCTGAAGATCAGAAAAGCAAAGCAACAAGCCACTAGCTCTTACCTCAGACCAAAATAATGATCCTGCCTCCACAAATTCTCAGAATGAGACTGATACTGAGACCTGTCTCCTCCCATCTTGTATTCCTCTCTAGTACTGGGATTAAATGTGTGCACCACTACCACCCAGCCTCTATGACTAACTAGTGTGGCTGTGGGTTTAAAGGTGTATGCCACTACTGCCTGGTCTATACGGCAAACCAGTGTGACTGTTTTACTCTCTGATCTTCAGGCAAGGTTTATTTATTAAAATACAAATGTAAAAAAAATCAGTACATTATAAAAACTGTTAAAATTTCTGAAAGCTTTTGGCATTCTACTAGACAGAGGCAAGGCACATTGTGAGTTAGTCCTGATGGAGAAATGTTTTGGTCTCAGTATTATAAGCTCTGTCCTACATATCTGTGAAAGTTCCATATGCTGTAGGTTTCGTTGCAAGCCTGAAGCATGTTGGGATATGTGAGACGTTTAGGAGGAAAGACTTGGCGAGAGAAACCTATGCCTTAGGGATGCATGGTGTGAAAAGTGAACTAGGATCTCTATCTCTGCATCCTGCTCGCACTAGGTGAGCCATCTTCAGCAATCAACTGCTCCTAGCATTTGATGTGCTGTGCTGTCACGATCCGAAAGCATCAAGGTCACGAGTTCACAGGCAATAACTTTTGAAATTGTAAACTAAAACAGATCTTTTTTTCCTAGAAGCTTGTTTGCTCAGCCATTTGTCATATCGACAGAAACTTAATATGCTCTTTCTTCTTTGTCTTTGCTCCCCTTTTAGTGATATTTCAAGTTACAATATTCATCATAGGAGAGTGAGCGCAACTCTGCTGTGCTACACTTATCGTGGTTTTTGTTCATTCGTATTTAAAGTCCTTCCCCTTAATAATGTGTTTTTACCCTTGAGGCTTTTGGTACAAATGTATCAGAAAACTGTATGGGAAAATGACAGAAGTAAAAAATATGATAATAATTCACAAGCTAATATAAAATAAAGGGCAGATGCAAATGCAGATCTTTAATTGTGCCAGTAGTTTCTGAGAGCAACCTGAAGAAAAAAAACTTCCTGAGAACTATTCAAAGTCACACCTTGAGGACCAACAGTAAAGACCATGCAGGAAAATAGATAAAAATAAAATATTCCCTTTGTTTGAAACATTATACATTACTTTATTTTGTAATTTCTCAGTTTTCCTGGAATCTATTGGTGAAGTGGGGGAACGTATCCTATATCAGCACTTCTTTGTCTTGTCAGTAATTGAGAAATCCTCCCCCCAGTAGCTATGATCTTTCATTAGCTTACTCTACTTACTCAGCAAAATGTAGGTTATAGGGAAGCAATTATTCCTCATGCCTAGTTCTATCAAGAGACTATCCTGACACTCTAAATATCCAAAATAATACAGTATAAGAGAAATTCCATATCCTTCTCCATGATTCTCTTATGGGGGGCTCTTTCTAATTCCTTTGAAAAAGGAATACAGAAAATCTTTTATTGTATCTATTTTATCTTTGCATACTCTCCTTCTCCCTTAGCCTTCCTTTTCCATCTTTAGTATTTGTCAGAAAATATGAAATACTGGTTATTAGAGAAGTACCATCTGCAGTCACATCACACTACAATGCTTATAGTGCATGTGTGTATTGAGATCTGATGGAATAAAAATGAGCTGGTAATTTAAGGCACCTGGTAGTGAGTAAAATTTCCCTAAATGTCATACAACTTTCTTCATAAATAAGCAGGACAGAATTATTATCAGAACATGAATGATAGCAATCCCATTATTCTTGTATCTGACACCATTAACAATCCAAATGCTTTTTTGAGCAATCTTTAAAAGATAGGGAAGACATAATAAGAGTTTAACTATACAACATGGAAAATAGACTAACTGCATTTTCTCTTCTAAGGATTTTATTGCTTAAAGAAATGTGATAATTATTAAACTACAAGTACATTTTTCTTGGTTCATGCCTGTGGTCCCAAATGCATAAGGACTACTTCAGGGTCATGACCAGCCTGTGGCATAATGAGTGCCACATCAGACTACTTTCCCAATAAATAATAGAATTTCTACTCTATATCCTGCAATTTAAATTATGTTGTAGACCTTATATAGTTTCTTGATATCAACTATATAAACCAAGAGCTTTAAGTAGCCATTCATCATTTCAACGTCTCTGTTTCTTGGGTCCTAATTTGTGATTAACCACCTGGAATCAAAGAGGATAATTTCATGAAGTAATAATGCTGCCTTAATGGTGAAATATGACAGTTTCATTGTTCCTGGTCCTGGTAATATGAATAGGGGTCTACAGTGCTCCTAAGAAACCAACACTTCTCTGCATTTTCTGACTAGTCCAGATGGGAAACAAGCATAGCAAGGTGATACAAAGAGTGGATGTAGCGGGAAGCAGAACTAATGGCCTCTGTATCCACTTCTAGGAAAGTTGACAGACCACTGGATATATGGTAATCCTAGGGATTTTTCAACTAAACCATATGAAACCTATTTGGACAACTAGAAAACACTCTCTTCTGCCTATACAGGCCGGAGTTAGAGAAAAAACAATAATGAGATGAAAAAAGAATTTGATCTCGAGAAAGTGCTCGTGCCTTCTGTCTTCTAGCTGGATGCTTCCTTATGAAAACGCATCGATTCAGCTATGCATCAGGAGAGGAGGAGAGGGATATTGCTGCATTTAAACTACAGAGATTTATGAGCATTTTGAAAGCAATGCCCAGTTTTCTTTCTTTCTTTCTTTCTTTCTTTCTTTCTTTCTTTCTTTCTTTCTTTCTTTCTTTCTTTTCATTGTCTTTCTTTTATTTGAAATGATGAGCATTTTCAGATCTGTAAAAATGTTTATAATATTGAATTACACCACGGAGAACAGATTCTCAATCTACACTAAGAAACTGTGATAAGAAAGTTATCAGGAAAAAAGATGACTACAGAAGCTATTGGTCATGACTTCTTAATGCCTTTAAGGTGAGAGCATTTATATACTGACTTTGACAAAGTTTGCATTTTTTTGTTTTACTCCCCAAGTGTTTTGCCATGTCACATTCTAGCAAATTTTGAGAAGATAATATTTAAGTAAATATAATTGAGTTTTCTCATTCATCTTTGAAAATTGTTCTTTGTTATAATTATATGTATCTGATATGGGTGATATTGAGTGAGGGGTGTGTGTGTATGTGTGTGTGTATGTGTGTGTGTGTGTGTGTGTGTGTGTGTGTGTGTGTGTGTGCTTATATGCATTCTCTCACAAGCTTATAGAGCTCAGAGGACAACTTTTGTGGGTCGGTTTTCTCCTACCCAGTTAAACCATGGTCTGCCATGTCTGACCAGCAAGCATCCAGGAAATCCCCTTTCTCTGCCTCCCATATGACCACGGGAATGATGAGATAACAGACGCAGGCTGCAACATTGATGGGTTTCTGTGAACTCAGGTCTCGGGTCATAAGGCTTGCATGACAAGCAATTTTGCTCACTGAGCCATCTCTCTAGCCTCCTTTTTTTTTTCTTTTAAAACGAAGCAGTCAATAATAAGAACTTATTGATTATGTATATTCAAGTTAAATAAATTTGCATCAGTGGAATGCACTTATTGAATCTGCCCAGGAGCCCAAAAACATAAACTCAGCTAACCCTACAATCAAGTGCCTATATATCAATTTGAATTACAAGGCTAAATTGAATGTTTAACTATCCATTGAACAAACAAGGTTTTTCTGCAGTTTCCTAAATGATTTCTGCAAGTATTACCTTAAAGAAAAAATAAAAGTAATCCAGAATAAGAACTTAATATAGCTATCCTATTAATTTCAACTATTTCCTTGATGCTCAGAATACAATAAATTAAAGCAAAATTGCAGAAATGAAGAAAATATCTACAGGTCTATAAACGTAAAATGAGAAAATAATCCCTGAAGGAAGTAAGTCCAAATAACTAAGGCCGGCTCTTCCAGACTAAAGCAATGCTCATTCAGACAGTGTTTTATTATTAGCAAACCCTGGAGAAATGATTTCAAATAACTAATTACATTGCTTAACACTATCTGAAGGACAATTTTCAATAAACAAGTGAATAAAGCATATTCTATAAATGACTTAATGACATTGTAAGTATAGTATATATAATGTATGTGTGTGCATTTGTGTGTGTATGTATGTGTATGTGTGTGTTTATATTCACATTTATGACACAGAGCACATATAGACACTGGAGAACAACTTGTTGAAGTTAGTTCTTACTTTCCATGCCATTTTGAGACTGATTCTGGTTTCTGCTTATTCTCCAGGTCTGCCAAATTTGCTGGTCCTTGAACTTCCATGTGATTCTCTTCTCCACATCCTATCTGTCCATGAAAGTGTTTGCACATCTAGCTTTTTGTGAGTCCCACAGATACAAATTCAAAACATCAAGTATGTGTGATAAGTACTTTTACACACTGAGCCATTTTTTTCTAGACATATTTATGTGTGTTTTGAAAAGTACTACTCTTTATTCCAGAATACCTTCAAACTATACAGCCCAATATTTCTGCAAACTCATATTAATTCCTTTCCACTCACCTAGGTGCTGGGGTTACAGGCACAGAACATACGTAACCTGGTAGCCATTACTTGTGTTGTTACGTTTTTTCTTTTATTGAAGCAGCTCTTTCTATTCCTTAAATTTAATGGAAATTGAAACTTTGACTTAATTTGACAATTAGAGGTAAAATTTTCTATTTTTAATACTACTTTACTTGGAAACTACGCTAATTATAAAGAGTAATATGAACTAATGTTAATTTTAAAAGCATTTGCCAATTTTATGCTTTCCTTTATTTTCTTTTGATCTAAAGGTCTGTTTGCTTTCGTTCTAGGGCTTTGTTTTATATTGAGTCTTATATGATGAGTATATGAAATAATGGGCTTAAGGCATAAAACCAGATGTGGTACCTAGGGTGTAAAGAGGAAAACCTTGTGATCTTGTGATATGGAATGTTAGCAACAATGTGCATAAAATGACTTTATGCTGAAATACCATAATGGTCTCTAAAATGAAAAATTTAAATTTTATTGTTGTATTATACAGAATAATTAATATATGTATACACACACACTATACTACAACTATATAAAAATTATTCATTTGTCCTAAAATCTCATGTTTATATTTTTCCAGGCATCCAGACCTATCATTTAATGTGGTTCTTGTAACCATGGCCAAAACTATATGATAATCAAATTCATACAACTGTGAAAATGCCTTACAAACTAGGAAAACAATGTTGGATTTCATAGGAAAGACATTTGAAATAAAATTAAGTGAAGTATATCCCAAGAATAGTGAAGCAGAATATTTTATACTGAAAATGATTTGAAAATTAATATTATCATTATCATGAGCCTTGACATTCCCAAGACCCCTGGATCTGAGAATCTTTTACAAATACATTAGGGGAAACATAATAAAACAATGTTATATACATAGTTGTGTTTTTACACAATTACTTACTTTAAAGAGTTAAGTTGCCCAAAGAAAAGGAAGCTCAGTGAACTAAGATTAAATAGAAACCTAAGAGCTTCACAATTAAACCAAATTCATCTTACCCAGCACCATTGCTGTCATCCCCCAAGACAATAATACATGCTAATTGCATATATGGAAAGAGTTAATTTATAGAGTCTATTCCTTTAAGCATTACTTTCTTGAGTATCCTTTAACCATAACTAACTGATGCCTCAGCTAGTTTCTCCAAACACTGAGTGAGACAAGTCAAAGTTTCTATATTAATAAAGTATGAGGAATATCATTTACCAAAATTTTTCTAAGAAGGTATCATTCCCTAAGCCTACTTTCCTTCAAAATGTCTTTCACGCTTCAACTATGAAATCGAGCCTTCAGAAAGAAGTTACGATTAGTTTTCACTAGTGTGTAGGACAAGGGGATCATTGAAAGAAAGTAGGAATTTTGAAATGAAGCATGAACCATGAGAATAACCCTTCCTCCAGTAGAAATACATTCATCATGTCCTCCATGCTTCTTCTGTTCAATGTCCCAGCAGAAACAACCACAGTCCCTCCTCCTCTATTTTCTCTTGTTTCTATCCTTTGTGTTTATCCTAGAAATATTTGCACAGACTAGGTTGACACTAACATCCTATGATTTTTTTTTCATAAAATTTATTGGCCATATTAACCACAATGGTAAGGCCAACTTTATCATAGAATTTAACGCATACAAGTCATGCCCATTCTTAAAGAGGATCTATCTTACTAGAAATTTAAAGCATCGTACCGTGGTTTGCAGGGGAGTCACAGTGCCATTCCCTAGGGAAGAGACCCACATATAACCAGTACACATTTGTCTGAAGTAGTTGTAACTCCCCGACCTCTTAGCCTACACTATCAAGGTAGAATATTAATCCTATGAATATGGAATGGAGTATTGAACACTGTAGTACTCTTGGCATGTTGAACCCAAAGCAGAATTCTTACCCACATTGGATAAGAAACCTGGGGGCAGAAGGGAGTTTTCCTGCTCAGCATCTGGCAGAAGGGAGTTTTCCTGCTCAGCATCTGGGATGCTGATGACTATGCAAATAGATCTTGCTTCACTGGTGAACTAAATGCTGAGCATTCTGTTAACTTGTTTTCCATCAAAAGGAAGTTAATTATAGAGGATCTATCGGAGTCCTCACACTGTTACTGTTTTAAAAAATAAATGAGTTTCAATTAAAGCATGTTAAAATGTGGAAGGTCTCTATTTTCTTCCTTTTTTTTTTGTCCTAATCCTTCTTTATTAGGCACCTGGATACGCTTTAATATGCTTACCCTGGTCATAACCTGTATATCCTCTCTTGAACTTGATGCTGCTTGTAAACAAATTCTAGTGATTATCTCCACCTGTGTCTCAAAGCAAAAATAATTGTTGATATAGCCATTGCCATCATAGAACATCAGAGATGAAAGAAAAGAATTTACAAAACAAATTAGTGATGAATAATAGAGTTACATAACATGGAAAAGCTGTTGGGCCTGAGGTAGAAAAAGTTGACTTTACATTTGAGTCTTGCTTCATGCCTGTGAAACTTGTGCTAGTTGTCTTAGCTCCACATCCTTCACAGATCTTCCTCTGAGTATGGCATTAATTACATTACCTTAGATATGAGCAGTGTAAGCTTATAAGAGAACACAAATAAAACTCCTGATATACTACCTGTAGCTAGAGCAATCTCAGCGACATAATTTATATGATTAATAAATTCCCATTTTACTGCTTAGTAAAAAGCACTTTCCAAATAGTCGGCCTCAATTTATATGCCATCGTAAACTATTCAAAATCAGTGCTATCCCAAACACCAGTTAGCTATTTTAGGAGCCAAAGAATTTAAAAAGAAATAATCGTGATGATAAGAAGTTCATATATGTGACGAGAAAAAGAAGGAAAATGGGTATATACACACAAACCCAGCAGATTCTCTATCCTACATTCTATTTGCCTTTCTCTTCTGCTTCATCTAAAAATTGTGTTCAAAGTGGCAAGATTAAAATGATAACTATATTCAGTATTCTGGAGTAATGGAAAAGATATATTCCCTGTTCTCTAGCTATCTCTAAAATCAAAGTAACAATAGTAAAAGAAAGAACCCAGCCTGGTCTTCAGGGCAAATTCCAATACAGTCAGGGCTCCACAGGAAAAGAAAAGAAGGCTCCCACAGAGCCCTTCCATGCAGAAGAATCACAGCCCAGGGCCATTGTCCTTGGCTTCTCAGTCAGCCTCCACTGTAGGCCACATTCAGAGAGTTCGGTTTCTTGGCCTGGAGAGGGAGGGAGGGGTGATGTGGGTGGAGGGGAGGGGAGGGAAGAGGAAGGAGGAAGGGATGAGATGGAAATTTTTAAATATAAAAAAATAAGCCATAAAAAAAGAACTTGACCAAAAAATAAAAAGGAAAAGAAAAGAAAAGGAAAGAAGGGAGAGAAGGAGGGAGGGAGAGAAGGAAGGAGGAAGTGGGGAGGACAGAGAGAGAGAGGGAGAGAGAAAGAGAGAGGGGGGAGGGAGAGAGAGAGAGGGAGAGAGAGAGGGAGAGGGAGAGGGAGAGGGAGAGGGAGAGAGAGAGAGAGAGAAACCGAAACCAAAACCATATCTGGAAATAGTGATCAAGGCCATTGTCGCATTCTTTTCTTTATTGTATTTATTTTGCATTTTAACCTTAGCTTCCCCTCCTTCCTCTCATCCCAGTCCCTTCCCCAAACCTCCTCTCTACATCTCATCCACTCCTCCGCTGCTTCTATTCAGTAAAGGGCTAGCCTCCCGAGGATATCGACAAAAGTGGCATGTCAGGTTGTATTAGGACTAAGCTCCTCGCCTGTTTTAAGGCAGGACAAGACAACCCAACAAGAAGAACATTATCCAAACGTCAGCAGAGGAGTCAGAGACAGCCCAGACTCCCACTGTTAGAAGTCCCACAGGGAGATCAAGCTACATAACTGTCACCCACACCCACATGCAGAGGGCCTAGGTCAGTAATATGTAAGCTCAGTTGTTCAGTTTCATCTCTGTGAGCTCCTATGAGCCCAGGCTAGTTAACTCTGTGGGGTTTTGTGTTGTCCTTGTCCTCTACGCATCCTACAATCCCACCTCCCCGTCTTCAGCCTTATTCCCCAATCTGCCTAATGATTTTGAACACCTACCCAGCTACATCATCTTCAGCCTACACTCTGTCCAGTCCATGGGATGTGCTAGAGTACGGATGGTACAGAGATTATGGGAGTGGCCAACCAATGACTGGCATAGTCTGAGACCTCAAGAGTGAGCCTACCCCTGACACTGCCTGTAGCACCAGGACCCAGAGGCTGGATGGCCTGGAGATCTAGAATAGAGCCAAACATGACTGTAGGGAAAAATGTGAATGCATTAATATCTTAAAGATATTCTGCAATACTCGTAGATTGGTGTCTGGCCCAATGTGTAGTGATATTTCATTTGTATTTTAATAAATAAAGCTTGCCTGAACATCAGAGAGTAAAACAGCCCCATGGATCAGCCTTACAGACCAGGCAGTGGTGACGCACACCTTTAATCCCAGTAGCCACAGCTAGTTTGCCATAGAAAACGGGCAGTAGTAGTGCTCACCTTTAATTCCAAACCCAGAGAGAAATGTAAGACAGGAGGAGACAGCTCTTAGTGAGTCTCAGCTGAGGATTCCTGGAGGCAGGAATTCATTTTGGACTGAGGTAAAGGTAAGAACCAGTTTCTGGCTGTTATGTTTTTCTGATCTTCAGATTGCATATCTGTCTTTGGGTTTTTATTCATCATGCTACACCAGTCGTCATCAGAGAGGCTTTAAACAGGACTGAAGAAAACAGATGCAGAGACCCACAGTCGAACATTGGGCCATTCTTTTAGGAAGTTTCCCTTTTGATAGTGTAACTTAATAGTGTAACCTAAAGGTGTGTTTGTTAAAGTTTCCCCAAGTGTGCACCTCTGAAAGAGGCAGGATACTCTGAGCTGTTTGTGGGATCAACTTGGCTCTTCTCATCTGTGCACCAACTCCATTGCGACATCATGCAGCATTGCTCCCATTCTATTCCTTTGCCTTCACTGCCCTGCGCAATCACATGACAAGTTTAATCCTATTACATTGATGAATTGTTAACATGCCACCTTTCATTCTCCAAAGCCATTTGGGCATTTCACCCATTAGCAAGCACTGTTGCTCTGTTACAGAGAGCTATTGACACAAATTATACAAATAACAGCATCACCATGCCCTGCCCTGCCGTGCTCTGAATATTAAGGCTTTAAGGTTGAACCTTTAGTTTATTCAGTGTTGAAGTCATTATCAGAAGTGATGTACTCATTTTTCAAATAGCAGCATCTCTATGTACATGGTCCCTGATATTTGAATCTTTCCCTTAAATACAGTCTGTCTGTGACGAAGGTTTACTTTGTTCTCATAGTGGCAACAGAAAAGCAGCAACTTGTGTGTTAGGCCATGTCTTCTAGGTTCTCCTGTATATAATATATGGTTTTCAAGATGATCTGCTTTCTGATCTGAGCAACTGAAATACAGCCAGCATAATTATCAACTCTTCCTGCAGAAGGCTGCAACTAGAACAACCCTGCCTAAACTTCTTCTACTTTATTTGGGAAGGATTAATCAATAAATTCCTCTGGCTGCTCTGTTGAGCTCTTCTATCTATGGTAATAGAGTAGTCATAAAGAGTATATCATAGCTCAAGATTTCTAATTTGATGTTAAGAGGCTGATCTTGTCTCCTGTACCTATTACACTTTAGCAAAAACTACTAGTCAGGTTGTCAGACAAACTTGTAATTTCCATCTTTGGGGAAAATATAATGTCTAGGATCAATCAATATTAAACAGGGAAGAAAACATGTTTCATGGAATCAAAACTCAATCTAACCCCTCACTTGATTGTGCTTACAAATGAATGCATATTTATTGCATTATGTCTACACAAATGGTGCTGATGAAAAACACTCTTGATACTGAATATTTCAAAAAACAGATACTCAAGCAATCACATCCAGAAATTCTATAAAACAAATCAAAATATTTGTTATGTTTAGATTTCACATTTTCTCAAAATATTTTTAAGACTACCTCTCCATCCCTGTTTTAGGTATGAGAGTAAATTGGAGGACGGGCGGTGGTGGTACACGCCTTGAATCCCAGCACTCAGGAGGCAGAGGCAGGCGGATCTCTGAGTTCGAGGCCAACCTGGTCTACAAGAGCTAGTTCCAGGACAGGCTCTAGAAACTACAGGGAAACCCTGTCTCGAAAAACCAAAAAAAAAAAAAAAAAAAAAAAAAAAAAAAAAGAGTAAATTGGAGATGGAAAAAATACCATGATACATAATTACATTTCTCTATCCTTTTGCTTTGGTTGCTACCTAACAATTCAAAAGAAATTTACAGTGTACTTTTCTTATTTCCTCTCTTTTTCTATGTGTAATACTTCTACTGCCACTGAGGTATCTACTCTGCACTTGAAGAATAAAACTATGATATGAGTTTTCCACAATTTTTTATTGATTTCTATTGAGCTCTACATTTGTGCAGAAAAATCCGCAATTATTTTTTGAAGAAGTAACTTTACATGAGGTATTTGGAGAATTTAATATTTTTATTCCTTTCAAAGCCAACCTTTCAAGCTATTCTTTTAACTCAAAATAAAATTTTAGGTATTAGAACCTAAATGCTATTGCCGATATCTCAGTGGAGACCTCCAATTACTGGGCACCGGGCACCGCGCACCGCGCCCCCGTGTCTGTGTTTGGTGAGCGTTTACCCAGTTACCGAGCTTCGGGCAAAGGGCAGGAGTTTAAAATACACAAACACATACAGACAGAGAGACAGAGACATGGGTCATCCTTGAATTCCCCAAGAATGCCCCTTTATTGTGTTCAGGGACAGATTATATAGAGATAGCCATGCCCCAGCCAAACCCACCAGAAACCACTATCCTGCCATCAGGAACTCCTGAAGGTCTCGTGCTCAGAGCAGCTGTAGGCACTCAGATCAGGGGATTACAAGAAATTCAGGATCTGGGGTCTCACTGTTCCCAACATGGTATTATTTTCAATCTTGTTGCATCCCCAGTGTAACAAAATCAATTGCCATTCGTAAGAGAAATATAATTTTGATGTATTGGAGAGAATGCCATTAATATTTAAAGCAAACGAGATAAATAATTTGATATTTTTCAACTATTTACCAATTATAATATACATACCCAAAAATGAATAATTGTGCCTGATTTCAATCTAGCACACTTTCCTTCTATATGATACAAACTCATGGATTTCTGTTTTGTCCAATTGTGTTTATAAAAAGTTAATATTCAAGCTCATTACTGAAGCTCTCCCAAAGTAGTTATTTTCTTCTTATATATACCAAATACATAGGAAGCAAAGCTGTAAAAGTATAACCCTTCCACGAGGCTTACCAGACCAGCCCTCACTCACTTAGCATGGATATGGAAACCACTGAAATATTGAAAGTGTTTTCAACATAGAGAAGACCACTTGACTACAGCTGGAGCGTTCATTGGTTTAAGGAATATATATATATATATATATATATATATATACAACTCTCTCTAATCATTATCTAACTAAAATAATCAAGTAGAGGGAACAGTGACCACAATTATAAAGCATGCTTTATTAAAGAACACCATTCAATAAACAAAATCAGCAACAACAAAACATTCTATAATACCTGCTTCTAAATTCATAAGAACATGCTTAAAACATCTAGTTTTAGCAATGACAAACTATGAGACATACAAAAGAATATATTCTACCCAGAAATAAATTAACTAGTAAAAACTACCTTTGAGAAACCAGGTGTTGCATTTATTAAATAAAATCTTTAGGTATTAGGAATCATAATCATGTTAAAAAAAATAAATAATTACATGTATATATTATCATCCAAAATAATACCAATAAACAGATAGAAATTATAAAAACAACCAAATAGAAATAATGAGAATAAATGTTAAAAAATGGATTAGAAACTCATAGTAAGATTCAACATAAGAGTTATTATTTAAAAATATATATTCCCTCCTGTAATTTTTTTCAGTTTATGGTGTTTTCTTAGATCCTTGAAATTAAATATATTGTTTTAAATTTTTTCATATTATACATTTGGGTTATATTTCCTCTACCCTTTACCTCTCGGATCTTGATTCTTACATTGACCTCAGTCTGAAATGATGATCCTGCCAGGAAACCTCAGAATGAGACTGAACATCTCAGTCAGCAGCCTTGAAGCTGTTCTGGATGCAGAACTCAGAAGAAAGTGCAACAGAGGCTCATCAGGGGTCATCAGCTCCTATCAGAGATTTTTTTTCCAGGGGTCTTCCTTAATCAGACATTATATTTCTTAACCAAGAATGAATCCACAGTCTCTCAATTCCTAGGGAAACAAAAGCAAAACCTCCTCTCCAAAGTAACATATCTTTTGACTTAAATTTTGAAGTCAAGAAATTTTCAAAATATAGGTTGGATTAATCCAGTAGCATTTATAATCAAATGTCTTTTAGCAGCTGTTGCTCTTTCCTCAACAGTCAAACAATTCAAAGACAACACAATCACACACAATATCCAGATTCTCTGTGTATTTTCCATTTTTTTTCATGGAAACTAAGCCAGGGTGGATGGGAGCTAGGAACACTAGT
The DNA here is from genome assembly GCF_903992535.2 of Arvicola amphibius. NCBI lineage: Eukaryota > Metazoa > Chordata > Mammalia > Rodentia > Cricetidae > Arvicola > Arvicola amphibius. The sequence continues at coordinate 102,966,890 of NC_052057.2, forward strand.
GCTTCCCCAAAACCCAGGTGGCAAGGTTTGGGTTCCAAATCCTAGAGCTGGAATTCCAATCCCAGCTCTGGCCTAGGCAGGTGACTAAAAAGCCTCAGGCAAATGGCTTTTTAGCAAATTCATGCCCCAAAAGTTAGGCATCAAATGAGCATGAATAATAAAATCTCAGATAGAGAAATTGGGGTTCACCCTAAAGGTCAAGAAAGGAAAGCAAACAGCCACTAGCTCTTACCTCTACCTCAATATGAAAATGGTGATTCTGCCTCCAAGAAACCTCAGAATAAGCCTGAGAATGAGAGCTGTCTCTTCCCATTTTTTTTAAAATATGGAACACTTCATGAATTTGCATGTCATCCTTGCACAGGGGCCATGCTAATCTTCTCTGTATCGTTCCAATTTTAGTATATGTGCTTCCAAAGCGAGCACTTGTCCCATTTTATAATCCTCTCTAGGGTTAGGATTAAAGGCATTTACCATTGGGATTAAAGGCAGGCACCACCTGGTTTCTATGGCAACTAGTGTGGTTACTGAATTTAAAGGTGTGTGTTACCAAAGGCTAACCAGTGGGGCCACTTTACTCTCTGATGTTTAGGCAAGCTTTATTTGTTAAAATACATTAAATACCACTACATTATTCAAAATATGCAACTTCCTTAAACTGAGGTTGCATTTTCAATAAGGAAGTTGATGTGTTAAAAATGGAACTATATGATAGAAACTTGACTAATAATGAATATTGAGTACAATATCAGAGGAAGTTGTTCTGACATGTATCTTATATAATCACTTAGACCACATATATCAGTTTTCTTCTTTTATAACATTTTAAAAGTTTTCAATGTTGTTTTCATTAGAAAGATACATATTATCCCATTATCCTAGACTCCCAAATTTATTTAGCTAATCTTGGACAAAGAATTGAAGGGATATCAGATGCCACTGTTCAATACCATAGAAGCATTTTCCTTTGATCACTCGGTGGACCAGTATGATGTTCTGAGCTGTATTTGTTAGCTTTCTATACTACAGAAGAGAGAAAAGGGAGTAAGATAGGTATGGATGAATAACTATAACTCATCATATTAAATTTTATCTACCAACCTGTAAACAGTCTTCTCTCTATTCAACTTTGACAAATCCACTTCTTATCTTATTTTTAGTTTTTCTACCTTCATGCTGTACTCTCACAGAGTATTACAAAATATACAGAGCATGACCCATAAAAGTATGTTTCTCATTCAACAGCAATTATCAAAAAGGGTCAAGTAGCCTGAAGTAGAATATGTAAGCTAATTATGAAATTGATGGAATCAGAGATTTCACTCCAACTAATAAATTTCTTGCTTTAGGATCAAAAGCTTGAGAAAAATCTACATGCATAAATGTCAATACATTATTTTAAGGTTTGGTGACCCTCAAATTCCCAATGCTCTAATATAGTAGAATAATTGATATACTAAAGTACATTTCAAGAAATATGTTTAAGCGATGTGAAGTTTTTAATCAAGCATAGAACTCTATGAATAAGCCAATATTGTGTGTATGTGTGTAATTAGAGAAATAAAATTCAGATGATGGAGAAATGAGGTGAAGAAAGTGGTCAACCATATTAACAATGAGAGAACCAGTGGCTTTTGAATAACACTGTGATGTAAATCTTGTCTCAATACTCAAGCTATAAATATCTTCATTTCTTGTCTATAAAGCAGAGAAGTTCATAAATTAAGCAACACACGCTAAAATATTAATCTCCACATGGTTACCTAAGTATTTACCAGTTTGCATTGATGTTCCAGCAAGTGTACCTGAATGCTAATATCCTTCCTTCCTTCCTTCCTTCCTTCCTTCCTTCCTTCCTTCCTTCTTTCCTTCCTTCTTTCCTTCTTTCATATTTTTCTTCACCATTGTCCCTTCTTATTTGATGGGAGCCAACTCAACAATTTTGAAAGAGATTTTTAAGCAACTGAGATAGAATGAATCAATTTATAAGTTGTCAGTCTCATACTTAGCACAAAATGCACTTTAGAGACCTGACATCGGCTTCTATTCAGAATGAGTAATTTTCAAAATCTGGTGTGGTTAAATGCAAAATATAATAATTACAGCAAGTTAAAATGATGTTAAATTGTGGAAACATCTTCATATAATATATGCACATATTTTAACGGAAAGTACCAGAGAATCCCCACATCCAATTTTTTGAGAAAAAAATATTGTTAAGATATACTTAATATCCCAAAATATCGAGGTAGCCATATTCACCATATAGTTTGTCTTAATCTAAGTTGACTTGGAATACAGCTCGAAACATTGTAACAAAGGTAGTGATGAGATTAAAATAAAGCTGATAGTTTTGCTCGATCTTCCTCAATAACACACTCATCAAGACATCCACTTATTTCTTCACTTTCAATTAAAATCACAGTTTGACTCTCTAATTTCATTCCTGGAGCTGAAAATTCCTTAGAGACAGATATCCACTATAGTAAGGAGGAGGCCACTTGTTGGTTTTGGCTGCTTAGCCCCGAAGTAATCACACAGACAATGTATTAATTAAATCACTGCTTGACCCGTTAGCTCCAACTTCTTATTGGCTAACGCTTACATCTGAATTTAACCCATTTCTAGTAATCTGTGTTCCATCACATGGCTGTGGCTTACCGGGTAAAGTTCCCAGCGTCTGTCTCCAGCGGCAGCACCATGGCTTCTCTCTGACTCTGCCTTCCTTCTCCCATGCTATAGGCCAAGCCATTTTCTTTATTCATCAATGGTAATCACAGCATACAGAGGGAAATCCCACATACTCAGTAACATCACTCATCAAAACATCCTCTTGTTTCTTCACGTTCAATTAACATCATAGTTGACTCTCTAATTTCATTCCTGTAGCTGAGACTTCCTGAGAGACAAATATCTACTATCCCCTAGGCTTATCTGTTCATTCTCTCAACAAATTGTCTGCTATCAAATGACATTTAGCAAATATAAATGTCATTTGAAATACGTCTTCAAATACCACTTAGCTATATTCAGTTCATCAGGAAATATTTAGAACATCAACAGGGATTCGATTGCTTTCCTCTTAGGATGTAGTTAGCAAAACTAAAATAAAAAATGAATGAAATTAAAGTGAAAAAGCCAGGTTGTTAGACTTGACACTCATTAACTGGGTATTTTAAAGTTTTCTAACATTTGTCTTGCTTTATTTTGTCATCTGTGAAATAAAAGTTTTCTTAGCCGGGCGGTGGTGGTGCATGCCTTTAATCCCAGCACTTGGGAGGCAGAGGCAGGCAGATCTCTGTGAGTTCGAGGCCAGCCTGGTCTACAAGAGCTAGTTCCAGGACAGGCTCTAAAAAAGCTGCAGAGAAACCCTGTCTCGAAAAAAAAAAAAAAGTTTTCTTAGTTGATATCCAAATTATATCTTCATTTCAAAAATATTATTTTAACTGCTTTGTTAAAATATTAAGTGTTAAAATTTTATTATTCAAATATTGTTTTAGGGCTGGAGAGATGGCTCAGGGGTTAAGAGCACTGACTGCTCTTCCAAAGGTGTGAGTCCAATTCCCAGCAACCACATGGTAGCTCACAACCATCTGTAATGAGATCTGGTGCCCTCTTCTGGCACGTGGGCATACATGAGGCAGAATGTTGTATATTTAATAAATAAATCTTCAAATATCGTTTTATTATTCAACTATTATTGAGAACCAAAAAATAGCATGCCTGCCTTCATAAACTTCAAGTCTATGTATATTGTATGATTATAAAATGCAGACAAACACACACACACAGGAAATAAATATGTACATGCAAATACTTCATCTTCTGTTTTGAATACTCTGTTGGTTGGTCTTCTGTCATCTTGGTACAGCGTAGGGCCATCTGGAAATAGGGAATCTCAATTAATTAAAAATGCTTTCATCAGATTGACCCATAGACAAGTCCATGGGAAATTTTCTTGATTAATGGTTGATGTAGAATGGTCAAGCCCACCATGGGTGGCATGACCCCAGGGTTGGTTAATGAGAGAGCAGGCTGACAAGCCAACAGGTGTAAGCCAGTAAGCAAATTTCTTCCATGGCCTCTGCTAAAGTTCCTACCTCCAGGTTCCTGCCTTGAGTTCTCTTAGTGATAGACTGGGACTTGAACATGTAAACCAAATAAACTGTTTTGTTTCCAAGTTAAATTTGTTCAGTGCTTTATCACCACAATAAAGGAAAACTCAGACATGTGTGAAAGAAAACTGCTTGGGTATCATACTGCTCTGTTTATCTCTGTTTTATTTCTGTGAACTGAAGATAGTGACCTCTGGCAGAGTGGGCAGCTTGTCAAAGTCACATCTGCTGTGTTTAGTTCTAAGGAATTCCTCTTTATAATGAGCAAACTATACCTTTAGTAGACAGAAGAACTGACCAATCAAGAGAGATGAAGTTCATAGTAAAGAAGACTTATTACATCAACTGATCTCTGCCCATGATAGAACCAATAAGGGTTTTTGTTGTTCTCATTTATTTTTCACACTGTATTATAGTTATAACACTTTACCCTTCTCTGTCAAACCTACAGTTTCTCCTATAACCCTCTGTACTCTTTTTCAAATTTAAGGTCTCATTTGTCATCAAATGTTATTGAATAAATATATATTCCCAAAAATAAGCTGTTGAGTTCATATCAGGTTACTTGCATATATGTTTTCAGGGTTGACTGCATGGTACTGAACAACCAACTGCTGTACTCTCCCCTGGGGAGAGCCACCTCTCCCACTCCTGTAGTTCTTTCTTGGGATCGTGCCTCTTGAGCTTTTCCCCATGGAGTTCGGCATCATCATTAATTTCTCCTTCTTCAGCTCATGTTTAGACAGTCGTATGGGTGAAACCTAACAAGTGTAACTTTTGATGTTACTAGGAGACCCAATTTCACAGCAAAATCCCTGATACTCTGGCTCCCACAGTCTTTTTACCCTTTCCTCCACATTGTTTTCTGAACTTTAGCTATTAGAACTGAGTTCTGTAAACGGAGGCTGCACTTTTCTTTCCTGGCTACTGAGACCTAAATAATCACACAAAACCCGTATTAATTATAGCACTGTTTGATGAACAGCTCAGGTGTATTCCCAGCTAGCACTTACATCTTACATAAATTCATTTTTTATTATTTTACATTTAGCATGAGGCTTGTGGTTTGTTACCTCACATCTTGCTTCCTGGGCATGGCATCTCCTTTCCTCTGCCATCTCTTTCTCTCTCTCTCTCTCTCTCTCTCTCTCTCTCTCTCTCTCTCTCTCTCTCTCTCTCTCTCTCTCTCCATCTCTGTTCAGATTTCCTACCTGACTTTATTCTGATAAGCCACTGGCCAAAACAGCTTTATTCATCAACCAATAAAAGCATCACATATACAGAAGGACATCCCACATCAGGGTTCCACAATTTTTCATATTGGTTGTGGTTTTCTATGGGGGATTCAGTGTGTTGAAAGGGGAAGTTTCCTTAATGTGGGGTAAAGAATAAATTTATCTTTGTATATAAGGAAAATTTTTATAGTTTTTTTTTACAAATTATTATAATTTAATAAATTAGTGGTTATAGATCCTCCTCCAATAACCATTATTTTACTAGCACTAAGTAGTTGACTAAGTTTCCAGTACTAGACATATTATCCCTCTTATTGATTGGGCCTTAAGTATATGAGAACCAGTGGTTATGACCAAGGTATGTGTGCCACTATTATACCTATAAGGTTAGTGTGTAATGCTGGCCATTAATTTGATTCAGAGACCTCATAGCTGGTGGGACTGTTGGCTGCCTCTCTGCTTTGGAAACTTACATGGTAACATTGAGTACCACCAAAGCTGGTTCTCAGGAAGGAGTTCCAGCTCTAGGCTCTCTGGGACCTGCTTCTGAAGAGCATTGTGTCTTCAGCAATAGGTACTTAACTTTCACTTCTAGAGTATAATCAAGGGCAACGGTAATAGGCTGTATGCTTTAACAGTCCCCAATAAGTTTATAAATGTAATACCAGATATCTAATTTCCCTTCTTTGGTCTTGGCAACATAGAGTTTGTCTTTCTTAATGATCCACTGCCCTTTAAAGATCTTATTCCCTTAGCATATTCTTGACTTCATTCTGAGAGCAATATCTTTTATGTGTGTATGCACATGTACAGAAAGATATAGTAGAATTTAATTTACAATGTAACAGAATTAAAGAAAGGTATATGTGTACTTATATGCATACAAAGAAGTATGTATATAATGGATTTCATTTCTATTCAGTGTTAAATCTATCTTAAATTCTCAGCATGATACAATTTCCTAATTTGAAATTTAAGTTCAACAGACATTACAAACTGAATGTGTCATCAACTGTATTTTTCTAGCAGGTCAATAATTTGGATACACCATCTAATATAATCAGTTAACGAGCCAATTCAATAATATTTGCAAATACAGCTGATGTCGCGTTTTTCTTTGCACATTTACTCTCTTCGTTTGATAATTTTAACTTTGTAAACTATTAAGGGAACATCACTATGATCTCTTTGACTCTAATTTCTGTCTAGTCTCTCTCGCCACTTGCCATCCACTCTGCACAGGAACTCAGATGTATCATCTTGGAAATCTAATTATATCAATATTATAATTAAAACTTACATTTATATAGAATTTTGTGTCTCCTAATTCTTTAAAACTGCATTCACAGCTCTTTATGTGTAACTTAATTATTATGAATTCTACATGTACAAGACAGTTTAACACAACTTTCTTAGTTGTTGATAATAGAAGCAGAAAAGAAAGAGTAGGAATATAAATTAAATTACATGAACAACCTTTAACTAAAGAACATTTGCATAACAATATAACAATTAGAAACCAAATACACATTATTCTTAGTTACACACAGAGCTTTCCACAAGGGTGATATCTTAGTTCCATTTACCATTGCTTTGATAAAACAGCGTAACAATAGCAACTTAAGGGAGAAAACATTAACTTGGCTCACAGTTCTGGGTTGTAATCTATTATTTGTGGTTCTGTCAAGGTCACTAAAACTTGAAGAGGATAGATGCATTCTATCTATAGCCAAGAGCAATATAAATGTATGTTTAATATTCACCTTGCTCTTTCTGTTCTTACATAGTCCAGAATATCCTACCTAGGAAAGGGTACTACCCACAGTGGGTAGGTCTTTCTACTTCAATTAAAGCAATAAAGAAAATTCCCACAGACTCTGTCAGAAGTCTGCCTCTTGGATGACTCTAGATTATGCAAATTTGATAATTAATGCTAACCAACACAGAAGGATATTTTTAGTTTTTTTCTTTTTTTATTTTTGTAATGAATTTTTTTTTTTTTTTTTTTTTTTTTTTTTTTTTTTTTTTTGTTTTTTGAGACAGGGTTTCCCTGTAGTTTCTAGAGCCTGTCCTGGAACTAGCTCTTATAGACCAGGCTGGCCTCGAACTCAGAGATCTGCCTGCCTCTGCCTCCCGAGTGCTGGGATTAAAGGCATGCGCCACCACCTCCCAGCCCTGTAATGAAATCTTTTACACCATAAATTTAAACTATTTTAATTTTTAGGATTCAGTTACCAAAATGGTAATCAACTCTGCTTGTGGTTAGAAATACTTGAATAGTAACTTAAAAGGAGTCTGCTCTTGACTGCGTTTTAGTGGCTTGTCTCTACCTGGCTGCCACTCCGGATAAGGCAGAGACATCTTGACAGAACGCCATGATGGAGAAAATTTTTTCATCCCAAGGCATCTGAGAAACACAGGAAAGAAGTACACACAAGAAAATTTCCATGATACTTAATTCCATCAACTATTCTCTACCTCTTAATAGTTTGATAACTTGTTGATAAGTGCGTACATTCATGATCTAGTCACCCCTCATGAGCATTTCAGTTAGGGATCAATTCCTTAACAAAGGAGCTTTTGGAGCTCCTTGTCTCCAAACCACAATGAAGCAGACACCTGGCTCTGAGAGAGATGATCCCAGCCCTCACCACAGGTGCAGAACAATTGGCCCTGCCCTTCACCTGAGAGGGGCAATCCCAGCATAGACCAAGACTGAGCAACTCAGCTACTAACCAGGCCCGTATCCTGTGCTTTAAGTCTGCCCATCCCAACATCTATTCCATCTATGACCTGCTAAAGTGCATGAAGGGACTAGTCCTGCGGAACCACAGCCTCAGGATATCAAGCAATAGGAGCAACAGTAGGGTACTTAAGAGGAGTTTCAATGAAGGTTTAGTACTGATAGTATACCAAAAGCCTGAGGCCTTGAACCAGACCAACAACTCATTACAATGAACAATTGCAGGTAAAGCTGTTTGAGCAGCTTATAAGTCATAAGATGAACGAAGAAGTGATGGAGAGGAATAAAGTGGGGTTTTTTGTTTAATATTTTTTTCTCTTGTGGGGGCACATTACAAGGATGGAGGGCAGATATGGAGAGACTGGGAAATGACTGAGATCAGGGTGCATGGCAGGCAATTCCCAAAGAATCATTAAAATTATTTTAAAATAAAACAAAAATCATCAGTGGCTGAAGGGATGACTTTTTGGTCAGGAGCACTGGCTCCTCTTTTAGAGGTCCCATATTCAATTCCCAGCATCTACATGGCGGCTCACAACCATCAGGAACTTCAGGTCTAGGAGATCTGATATTCTTTCATGGAATTCTTAAGTACCAGGGAAGGACACCATACACAGACAAACATGCAGGTAACACATAAAATAAAATTAATATACAAAAATAACAGTGCAATACAAAATATGAACAACAAATAAACAAATAGAAGACATCTATGAAAATGTGAATAAACTTTTAAGAGACAAGCAACTCTAGCACAATGTTAGTAGGAATGCTTGCCATTTTTCTGGGAGGTTGGCAATTGGCTAAAGTTTAATTACATGCCCAATGAAGCTACTCCTTACAAGTGAAGCCAAATACATGCACTCAATAAAAGCTATAATTAACTATGTAGCAGCTTTATTAAAAATAGAAAAATATGTAAATTTTCATTTTAAAAGGTTGAAAGATTATTGTGGCTATAAATTAGTTGATAAACTGAAGAAATTATTCATATGTGCTACACGGATTATATAGATATAGTGAGCTAAAGAAAAAAGGCACAGAATTATATTTTCTATGTTTTTATTCACATGAAATTTTAAACAAAGAAAAAAAACTAAACAGTGTCCAAATCAAATCAATACCATCTTGGAAAGAGGAACATTGCAAAAGATAAAATGTTTTGGAATGATAAAGTAGAAAAAAAATCATATAAGTTGAAATTATTTGTCAATTATATTATAAATTTCTTCACTTCAGTTGTGGTGGCTTGTCCAGGTTTTGTATTTGGCAAACCTAAGCAACTAAATAGGTAGGGTATGCAAATTTTTAACTATTAAGCAATTTATAATCTAGTAATTTTGACATTTAAAACCTGACATTTCCTAACATCTCTCTTTTAGAAGTGTACAATTAGGTATTTATTTCTAATGTATAAATAATTATAAGAATGACAAATGGTCTCACAAAATAAAAACAATTTCATATGAAAACTACAAGCCCAAACCCAGAACTCAATGATGAAAATTATGCTGATTATTCAGAAAAATATTTACAAGTACTTCTTTGGTAATACAAAAATAAAGTACAGAAGAGTTGTGTCTATTTAATAAACACCAGCCGTGAATCTTAATTTGTTTTTCCTAAATATTTTGTCATGAAAAAGGGCCTACCAACACACACACACACACACACACACACACACACACAAACACACACGTGCACACAGTTTACTTTTTTCTTTTTGTTATTAAAATTTTTTCATATATTTTACATACCAACAAGAGCTTTCAGCCCTTTTCTCCTTCTGTTCCATTCCCTCTCCCACCTATTTCCCTCCCCACCCACTCCTCCTCCCATCTCCATTCAGAAAGGAGTATAATTCGCAACACATGGCTCATCAAGTTGAGGTAGGACCAAGCTCTTCCCCTGCATCAAGTCTGGGCAAAGTAATCCAACACGGGGAACAAGTTCCCAAAAGTCAGATAAGTGCTAGGTACGGATCCTGATTCGACTGTTAGGAGCCCCACGAATAAACCAAGCTATGCAACTGTCACACACATGCTGTGGTCTAAGGTATGTCCACAAAGGCTCCCTAGCTGTTGGTCCATGGTCTGTGAGTTCCCGTGAACTCTGTGGGTTTCCCTGTCATAATCTTGATCCCCATTGCTCATACAATCCCTCCTCTCTTTATTCAGTCAACTTAAGATCAGCCTTGCTGTGGATCTCTGCATCTCCTTCCACCAATTACAGGATCAAAGCTATCCGATGGCAATTAGGGTAGTCACCAAACTGATTACAGTAGACTGCTGGGTCAAGAACCCTCTCCACTATTGCTAGGAGGGTTAAAGGGTTAGCTGGGGTTGTCCTTGTGGATGTCTGGGAGTTTCCCTGGCACCAGGTTTCTCCATACCTAGAAATCCCCTCACATCAAGAAATCTCTTTCATTGCTCTCCCCCTCCACTCTGCTCCTAACTCGCCTCTGATACCCAAACTAATCCCACTTTTTTCCATACTCCATCCCACCTCCCAGCCCCTGCCCCCTGTTTACCAAGAGATCTCTCCTACTTCCCTTTGAGCCCAGGGAAATCCACGCAGCCCTTTTTGAGCCCAGCTTGATATCTGGCCTGTGGACTGTGGACTGTAGGTTGGTTATCTTTTTTTTTTTTTAAGATTTTAATTATTATGTATACAGTGGTCTGCCTGCATGTACACCTGCAGGCCAGAAGAGGGGACCAGATCTCATAGATGGTTGTGAGCCACCATGTGGTTGCTGGGACTTGAACTCAGAACCTCTGGAAGAGCAGTCAGTGCTCTTAACCTCTAAGCCGTCCCTCCAGCCCTAGGTTGGTTATCTTATACTTATAATATCTACTTACAAGGGAGTATATATGGTGTTTGTCTTTCTCGGTCTGGGATACCACACAGCATGATTATTTTTAGTTCCATCCATTTACGAATTTCATGAGATCATTTGCAGATTAGTAATATTCCAGACACATAAACTTTACATAATATATATATACTGTATGGTTGTGATTTCAAGTTTGTTTAAAAGATCTGGGACCAATATATGAGAGAAAATATATTTGTCTTTTCGATTCTCGCTTATTTCATTTAATAAGATAATTACCAGTAGCATCCATATATTATTTTTTATGGTTGGCCAAGACTACATTATGCACATGTAAAATTCTCTCTGTCTATTCATCTATTGATATAAACTTCATGACTTCACTGTTGCAAATAATGCAGTAACAAACACCGATGTGCCCGTATCTGCATAGAATGTTGACTTAGGACCCCAGGAGAGGTACATCTGGGTTGTGAGTGAGTTCTACTTCGAATTTTCCAAGGACCCCAGGACTGACTTCTATAACGACTAGGCTAATTACATGTGCATTGGCTGTGCCCTAAGTGTTTACTTTGCCCCGTATCATGCCACATTTTAAATGTGTAAGGCTTCAGGCCTTGAGCTATGTTTCTCATTCAACTCTTTCTGCTGCTCCCTCACATCCAGCAGCTTGCTCTTTCAGAGTTTCTATGGAAAAAGCGAAACTCAGAATTCTACACCCTATTTATAAAGCTAACAGCTCAAAAAGAGCTTTGGGATTTGCTAACAATAGAAATATTTCAAACTTAGCTATTCGTGGGAGGAACCTCCTGCATTTTGCATGATTGGCACAGCCTGTTCTAGCATGTTATAATTGTCCTTGCCCTAGATTTCATTTACTAATATTAGAGAAGGGTATTTCCTGATGAGAAGCCTGTTACTTCTAGTTAAATTCTATCAGCTGAGGTGGTATTCAGTTTTCATTTAAAGGCATTCCAACCAATAACTTTATAAAAGTCAGCATATTCTTTTAAAAGGGTGATTAAATAATGGAACTTTTTTGCTGATTAATAATTTTCCCCTTAGGAAACTAAATCATTGGATCTTTCTACTCTTAAGAAGTTTATATTGAAGAATAAATTCTTAATGAAATTTTAAAATTCCAGGAACAATGTCTGATGTTACGTTACATGATCTAAAAGGTACTTTGCTCCAAAATAACCCAGAGTGGCATCCCATGCACCTCCTGTGCTGATTCAAAACCAAACTAAGTCATATTAGCTTGTATTATATTTCAATATGTGTACCAGGAGTAACTCGGTTCAAATGGTAGCTTTATTTTCTGTTTCTATTGGTCCTCAGAGGAAAAAATAAATCTATGAGGGTAACTTTCCAAATTTGAGTCATAAAACAATTAATGACTTCAGAACAAATATTTTTTATTTGTTCTCTAGAACATGGCTTGATCTTAGGAACTATTGTTGATAACCAAGTTACCATTCTGGAGAGATACAGGCTAAGGACCTAAACTTGATAAATTTAATTCAAATATTAGCATGCAACAAAGTACATATGAAAAGAATGTGGGCTAGAAATAACAATTAATTTAGCATCACCTTTACATATGTACTCCATACATATGTACTTTTAACTTCTTCTTCCCAGGATTTTTCTTTTTAAGTGTTAAACTTTTATGTATATGAGTACTGTGCCTATGTGTTTCTGCACATCATAGGAGTGCAGCAATCACCCAGGCCATCACACAGTGCCCTATATTGTGGAACTGGAGTTGCAGATGGTTGTGAGTGCGCATGTGGGTACTGAGAATCAAAGTCAGGTCTTCTAACAGAGTGGCTACTGATCTTCAAAACTGAGCCAGCTCTCTAACCTCGGATCTTGAATAATATCTGTATGCCATATTTTGATAGCCAACAAAAATAAAACTGAATATAACTACACCAAAAGATATGGTGTATCTATGTTTGCAGTAAGCAATTATATCATTATATAATAATTGTTGCCTGCTCAACTTTATTTGCCCTCCTTTATCTCTTACCTACCAAGTCTCCAAATCACTCCTTTGCCAGCTTTATAGGATAATTTCCAATGTTCTAGATGGGGAAGAAATATGCTAATACAGAAACACATTTTAAACAAACTACTTATCTGAATGAATTTTACTTTACAATTAATGGAATCATAGACTCTAAACTATATATATATGTCAGTTTTTAATATATAACATATTAAATATTAGTAACATATATTATTAATATATGTAATATATGTAGTATAATATATGATATATTAAAATAATATATGTTAGATATATATTAAACTGACCAATAGAGAAAGATATTATATATAATATATTTAATATATAAATATATGAAAAGCTGACCAATAGAAAATTATATTATTTCACCTGTCTTTAAATAAGAAAAAAATATTGCAATGTTGAAAAGAATGTAGCCAAAAAGGAAGTCATTGACTTCTGATCAAAGGTTAAATCCCATCTGTTGATGAAATATTTTGACCTCATTGAATACAATGATTTACATACTCTATAAACGTGTAACTGATCAGTTCTGTGTGTGTTTCAGAGCACAGTTTCTCTTGTTTAGCTCCAATATGTCATAGCTGCTCTTTCCCTCCAAGGGAAAAATACTTACCAGAATCAAATTAAGAGAGACAGGATTTGTTGAGACTCATGATTGGAGAAAGCAGAGCCCATCATGGAGAACATGGTGTTCATGGTAGGAGAAGCAGACAATGAGTGGATCCCGACAGTGGTTGGATAAACAGAGCAGGGGGGGGGGGGCGTAGAACTCCTGCCTAAAGTGGCCTAGATCTGACAACCATGCTCACGTTCAAAAGATTTCACAACCTCTCATAACTGAAGACCACTCAACATATTTATAAATTCAGGTCATTTTTAAATGGTCTTAGTGCATTTCTAATGATGTCTCAAATGACAGGGCAAACAGAGATGCAAAGTCCTACACAAAAAAATAATGTACAAATTTTGTGAATATAAACATACAGAATTCCTATGAAGGCAGTTTGGAAAACTCTCACTTTTAAAATATAAAATATAGTTCAAGTTGTCAGCTTTTAGAAAGACTTTTTGTACACATGCACACAAAGAATATTCAAAACTGACAACAATTGCTTTGCTATATAAATTTATATACAAGATGAAATTACTTAAAACCCCTAAGACTCAGGCATAGCAAGCGCATTCTCATGGGAAGTAACTGTACTATAGAAAAACACATTGCAAAGAATGTGTGCAGAGTGAATCATTTAAAAAATATTACATATTAATTACACAAATTATCATATATATGGGTGTAGAGATGGTAAAACTTTAACAGTTCATGTTTCTGGGCACTGTTACTTTTCATTCTGGTGTTCAATTTTATTTCTGCATTATTTGAATTTGCAAGTCTGTTTTACTCTTCCAATCAGAAAAATATCAAGCTGCTTTTAAGCAAAGATATATGAATATGTGTTAGTTCTTTCAGTTAATTAAAGAATTTTATATTATGGTTCAGATTTATTGAGCCACAAGGTAGAGAAGCTAGGAGAATGCAATTGCATGGGGAGTCTTGCAGCCTATTGCTTTGTGTAACGTGGATAGTGAGCCAAGACGGAAAACGACACTTACGATGAAAATGAATCCCGTGAGCCAGTCGTTTCATGGATGGATTTATTTTTATTGTTTCCTTAGTGTTTGTCTGAAGGAGGCAAAGACAGCGTAAGAATGGGGATATAAAAATATCTCTTTTCGTACCTTCCTTTATTGACAGGTGTAAGTAATACCTTATGTTTACAGATCACCTATTTTAGAGAGTGAGCTATATATATGGACACCTATTCATCACCAGACCATTCTTGTTCCTGAATTCAGAGATCCATAAGCAGACCATTTGAATAAATCCAGTTAAACAATTACCTAATGACAGGTAATTCTTCGGGTCTTTGGCCATTTAAATGTAGCTTATGTTCTAATTTTGGGAATTGTTTGCTTGAATTGATGCACTCTTACACTAAAAATATAATAACTAGCTCAATTATTATTGTTTAAAATATCTTTTACTTACTCAAGAGTACTTAGTTACAGTAAAACACTAATCCAACAAAGTCTCTATCAAGTCAGTTGTCTCAATTTTTAATTGAGATAAATCTTTTGGAAGGTTTACTTAAGGAAAACCATTTAAGTTTTAAGCCGTCAATCTTTCTTGCATTTAACATCAAATGAAATCCCACTATCAGCCCTGGACAGGCCATGCTATAAGGTTTCTTTCTAGGAACCCACTGCTTTTCTTTTCTATTTTATTTTACTTCATTTGTACATTCCACCCCATTTCTCCCTCCCACCTCCTCCTCTGGGCCCCCTTGGCCTCCCCTCAGCCCACTCCCCATCCACTCCTCCCAAAACACAGCCCATTTTAATGCAAAAACATCACAATAATGTAAGAAATGAGTGCTTTGGGTGTGCTAAGAACCCTTGATCTCTTAAATCAGGCACAGCTCAGACAAAAAGGATAAAAAACATATTCTAGGCCTTTTTCAGGTTTCTGCTGAAAAAGGGTTAGGACTGGCCTCAGCATGTGAAAGTCAGTGCCTGAGGTGGCTAGGGGAGGAAGAGAAGACCCAAGGGACAGCAGAAGAGACCAATTTGTGGTCTTTTTTCTAGTCAGTATCTCTAAGAAGCACCCTTGAAATGTAAATAATGCAGCATACGACAGAAAGGCATAGCCAAAGAAAAAACTGTAGAGTGTTGCATTATGAAACTTGTTTTTGTTTTCTCTTGTTCTCAGTCTTAGTACCATATAACGCAAGGTGAGGGGAAGGTTGGAATCATAGGCAATAGAATCTCATGCTCTCACTGTTCTAATAACTGACTTTGGAAATCACTGTTTTATTCTCTCTAGATCTCGGGTTCCACATCTGTGGAAACAAACACAATATTGTGTTTATATTTGGGTTACTATAAATATATACTCATTCATCACAGCCAAAATTGGACATTTTCTCAGTAAATGTTAGCTTGAAGTTTTACTCATTAATTTTCTGAAATTCATCTAATTATTTTATAAATGTTTTATTGTGTACCCCCTTTTATGTCATATTTCTTTTCCTTGCCACAGAGCCCCTGAATGCCCATACTGCTTTCCCCACGTTGGGTTTCTCCACTCTGTTAGGAGTCTTTGTACTCATGCAGTTCACATTTAATTAGTGTTCCGCTCATGCCGGCTGTATGTTTAAATGTCTTCTACTAATATAACCCAGTTTTTATTTCTTTGCAAACTGGTATAAATGTTTGGATAGGCAATGCTAGGTTCTCTGAAACCCAACTGCAGAGAGCAAGGACAATGGATCCTGACTGCATAACAAAAGCATCCTGAACCTTCAGATTTGAAAAAAGCAGGGGATTCTGACTCTACAGACAAAGACCTTTCAGATTGTAACAGGAATGAAAGGAGTCAAGTGAACACCGTAGATAGATAAAGCAGAATGTATCACTCTCTGTAAGCCCTGAAGCAGAAAGAACAACAAAGGATTCTGCAAAACACCAGGTAGGAGATAAATGAGGTTAGGGAAAAAAATTGGAAAAAGAATCGTGACAATTTATTCCTTTCTTAATTCACATACTAATATTATGAGTCTATTTCTTCAAGGGAGCAGAAGGGTGCATGAGATTGTCTCCAGAGAGAATAACCTGGAAAACAGGAGATCACAGATCAGTACTGCGGGCGATTAAAGAATCTCTCCTGTGGGCAAGAGTAGGCAGGAGCCAAGCATTAGCAGCGCATTCTGAAGACAGCACCTGGTCCAGTGGTGATGTCTGCTGTCTCTTGGTTCTCTGTCTCTTTCCTCCTGCTTTATTTATATTGTCAAGGAAACTGATCTGTGATTGCTGCCAGAGTAAGAAGCAGAATCAAGTGGTTGAAATTTGTTTCTGAATTAAAAGAGGCTAGAGGTGAAGTCATCAGGGACCCAACACTGAAGGAGATAAATTCATAATAAGTATATTGAGTATATAGAAACAGAAATAGATCACATTTATATAGATGATAGATATTATGTATTTGATAGCTAGAAAGAGTAAGAGATGAATGATAGATGATCTTTATATAGACAGACAGATAGACAATTCATAGGTGGATAGATAGATAGATGATAGATAGATAGATAGATAGATAGATAGATAGAGAGATGATAGATAGATGATAGATAGATAGATAGATAGATAGATAGATAGATAGATAGATAGATGATAGATAGCTGGATGATAGATAGATAGATAGATAGATAGATAGATAGATAGATAGATAGATAGATAGATGTTATAAAATTTGGCATTCGCTCCCCATTTTACTTTCTAAAGCTTCTCTGTATGGACATTGGTGTTCAGTTACCAATTAATACCTGAATGGGAGGTATTTGAAAATTTATAAGAAACAAATTTTTAAAAAAACTAAATATATAGGCATACTTCTAAAACTTCTTGCAAGTGTTCTAAAGTTATTATAACTAGATGAAGGTATCCCAAGTGAAATGTCATTATGGTTAAAAATTATAACAATACTATTTCCATTAGTCTCTGCTTTAATAGGGTTTTACTTTTTGCAACATTTGGGGTTATGGTTCATTATTTTTATTAGCATCTCACAGAAGATAAAGCACAGCAAAGAACTGTGTACCAATTCAAGGCCAATTAAAAGTTTGCTGTGATGGAATTGTTATTTACCAATAGTGACATCTCCTTCTTATGTTTGCCAGACACAGTGGAAGAGCTATATTTGCATCACCCAATGCAATAACTACAATGACATCATTCATACATCCTGGAAACAGTGCTTTTGAATACAAGATACAACCAGATAAAACTGATCTTTAGATGCCAAGTGAGATCTCACAGTCTTACGACCTGAATTTCCTGTTTGGGATAATAGTAGCAAGTGACCCTTCCTTGTGGGCATTCCTGTGCTATAAATTAATTTAAAAATCAACTCAATTACCTTCAGGCATGTTTTCTTTCTAAAATACCCATTGATTAACTTCCTGGAGAAACTATTACGTGACCATGCCTTCACTCCTGGCACTGAGGGACACAATTTATGGGTTAATTTTGCACACTTGTAGATTAGTTTCAGCTCAGCTTTTCTGAGCTCTAGCCTATGCAGAATATTGAACAGGCATCAGAATAAGCAATAGCATGTGTCATCCCACTCCCTGAGCCTTTAAATCTAGGAGTCAATGAAGGATTAATAACATGTTAACTCACTAACCTATTACTGTCCACTAATTGAACTCTAATTAGGAAAGGAAATTATGTGTATGACATCTCCTTGTCTTTTTAGTTTTGTCTAGCAAACTTAAAGAGAAATCAGAAAGAATAGCAAAAGGCACATATCTTGAAATATAGTTTCTCCATGCGACCAAACCTGTCTCTCTGAATGTGGCCAACAGCGGAGGCTGACTGAGAAGCAAAGGACAATGGCGCTGGGCTCTGATTCTTCTGCATGGATGGGCTCTGTGGGAGCCTTCTCAGCTTGGTCGATCACCTTCCTGGACCTGGGGGGAGTTGGGAGGACCTTGGTCTTAGCATAGAGTGGGGAACCCTGATGGCTCCTTGGCCTTGAGAGGGAGGGAGGGGAGGTAGGGGTGGAGGGGAGGGGACGGAAGGGGGAGGAGGAGGGGATGGAAATTTTTAAATATAAAAAAAAATAAACCATGAGAGAAAAAAAAAAGAAACAAGTTTTTTGAGCTTTTTGAGATGGCTCAGAGGGTAAGAGCATTGCCTGCTCTTCCAAAGGTCCTGAGTTCAATTCCCAGCAACCACATGGTGGCTCACAACCATCTGTAATGGGGTCTGGTGCCCTCTTCTGGCCTGCAGGCATACACACAGACAGAATATTGTATACATAATAAATAAATATTAAAAAAAGAAACAAGTTTTATTTAAGATATGAAATTTAAGTCCTGATATATCAGCTTCCCACAGAGCTGTGACTACACAGCAGTTAAACTAAAATACAGAAACCAGGAAACTACCATTTTTCAATCATTTGAGCAAAGAATGAATGAATGCCTACAGGTCAAGACAGATAGATCCACAGCGGATGGGCTGCTTTATGTCAAGCACCATTTAAGAAATAGAGAGAGAGGAGGGATGGGGGTAAGGAGAGACGAGACAGAAAGAGAAAGCACAGAGGTTTTCAGATATGTACATTGAGCGGCACTGTGACAGCAGGAATCGGGGAGTTTTGTCGTGTGACATCATTGTCACCATATCTCTTTCCAGCTGCATTCTTCTATGTCCACTGCACAGATCCTAAAGCAGAAATCTTGGCAGAATCAACCTCACATCTTCCTGGGAAATCAGGGTCAAGATTATCTGTCCACAAACTAGCTGGTATGTCTCTCAATGTGGCTCCTTTCATTCTGTTTTTCTTTATTTTTTAATTAAAAATTTCCATCTCTTCCCCTCCTCCTCTCCCTTCCACCCATACCTTCACTCCCTCCCTCTCCAGGTCAAAGAGCCATCAGGGTTCCCTTCACTATGTTAAGTCCAAGGTCCTCCCAACTCCCCCTAAGTCCAGGAAGGTGAGCAAGCAAACTGACAAGGCTCACAGTGAGCCCGTCCATGCTGTAGAGTCCAAGCCCATCGCCGTTGTCCTTGGTTTCTCAGTCCTCCTCCACAGTCAGCCACATTCAGAGAGTCCGGTTTGGTCCCCTGTTCCATCAGTCCCATTCCAACTGGACTTGGTGGTCTCCCGTTAGATCTGTCCCACCGTCTCAATGGGTACACGCACTCCTCATGGTCCTGACTTCCTTGCTCATGATCTCCCTCCTTTTGCTCCTCATCAGGACCTTGGGAGCTCAGTCCGGTGCTCCAATGTGGGGCTCTGTCATTTTCTCCATCCAATGCTAGGTGAAGGTTCTATGGTGATATGCAAGATATTCATGAGTATGGCAATAGGATCTGAACATTTTTGGCTCCCTCTCCTCAGCTGCCCAAGGAACTGCATTATGCTTCGTGCTGGATTCTTAAGGCTGTCTTCTTCAGACGATGTTTGTCCAGGAACTTGAGAGCCTTCTTTGTGGAGCTCATTCACCCATGTTTCTGTTTCAGTCAGAAATCTTCCCTCTTTCTTTCCAAGAACTCCTAGTAATTTCACAGATGGGATCTTACACAGCTTCTGAGACAGCACGGAAAGAAGAACTGGGAAACACAACCCAGTATTCTGCAACCAGGAGTGGCTCTGTAATCAGGATGAGATCCTCTGACCCCTTCCAGTATGGCAAACTTAGCTTTTCTAATGATGACTTAAAATGAAAATCTGTTTTCCTACCACAGCCAACACATGGTCTCCGCAGCTCTCCAGCCACTGCAGTCAGGACACAGCCTCCAATCTTGTTACATTTTCTTTGTATTTATAACAGTAAGTTCAGTGATACAAACGTTATTTTGATTTTCATCCTTGCAGTGTGCTTCCCTCCACTAAAATAAACCAGAGACCTGCCTGCATTTCCTACATAAACTAAGATTATCTTGAACTTCTTTAGTATATGCTGCAGAGCCTGTCTCTCCAGGCTTTGCTTTAGTTTGGTTTTCTCTACTCACTTTTCAAATCTCTATTCATTGTATTTGTGCAGTTCTGTAGCTTAGAATTCATCTCACGAATATGTCACATTTCATTTAACTCTCCCTCTGCTAAGGGGAACTTGGAATGCTAGGAACTTTCTCTGTGTTGTGGACACAACTCAAAGGACTCTTGGGCCGGACATTGGTAGCACACGCCTTTAATCCCTGCACTCAGGAGACAGAGGCAGGTAGATCTCTGTGAGTCTGAGGCCAGCCTGGTTTACAGAGAGAGTTCTAAGGTAGGTGAGAACCTGGAACTCAAGATCTGCCTCACTTACACGGTGAGCTTGAGAATAGACAGGGCAACAGGAGACTCTCAAAAAGAAAAAAAAAGAAGGAAAAATAACTGAAAGAATGGTCTACATTAAAATGACACACAAAACACAGTTTAAGTGTTCATGAATTAGAAAACAAAGGATTTTCTCCTTTTCAAATTATTTTAAAGATGGAGACATTGTATAAGAAACAATAATTTTACTTACATCTTTTAAAAAGCTTTTGTTAATTTTTCTACTACAAAGTTGGTTAACTTTTGCTATGCCAAGTGTAGTCAGCTATTCATTAAGTTATTTAATGTCAGCACCGATGTTTATTAACTATTTGAGATTACAATAGTTCTCATTTCTATGTGTTTATATTTGAATGCTCTAGGAAATAGATTTGGCTAAGTAACTAAAATAATTCCCTTGTTTGAAATTAATATGATTGATATGTTTCTGTTTTCTGAAATATTGCCAATGTGTGTTAGAAATTTCCCAACGACTTTTAGAAGCAACTGAATGCTTTAACTGGGAAAATCTTTCAGTATTTTGTCCAAAGTAAAAACGGGAACTCTTTATGTTGACAAGTGAAGAACGATTTGCTTGTCATTTGTAACTGTTGAACTACAATATTCTGACATGAGAAATTAACAACAAAAATTCAGTGACCTTTCCCTCCAATGATAAAAGTAAACCCTTTGCAATCAATTCTCTTAAGTATACCTTAGCAATGTTCTTCAATGTTCCAGCTCTGTAGAGCTCTTCCTAACATACAGGTTAAATCAAGTTAACTAGGGCAGAGTCTGGAAGTCGGTTAGAATCACCTTCTCCAGCCAAAGGAAGGTTAAACAAAAGTATGCACAGCACAGTGCAAGTCAGAAGCAGCATGTTTTTCTGTTGTCTTCATCTTTGGCTCTTACCTGCTCCCACTTCTACTAACATACCACTCCCATCTCATTTCTTCTTTGTTTCTATTTTTTTTAGAGACAGCGTTTTTCTTTGCGTAGGCCTGGTTGATTTTGAACTTACTCTGTAAAATTGGCTCGCTTTGAACTCACAGAGAACTACCTGTCTCTGCCTTCTTAGGAGTGTTGGGATTAAATGTGTGCTCTACCACTGCCCAGCATTCTCTCTCTTTTTAAAAAAACATACTTTTTGAGAATTTCACACATGTAGACAATGCTTTGATCATATCCATCCCCTTAATTCTACCTTGAACTTCTGTTACTTTTATTGCTTGGCTTGTTGACCGTTTGCTTATATATTTCTTTGTGCTCTCTTCGACCTGTGATTCTGTGGTTCTTACCAGGGGCTTCAGAATTCTTCAAAGGGTAGGCAAAATGTTTCATGTTCAGTGAAGATTCTTCAACATTCTCACCAGAATTTTTCTTTACTATATTTCCTTGTCCTTCTTTCTCTCATTTCTATTTTAAAACATTTTTAAAAACTAAAAGATCCATGTAACAAATACTGCAGGAGGCTATGTTTTCTTAGAGCTTAGGTGATTCGCAGTGAATCATGTACACACGGATCTTATGTGGTCTGTTAGTTGAATTTTAGAAATGAAGAAAATCAGAAGCATACAAGTTAAGAGGGTTCCTTGTGTATGTACAGGTGTAAAAGAAAACAGATATTATTCATCCTCAGAAGGTGAAGTCTATGTTTCTCACAGTAGCCATATGCAAATAAGACTTTCAGTTTGCATCTTAATTATCTATGTGCCTAACTTCTGCTCTGTGTAAATAAGTCCTCAGAATGTAATAACAAATCTTACTCACCATTTAGATTCTTCTTTTCAACATTTAAAATGTTTTTCACATACTGATCTAACAAATGTTTACTGAATTTGGATAGTTCCTGATCTTTCATGAATGTGACAGTCATACAACTATATTAAAGAACAACCAAGATTATTCTTTTCAGAATTCCAAAAACATACAGAGAGAAATTTTCATCTCCTGAATGATCTCCATTATCTGTTCATCTTTTCTCATAAGAATGTCATCAGAACTTCCAAGCTTTTAGTGAGTTTTGCTTTGTTTTAAAATACCTTTCTTCATGGAAATGCTAAAGGAATTCCTTAGGGACTCAGTCAGTATTCTAGCCATGCTCAGACGTGCAGCGACCAATCCCTAGACATGTTAAAGATCCTGTTTGTCATTCACTTTGCTAGTCTACATATTCACTGACTTACATAACACCCCCTTATCCTGCTCAGCACCTCTTTCCATCAATTAGCCAACTACTGTATTGTTGGCATCCTGTCTACTTCTGTGCTTAGTTTTCCTTTATGCTCAACATATTCACATGAATAACACTTTCCCCTGAACTATATAGGAAACTAGGAATCCAACTATTTGAAAAACAGCACTCACAATGCCCTACTTTGACTATTACTGTGGACTCATTTAATTTATCCCTCTATTGGCCTTATATTTTTCCTCAAGAACAAAAGCCATTCTATGAAAATATCTTTAACCATATTGTTGGCCAGCTGCCACCCACCTCTTATGGACATTATTAAAGGAGACAAAGGGATCGATAAAGACAAGCACATGAGCAAAACTAATAAAGTTATCTGAAAAAAAATAGACAAAATGTAGTCATCATAGGCCATTGGAGGCCCTAGAACTCTGAAAATGATAGATGACACTGTAGAATCCAGAAGACATATAAAACCTTCCACACATAGCACTACAGAGAGCCATGGACCTAGAATACTACAGTGCTACATGAACCAATTCATTGTTTTGATTACATGGTTTTTTTTTTTTTTTGGAAATCCATCATGCACATCTTACACTAGAAAATAAATTTAATAAGAAAATATTCCTTCAGGTTTTACTCAGATAAGAAAAAAATGTACCAATGAATTTTGAGGCAAAAAGGCACAGGGAAACAGATTTCATCTGCTTTCTCTGAAATTTTACATGATTTACTGAGGAACAATTTTCGAATGAATACAACATGCAGTTCTTAGCAGAGGTGATATTAAATAATTTCTCACTGTGGTCTGCCAAACAATGTTTTTCAAAGTTTAAGTTGTTTCATTTACATAAAAGCAATGTCTATACATGGCATAGGAAAATATAAAGCTTGTCAACGGAAATGAACTATGTACAAAGTCACCCAGCCGCAAATAGCGCCCCCATGTGTTTCTGGACCTTTATCTTGTTTCTGCATGTGCTCTAAACCTTTCAAATTTCTTTCCTTATAGCCAGATCTAATGTTTTTACATAATATGACAGATTTTCCAGGAGCATAATTTCCCATGACAGAAGAATTGTGCACTTAATGAACTTCCATAAAATTATTGCACATATACATTTAGAATTTTTCCTACTTTTATTATTTTACTTAGTTTCATTTAATTTGTTGATCTAACATATAGTCGTTATTCATGTTAATGGTGTTCAATGCATATGACATGTACTGTCAAAATCAGTTCCTTTTTTAATACACTCTAAACCTCCTTCGGCACCACTAGTTACCAGAATTCTGCTTTCAAATAGAAAAAAAATTAGCTTCCAAATATGGAGGATGACAAACTGATGATACTTCTCTTTTTTGCCCTGGCTTATTTCATTTTACAAAATTCTACAGTTTTTTCTATCTTGTATAAGTAACAGAATCTATTTCTTCTTTATTAATATTTAATATTCTTTTGTTTATGCACCAAATGTAATTTGTATATTTGTCAGTGGATGAGAATTGGTGTTCATCCTCTACCTTAGTGCTTTTCTATAGGCTGATTTAATGTCTCTTGAGTTATATTCAGGAGTAGTGTAACCAGGTCATTTAGTAGGTCTTCATTTAATTTCTTAGGAAATGTCCACATTGTTGATTTATATTCCAACAGTATGAGAGAGCTCCTGTGTCCCTGTACCCTTACTAACATCAGCTTTTCAGAGTAATACTGCTGCATCATGAAGCATGGAATTCCTTTTCACATTTACTTCCCTACAATCTCAGTAACAATTATCAGCTATACACACATCATGTATATCTGATATACATGATGAGGACATGTGCCTTTGACCCTTACAATTTATGACATGGCGCCTTCTACATATCTCAAGAAATAACTCTACTCTGGTGTCTCAAAAGACAAGTGTGTGTTTACTCTAGAAGGGTAGTGCCATTAATAAACCATCTACAGCCAGATGTGGTGGCAAACAACTGCAATCAACTACAGTGTAAGATATTTAAGCAGGATTGAGGTGAACCTGAAGCCAGTCTGGACTAGAGTGCGGAGATCCTGTCTGAAAACAAACAAAAATCCATTAACTACTAAGTGATATTTATTGACTATGTATATTTTATATTGCTAAGATAACTGAGATACTTAATAATTTCATTGCTCCTTGTCATTTTTAATTTCAATAATCTTTTTGTCAGTCTGATCATCTTCAGTCTTGTTGCATGAGAGACTGGCATGGTTTTATTCATTGTACCATAGGCCTGTCATAGGGACTGACTCAGCACACACTCACTAGCAATTATGTTTGAAAGATTTAATAGTGAATTAAATAGTAAATGAACTGATGAACGAAAGAGTAAAGTTGACACTCTTTCAAAGCCATTTGAAATATTCAGTATGTTCATGTTAGTGTTTCACACATGTCTGGTTCTAGAACATTTCCAAGTCATTAAAAGAAGAATATTTTTAAAAGAAGAGTATCTTCTTGTTGTAAATTTGTTTTTAATCGGCAAAAGTTATAAGTATTTATTATGTATAATATAGTATACTTCCGTATGCCTTCAGGGATGGCAAAATTGAATTAATAATACACATTATCTCACAGACATTTCATTTTTTAATGAGGAGAGGACATTAAGACCTGTCCATAATAATGTTCTAGTATAAAATACCTATGTTTTTACTATGTTTACAATAAATCTCTTAAGCTTATTCTCCTTATCTGTTTTTGTGTACTTTGATCAATGTCTCCCAAACTTTTATGCCCTAGACAATGATAAGTACCAAACTTTTCACTCCTAGGAGGTAAATGTGGCGAATTATTTGAACTCTTTATTTCATTAACAGTTGGATCATGAAATGCCTGTGTTTAGCAAAATAGCCCAGAAGGAAGCCATGGTTCAGAAGAAGCGGCCGCTGAAATTACCAGGAAACTGGAAAAACAGTTTGAAACACTTTGAAAAGGAAAAGTAGAGACTGGCTGCATTGGCCCTGGCATCTTCAGAAAACAGTAGCACTCCAGAGGAGCGTGAGGAGACACATGAAAAACCTAAGAAGAAGAAAAAGTTAAAACCCCAGGAAACTCCACAGGAAAATGGAATGGAAGATCCACCTGTCTTCTTGCCTAAACGTAAGAAAAACAAAGCTTTTCCCATGGAAGAGTTGGCCAGTGGCCCTGAAGAGGTGGCTACTAGGAGCTTAAGTCTCCCATGAGGAAGAAATCCTCACCGAAGGAGGAAATGGTCAGTGAACCAGAAGAGGCAGCAAGCCCCATCTTCCCCAAGAAGAAAAGAAAACTTTCTTCTGAGGAACCTGAGGCTGCTGCTAGCTCTACAAAGAGTACAAAGAAAAAGAAAAAGCCCCAGTTCATGTTCTTGACACCTCTTTAAAATCACTTAACTCCAAATGTACAAATTTATTTGGGTTCTCTATTCCACCCCATGAGTCTGTGTATCCTTTTGTTGTTTGTTTGTTTTTGTAATCTATTTTGAAATGACCTAAGAATATGCTACCATCTTTGTTCATTTCACTTACTATTATTTAAATAGACAGAAAATTTCAGGTTCCACAAAATTATATGAATAGTCTTCTATTTCTGTGAAAAAAAAAACTTTAAAATTTTTGACATCTTTAAAGTACTAATATTATATTCTCTTACTTTTTAAATATTAGTTTAGTGGTTCTTTTAATATGTCACACCGTGAAGTTTAATCATATACAATGGCCCTTTGCCAACTTATCCCAGATACACCCCCACTTCCCTATGCACTCAAATTTGTGTCATTCCATTAAAAAAAATCAGCCAATGGAGTCCAGTTTGTGCACCCTAAATACTGCTGATTTTGGAGCCATTTTCTGGAGTGTGGTTGAACTACCGTGCATCACACTCTTAAAAACAGCTGAGTCTCCTTCTCTCAATGACTACCAATTTCCCATAGGTTATGAATGGGACTGTGTGCCCAACACCTTTTTCTATGATGAGATGTTTCTTGACCTGAGCTTGCACGGGTGTTGTTCATGTTTCCACAGCCACTTTGAGTTTATATGTGTGGTTTCCCTGATTTCTCTGGAACATGTTCTTCCTTTGCTGTTATCCGCCACCTCTGGATAGCTTATCCAGATGCTCCTGCATCCTCCTCAGTCCTCATCTACAATGATCCCACAGCCATGGGAGAACGTTCGCGATATAAATGTCTCATTGGGAGCTGAGCCCTTTGCAGACTGGTGGGAAAAGTCTCTGTGTTAACAGATATCTGCTTCAAGAAGAAGCTTTTCTTTTATGTGTTTTTAATAAGTGTTGAGAAGTGCGTTAATTGACAGATATTAACAATTGATCTTTAAGAGTCGGCTTAACACCATCTATTGTTGAAGCAATAATGTACTGCAGTCTTAGAACACAGAGAAATCAAGCTTTAGTGAACTGGAAACTTTATCCCTACTGGCTAGATTCAAAAGTGCTGAAAATGCTACGCACACTAGTGTGGAAGAGTAATCCTCACTTCCATCAGCTGTTAGCACTGTTAGCTACAATAATAACTATTTTGGCAAAATATGCCCACTGCTACATTAGTGGAGCATACATTAAGGGAGTAACCAATTACTTTCAGTGTGGATTTAAGTCCTGCTCCTCAAAATGGAACCCACGCCTGACCGACACTGCTGTTAGGGCCAATAAACTATGGCTAAATAGGTAATTGGCACCATGAGAGTTTTCCCTGCTATATTGTTCTGATAAGCAGAATTTATTTTATTTTATCTTGAAGAATCCTCTTTAGTGCCTCTTGGTGGTGGCAAACATCCTCCTCTCCTCAGCTACGGTTAGTTTTGAAATCTCTATTGCTCATTTGTTGCTGAATGACAGTTTTATGAGATATTTGTTTCTTTTGGCTTTGTTTTATTTTTCTCTTTCTCTTTAGTTCTCTTTTAAGTTCAGCAGTTGGATAACATCACCCCAGTCATTTCTGGCTGGCAACTGTTGTGCAGAACAAGCCCTGCAAACCTATTTGAAACACTCATACTACTTCCTTCCTTTCATGCTGCTTTCAGAATCTTCTCTATGTGATGGATTTAGTTATTTTGGGACAAACTGACTTTCATATCTTAAAATTGATATTCTCTAAATTAGAATTAGCCTGCTATTATTTTTTAAATATACATATTGATCTTTTATATTTTTCTTCATGAGGTTCACGGATTTGCTCTTTTGGCATTCTCTATCAGCTAAGTTTTCTTAGTACCTTTTGCTTAATCTCCACCCCTTAATTGTAGCCGAGCTTTCCTACAACCTGTCTAATGGTTCAGGTGTTCTGTCACGTGTTTCAGTATGCTGTTGGTCCCCTCCGTTCCATTTACCATAACATACACTCTATCTTTCAGTTGTAAAATTCACGGTTAATTTATAAAAGATTCAGGAAACCTTTTAAATTTATCACCATTTTGAGCACTTAGGGTAAGATTATTAAGTGGCCCCTATAGGCTCACATGTTGAGGACTCGGTCTTCAGCTGATAGCTCTATTTGGTGGGGAGGTGTGGAAACATTTGGAGGTGAGGTCTAACTGGAGGAAATAGAGTATGTGATGGTTCCATGGAGATTTATTGTTCTAATATGTCTCTTGTGCTTTTTGTTTAATGTATACAATGAAGTAAAGAATTTTCTTCTCTATACATTTCCACAAATATGATTTTATACCTAATCATATCAGCTGAAACACTGGGGTTCAAACCCTATGAAACCATTAGTCAAAATAATCTCTTCATTACATTACTTATGCCAAACATTTTGTCTAAATGATGGCTAGATAATTAATACAATATATTTTTACATACTGGAGATTACTGTGTTTTTTTCATTGTTCTGTCACCTTAGCTGGATGTTATGCTGTATACGGAGGTGTGGACAATTGGTGTTGGCACTTACTATGGCACGTAGACTGGCTTTGTTTATTAGTATTAAGCCGATATGGCAGCTACTTGGATTGCCTCAAGGATCAGTTTGCTTCTAAAGTCCTTGAGCAGTACAAACTGATGCTATGTCATCATGTGGATGCCCCCCATAGCCCAGAACAAAGAGCTCAAATGAAACTTGTATGCATGACACAAAAATAGCATTGGGATGGACTTGGAGCTGGAGCCTTCAGGAGCTGACAAAAGGCATAATGTTGAATTCTCTGGATGGGTCTGGAGCCAGGATCTATAGGAACAGGCCTGGGATTTGTATTATCGGGGACTGTGTCTACATGCATGGTGTCATAGACACCTGCAGAGTATCCTGCATGACTCTGGTACAAGCATGAACCATTGGTCTACTGGAAAAGGCCTAGACCCTAGTTTTTATTAAGAAAATTTTCTTATCTTAGTACGAAATAATGAAAGGAAGAAAGGAAGGAAAGAAGGAAGGAAGGAAGGAAGGAAGTAAAAAAAAAAAAAAAAAAAAAAAGACTAGCCAGCTATTTCTGTCCTGGCTAGTTTTATGTCAATTAGACACAAGCTAAATTCATGTGAAAGGAAGGAACCTCAGTTGAGAAAATGCCTCCATAAAATCCACCTGTAAGAGTAAGACTTTTTCTTAGTTAGTGATTGATGAGGGAAGTCCCAGCACGTGGTAGGTGGTCTATCTCTAGGCTATTGGTCCTCATGGCTCTATGAGAAAGCTGACTGAGCAAGCTGTAGGGAGCAAGCTATTAAGCAGAAAGAACTCCTTTACATTTTTTACATCAGCTCTTACCTCTAGGTCCCTGCCTTATTGGAGCTCCTATCCTAACATCCTTCTGTGATGAAAAGTGTAAAGCAAATAAACCCTTTCCTCCTCAGTCTGCTTTTGGTCATGGTGTTTCATTGCTGCAACAGAACCCCTAAATAAGACAACCTCTTAACATATTTTAACCTTTGTTATCTTCACTTGAGATATAGATATATGTTGCAGGTGCTCCTTCCGCTCCTTCAGCCAATAGCTGCTGAGATACCAGCCCAGTGAGGCGTGGTCTCTCCTTCTTTAAAAAAGCAACAACTGCCCTCAGCTCTCTCTCTGGCTTCCGGCTCTGCTTCCAGTGCCTAGGTTCCCTTCCTGATTGCGCAGAGGGCTGTTGTCTGGGACGGTGATCTGTAAGTTTTTCCCCTTTAAATAAATAACCATTCTATTAATCATAATTCCAAACTGGTGTGGGATTGTTTGTGATTTACGCCTTCAGATATATTATTGTTTGTTTATGATTCTAATGAGAGTTCTTCAAGATCCTGAATTTGCCACGTGCCTAAGAGTCCACTTAATAATAATGATAAATCCTCAGCAATGCCTTAGAAGGTGATTTTTGTCATGTGTAGACAACAGTGTATATTTTCACAATGCTAGATGATATAACCAACTATACAACTAGGACAAACACACCATAGAATATGCATTATTTTATGATCATAATAAAAACAAAACAAAGTTAAGTTAAATCAGGCTCAAAAGATACAACTCAGACTTCTGGTAAACACTAAATGTATGAGGTTTTTCCACCATGACATAATAGTAAAGTGGAAAGTATATACCCTAAAATAGTGGTAAAATGCCTATTATAGTCTGGTAAATACATACAGCAATACCATATCTTTTTACTAATATAATACACCGTATATAATGGTATTTAAGTTTTCAAATGACCATGTCCTATAGTAGGTGAGTTTACTCCAGAATCATATCAAACACAAAAATAATTCATTGTGCTAAACATGATGACTATGTCAGTAAGAAATAGGAATTCTTTATTTTCATTCAAATATTGTGGTATCATGTGGTATGTGTGGTCTGTCTTTGTCTAGAACATTGTTTTGCAGTGTAGCATTATATTTCAATTCTCGGGGTGTAACAAAGCTCTTCGATAAATTGTCAATGTATTTGTTTAATTCAAAGAAGTATATAGACCATACGAATTTGTAGGGCAAAAGATCAAACTCATTTGGTGGTAATGGAAGTAAGTTAATAGATTTCATTTTAAACGGTCTTACTATACACTCCTAATTCTGTATGGTTTTCAGACGTGCCTTCGTGAAGCCTTTTCTGTTTACCTTTCAACTTTTCCACTTGGCAATAAGTAATATTACTGCAAGTGACTTTCCTCAGGAATAGCAGCAATAATATATTATTATATTCCAATTTGGAGTAATACTATCTTTTCTACTGATAAAATATATTTAAGAAAAGAAAAACAAATGGAAACAAAACAAAATACCACTCACCTGAATTGCTTTCCAAATGTTCACTACAGAAAATTTTGAATGGGTCTCCATAAATCACATTTTACCAAATATTCATGAACAGACAGCACAACAGAACAATTTATCTTATTCCTTTCTACAGTACAAAGTTTTACTGTTTCTTTGCTGCAACACAGTTTAAATCATATCTCTCTGTGAGGATTGGCATCCTCACATCTCACAGCCAGGCAACCAGTTACTCCTATGTCCCTTGGTTAGGACTTTTGATACAATTTAATCCACCATAATGACCAAATTTGCATAGCATAAAAGCTCTATACACCGACACAGCCATTCCACACTATAATGAACACATTTTACAAAGAAAATACCACACACTTTATGTTCTAAAGCATATTGAAGATCTAAACACAGGTTTTTAGAGTAAAGGTTGGTGTCATATTTTCAGCAGATTTACAGTGTACTTGTTATGGAACTGGGGTACTTGTAACAAGCTGGCACAAAAA
This sequence comes from Arvicola amphibius, assembly GCF_903992535.2. Lineage (NCBI taxonomy): Eukaryota > Metazoa > Chordata > Mammalia > Rodentia > Cricetidae > Arvicola > Arvicola amphibius. The sequence continues at coordinate 102,998,622 of NC_052057.2, forward strand.
TGGTTTGTGAAAAATTGTTTTACATGTCTATTATAAACAGCATTTGCATATAAAACAGTCACATATTCTGTATCTCAACTTACTACCATTAAATTCAAGGACCACATAGCATATAATTGTCAAGAGATCCTACTTGTCTTCCACTGAAAATAATTGACTTCCTATTGTAGTAATACATAAAGGGCATACCTTAAGAGTGTGAGGGAATTTATTAAAGAATGCTATAGTTTATATTGTTATATTTTAATATCTTTTCTTTTAGAATCCTGATTTTTAAATAATGACAGACAGAAATGGGGCAGATCCAAATAGGAGGGGAGGCAGGAAGGAACTGAGATAGAGCAGAAGAAGAGAAAATGATCAGGATACATTATGGGAGAAAAGACCCTGTTTTCAATAAAAGGAAAAATAAATGTAAAAAAATTAAAAATAATCCAACATATTATTTTGAAAAATAGAATTCCTGGAAAATATGTTTATGGTATTTCAATATTTCTATGTAAAGATAAATTTTGTGCACAAGAATGGAATTTGAATAGATATTTGAAATTTGTGTTCTTTCCAAAGAAAATTGGGATAAAACACCAAGTAAATAAAATCCCATTAAAAATAAAAGGCTAGTTTTAAATTTTATATTGCTTAAAAATAAAACCACAAGGGACTCCATGAAGATGCTGTTACGAAGCACGTTATGTAAATCATCAGAGCGGCAGAACCTCCTTGATACCTTGATTCATGTTCTTTGGGAGTATGCTCATTAATGTGATCACTGAGCCATTGGGATTTTTGTTTTTAATTCTGATGAAAGTTCTGCATTATCTCCATTATACCTGTACTAAAGTACATCCTCACCAGCAACTCCCTGATCCCCATATTCTCCTCAGCACCTGTTTCCTTTTGTCTTCGTGATAATAGTTAAGGTAGCTACAAGAACGCATATTCTCACTGTGACTTGCCTCTGTTATTTCCCTCCTGAATAATGATACTGAAAATTGTGTATGCTTGACAGCCATTCATATGACTTCTTTTGTGAAATGTCTATTTGCATTATTTTTCATTTCATCAGATTATTTCCAATGAGGTCCTTAAATACTATAGATGTTAGTTTTTCAGATATACACCTTGTAATTATTTTTCTTATACTCAAGTCATCATTTTCCTTTGCTGTGCAGAACATTATCAATTTGATGTATCTATCAACCAATTAATGTATAAAGAAAATGTGGTGCATATATACTAGCCATAATAAATAAAATACTATCATTTGCAATGATATAGATAGAACTGTGTAGCGTTATATTAAGTGAAGTAAGTTAAGCATTGAAAATGAATACAGCATGGCCACATTAGCATGCAGAATCTAAAGTAACTTGACCTCCTAGGACTAGAATGCAGAGTACCAAATACTCAGTACTAGAGTACTAAGTACCAAGACCTGGGCAGGGTGCAGAGTTGGAAGTGATGGGAAAGTCTTGCTAGCAGATCTGTGAGAGGTCTAGAGTAGTAGTGAGTTACAGAGTTATATTATATAGCAAGTGTATGGCATATGTTTAAATAGAGATCTGCATATATATTTAAAGGCTAGAAGGAAGGATATTGAGCATTTTATCCTAAAGAAATGATAAATCTTTGAGGGCACAGATATGCCTACTCTGATTAAACATACTCCAATGTGTGAATGTACCAAAATATCACTTAGTGTCTCATAAATATGCATAATTTATGTGTCAATTAAAACATAATAAAATGGCTGCAATTTAAGCTGTAAATAAAATAACCATATACATACACATCTTAGATGGAGAATTAAACTTGTTTCTCTCTTTAATTCTTTCTGTCTTATCATCCTTCTGCCTTTGCTAATTACATAATTGATTAATTATTTTAGTTAGTAATTTTGAAGAACAAAGCTATTTTGTGGCTTGAAACTTTGGGTTATTTGTTTGATATCTCACTTACATAAAAAAAAGTTTCAGGTCATCTGCAGCTGTGTGAGCACAGACACATAATGTGTAAGGAATACTGCAGGAGAATAGCCAGCACAGTGATGCAATATGGAAACCTTAATTATCTATGCACTGTTAATACCCATAATAGTTACTGTTCTTCCATTTGTATTCATAGAATACTTCATTTAGTCTCCCAAGAATAAAACCATCATCCCTTAGCTTTGTGAAGACCATAAATTTTATATAAAATGCCTGTTTCAGAGTTTTTTAAGTTAAAAAAAATGGTATATGTATCTCTTCTGAATAATAAATGTGTTCTTTTCTCTTAAACTGTAAGTGAACCTACCTGATTTGTGCCGAGTATTGAATTGTTATGCAAATGAGATGAGAGACACTATATTAACTCAATAGTCTGATTGTATAGCTTGAACTTGCTTTTTCTCTGAAATAAAAGTTGTTTCCAATAATTTGACTGTTTGTCCTGTCACAATAAATGAAATTAGATGTTGAGAGTCCTTCACTAAAGCCAGTCAACCTTGTCAAGAAGATATGACTGATTTGTCAATATATTTACAATATTGATGGAAATATTTGACTACTAGGATTCCAAAATGAATGCTCTCCCCTGAAATCCCCTGAACTTGAAAGAGCTTTCTTCTCTACAACTCTATATATGAAAATACTATCTATCATCCTAGTCAAACAATTTTCACAAATCTGCTTCTTAATTCCATAGTTAAAAGCATTGCCCTGTGCAATCAGTTTTTTATTGGTATACCCTAACTGTACCAGCAGCTATGGAGGTAGTTCTGACATTAGGAGGTTTTGCCAGGCAAGAATGAGGATATGATTTTGGATTTCTGCTACTTGCATAACAAATAAACAAACATGCTGGGCAGACATGTCACCGCAGTGATGGGGCTTGCAGAGACATAAGGATCTCTGTGGCTATTCTAAATTCTCATTTTTAAAACAATTTCAGATATATATTTTTCTTGAAAGATCTGAAATTGATCTAGACATCTTTCACAGCCAACACTAGAAATATTTCTATCTTGTATACACATATTCTCTGCTCTTTCTAAGCCCTGATTATGTTTCTTTTCTATTATCATTATTCCTTCTTATGCCATATGATAGCTATTATTTTCTTTTATTTCTTTTTTGAATTTATGCTAATTATTTATCCATACTTTCAAATAAATTCAGCATTAAACAGATAAAATCTATCCTCTCTAGAAGGTTAAAAAAAATAAGTCAATGAATAATGTATGCTGTTATCTGTGTCCTATGATCGATAGAGTCAAGCAACATTCTTTAGTGACTAACTGCTATGTGCTAGGAACAGTACCACACAGATTCCAGATTCCAGAAACTACAGTGTAGTAAGAAGACTTGCCTAGAGCTCTCAGTCTTTCAAGGAATCCAGACAAGTAATATGGAATTTAAAAAAAAAAAAAACATTCTGTAACTATTCTTATCTACATTTCTAAAAGTAAACTATTGTGAAGCAATGGCAAAATATTTTCCAGAAAGAAGTGATAATTATCTTTAGTAAATTCATTTTCTGGAACACTATTTTATCTGTGAGATCTTGGAGTGGTCTGATACTGAATCATCTCATGAAGAAGATTACATAACCTCTCCATGTCATGTCCTCCCCCATTATTAACCCCTCAAAGCAAAGATTATTTCATTCATTCTTATATAATGAGAAATGCTGAACACAGCTGTCAGTAACTTCTTATTAACTCTTTCTGTGACTTCATCATAAGAATTACTGGCCTCTATTAATGATAGCACATACCCTTCTCTAAGATTATTTTCCCTGTTTAGCAAAACGATGACAGGTTGATTTATACTGTTTTTGTTGTTGTTGTTGTTGTTGAGGTGTGTCCCACATATCTTTAGATTTTTTGTGACTTTTATCATGGATTTTTGTTAAGTCCTTTTTTACAGGTTAAGAGATAATCATGTGGTTTCTTTATTTAGTTTTTTATATTACAGATTACAATTATTGGTTTATATAGAAGAACTTTCTCTGTGTCTCTGGTATGCAGCTGACTGTGAAGCTCAGCGGAGTGTGCATGTCATTCACTATAGACTATAACAAGACCTGTTCAGTTCTTACCATATTTGTTCTGTCTTTGCTGATAAATAAATATCCCTTATACTTTCTAAAAGAATCAACTACTCTTGAAATATCTTTGTTTTCTAAAAATTTATACAAGTAAAAACAATAGAGCGCCACGAGAATAGAGAAAAAACAAGCAAGGTAGTGAGACCCCGGATGTGGAAATTGTCATTCCAGACAACCCACACCAATGTGTTTCCCTACCTTTTAGTATGTATTCTCATGTATTCAAAGTGTTTGAATCTCTTTTTCTGCTGCTGGTCTTAACTTTTCTAATTGGTATTCCACTTAACAGTCACCAGGATCTTTCTAATTAACAAATATGTCTTTGTTACTTATCTCTTGAAATCCTCTGGTGACTCTTCACATTTTTAATTTCTCTTTTATTGCCATATATTAATCGTACAAAGCATTTTCATTATGGCTTTTCCCATATATGACAATAATAGACTTTGATTGTATTTATACTCTCTTTTTTAAAACAATAAAATTCCAATTTTTTGATACGCCTCATAGCCTCCCCGGGGAGCTTCATTTTCTTTATGATTTGCTACCATCTCTCCACAGTTAACCACTCAGTAATGCAAGCTCCCTCTACATATCATTTAATGGTATCCTACAGTGTGCTATGGCAGGATCCTGTAGGCTCCTGCTGGCTCATAAGGACTAGTTATTAAATATTCAGATTTTTTGCCAATGACTATTAAACAGCTTGGCAGCTTGAAATTACCCGTAACAAGACTATACATTATGGGGATCACCACCTGCTACAAATCAGGCTTCTCCCTTTTCAGATGGGCAGCTGATCATTACTGAAAGCTGCTCATGTACCACAGGCAATAATACCCTAAAGGTTTCATATTTCCATGCCCTTGAGTTTGGAGGCCTGCAGAGTGGAGATTAAATGGAAGCTAAAGAAAATACTGCAAGGTCCATCATTTCTTAGTGTGTGTAGAAACATGTAGTCAAAGTTCTTAAAAAAAAAATCTCAGTGCAAACCAAACACCGTATGCCCTGCATAAAATAAGAGGTTTAATCACATTGAATGCAACAAAATCATTTTGGAGATTAATATAAGTATGCAAATTAGTTTGTTGTTACATCAGAATTTAATTAAGTTTCACTGCATTGCACTTCATGTTTAATATTTCGAAGTGTGATAATTGATTTTTGATTTGTACCTCACACTGTAATATTCATGCAATATACACTAAAACTGATTCTCAGACTCTGGATTTTTATTATTAAGGCCAATTAGAACTCATGCTACCCCACTCATTGGGGACCCTCTATCTCCCCTTCTCCGTGCACCTGGCTAGACCTTTGACAACAGCAACAGAACTCAATAGAAGGGCTGCTCTGGTTTCTGAGACCAGTTGTGCAATCCCTTACATCCTGTTTTACTACGGTCACTCTTGGGGCCATCCAATAAAGACACACTATTGTGGAATATTATTTTAACTGGGCAAAAATGTGTTAATTTGTTTATGTTGCAGAATATTACTTTAACTGTGTAAAGGTGTGTTACTTTTGTTTATGCCGTGTCAGGGGCCAGCCAAGACATAAAACACTTCTCATACTAGAGTGGAGGTGTGGGAATAAAGGAGGCACAATTTACACAGCAGTATCGGGAGGGAGTTTGGGGTTTATTTAAATCCTGAAATCACCCATGTTTATTTTCCAAAGAGCTTTTATATCGAGATAAACTGAGGGGGGCCGGTAACACAGACTTTTTTTTATCGTTGTTTCTTAGGTAGCGGGGACGACTTAGGTCACCTCCTGCCCAGGGTTGTTTTGTCACATAGAGTGAAAACCCCTCTTCCCCAGGTGACCTCCTAATTTACAGTAGAAGGAGCAGAACGACATTAGCATATCCCGACCACTTGTTAGGATGGCATCAGGTTGTTTTATCAAAGAGTTAGGTGACCACCTCCTGTGTGGAAGGTGCAAATTGCACCTTGAAAGTTACTTAGATTCTCTGACTCCAGACAATATGGAATATGGACCTGAATAATTCGGCCCCCACAACGCTGCATGTATTTAATTATGTAAAGATGTGTTACATTTGTTCCACTTTGCCTGCCTAAGGCACCTGATTGGTCTAATAAAAAGCTGAACGGCCAATAGCTAGGCAGGAGAAAGGATAGGCATGGCTGGCGGGCAGAGAGCATAAATAGGAGGAGAAATCTAAGAATGAGAGAGAGAAAGAGAGAACAAGGAGGCAACTGGGCCAGAAGCCGTGCAGCCACTAACCAGACAGAAGCAGTACAGTAAGTAAGATGTACAGAAGGGAAGAAAATAAAAAGACCTGAGGCAAACGGTAGAAAAAGGGAAACTAGTTCAGTTAAAAGAGCAGCCAGAAAGGAGCCTAAGCTAGGCAAAGCATGCAGAACTAGTAAGTCTCCTAGTCATGATTGCGGAGCTGGGTAGCAGCCCAAAAGAAAAGGCCTGGTACAACACGCAGACCCTATGCTCCAGCTGACAATCCTAATTTAGGAGCCCAGTTGAGCCAGGTGGTGGTGGCGCACACCTTTAATCCCAGCACTCAGGAGGCAGAGGCAGGCGGATCTCTAAGTTTGAGGTTATCCTGGTCTACAGAGAGGGTCAGCCAGGACTACGCTGAGAAAACAAAACAAAACAAAACAAAAAGATCCCAGTTGAATGTGAGTGAGAAGTGTGAGTTAGGAAACCTCTGAGCTGGCTGTGCTCTCAGCTACTGTCTGATCACAGCCACAGGAGAGTCCCCATGTGAGATCACTTAGCGAAGGCCCAAGACCAGAACTTTAAAAGTCAATGATTATGTAACTCTGAAATTTTTGAGTCATTAAATTTTAGGACGATTCATCACAAAACAGATAACTAGAACAGACACACTGAAGGCAAACCTGGGAAGCAGGAGAAAACAGAGTAACAAACCTACTTCTTACCACAAAGTGTTGACATGAGCCACAGACCCTTCGATCCTAAACACAAGATAGGCCAGCTGCACTCAGGCCATGCCTGGCCAATGGCCTTCCACCTTGTGAAGGAAGACTTAGGGGAGTTAGTGTGGAGGTATACTGCTTCCCCAGCCCTGCCCAACAGCTAGGGATATACTTTGGTTATGTAGGTTGAGCAGTAGTCGTCATGGAAAAAATGGGAGGACAGTTCTCTAAGCATCCAGAAAGAACCAGGAAATGTTACTCCAAAAGGGCCCCAGAGAAGGGTCCCACGTGACCGTCCTGGAAGGATGTGAACAGTACCTGACTGAGTCAGACAAGGCTCACAGTCACAAGTAAATGCTACGTCCTCTCCTTCCTCACCTAGACTCAAGGAGATAATTTGTGTGGCACGAGACTGCATACTTGATGTACACAATGTGAGAAGGAAGATATATTTTGACTTACAATTGCAGAGCTTCCAGCCAATAGTCCTTGGCTCCACAGGCTCCATGATGGGGCAGAACACTATGGCAATCAGAGCATGTGACGAAGGCCACATGTCACAGGAAGCAAAAGGGCGTGGAATAGGACACATGTGTTCTCAGTGACCCACACCTCAATAAGCCTCACCTGCTATGATTTCAGCCACAACATAAGGCTGACACTTCCGGGTTCTAGGACCATGCATGTGTGGAAAAGCCCTCAAGCAGGAGGCCCTAATGGTCCCAGGGACACCCCCCTCCCATGACGCATGCACATTGTGGTTGCACCATCCACATATGACTCGGCTAAGCACTTACACACATACTTGAAAATGACATGTGTGCTGAGTGTGGCACATATGTCAAATGTGACACGTATGACAAACATTGCACGCATGGCAGATGCAATGCACATAACAAGTTGCCGTGCATGAAAGTGGTGACACACGTGACAGATACAGCACACGTGACAAAATATGACACGTGTAACAGATAGTGCACGCGTGTAGGGTGTGGCGTGCGTGACAAAAACGGCATGTGTGACAGTTATGACACGAATGGTGGGTGTGGCGCGCATGACAGATGTGGCGCACGTGGCAGATATGACATGTGTGACAGATATAGCACGCATGCTGGATGCAGCACTGCTTCCAGGTTCCTTCATGGAGGGTTTTCCAAGGCAGTAATCATGTCATCCGAAGTGCGTTTTATCTGGGAGTGTACTGCAGAAGAATATGCCTCCAATCTCTCTTGGGTTGCCAAGATGTGTGTGTTGTTTCTAGCTCCTCACATACTGTTGGCACCACACTGCCTCAGTTCCTAGCAAAGAACTCAAAAGTTCAGTGTTATAAGCCATTATCCAGATGCTGTTCACAGAGCTGCTTCGCTGAAGCTATCCGGTCATCCTTTCTGCACTGTTTGGTAAAGTACTTGCCATCATCTTTTCTATCTTGTGTTGGTGAAGGACATGAAAAGCTTCGTCCATACTCAAGAGCAAGGGGTTGAATAAGTCGTGATACATGATGGGTTGCCCAAGGATGTCCCTGCCATACCAAGAGTCGTCTTGGTGTATTCTCCCACTTCTGTAAGTCCCTCCATACCCTTGTAAAACTGAAAAGGCCATGGACATTAACTAGTAAAAGGCAAAATAAGTTTTGTGCCAGAAAGTCATGATCTACATTCTTAACCTGAATTATACTTGTCCTGCTAAGTGTATGCTCAGTAAATTAATGAATAAAGTATAACTGAAGAGACTAACGAAGTGATTTCAGCTCAGTTTTTCCTCTTTATAGGTAAAGTGAAATGTTCCTATAATTAATACATATATATTTGTCACAATATGTTTTGTTTAAAATGAACCTAATAAAAGATCAAGTTCTTGGGTATCACAAAGAAAATGACTGAAATAGTTTCTAGGCTATGTAACATTTTCTTTCATTTGTAACTTTAATGCTTTTAAGGATTATGTATATCCATTGTGATGACTCATAATTACTTATGGTAATAATACATTTGGGAAGTTATTCACTATCAAAGGGTAGTATGCAAGATATTATTTTAAGTGTCTGACTTGTTTATTCATTCTTACTTTACTTATTTATTCTTGGCTTCTTAGAGGAGTAAGATTTCTGTATGCATAAAGTCTTCCCCTATGTTAGCTACCACTGCATCCTTGAATTCTATCAAATAACAGGTATCTTTAGTGACTTGACTTATTGAGTAAAGCGGGATAGAATGTAACTCCAAATTATTCTTCTCTTGCTCTGTATTAGTCACTATTTGTATTTTAAAATTCGAACTAAATATGGAGGATAAATTTGTTGATTCTCTTTTCAAACCTTAATTAATAAACAAACTAAAATATATTTTAACATTTTGTTGTTCAAAACATCATCAGCATTTAATTAAATTTCAAGTCACTAAGGACTCAAAAGAATGTCTGCTTCTACCAAAATTCAGTCCACATATGTTCAAAGAAAAGCTGTGTTTACCTACATAGATGTAACTCAGAAAGGTTAACTTTCAAAGTATTTGCCTGTTCTCTGAAGACAACACTCATTTCTATGATCTACTTCATATCCTCAAACAACCTAAATGATTTGGGAAACAAGATTCCAACAGCATTTATTCTCTCACTTTCAGCTAGAAAATATCCCAATCATTTATCATGTGGTAGATCTCTCTGATATCTTATAGCAATAAACTCATGGCTAACATATGGTGTTATTTAGCTGTGTAACAGAAAAGATTAATCAGCTGACAAGATGTCATTATAAAGGAAATGTTCTAAACTGTGATTTTCCTTTTCCCCTTATTTATGGGCAACCTGCCAAATTCGCCTACAGCTGGTTCAAAGAAGGACATGTGGAAACAAAAAAACAAACTCTTAAATTATCATTGGCATTTAATATATTTGGATTGCCACACTGAAAGCACACTTGCTTATCAAGATAAACATTGACTTTTAATGATAAATTACATTGTGGTTTTAGTATATGTGTGAGAACTGCCATGGATTCTTTGAAAGCAGTATTTCCAACATTCTCTCTAATTACCAAGCTCATGTTCTTCATTGTTGGCTACTGAATACATAGAGTACATCTTTGTAGTGAAAGATAATAAACCCATAAAAATAGAAATATGTGAATGAGCTACATGCAGGATTGACACAAAGCAGAACTCATGTATACAACAACACAGTACAGCTCCCTTATGTCAAGTTGGGAGGGGAGGTGCCTGCCCCTGGCATCTATCCCAGCCCCCAAGCCTGATCTGGTCTCAAAATCCCAGCAGGCCAGGTCCTGACCCCTCCCTGGGAGTAGGGTCAGGACCACTCCCCAGAGTATTTAAGTGATCCCCAAAAGAGGAACATGTTGTTTCCCTTTCTTCCTCCTGGGAGTCGCGTCTTTGCTGCTTTTCCTGGCTCTTGTTCCCCCTCGGGGCCACCCGAGAGCACAGATCTTCCATTAAACCTGGATATTTCTTAATTTGGCTTGTTTTGATTTGATTTGATTGGGAATTTTGCGTCAGCAGGAAGCTAATATTAAGAAATATTCCTAACACCTCATTTTCCAGGATGAAATTTTAACCCTTTATTGGGAAGATTTATTGGAAAAAATCCCTAATCATAATCTAAGCTTCTTCAGCCGGGCGGTGGTGGCGCACGCCTTTAATCCCAGCACTCGGGAGGCAGAGGCAGGCGGATCTCTGTGAGTTCGAGACCAGCCTGGTCTACAAGAGCTAGTTCCAGGACAGGCTCCAAAGCCACAGAGAAACCCTGTCTCGAAAAAACCAAAAAAAAAAAAAAAAAAAAAAAAAAAAAAAAAAACTAAGCTTCTTCAAAGAACACATTAGGATAATTAAGTCACTTGCTGCCTGAAGGTGATCTCCAATCATTCTCTACCAGGAAAGTAATAGTAATTTCCTTTCTTCATTTTAAAAAGGTGTGTTCATTCATTGGTACTCTCCTACATTAATACATTGTATTTAGATCTTACCCACCCTTATTGTCTATTTTCTTTCACAAACCGCTTCCAACCTTCTCCTACACTGCTGCCCCTTTTAAGTAAAACTTGTTATTGTTTTTCAAATGCCTTGCAAGTATCATAAAAAATAAAATATTTACGCTATATAGGTTGGCATCATTTTTCAAAGATTACAATCAATCACAAAATCAGTAAGGAATGGAAATCCATTTATGGCTAGCCTAGAACGCCCCTGTGATTTAATATATGGACAACCATTATTGGGTTTTGTCATTTATTGTGCCTGAAGGCCTTAGTTATGTCCCAAATTAGAGAAACCCACATTATTTGTATGCACCATTTTAAATAACCACTTCATCCACCCATCACTGAGTCTCTTAGTGAGGAATGCTTTATACCTTCAAATCACAGACATGAGCAGAGGAGTAGAGATGTAGAGCATTGATTTGAAAGTCTTGTCTCCAGTTCACCTGCACTGGGGAGGTTCTGAACTAATCTCACCTTTGTCTTACCTATATGTATCCCAGTTATAGATTTTCAAGCATTTTTAAAAAAATCTATTAATCCTGCTCATATTTTATTACATCTTGCTATGACTTATTCCCTTGCTATGGTTATGTATTTATGAATTTACATATCCACTTTATAAAGTCAACGAAGAAACATTCTTATAACTTCCTCACACCCTGCTGGATGTAGAACATATTAATTCAGAATACATTTGTATAAATTAACATGCTAAGTATACAAACTGAAATTCAGACTAGCTAGTACTTTGAACACTATCTTATTTATAATTTCCAGACTTGAATTATGCTGTCTTTTAGTGAAATAAGACAATCCTTCCTTAATGAATTCTATTTAAAACTAGCAAATTCAATGTTAAACTTGAAACTACAGAGATTATTTACACTGGTGATGTAATAAAAATTAGTATCCTTAGTTCCTAGGGATAGTGACTAATCTATTTAAGAGCACACATTAGCAAAGTAGTTTATTAGAAGGAAAATAAGCATGGTAAAACTTGATATTTTTATACATAGTAAACACTGGCTTATTCAACCAAACTTATGTTGAAAAGAGAGTAATACCTAGTGGATTCATGAAATATTCATTGAACCTCTGCTAATAATATGTTTGACTACTAGGTGTTAAGTTCTCAAATACACCTAAATGTTATCTTCTTCATCAAAGAATCTATTATCTATTGGAGAGAAAAGACAAGAAATTTTTCAAGTGAGATTTAAGAATATGATATCATACAATCTATAAAAGTGATGCAAAGTGCCTAACAGAGAGTTACAGGAAAGGTCATTACATTACAGCTATAGCGGGAAAATGATAAGAAAATAGAAACTATTCCTGATGGATAAAGCAAATTCTCTCGTTTGTCTAGAACAAAACCTTCAATATTCCATCACTGATTGAAGAAAGATCCCTGTGTGGTAAGCATTATTTTACAAACTGTGAATATTGCAATGAACACAAAAGCTAAAAGCCTTTGTTTCGCCAAAATTTAATTTCTTCTAGTGAAAGACAATAAACCATTAAAATTACATATACGTGAATGAGTTGTATGGGGCTACTGAATGCATCTTGAAATGTTGTCACCTCTTTACTTTAAAATGTTTTAAGTTTTATTTATTACTATTATTGTAAGTGTGTGTGCACACACGTGTATGTCTGTTTATGCTACATGGGTGTGAGTGCACACACATATGTATGTCTGTTTATGGTACATGGATGTGGATGAATGCTGTGCCTGGACTTCAGCTACACACAAACACAAATTCATGTGAAATAAACAATAAAATATAATAGAAATTTTAAAATAGAAGCAACAGAATAAAATAGAATAAATATAGTATAAATTTTAAAAATAGAAAACTAAAAAGATAGAATAATGGGATACATTTTTATTTAAAAAATTATTTAGACTAAAGTGTTGTTACCTAAGTATGCTCGCTTATAAAATTGGAAAATATTTCTTAAACAGGAAAAAATTAGAGTAGTCATGAGAAATAGAATATTAAGTTAGTCACTTTAAATATTTATTCATAAATATATCTATTCCATGAGAAAAGCATAAACAACATTTGTCAGTGTGCATATCAGAAAGAGAGAGAGAGAGAGAGAGAGAGAGAGAGAGACCTTCCATGTGCATTAACTGATTTGATAACCAGAGTAGGTCAAGACAGCATTGGCACTCGAAGTTAAAAATTAAATAAGAATGAAACAGAATGTCACTCTTCAAATGATAGTGCACTAAAATTATTAAATATCTAAGAAAAAACAAAAATAATTACTGAAACTATAGTTCAATCAAGGCATTATCAAGTAGTCTAATAATAACCTTAAAATTTTGACCATTTGCCGGGCGGTGGTGGCGCACGCCTTTAATCCCAGCACTCGGGAGGCAGAGGCAGGCGGATCTCTGTGAGTTCGAGACCAGCCTGGTCTACAAGAGCTAGCTGCAGGACAGGCTCTAAAGCTGCAGAGAAACCCTGTCTCGAAAAACCAAAAAAAAAAAAAAATTTTGACCATTTGAACATATTAAATTTAATTTTAACATCTACGAACATGTGGAAAACACACTGTGTTTGCACAAGGTATAGAAATTCCATCAGGAAGAACTAAAATCCCATGGAGAGTGAGAATGGCCACAATGAGAACAACCTGAATCTGAACAGAAAGACCCAAACCCCTACACTGTAGATCTACTAGAAAATGATATGTGCCCACTTTATGCTCAAATGTACATGACAACAGGTTTTATTCCTGCACCACAAAAAATACAAAAACTAAAGAGGATGACAGAGAACAAAAATGAAGAAGAGTTCCAGAAACAATCTAAAGACTGAGGTACCATTAAGAACCAGACTCAGATAAGTCAAAAATGCTGAGGCTGCCAACTAGCAACAAGAAAGCAAATCTGATTAACCTTCTAAAGGTGCTAAAGAGAAATGTGAGCATATATGCACATATGCATGAAAAGTATTTGTTTTTGATCAAATCACAACCAACTGGGATTAGAAATTAAATTCCTTAGTCTGATAAATAACATCAACAAAGTTCCTTCCTTTTCACAGTGAAATTCTGAATGGTAACTTCCTCTTTGAGGGATGATAAAGAAAGGATTGTTGCAGCACTGAGCAGATATTTCAACAACTATTTGGAGGTCAACTTTTAGGGACTATCATTTATAGCAGCAAAAATAATAAAATATTTAAATATAAGCATAATGAGATATGGAAAAGATTTTTATGCTAAAAAGACAAACAACCCATTCTTATATAATTAAGGATTCAAGTGAAAATTTATATCACACTTATGCTTAATATAACTAGTATTATTGATATGTTAACTCTATCCAATATAAGTCACAAGTACAAAGCAGTCAGTCAAAATCTCAGTGGGATTATTTTCTTATTATTAGCAGATTCTAATAAGTATATGAAGAAAGCAAATAAATTACTGAGTACATAGCAGTTTCAAGTTAGTATACCTTAAAATTAATCACACTGCATGACCTAAGACAAAAAAAATCTTATTCAAGAATGTACTGTTAGTAGATAGCTGATAGGTGGTGATGGTATAAATAGATTATGAGATAGATTATTAAAAGATAGATAGCTACATATATACATAGATACATGCATAAATACATAGATGTGGTTTGAATAAGAGTGGCCCCCACAGAGACATTATATATAAGTACTTAGTTATCAGGGAGTGGCCCTAATCAAAAGGAATAGGAGGTGTGGTCTTTTGAGGGTAGGTGTAGACTTCTTGGAGGATGTTTGTGACTGGGGGTTGGCTTTCAGGATTTCAAAAACCCAAGCTGGGCCCACTGACTGTCTCTTCCTGCTACTACTGGTGAAACTTTCAGCTACTTCTCCAGCACCGTGTCTGTCTGTGTGTCTTCATGCTCCTGCTGTGATGACAATGGATTAAATCTCTGAAAATATAAGCCACCATTAATTCAATGTCTTCTTTTGTAAGAGCTGTCGTGGCTATCATGTCTCTTCACAGCAATAGAAAAAAATGACCAAGACATAGATGATAGAGAAAAATAAATGTCCAGGAATATAGCTACAAAATAGTGTTATTCGATTGATTCTATTTATCAGAAAATACGTAATTATTTTCTGATTTTTTCACATTATTTTACGTTTTGTCATTGCTTACCTTAAGCTGAACATTATTAGGTGAGGGTTTAAAGAAAAAATTATCAGAAAAGACAAAGAAACTCCGAGAATCACCTAAAGGATAAAGGAGGACATTAAATTCTTCACAGTTCAACAACAGAAAAAAGTCTTCAGTGCTACAGTCAGACAGAGTACAAGGTGCAGCTGTGGGGATCACAGGTGAGAGGCCTTGGAAAGCTGTTTAAGTCCAAATCACTAAAAGCCTTTTTTGGCTCAAGACCCAGTAGAAGACTCACATAGGCCTTTTTTGCCCCATCAAAAGGACATAAACTAGTGTGTGTGTACTTGTGTATTTGTAGGATTGGGAGGTCAATACCAAGCTGAGGGAACTAAAGGCAGGGAGCCAAATATTAAATATTTGTTAGAGCCCATTATATAGGCTGTATGGCCAAAAGGCAAACGTAGACATAGAGATGGAGAGCAAGGAGAAAGGAGTGAAATATTTTCAAGTGAGGTTTGGGTGATTCACTGAACACAAACAAGGGTCTAAAAAGTAAAGACAAGAATTCAGATTTCTGGCCTGGGAAAGAAATACTTAATTTGACCCATGATTTCACGAATATAGAGTTAATAGATATAAAGAAGGCAGTGGTTGGAAGATTTTAATGGGAAAGATCAATCTAGTCAAGCTTTGGGCTGCAAAAATATTTAGGAGCATATGGAAAATATTAAATTGAGGGATAACACATCAATTAAGAATACTGGCTGTTTTTCCAGAGGACCTGTGTTCAATACAGAGAATCTATGTGGTGGCTCACAGCTATCTATAATTCCAGGGACTCTAACTCATCTATCTTCATGTTCTGGTCTGGTCTCTGCAGGTCGCAGGCATGAATGAAACACTTGTATACTCGTAAAAAAAAAAAATAATATCAAACAGACAACTCAGCACATTAATGTGATCATCCAGAAGGAAGCTCCAGTTTCTTCAAACCAAATATTTATTTATTATTTCAGGAAGTATTTGAGGGCCAGATGCAATATCTGTAGCTAATTCATGTGTGCGTTATCATCCAAATGTTTACATTAATACAGGAAGAAAATATTGAGGCCACAACAATAAAATAGGCAGCCATAAGATACTAAAAGATGGATCAAGTGTTGAGGACACACCTCACTATCTTCAAATCTAAGGTTCAGCTGAAGAAAGATCAAGTAAACAGAGACATTATTTTGGAAAAACTAAATAAAAGAGAATTTGAGGTCAAATACAAGATTTCAAGATAAAGAAAGGTTTAGATGTCTTACCAAGTTTATGACAGAATGACAACTGTAGATATATATCTTTGGCTTTCCAATTAGATGATTACACATACACAGTTTTAGTAATTTTTAATTCTAGAAGCAATTGAAAGAATTAGTATTTTGAAAAAGGAGAAATTAGTTTATGGAGACTGCAGAGTGGTTCGTTTTGTTTTAATTAACGTGTTAAGCAGTTTGTGTGATGTTTTTATTTTCATTAAGTTGATCTGCTGGACAAGAGGGTCCCATAGAAATCCCTAAACAACCCAGAAGACCACTTTCCACAAACTGACAGCAGGGCCCCATTGCCAAGAACAACACCCACACAACACAATGAAAATGGAGAAGTCATGTTGATTTCCATGTCCAACTTTAATATGAAAGTTTTTGGTTCTCCTTATTATATTGTATTTTTATCATGTTTGGTTGTAAGTTTAGAAGCTTTTCCTTTTCTAATGAGAGATAAAAAGGTAGATCTGGAGAGAAAGTGAGGCAGAGTAGAAGAAGGGTAAACTATAATCGAGTATATTATATGAGAAAAACTCCATTTTCAATAAAAGAAAAAAGAAAAATCTAAAAAATTTACCTTGAAGATTTTAATAAAATGTATCAATATATATTGACTGTATATATACATATACATATATTTACATATCATATGAATTGTGTTTGGAGCAATTAAATTCGGTTTTTAACATATGTTCAAATAAGTTTGAAAGTCAGAGTTGATTACTTTTGTTCTTGGCTGGCAAAATCAAATCGCCTTGCCTCTGCTCTCAGACATGGACCTTGCTAATATGCTTCCATTTACTCCTAATTTATATCTCCCTAAGATTTACTCTAATTAAATGGTCAGTGAAACGGTACATAAAATAGAAATATAGTGTTTGCTAAGGACACATTATTTACATATATCAATGATGTACAGCTTTAATTGTAATTGGATTGTGGAATATGAGTGAATTGTTTAAAGAAGGCTATTCATGAAGTGATCTTTAAAAACCTTGGTATATAATTATATTCTTAAAATTTGTAAGGAAAGGTAATTTGCATTCGTGTTTAGGATCAGGTGATGTAAAATAGTTTTAAATAACTACCTTTCAGGAATGAGATTGCAAACATCCTGCCAAACTGTGCATTTCAGCAGACTCTACATCATTCAACAATAACTTTAAAAGGAGGTTGGTAGTTCACTAGAAAAAAATCATGGACATGCCCTTTATGGATGTTTGAAGTGTCTAACTGGATAAAAGCATAAGTAACACGCATGAACAAAAAAAGAAACACAAAACATTGGATTCCATGGAACCACTAAAGAAAGATCAAGGGGGATTCTGAATTTATTTATCATATTTCACAAAATATTTTTAAGAATCATGTTATGAAAAATTATATGTATTACAAACAGAATTTAGAATTTGACATTTATGCTAGCATTTTCTGAAAGAATACTACTTTTGCATAAACAAGTAAAAAAATTGAGTGACCGACCCATGTTCCTTTCTGACTAATATATATTAGAAAATTTCCAAGGTCTATTGCTAGAGAAAAATTGAATCCAAATACATAATATCTCTAATAATTCAGTGACTCATTTGCATTTCTTGTTAATTATAGCCTCACTTAAGCATTGTTCACTATAGAAAATAATCATGCACAAGATAAATTATATCTAGGAGGGGCTAGTGGTTCCATCTATAATAACACTCATTTTAAGATAATTTATTGATATTAAATACATATATAGTTTTCATGGGAAACTCCTGAAAACATTCTGGGTAAGTTTTAAAATATCCAAAATTGAATATAACCTATAAAGACAAAACTTTAATTCTTTGCATCTAAATATTTTACATTTTAGTCAACAAAGATTTGGAAAATCAATAACCAGGTGCTAAATATGTGCTTGACGGTGATGCAAACAAGTAACATTATTAGTCAGATACCTTCACATAGAGCAAAATAACACAACAGTAACATCTCAGTTAGAAAACTCATGTAGTGAACATAGTTGAGCTCATGTCCTTGTGGTACGTTTGAGCATCTTTGGGTATATACCCAAAAGTGGTAGTGTTGGGTCTTGAGGAAGGCTGTTTCCTAATTTTCTGAGAAATCGCCACACTGACATCCAAAGGGATTGTACCAGCTTGCACTCCCACCAGCAATGCAGAAGTGTTCCCTTTACCACACAACCTCTCAAGTATAAGTTGTCATCAGTGTTTTTGATCTTGGCCATTTTTAAACATATAAGATGGAATCTCAGAGTTGTTTTGATTTGCCTTTCTCTGATAGCTAAACATGTTGAGCATTTCCTTAAGCGTTTTTCAGCCATCCTCGTTCTCTGTTTAGGTCTGTACTCCATTTTTTATTGGAGTTTTTGTTCTTTTAATGACCAATTTCTTGAGTTCTTTGTATATTTTGGAGATCAGTCCTCTGTCTGATGTGGGGTTGGTAAAGCAGCATTATTTGTCATAGCCAGAACTTAGAAACAATCTAAATGCCCCTTGACCAAAGAATGGATAAGAAAAATGTGCTACATTTACACAATGGAGTACTACACAGAAGAAAAACATAACATCTTGAAATTTGAAAATATCATATTGAGTGAGGTTACCCGGACCCAGAAAGACAGTTATCATATATAGTCACTCATACGTGGGTTTTTAAACATAAAGCAAAGAAAACCAGCCTACACATCACAATCCCAGAGAACCTAGACAACAGTGAGGACCCTAAGAGAGACATACGTGGATCTAATCTACATGGGAAATAGAAAAAAGACAAGATCTCCTGAGTAAAGTCGGAGCATGGGGACCATGCGAGAGGGTTGAAGGGGAGAGGCGTGGAAGGGAGCGGAACAGAGAAAAATGTATAGCTCAATAAAATCAATCAATAAAAAGGGGGCTTTAGAAACAGCACATTTTCCAACTTTCATTAGTGGTGCAATCTCCCATCATTACTTGTTCCTGCTGCCATTATAGGTTTATTCTAATATAAGGCAGAGCCAGCAAAGCCAGGTGAATTTAAGCTTAAACCATGAGGAAAAATAAATCTTTCCTGCACTGTTAATTTTCTTTGGTATTTTTTATCACAGTAATGGGCTTATACAAAGATAATATTTTTTAAAAAGATAAATGTACCCAACAGCTCCATATGATGATACCAATACCATCTTCTTAGAGATTTATTTTATTTTAGTGATGATCTTGAATGTGTGGGGTCATATATGCTTGACTATGAGTTTCTCTTGAAGCTAAACCAAGAAAATACAATTTTTGGAGATGTAATTTATGGGCAGTTCTGTGCAGCCAGGTGGGTGCTAAGCATGGAACTCAGGTCTTCAGGAAGAGAAGTATGTGCTCTTAATTTCTCAGCCATTTCTCCAGTCCCACTAACATTTTAAGTTAGCTTCATAACTAAGGTGTTTGAGAAAACCCTTAAAAGTTCCGTTCTGGTTTAATTTTGGTAATTCTGTTGATTTGGTTATATTATGTAGCCTGCATTTCTACTTTCTCTGTTATCCGCAATGGAAAGACAGGCTATTTCCTGCAAGGTCTTTGTCTCTGCCAGGGCAGCTTCTGAAAAGTATGCCTGCTTCTGCAGCATTTAAGGGTTTTGATTTCTTTGGAAACGCTGCATGTTCATGAAATTTCTAGTGCTGTCTTGAGTTATGTGCTCTGCATCTTGTATCTCTGGCAGCTGCGTTGACTTTGCTACGCCAGCACTCCTCAGTCTGCTGTCACTGCAGTAGGCAGAATAATTCAGTAAGAACTGTTGGAGCCCATGATAAAAAAGGATACTTCAATGAACACCAGTATTCAGCTTTCTGTGCCCATCATTAAACCCAGAGTTGGCAAGAAAGCTGATGCCATTGCCCCTTAATCAACATCATGTTATAGATCTTGTTGGTCTTCATAAATTTACCCAACCATAGGGCCTCTTAATTTTCCAACTGGTTAAAATAGACGTTGATGCATAAGATATAATCTCAGTTCTCAGTGGCCTAAATCAACAGATGTCTGTTTCTTACTGTATGAGCCATTTGTCCATAATGACTTGGTCTTCACCGCCTTCAGGAACATCAATGGGCAACACCATGAGAGACACAAGATGTGTTGCATATATAAGACATGACATATTAGAATTCTGCTTACAGTTTACT
Source organism: Arvicola amphibius (assembly GCF_903992535.2). Taxonomy (NCBI): domain Eukaryota; kingdom Metazoa; phylum Chordata; class Mammalia; order Rodentia; family Cricetidae; genus Arvicola; species Arvicola amphibius. The sequence continues at coordinate 103,019,205 of NC_052057.2, forward strand.
GGAAAAAAAGCACAAGGTCATATAAAACTTTTAAGAAAATGCTGATATGCAATCCTATATTGTGCCCTGAAATAGGTGAAGAGGAAATAATGATAGGCATCACTGAAGTCCAGTATAATTTTGAATTGCTTATATAAGAGATAAAAACCATGTCATAATTTTAAAACACTGTGTCTATTGGCTTGAGTAGTATGTAGCAGAGAGAAGAACAACCCTGCAAGTTTATGTTCGGCCACTGGAAAATAAGACCCTTAAGAGACTTTATGAAGCTAAAAGTAAAGGCTAATTGTCAAGGAATCCTGGGGACATTAAATGCTTTAAGAAAGCAGGCCACCAAAATTTTAATTAAAGAGAGGTCAGCCATAGAAGACAGTCCCCTGATACCATAGGCAATGAGAGCTATGATCCTTGATGAGAATGTTCAGCAGAGGGCTATAACTATCAGAAACACAAGGAAGGTTGGAAGCACTGTGTGACACTGAAGACATAAAAGTCCTTTCTGTGTCACAGATTTCTCCTATGGAAGGAGAGGAGCAGTAGCTCGGTTGTCCAGGAACATTTAACTCTCTGAACAGTATGCTCATGTATTTGATTATGCCCATAGATGGAACAAAACTGAAAGAAATTAATATTCCTAAATCACAGTTCTACTTTCTAAAACTAGTAAGATTCATTTAGACTTAATAGCCCTCTCTAATATTCCTGACTGGTAAATCTATTAGTAACCTAAACTTTATTCTTTTATTTTATTGTCAATAGTGTGATTATTTTTTGGAATTTTTATTTACTTTACATACCAACCACAGTTCCTTCACCCTCCCCACTCCCCTCCCCTTTCCCCAACTAACCCCTCATCCACTTCTCAGAAGGGTAAGGCCCTCCATTGGGAGTCACCAAAGCCTGGCACATTCAGTTTAAACAGGATCAAGCCCGCCTCCCCTGGCAAGGTTGAGCAAGGCATCCCACCATATGGAAAAAGGATAGCTCATGCACCAGGGATAGATCCTGGTCCCAATGCTAGGGGTCCCAAAAACAAACCAGGCTACACAACTGTCACCACATGAAGAGAGCCTAGTTCAGTGCCATACAGGCTGCCCAGCTGTTGGGGATCTACAGTCCATGAGCTACCACAAGTTCGCATCATCTGTCTCTGCGGGTTTCCCCATCATGATCTTGACTCCTCCACCCCTTGTCAATCCCTCTTCTTCTCTTCGACTGGATTCCTGGAACTCGCCCTGGTGCTTGGTTGTGGATCTCTGCATCTGCTTCCATCAGTTACTGGATGAAGGTTCTATGATGACAGTTAAGGTAGTCATCAATCTGAATACAGGGGAAGGCCAGTTCAAGAACCCTCTCTCTACTCTTGCTAGGAGTCTTAGCAGGGGTCTAAGGGTCTTATCCCTGTGGATTCCTTGGGGTTAGAGGGGGAAGAAAAAGGAGGGGATTGGAGATGAGAACATGAGGATGGTAGAATTGGGGAGTGGGAGAACAACGAAAGAGGTTTCTTGATAGAGGGTGCCATTATGAGCTTAGGGTGAAACCTGTTGCTAGAGAAAGAACCATGAATCCATGAGGATGTCCCTAAACCTTATTTTTGATCAACTCATCTCATAACTGCTTGTGTTTTTGTTTTGTTTTGTTTCTATTTTAATGCAGTCCACCAACCTGAAATCTCTGGGCAAAGCTCTCTCTGTGGAAATGAATGTGAATTTCTCAATTCTCTCTACGTTTTCTATGTTAAATTTTCTCATCTGTATTTGAGATAGGCAATCCATGTAAAGCTTGTATTTTTCTATAAGCTTAGTCACATTTAAAACCCCTTCACTTAAAATTTTGTCTATATAAAATATTATTTTGGTAAATTATTTAATTATTCCCACTGATCATATTCATTACTGCAACTAACGTTCAAAGGATAGTTCTACCCCTCTCATTTCTACAACCTACCATACATTTATAAAGCAGGATTATAGGAAGATACCAAAGAAATTCACAAATAAGTGAAGGGAACAGGAGCCTTTTACATGTAAAGAAAACCAAGGAACTAAATATTGATATTTGAGAATAATAAAATTAAAAAAAGAAATTAATTTCTATTTTCTTTCCACAGTATTTCTGGAAAGAATGCTAAAATGTGAATTTATCAGGTCCTCTATCATAACACTAAATAAAATTAACAAAAACAGTGTGGACCCTGGGAGTAATCCAAGAATCAATATGTAAACATTAAGCACAATATCCAATTTTAATATGGCGTGGCTAAAATTAAGAGAATAAGTGAAATGAAATCGTCATTTTTGCTTCATAAAGAGTTACAGTGTAAGGAACAAGTAGAAAGCAGCACACAACACACACACACACACACACACATTTAGGATATCCAGTAAGTGCTGCTCCCTCTACTTCTATCAGGATACGTACAATGGCGAATGCAGAATATATGGTAGCACCATATGGTAAATAAAGTAGTCTCTACTTCAAACCAGGAGAAAGACCAGAGGTGACCATTCTAAAATCTCAGGATGTGCTGTGTAATCAACTCATAGAGACTGAGCTTCAATCTGGGAGCCTGCATAGGCCTTTGCTAGGCCCCTTATGTATATGTTATGGTTGTTGGATGGGGGGACTCCTGCTAGTGGAAGTGAGGGTGTCTCTGACTCTTTTGCCTGTTCATGGGACCCCTTTTCTCCTACAGGGTTGCCTCACTCAGCCTTGATATGAGAGTTTATGCCTGGTCTTATTGTATCCCGTTTGCAGAGTTCAGTTGATATCCCCGGGAGGCCTGTTCTTTACTGGAAGGAAGCAAGTGGGGACTGGGAGCATGTCGATCTGGGGGAAAGGGAGATGAGGGGAAAGAGTGGAGGGAGGAAAGCAAACCTGTAATTGGGATGTATAGTACGAGAGAAGAATAAGGTAAAATTTAAAATAAAAAATAAAATCACTTTATTGTTGAACTGTGTATTGGTTGAACTGTATATTGGTTTTTTTTTTTTTTTTTTTTTTTTTTTGGTTTTTCGAGACAGGGTTTCCCTGTAGTTTCTAGAGCCTGTCCTGGAACTAGCTCTTGTAGACCAGGCTGGCCTCGAACTCAGAGATCCGCCTGCCTCTGCCTCCCGAGTGCTGGGATTAAAGGCGTGCGCCACCACCGCCCGATTGTATATTGGTTTTTTAAAAACTTTTTCTTTCACATTTATATTTTAAAACCATCATATATTAATTTTATCATTAGAATGTATAAATTTACCTTCAAAATGAAAACCTTCTGCTAAATAATTAATTCAAATCACATCTTATGCTCTAATTACAGAAAATTAAATGCTTATCTTGTAAGGATATCCATGAAATGAAAAGATAATACATAAAAGGTGCTTAGGTCTATCTTAAAAATATTTCTCATCACCTAGTTTGATACACATATCTCTAATTCCAAATTGATTTTAAAATGTTTTATTGGCGAGTTAGGTAGTTACCCAGTAAATATATTTTTATGATACTAGTAAATTTAGAAGTACTCTTTTCATAAAATAACTGATTTTTATGAGTAATTATGTATATTTCAATACATGTTACTGCAGTTATAATTTGTCTCAATGAATGTCTAATCATATGTCTGCACTGTCCTTTCTTAGTTACAATGCCTTTATGTTCAAATACACTCCTTTTTACTGGTTTGAATTATTTATACTATAACGACACAGATTGGATTTTTTAATTGGATTTAAATAAATCATATCAAATGTGAGATTCACACCCTAAATAACTCTTCAAATATTAAAATGATTAAATTGGGAGTATTGAAGCAATGCCTTTCTTGTAGATAGCCAAAAATAATGGTACGAAGATGGAAAATAAAGTGTTAACTAAAAGTTGCCTGAATGAGAAGGCATGTTTAATATTATCCTTATCAATATTTATATTATATTTAAGGTTTGCTACACACATGAGATGCTTATACATTTGAGGCTGACTATATTTTTATAGTGACGCATTTAATGGTAAGTTGCTGTTGGCTGCATTTAATAGGTTCCTGAGAAAATGTTGTTGTATCTCTAGATTCATAGTATCACACTGAGCCAGATTTAGCATTTTATTATAGAAAGAATGGAGTGAGGAGTCACATATCTGAGACCCTTTTGAAACAGGACAGAAAATGCCCAGAAAGTAAAATGCTGGTGGGAAGAGACAATTTATTTTCTCCTACCAGTCAGCCTGCATTTAAAATAAGGCTGCATTTAACCCAGAAAAGAACGGATATAGTGTTTATATAATAACTGCAGACAAAGTTTTCATTATTCAATCCTCCTATTAATTTATTTCTATTGCTCCCAATGCCCATAAAGTTCACTGTTACACACAGGTGAATTAAGTGAAAAGAAAAATCTTACACCCTATAATATAGACTATGATTTATGGAAAGCTGTTTACTTCAAGTAAACTTTGAAATATTATCTACCTTGGACTATTTCTACTAAACAACCTCAGGATAAAATATCTTATTAAATGTTAATATATTTATAATTTTGCTAGAGTTCATTGTTGACTATAGTAGCAATATCACTCCCATGGTGTCCTTGCAATGGAAGTATTGTATGAAACCATGCAATATACAGAGAGAAATGGCTAAGATATTGAAATATTAATCATTACAGCCTTAAAGACTGCTTCAAAATGAATGAGAATGGCTAGACAAAATGATTTACTTTCAATTTAGGGGGCTGTTTTTCTTTTGAAAGTTAGGTTTGGTGTGTTTCAAGTAAACAAACACTGCAGTGGAATGAACCGCACTTCCAAAGATTCCTTGTCTTGTGTACTGGACTGCAAAATCTAATATTTGTTTTGATGGTTTCTGCTTTTGTCACTTGGAAAATACCATGAGCATTAATGGAGGGTTCTCCCATATTATGTAGGCTAGAGTGGAAATAATACAATCCATACATCTGTGGTCATTGCCACAGAAAGGTAAGCTGAATGTATCCAGTTGTGCTCTACTTTTCTTACTTTGCACAAAAGTCTCTGGGAATGAAACATTTGCAAATATATAATTTAATTAAATCATTTATGAATTAAACCTGTTTGAATACTGATTGCCTTAAATGTGCCACTATCCCTCAGCTTCCTTAACTAGCTTGCATCTAACTCAGGTGCTAGAATTTTACTCCATCCAGGATTACTTCTGTAGCTTGCAATATGAAGACCGTGATTTCTAGCTGTGATTCTCCTCTAGTCACCAAGACACAAGACTGATGGTGTGCTGGTGCGTAAAGAAGAGGAGGAGTTGTTGGAATGCTCGTCTGTTTTTTTTTTTTTTTTCTTGCCAGCTTGCCAGCTTGGGTCATCAGTCTTAGAGCCACACCGTGTTACAATGACGCAGCCCTGAGTGTACCCACTCATTGCCTATATTCACACCTCATCCATGATGTTCACAGGACTGAGTAAAGAAAGTTTAATACCGACCTCCTATTTAATATTCCAAAGGGGGGGAAAAACAGACATCCAAGCCTCTCCTTAAATCTTAGTAGAATGGTCAAGTAAAAGGAATGTTCAAAGGTTCAAAATAAAACGTGATAAGTTTACGAGCTTCTTGAATAGTGCTAAGACTGCTGAACAGATATTACAGCAGAATTTCATCTTGGATTTAAAATGACTCCTTTGGAATCTTTGCTGAAAAGTCTCAAATATCTACTGAAGTAATAAGTTCCCCATCAGTAATGAGTTTCAGTCGTCTAACTGGTATGTCCTTTATAGAGAGGACCAAGGCCTGAATGAGGACTTTCACTAGGGCATTCTCAGAAACAATTCCCTCCCAAGGCTGAATTGCTGTGAGTTTCCCAAAGGACTCCATGCACTAAATCCTGTCATTGTAGACTTTTAGCTGTGATAACTGGAGCAAAAAAGAATGACTTTTGTGACATTATTTAGAATATATATCATGATATTTCACTGTTATTTCAATATCATGGTCTTTAATTCTAACGGCCATCCTGTATAAAAACAACTCTCACTCTGAAAATGGATCAGAAAAGTAGAGTTTACCAAAGTTAAGTGGCCTAATCTGATCCCTCTAATGTGGAGTGAAGATGGAGTCTCAGGTAAAACTTGAATTTCTTGATTCTCTGTCTGTTCTAGTACTGATTCAGACCGAGGACAAATAGATGAAAAGTCCTAGTGTTTCCCAAAAAAAAAAAAAAAAAAAAAAAAAACCATACCATATGAGATACTTAAGTCCTCATGAAAATGTAGATGAAAGCATTTTAACCTCAAGAGTGTCTTTATTTGACTTGTTAAGGAATGCTGTGTTGTGTGGAAGGCAGCAGCTGCCTTTGCGTTATCTTTAAAGCAAGTCCCTGGGAAAGGTTCCCATGGGTTTACCATGATGTAATATTACAGTGGCATCAGGCTCCAGGCAGATTCCATCTGAGAAAGTGTGAGAGTGTGAATGTTTTCCTTGAGACCCTCAGGGAAGTCCGAAGAGAGGGAATGCTGATTTGTCTGTTTTGCCTGGCTCATGTTCATCTTCTGAATTACAAATGCAGGGTCATTCTGAATGTGCTGCTTCAAGGCTTCTTTCTGGTCAGACTTTAAGACTCTTTATGACTCTCATCTTTACTGAGCTGCTTAGCACCATCCAATGCCAGTTCCTCAATCCTGCCAGTGGGACAAGATGAGATAAAATGACATCCTTTACAGAACATTCAGCAGCAAAATTCTCCATTCCTGTCAACGCAGAGCTAAATTACTATTCTCTTCTGTCTCTTGTCTCTCTCCATCCCATTCCCCAACTCTGAAATAGAGCTGGCTTACACATATTTTTTTTTTTATTTCTGCATTGGAGAGCTGCAATAAACGTTCCTACTATGTGTTATTGAACAAACATTGTTTACACTTTAGTAATTTACGGCTCTGAATTTACTGGAGCCAATGAAGGATTTGTAAAGAGCTAAAAGAATAATAAAGCTATTAAATGATTTTTTATTAGCTCCCGCAGATGGGAATAGAATAAATGTATATATGAAAGCACTTACTGTAGAGTCAGAAGTTTCAAACAGAGGGGCGAGTATCTGAATTCCTGATTCTTATTAAAAAATAAACTGTTGTGGAAATGAATTACAAGAATCATGTGTCTAAAAACCTATTGATAAAAATGAAGTAAAATGAGTTTTGTGAACTTCAAAAACAAGCAAGTAGAATCTAAATCTTTTTGAGCCCAACCATGGCCCGAAATAGGTATACTTTCCATGGCCCAAATTCATTGCTTCCCTTTTTTTTTTTTTTTTTTTTTGGTTTAAAGAAGCACCACTTCAGTGAGAACAGTACTTCACTGCACTATAGGGAAGCAGCACTGTGGGTGGGACTTATGTACAACCCACATGAGGGTCTTATGGCTTGGATTGGCTGGCCACAGAATAAACAAAATGCAGGGATGGAGCTGAAATACTTTTGAAAATACAGTCATTAAAATGTAATGCTTTTTATGTCTGCGAGGAAAGAGAAGAAAAACTAGTGGCACATGGACATTATTGGAAGCTAAGAGAAGAAATAAGGTCCCCAGTAGGATAGTTTAGATCAGCAGTGATAAAAAAGGCCAGGACTGAGCCTTTTAGCTCTCTGTTATTACACATTTAAGTGGATGCAAAGGCAGAAAAAGTACCAAAAATTATTCTTCTAATAATGATACCTGAGCTTCAGCTTTCGTGCTGTGAGCAGAGTCAATATTTACTCAGTGAGACAGTAAGACAGGTTTGAGATGAGAGCCATCAGAAGTTCTGTTTTATTCCTGTTAACTTTGAGGTTTCTATTTGGAATCCAAATAGAGATGTCAAGTATGCACTTGGATATCAGCTTGAGACATAGTTGACTCCGTTATCACTGCAGCTCCAGAACCCGCAGAAAAATCTCAGTCCTTTGGGACACATTAGAAGTTGAGCCAGAGGCAGAAGGCAAATCACCATCCAAATTTCAGGGTCAATGACAATCTCTGACTCTCTACAGACACAGCAGGACTGTTAGCATCACTTACCAATGTCATATTATGTGAGTGAGTATGAATTGTCCCTTAAACACATATGAGCCCCAATAAACCACTACATATAACAGTCTCATAGAGGAAAGGCCAGGGGGTCTTTTGTTCTCATTGCGGGCTTGATGCATAAGCATCGATTTTAATTGCGACCTGTTGATGAACATAAAGCATTAGTATTGTTCTCAGTATGGAAGATAAAATAATTTAAGGGTTACAGGTAAATAATTGAAATAAACAAACTATCTAGATTTCCTGTTTTGGTTGATTGATATGAGATTTAGTTGATATGAGGGCTGATTAGGTGAACTGTTTTAAGCTGGGCAGCTCCTAAAACACAGATTTTTATGTGTTTGTTTATCTTCTATTCAGCAGATTGAAGCCAGAGTATTATTGTTAGTTCAAGGCCATCCACAGATACATAATGCATTCCAGGTCAGCCTGAGCTACAAAGTGAAACCCTGTTTCACACCCTCACTACCACAATCAATGGTAGAGACACCCCATTCCCCTATGAAGGGAAGCCTCTATATGATGCTCCCGTAATAACCTGCCACAGATAATCTGATAGAAATGCTCTCTTTAGGACTAGGTGTCCCAAGGTCTCCCATTCTCTGCATTATTTCTGGATATGTAGGTCTCTATATTTGTTCTCATCTTCTGCAGGATAACACTTTTCTGATGATGGCTGAATGAGGATTAGGCACTGATCCATGCAGAATGACATTAGGAGTCATTTCATTGCTACATTGTTTTGGAGGTTTGTTTGTTTGCTTCCTGGCTGGCTGGCTGACTAGCTTGCTTGCTTGCTTTTTTAACCATAGTATTTGGTTTTGCTCTATGTTCCTGAGCTATCAAGTCTCTGGCTCTTGGTCACTCATGAAATGTCAGTCATGGATGCCATGTTGTGGAGTGGGCCTTAAGTCAAGTTAGATACAGGTTGATTGTCCAGGGAGGCCACTTGTTTGTTCCTGGCTGCTCAGCCCCAAAATAATCACACAGAAACCATATTATTTGCAATACTCTTTGGCCAATAGCTTAAGCGTATTTCTGGCTAACTCATATCTTTAATTAACCCATCTCCATTAATCTGTGTATTGCCATGAGACTGTGACTTACCATGAAAAGTTCTGGTGTCTGTCTCTGGTGGGGATACATGGCTTCTCACTGATTTCTGCCTTCTTTCTCCTAGAATTCAGTTTAGTTTTCCCCACCTAGCTCTGTTCTACCCTGATCTGCTATAGGCTCAAAGCAGTTTTTTTATTAACCAATGGTATTCACCACATACAGAGGGGAATCCCACATCAGTTGATTACTCTCCTAAGTGTTTTCCTACTATTTCTCTAACATAGCTTAGTGTTTACATTTCTCTTTTGGTAGTGTGCCAAGTATCTTTCTGTACCAATGATTTTTTAACATAGGTATGAAGACTCTATGTGGGCATTGGCTAGACTTCCCCATGTTCAATGAGTTGCATAGGGGTTGTCTTCAATAATGGGGCCTTGCTGTCAGTGTGTAGGGAGCAACCTATACTCCTGACAGTAACTTTGGTTGTTTGGAGATTTCCATGGGACTCCTTTGGTCAATGACTTAATTAGACATAGTGCAAGTCTGGTATTAGAAACTTCATTTGGTGATTTGAGATGGCCAATTGAGATCCTGCCTCTCCAGTATTTAGTGATCTCATTTAGATCACCTTCATATATGTATATATTTTAGGAAGCTTTACTGTATTAGGTTCCCATACTACCCCTCGGTGGCTCTTAATTTTAACTATCTCTCCCAGTATTCCCTTCCTCATGCCCCTTTCTCCCCACCTCCCCTCTGGGCCTCTCAGTTTCAACTCACAATAATCCATCCTCTCAAGGCACAGGAAATCCCATGAAAGAGGAGGAAGAAAGAAGATAAGATCTAGAGGGGACTGAAAACCTGATGAAAGCAAGGCATCTAAATAAACGTGTTCAGAGCTCATATGAACTCAGAGACTGAATGCAGCATGGGGCCACATTATGTCCTCTGCATATTATGGTTTCCAGTTTACTGTTTCCATGGCACCCTTGAGTGTGCAAACAAATGGATCTCTGATTCTTGTGTCTTTTCCCAGTCACCTTTCCTTCTGTTTGTCTCAGCCGACTTCAATGTGTTATTTTTTATTTTATCATTTTAACTTATTTCATGATCCTCCATTAGAAGCCAATTTATTTTATAAGAGACAGAAAGGGAGTGGATTCAGATGGCAGGGAAGATGGAGACGAACTGGGAAGAGTAAAGGAGGGGAAATTCTTGTCAGAATATATTATGTGAGAAAAAAATCTATTTTCAATAAAAGGAAAAATGGGAAAAATACTAAAATTTCAAAAAAAAGAAGAGGAAAAGTGTTACCTGTCATATGAAGTATATATGACACAGCTATAGGGGCAGCAATTTTAGTGACAGGAAGGAACCATGACAACACTTTAAATCTCAAGAGGCACATAACGACAGAGCGCCACTGTCTGTAGCACACATGCAGTATTTAATCAGAAACCGAAGTAAGATCAGTTTAAGGGCTTGACCTTAATCAATAGTATCTCCCCTATCACAGTAAAAATGAGATTGTTGAATTTTCTATCCAGCCCAAAGGCCAAACTCATTAGGACAGAGCAAGTGTCAGTGAGGAAATGAGGGAAGGAAATCTCCCAGTGATTCACAGAATGCCCATCCAACCCTCCGCCATCTTGGGAAAACTTGTAACCCCACCCAGTCTCAGAAAGCTGCAAGGTTTGTTTGAAAGGTATAGTTCCCATATTTGAAAAAGAAAACTGTAGCATGAATTCTAATTGTTCTTAATAATGCAAACCTGGAGTCAGATTTTAGGAGGTGAAAGCTGAGAGATTAGAGAAGCGGTGTATCCAGCCACTAAAGAGACCTTTTCCCTCTGCTAATGCTCAGACCACAGGGCCAATCCTGTCCTCAGACTGCCTCCTCAGACTGCAACTGTCTCCACCAAACCTCAGACCGCAATGAGCTCCTGTCTCCTCCTGCCTTATATTCCTCTCTCTGCCCACTCATATCCCTTCCTGTCTCCACCTTCCCAGTGCTGAGATTAAAGGCGTGTGGCTCCCAGGTACTGGGATTAAAGGTGTGAGCCACCACTGCCTGGCATCTAGTAGCTTAGCTCTGCACTCTGGTCTTCAGGTAAGCTTTATTTGTTAAAACACAAACAAAATGCCACTACAGGAAAAGGGACATGTGTTATTCATTTTTATGAGGGAGGGAAAAGAGGAAAGGAGGGGGAAAAAAGGATAGACAATCTCTGTAAAGAAACAACTAAAGATTTTGTGACTTAAATGAAGCCCTAAACTGACTCAGAAGATAAGGGCATTAGTGGCCAAGCCTGATGACCTGAGTTCCAAGTCCAGGACCCACATGGTGCAAAGAGTGAACCATCTCCTGGAAGTTGTCCTCTGACAGACACGTGCACAAGGATACATGTGAGTCACCACACACACACACACACACACACACATAAACGGAATAATAAATAAATGTTAATACAATGTTCTTCACAGGTTTTGAATGTAAATGGTTAATTAATGAAAAACGTGTCTAAGAGTGTCTCTCTAGCTTAGGAGTTGTCTGATATTTTTACACATCCAAGAGAGTGGAGGAATTTTATTTAAAACCTTAATCTAGCTTATGGGAAGGAGTGTGGTGATTCAGAAACTTACTGTAAGCATATTCTACTACCATAATATGAGCAAAAAGAACTAAAACACCTTTGACGTGAAAATGCATGATAAGTTCCAGGAGCTGCAAGCACAGCTAGACGGGAAGAATGTGGAGAGTGACGGGCCAGGAGCCTAGTCCCCTGCTACTTAGTGTGAAGATCTTTTGTGCCTTAGTCTAGCAGCTGCTGGAGTAGCAAGTGTGGAAACAGAAAAACTGTGAAGAAGTTATGCAGGTGATCCAGCTGTAAAGGTGACGAGTGGCAATGAGAAGAGTCTAAATGTGAATGCATTTGAAAAACCAAGCAGAAAGGATTTGCTGATCCACTGAGTTTGCCATGTGAGAGGAGAGAAGGGTCCACGGTGGCTTCACATTTTGCCCTGAGTAAGTTGTCCCTCGCTAAGACAGGCAAAGGTGGATGTTATGAGGACTGAAAAGAATTCCGTGGGGTCAGACTGTGACTGTTTGTCATACGAAGTTGATTTAGCTTCCAGTCCTGCCATTCATCCTGTTTCTCACTGCTGCAGACACCGAAATGCATCCAGGTTCCATGGTCTCTTCGACTAATCTCTTTAGTCGGGGATTTTCCTATTTTTCATCATTCTCCCCTTTCAATTCCTCATTCTCTTTTTTTCCTGCTGTGCTTTTGCTGTTATCAAACTTGTGATTTCTCTCCATGATGACTCAAATATATTCTAAGATGGAAGCATTAAAAAACGACATTTCCTGCCCTTCCAAAAATGTCAAAGGCCCATATCTCCTCAAAACCAAATGTATTTTATACAATGTATTTGAGCACAACAGATGAAAAGAAGGTTGAGATTAGATGCTTTTTCCAAAAAGGTCATAATCCTGTGAATGAGAGTTTACAGATGCTTAGTGTAAAGTAATACTTTTTCATAAGTGTGTTTTTATAAGCCAATTTTAGCCAAGCATGGATGGCTACAGAAGCAATTTACTCTGATATTTATATCAAATGATATAGGAAAGCTGTTCAAAGGAACTATGTCCCTGTTATATTGGATGGCACTCTTGATACTAACACAGACTCCTGGCAAAGTACACACTAATTGACTCTCCAGGGACAATGCAGAGCATCTCCTAATGTAATACTCGCTTTAATTAGAACACAAATGTCACTATAAGATTCAATAATGCAATATCTGAAATCCAGCTGAATAGAAGGACTGGACTGATTCTAAATTTTATTGTTTCAGAGAAAAATAGAATAATATGCAACCTTACTTTATATCTTTCCTTCCAAATGAATTATTATATCTGTCATGCACAGAGTCAGGCACACACACACACACACACACACACACACACAAACTCTTCAAACTAAGCTACAATTTCACTCTGGTTTCATACTGAGGGAATCATACCCTTCTTCCATCTTCTTGGAAAGCATTCATGTTTCAAAATCTTTGAAATGAAAATGTATTGATTTTCGATAATGAACCTACTTATCAAATTGGATACCTAGATTTTATCGTAGAAAATTATCCTAATATCATAAAAGATAACTATGTATGAGATTACATCATTTTCTATACATTACTGAAAGCAACTAACTTACCTTTTTGTTTAATCTCATTTTTACCTCATCAATATATATGCATAATTCATTTCCCAGTGATTGCAATAGCTATGTTCCATCTTCTACTTTTTCACATAGGATTATTTTATAAACATGATTATATGTTTTATATAGCCACCACACATTCTAATTTACCCACTGTGTAATACTCTGTGAAAGTCTTCACTATGCCTTTTTGTTAGACATTAGCATAATCACAGTGTTTTATGAATATAAAGATATGATGAAAAGCTAGAGGGGATACATGTTTGTTTTCATTTTAATGAAGATATGAAACATAATGTATCTGTTCTTGCCTGTTATGTGTAGTTATTTTCAAAGTTAATATTTCATCTCTGAAATGTACCTACACAATATATAGTTTACATATATTTACACACACACGTGTGTGTGTGTGTGTGTGTGTGTGCAATATTTTAAGATAGTCATGCTAAATTGAACCAAAGTCATTCAAATTTTCTGGTTACTAACTAGGAAATGTTTTATTTGAATATTTTAACTAGATTGCTTCCCACGTTTTACTTTTTCTTAATGACAGCCCAGTAACCAAAGTTTTCTCTCATATTTATGCACTATTAACTCTAACAGTGCCCAGTAAGCCTATATTTGCAAATTTCCTGAGGTAGCTATGAGCATCTGTGAATTTTGGTTTGATCTATTTACAGTTTCATCCATCCTTTACCCACACTCTTCCTAGGGCGATAACCTGTTCTGTCTTTGACTGGCATTTTAGTTCTTTCTCTGAGTTCAAATAACACAGGACTTAAATTCCTGCTAAGGACAGATGGATGCCCTGTTGAGATTTCTCAGAGACTCACACTCTTTAATTAGAAGTGAACACCTCCCTCTCCATACCTTTTGAACTATAATTATATATCTTTTCCAGGAAGATACCAAGAAGGCACAAATGGCTAACATTTTGCACATAGCAGTTCTCACACTTAGACTAATGTTCTTTGTAAAAGCCTTTCTTGAATCTTTGCTATCTGTAGGCTCAGCTTATTGTTGCTAAATCTCAAATAACCATAGGCACTCTACTTATTATCATTAGAGCCCATGTTTCCTATTAGCACAAGATGATATTTTTAACTTCCATTGTCTTCATACATTGTCCTATGCTAAGACAGTTCTATAAAAATTAGTAACGCCTTCTTTTTATAACAAGAACAATCTCAAATGTCCCTAATATTCATGGTCTTAGAACATGAGAGAACCAGGTACAAAACTGAGTATCTTGATGTATAAAGGTCACTACAAATAGGAAATGTGTGAATATCCTTAATGAATGACTATAACATTTAGGTCAGATTAATTGTAAGTATATCAGCATATGTCTCTAATAAACAGAGTCAATAATTAAAAGAAACACATTGCTGCTCTTCCAGCAGACCGGAGTTCAATTCCCAGCACACACATGACAGCTCACCACAGTCTCCAGTACATGGGAACTGCCGTCCTTACACAGACATACAAGCAGGCAAAACACCAATGCACATTAAATGAAAATAAATATTTTTTAAATAAGAAGCACCTTGAGAAGCTCTCCTAGCCTCAAATAAGTACTTAAACCCTGAGAAATTAGAAATGAGACATGCTGCTTTGTCTAAGGAGGAAAGAGAAGAATCCTAGAATTCCCTGTGTCTAGGGGTGTAACAACCCCTGCTCGTTGGGGTTTCTGTCCTGCCCAGTTCCCACAGCTGGTAAATCCCAAAGAAAATAACACAGGTCTACATA
The DNA here is from genome assembly GCF_903992535.2 of Arvicola amphibius. Lineage (NCBI taxonomy): Eukaryota > Metazoa > Chordata > Mammalia > Rodentia > Cricetidae > Arvicola > Arvicola amphibius. The sequence goes on from NC_052057.2 coordinate 103,034,264, forward strand.
AGTTATAAATTGGTGGCCCATTAGCCAAGGCTTCATATTAGCTCTTGTAACTTATATTAGCCCATTATTCTACTATATGACAGCCACATGGCTCGGTATCTTTTTCAGTGGGGCAGGTCACATCCTGCTTCTTCAGTGTCTGGACAAGACTGCAAAGGAATGGTCTTCCTCCTTCCCAGAATTCTCCTGTTCTCATTGATCCACCTCTACTTCCTGTCTGAGTATCCCGCCTATACTTCTTGCCTGGCTACTGGCCAATCAGCATTTATTTAAAATATAATTGACAGAATACAGAATTGTCCCACACGATAGGGACATCTGCATGTGATCTACTGTGCTGGCAAAATGATTCTACCAGAAAGTCTTTGGAAGGTGGGAAAATTCAAATATGAGAAACTTTTAACATTGAGTTCAATGTAGATATTATAAAAGAATTATGTTCAAGGGGCTGGAGAGATGGCTCAGAGGTTAAGAGCATTGCCTTCTCTTCCAAAGGTCCCAAGTTCAATTCCCAGCAACCACATGGTGGCTCACAACCATCTGTAATGGGGTCTGAAGGCATACACACAGACAGAATATTGTATACATAATAAACAAATAAATATTTTTTCTCATTTTTTTAATTAAAAATTTCCATCTCCTCCCCTCCTCCACCCCCTTCCTTCCCCTCTCTTCCACCCATACCCCCACTCCGCCACACTCCAAGCCAAAGAGCCATCAGGGTTCCCTTCACTATGTTAAGTCCAAGGTCTTCCCAGCTCCCCCTAAGTCCAGGAAGGTGAGCAACCAAACTGACAAGGCTCACAGTGAGCCTGTCCATGCTGTATTTTTTTTAAAAAAGAATCAAGAGTTTTTTTAAAAAAAGAATTATGCTCAAAACTGAGTTTCTAACAAGTTCCTGGTTCAAAAAATAATAATCAGCTTTATAAAAACACAGCTCTCATCATGCAAGTTCATAGGGAAACATAAGGAATAAAACACTAATTTGTAAATGCTATTATCTTAATAAACAGAATAGAGAGACTATCAATGAGGGAAAAATCTACTCAGAGACCCTCTTTGGGGTATCAGTGAAACAGGACTGTGTTTCATGATTGGATCTCCTTGCTTATTTAGACATGAACTTGAAGTAGGAGGTTTGTTGTCACAAAAGACACCGTTTGTTAGGGAGAAGAAATAGAAGACTTCTTACAGAACCAGCCCACTTCATCGAACATGTCGAAAGAAGGAGCTTTGAAGTTATGGTGAGTAGAATTAAGGTCAGTGGCCTCTTGGCAACTGGTACAGGCACGCGAATTAGTCTTAGTTACATAGAACTAGGGAAAATAAGCTGAACTGTGGTAATGATGTTTTGATTAGTTACCACTGAATTACACACATGTTTAAAATTTTATTTATCTCTACATGAGATTATTTGCCTTTTAAAACAGTAGAAGTGGAATTAATGTTCTTAGGGCGTTTCTATTTTTTAATTTATTTATTATGTATATAGTGTTCTGGGCACCAGATCTCATTATAGATGGCTGTGAGCCATCATGTAGTTGCTGGGAATTGAACTCAGGACCTCCAGAACAGCAGTCAGTTCTCTTAACCTCTGAGTCTGAAATAATTATTTAGTTGCTGTGGAAGCTGTTCACTAAATTGCCACTAGGGGGAGTGTAAAATGCGTGTGTGTTCCCTAACTGATGCACTGGAAACTGTTTAAATAAGCTTTAATAATAATAAAAAAGATGTGAATGGTGGCCATACCAGGATGCATTGTTATGGAGAATTCACTGTGTTTTGTAGGCTTCTACTCTATAATTGTTTAAAGTAGCAGTGTACAGTGAGAACAGCAGAAGAAATCAGAAAGGATGGCTTCCAGGAATTAAGCCCGCTCCCCATCTCAGCATTTAAAAATCCCAGTTAAAAACAAAGCCCACAAATCACAATCCCAGAGAACCTAGACAACAATGAGGACCCTATAAGAGACATACATGGATCTAATATACATGGGAAGTAGAAAAAGACAAGATCTCCTGAATAAATTGGGAGCATGGGGACTTTGGGAGAGGGCTGAAGAGGAGGGGAGAGGCAGAGAAAAATGTATAGCTCAATAAAACTTAAAAAAAATCTGAGGATGGAAAAATAAATCAGGCAATGTTATGCCCATATAGAACTGCTTTCTGAACTTAGCTCCCACTTCCCAAAGCTTCACTCACTCACCCATGAGTGAGCAAGCCATCAACATATGACCTTTGGTGGAATTTATGGTCCAAATAATAATATCCAGTTTTTGGTCCACCGAGGGTCATCTCTGTCTTGTAATACAAACTGAACTCAGTCTGTCTCCCAAGAGTCCTTAAACTGCTGACATTTTTACAGCTGCAAAACAGTCCAAGTTCAGAGTCTTATTTGACACTCAAAGAACATAATTAATCATGAACTCCAGTAAATTTCATGAACAGTTTTATTTATATATATATATATATATATATTACATATATCTAATATAAAATGACATAGTGCCAACTTCTTAAAATACCGTGGAAACAGTAGAACAAAACAAAGCTCAAATCAGCAAAGGAAATATTAATCTTGTAGCTCTCTGTCCCAGCATCTAAAGCATTTAGTTACATGATGTATCTCCTGAGAACTTGGCAGTCTCGGGTTATATGGCTTTCCCAGCTGGAACCTGTATGGCCATTATCTTGGCTTAGTTCTGCTGGCTCCTATAGCTTTCCAAGACAGATGCTCCATGACCCTGATATCACCACCCTATTAGGGTCTGCTTTGCAGGTACAGCTGCATTCTCACAGCTTCATGCATTTGCCTCCCAGGTGCTTCCCACAGGGTTTTGGACATTGCCTCATCTCCTGTGTCTCTCCCTGGAATTTGTTCAGGAGTCCTCATTATCCCCTAGCTATTGCATTCCATATGCCTCCAAATTCAGCATCATGTGAACAATACAAGTAGTTAGCAGGCTGCTTGGGCCATGAGCATAGTATCCCCTAAGCACCTGCATGCTGATAATGGTGAAATGAATCCCAAGAAAGCAAGATTCTAAGTGTGCCTGTGATGGCGCAGCACTCAGGAACTCCCTTTCCAAAGCAAAGTCTTTCACTTTCAAATGGGTCTACATATTGCTACAAATAGTCTCAATCATGCTGGTCCCCCGACCAGGTTTTCTCTGCCCGCCTGTTCCTGAAGCCACTAATAACCACTCTGAGGCTTAATCTTAATTATATACTCTTTGGCCTATTAGCTCAGGCTTCTTATAAACTAACTCTTACATCTTAAATTAACCCATTTTTATTATTTTATGTTTTACCATGAGGTTCGTGGCTTGTTACCTCACATCTTGCTTCTTGGGTGACTACATGGCGTTTTCCTGACGTTGCCTTCTTTTTTCCCTGAATTCAGTTTAGTTTTTCCACCTAGATATATTCTGCCCTATCATAGGCCAAACAGCTTTTTTATTAACCAATGATAATAAAGTATATTCACAGCATACATAGAATTATATCACGTTTTCCATTCAGCTCCTCCAAACTACACTTCTTAGAGCTCTTCCACGTCCCCATCTTTCAAGATGATAGCCTGCTTATCTTTGATTATATTTGTTACATGTGTATGAGCACAAATATACATGTGTATAACTTACTGATTCCATAATCTAGTGCACTCCACTGCTCTTTAATAATATTAATCTCTTCAGCAAATACACTGTCCTTGGCCAAATTTTACATGTCTCTTTTCTGACAAAGTTGTAAGTTTCTCCAACCTTTCTGCTGTACTTTTGACTTAAGACTCTCTCTCTGCAAACATGGCTTAGAGTGGTTAACAATATCCATGCAACTTCCTATAAGATGTGCTGCCTGAGACAATGAGGGCTGCTGAGAAGCCAAGGACAATGACACTGGATTTGGACCCTACTACACATACTGGCTTTGGGGGTCCTGGACTGTTTGGATGCTCACCTTCCTAGACCTGAATCGAGGGGGGAGGAACTTCGACTTCCCACAGGGCAGGGAACCCTTACTGCTCTCTGGACAGGAGAGGGAGGGGGAGTGGAGGAGGGAGGGGGTAACTGGGAGGCGGGGAGGAGGCAGAAATTTTTAATAATAATAAAAAAAAAGATTTAAGATGTGCTGCCTGGCTGGTAGGTTCTTCAGTCTAGCCCATCATTCCACTACTTTTAAGCCCCAGCCTCCCATGAAGTCTCAAGACACTATATATATATATATATATATATATATATATATATATATATATACATATACATGTATATATATACATATACACATATACATGTATATATATATACACATATACACATATACATGTATATATATACACATATACATGTATATATATATATATATATATATATCAAGTTCTTCTCTTGTGTTTAACAAGGAGACTATTCAGAACCCCCCAAAAGACTTTCATTTCCATCCAAAATGACCACTTAGTTCTACAAGATCACAGTCTATGATCCATATTCTTTACAGCTTTCTGGGCTACGGATTCCTACCAGAATTTCTAAGTCCAAGTTCTAATTCTAAGTTCTAATTCCAATACCTTGGGATTCTACATCTCTTTACAGAAATAAGTTCCACTTCTGAAACTCATGGATGGTTCAGTCACAATTCTTACATTAAAAAATACATTTTTGTACTAGGAGCCTCTTGCCACCGTGACCGAAAACCTGAGATAGCCACCTAAGGAAGAAAAAAAAATTGTATCCTTGATTGCACTTTCAGAAAGGATATGGTAGGGGCAAAGTGAGTCACCTAATAGCATCTGGGTAGGAGAGATGCCAGCAGGGAGGGAGGAGCGAGAAAGATAGGGGAAAAGGAGGTGATGTTTTAAATCCAATGCATCGCATCACATGAAGAAGCAAATTGGTCTTTGGCACATCATTTAGTTGGCTTTATTAACCTAGATCATTTGGGTAGGTTTTTGTTTGCCAGATTTCTACACCACAGTAGCCTATTAGATTCACGTGAACTCCCTTCTCCAAAATTTCTATTACCTGCTAACATCACCACAAGCTGGCAATGCAGCCTTCAGCATAAAAGCATTTGGGATTTACCTGAGATTTAAACCATATTGTGTATGATCTACATTTCCCAGTTTTGGTCAGTGTAATGAAAATATCTATATCCCCGACATACACCTTCCTCCTACCCTCTCGGTATTTTGGGATAGGGTCATTATGTACCCTAACTGTCCTTTCGGTTCACTTAGCTAACACTTGCATTGCACTTCTTCCCTTCCTGCCTCTACCTCTCAAGTGTTGGATTACTGGTATGGGCCCCCATGTCCAGTTACCAGTGGAGCATTCAACTTCCTCTGTGTATTCCCTGAATCAACATTAGCAGGAAGAGTTTTCTATTGAATCCAATTTCTCTTAGTCGCGATGATACTTAGAAATGAAGGCCTTATTTAGTTCCTTTGGTGCTCTTTGTTATTGGGGCACTGTATCTTGTAGGACCTATCAGCAGAAAGGGGTTAGAAAAAAAAAAAAAACTTGTGTCAGTAAATCCAAACAGAAACAGGAGTGAGTACTAACAGAAGTTTTCTGTTCACTTCCAATTCCAATTAATACCTCAGACTTTCTCTGTCTTTAAAAATTCCTGTTGGCTTCTTATTAATCTCCATGTATTCACTTGTTTACTGTAATACTATTGAGTTCCTTATTTGTTGGGTGCTTTGCAGCTCTCGCTCTCTCTCTCTCTCTCTCTCTCTCTCTCTCTCTCTCTCTCTCTCTCTCTCTCTTTCCCCTTTCAGTTTTGTTTTGATATGTTGTTTTACTATTTATCCAGGTTTATTCTTTAATTCATAACAATCTTGCTCTTACCCCCTTTGCTGAGATTATAAATATATGACACACTGAAGTTTGTCTTGATGATAGCATCATGGACACCTTCATCTTCCTTAAATCTACAATCAACTACATCATCGTTTCTTTGTCTTTGAGACTAGCTGTCATCATCCCATCCCCTTGTGGATACTCTATGCCCTTTCTCGGCCATAAGGCATGCAGTTGCTGGTGTAGACGCCACTCCCTCAGGCCCTTCATAAATCTGACAGCCAGTGTATTTTAATATTCTGTATAGCAAAAAATACTGACTTGCTGTGAAAATATAATTTTACCTTCTGAATGCTGTCAATGATATTGTAGTTTTCTATATAAATTAAAATGGTTTAAAAATAATAAAATACAGATTTTAAGTAAAGATAAAAAAAATCCATGTCATCTGCTTTTTAGCCACGTCTTTTCCTAAAGCAGTAATTATCTTCAGATGCTTTAACCCATGTGCACACATCATTGATTGCCTGTCAAGGGTATCCTACACTGCTAAACTTTCTTCCTGCGAAATTTCCCTTTCGTTGCCTTTTTTGTCGCTTCTTATGAATACCAAAGCAATCAGCAGGATTTCCAACGCAGTATAACATGTAGGATGATGGGAATGATAATAGAAATAAATTTGGAATTATTAAGGTTAATTCCAAAGTCACAGAATGTATACAGAAAGACATCTTTCACACCATACTTCCAAAACACAATGGTGAATAATGCCTTTACAGGAGAGAGAAGAAAATAGTAGGAGAAATCCAGAACAAACCAACAAGAAAAGTAGTAGATAGAGCAAAGTAATATGAGGCTCGGGACAGAAATTAATACAACAGAAATACAAAATATAAACAAAAAGAAACGATGAAACTAAGAAAAAATAAACACAAATTTGTAAACATCCACATTAATCAAACAAAAAAAAAGAGATAAGAATCTGATTAGAATCCGAGAGAAAAGGGAGACATTTCAGTGACACTGTGGAAAATTCTGTGAATTATAAGAGTATACTTAAAAATTCATATTCTGCTAAGTTGGAGAAATATAAGTTGGAGAAACTGATGAACTTCTAGACATGTACAATCTATCAAATTTAGGTTATAATGTAGTAAATAATTTAAGCGGATCTGTAACAGCCAATGTGATAGAAGCAGTAATTTTAAAATCTCCCAACTGTTAAAAAAAAAGCCCAGGGCCAGTTGATTTCAGCAACATTCTACCTGACTTTCAATTAATGACACCAAACTACTAAAATTATTTTGTAAAACATGAAGGAAAGGACACTTCCACAGTCTTTCCATGAAGCCAGTGGTATCCTGACACCAAAATCATAAAAATCCAACAATAGAAAGACAGAGAAAAGTATAGGCCAATCTCCTTGATTAATAAAGACATAAGATATCTCAATAACATAATTGAAAACGGCATTCAAGAACACATTCAAAGACCAATTTACTATAATCAAGTCGCCTTCATTCTAGGAATGCAAGAATAGTTCAATGAACATCAATCTGTACCTGTAATTCACCATATGGGTGAAATCAAGAACAAAAATCACATGATAATTTGAATTAAAAGGCCTTTGATAAAATCCCATCCATTTAAAAAAAATCTATGAGAAACATGGGATAGTGGAAGAATATTTTAGCAAAGAAGAAGATATACATGAAAAGCTACTCAAGTTATCCCTAGTCTTTAATTGTATGGCTCTTCCTCAAGCCTCAAAGTTCCTGATTTACTCTTATCAGCATGAAACTTTAGTGCTTTTGCCTTCCCTAGATTTTGATATATTCCATGTATTTATACCCTGAGGAATTCCTCCCCAGTTCTCCATCTGAGTGTGGGCATTGCTTCATCCTTTTATAAGATTCACAAGCTTGTAATCTTCTTCTGTACTCCCCTGGGCAAGACTGCCTCACAAACCATGTCGTTCTGAGAGTTAAAGGATGGTTTTCCTATCTCTCTTCTATGACCTGTCTAGCAGCTGTAAATCCCTATCATGGTCCAGAGGGCTTGTGGACATCTGCTAACTCATCTCCAATTCATCCCATTTGGTAAGTATGTACCATAAATAATCTCTCAATGTTCTCCCTCAGCCCCTTTTCAGTTCTGTACTCAGACAAGGACCACTAGAAGGAGCTGTGAGTATATGCAGAGGAACCTCGATCTTGGGACTGACTCCCAGACATGGCAGCATACATACAATATTTTAGAAAAGTCATCTATTAGCCTCTTATATCAACAAAGGCAGAGTGTTCCCCTTCCTCTACAGTAATGATAAGTACCGAACAAGTCTAGTTTTCCCCAAAGACTGTCATCTGAACTTTAATTCACTGTATTCCTGAGCATATTTTTGATTAGACTGAATTTTTATTGTGGAGGTTCTTTGAGTTTATCTCATTGATAGAATACAGTCAACATTGCATTGGTCTTTATATACATTCTAAATTAAAAACAAAACGACCCCCCAAAAACAGATGTTTTCTGGTTTATGTGAAATCTTAAAAGAGGTGAAACCATCTAATCATAGGTGTAACATTGGGGCTTGTCATGGATTACTTTAAATTTTGATTTTAATTGCATCTGCACCTCAGACTAAGTCACTATTCAATACTTCATCCAATGTTTTATCTTTCTAAATGCCTGTTAAGTTCTTGGGTGAAAGGTGGAGAAATGATGCAGCAAAGACTATAGTTACATAATATTGATTGTACTAAGACCCTGAATAGCACCTTAAAATCAAATGGAATTTTTTGCTTTGTCACCTAGACTTTAAATCCCTTATCTTTGCTCTACTTGTTAAGAGATTCCACACAGAAAAACAGCAGTATTTGTAATTGTAATGAAGCAGAAAATATTCCTAAAATGTAGAAAGGAATTTTTTAAAAAATTGTCTATTGACAAAACTTTCTTTGTATATCAAAGCCTTTGCAGGAAGTCCTTGCCAGACATCGGAACTATTCACAAATGCACATTTTGTTCTGTCTTCTGAGAAGAAACCCTTGGAGGACAGAATCCTATTGTAGATAGAGCTATGGAACAGTCCTGTGGCCGATGGTAAAACCACAGGCTGTAAGAAGCTGGGGATAATCTTTGCAATCCATGGCCAGAAATGCACAGTTGGATCAATCCACAGAGATGCTGTATAGCCCACAGTGCTCTGAAGTAGAACAGCGAGAGAGTAGAAGCCTTTCAGGCCTTCAATACTTTTCGTAGCATCAAAACAGCCAGTGCCTTGGGATGCAGGACTGGCTATGGAGCGGTAAACAAATGAGTATTTAGGAACACGGAGGACAACTGGAGTGTGCATAAATCGTGATCAACTGCAAAATGAAAAAGCTTTTCATGGGTTAAAATTATAAGAAGCTTTTTGCAAAAAAAAAAAACTGACCAAGCTGTATATAAAATAAAACTTACCATTTAGGGAGGAAGTATTACTTGACTGGAGAAAAGTAATAAGCCTATTTATAGTAAAACCCTGTTCGAAAACTTCATTTGGCATAGGAAATCTGCAGGATCCCTACAAGCCTGTTGTCTGTTAGTAGGAAAAAATGAAGATGGAGAAGCTATATAAAGAACTGCTCAGGGCAACAGAATGTGCTTAAAATTGCCCCAAGTTGAGCTATGTGTGGGAGTTGCCTTTCAGATGACTTAATTCTAGTTCATTACCTCAGAAGGCAAGGTATTGTTAGGAGCCTCCCTTCCAGAAAATCTCCCAGAGAAGACAGACTGTACTGACAAGAAATTAATTCTACTAATATGCTACCAAGGTGGCAGATGGTCATAAACAAGATAGCTGTGGCAAATCAGCAAATTATCCTATGGGAGACAGCAAATTAGCATGCCAGATATTGACCCAGGGAATGTTCGAGCACTGCAGCCAACACTATGCTTTTAAGAACCGAGACAGTTGAGCATGATTCCAGGCATAGCTAAGAATGACTCCTATTGGAGCATGTAAAACAGCCCTTGATTTAAAAAAATAGAAGAGATTCATTGTAATGAATCCACAGGACTTGAAGCAATGTTTTAAGGAAGGGTGGATGATACTAAGCAAGTATTACCACTCTGTAATGAGAACTCAATTGTCATGATGATCTAATTAAGGTTTGCCTGGGAAGGATAGAAAGTATGAAATGCAATCACAGAAAGGTCTTCTTGTAGAAGTTGACCAATCACATATCTTAAAACGGAGACTCCATATATAGATGAAGGAGATCGTACTCCCAGCATACAGGAAACTAATGCTCGTTAAGACTCATCTTCTTAAGACAGTTTCAGGTTCTGAATGTCGTCTATGCACTCAAGTGATGCAGATACTATAGTCCATTGACCGTATAGCAAAAGTGAGACGACAGACTCACATAGGGAAATCACTCTAGGTGCTTAGCTACTGGTAAATATCAAACTACTTTTAAATTATATTTTGTCTTTTTTTTAAGAACACATCTTTAAACTGTAGATTTCTCATGGTTTCATGACCACTTGTAATACCAAAATACAAATAGCCTCATTCTTCTCTAAACTGTAAGCAATCATGTTTCCCTGGCAGTATACCAAGAGTAGATGTAGAGTCGTGGGCAAACCAAGATGTGAGTAGCCACTCAACACTTGCTATAGGTTGAAGCAAAAGTATGACATATTTGTTCCTGAGTTAGGTAGGATTTGAATACACCCTTTATAAATAAACATGCTACACCAAAACATTTATCTCAACCACTGTCAACCACTGTCCATTTCAGTAAATAAATACATTCTTCCTACATGTGCTTAATATGAAATTTTGAGATTAAAACTTAATATGAACACTTGATCAGAAAAAAAATGGCTATGGGTAAGTTTCACAGTGGGTCTGTACAAACTGGGTGTCATTGATCTTCTGCATCTTCTGGATTTAAGTTGACCTGTCATTAGTCAACACGCACATGGAGCAAAAGCATCTGCTCCAGATGTACCTCTTAGCAGGTGCACCAGAGGCGTGCAGGTTTTCCTTAGGCTGCTTCTTGAGCAGGTGCGAGTAGACATCTGCTTTACTCTAGCTTTATTTGAAGCCCTCTCCTCACTAATAGCCTCGTTACCTGATAGTCATTTGGGTCAGGTTTGTTTGAAGACCTGAAAACGACACACATGTCAGCTTAAAATTCAGAGCTTTCCCTGCCAGGGTGAATTAAAAGGAGCTCCTCTGGCTGCAATGTTTAGACTAGAAACCCTTTCTCAAACATGTCGCTTTCACAGTCTGATGATAGTTTATAAACTGGTCTCCTCTGTGAAAGGGATAGATAGGCAGCCAAATGCACGTCAATACAGGCTGGAATGTTGGTAATCTTTTCCCACCCACATTAGAAAAATCCTTTGCAATATAGAATAGGGCAAGATTTCCAGATTAGCATCCATGAATAAAGTTCATTTTAAATGATAAAAATTAAAGAGCAGGCATAAGACCGCCAGCTTTTATTTTGCCATTTAAATGCTTAAGTATATCCTACTACAATAATTTCACTAAAAACAGTATGTTGACAGTAAAAAAAGACATTTTTTTCAGAATAAAAACTATCTTTTAAGTCAAATAAAATTTGCTTTACACAAACGCTATCATTGTTTTCCTGCCAATCAGCACGCTCTTTCTCTTTTGTTGACTCTAAAGCCAACTCTCTCTCCTTTTTGGCCTTCAGGCTCATCTGTAGCATCTTGAACATAGGATCCAAGGATTACCTCAGGGTCACCAGTATTATGCTTAAATGTGAAATGTGCCCCTTGGGCTTATGCTCCAAAAGCTGGGGCCCCAGTTTTCTCTGCTCTTATGAAGGCTGAGCCACTGTGGGTTGACATCTGAAGGTTATACCTACCCCTATCTCCACATTGCCCTCTCTGTATTCAATCTGTCCCAACATAAACAGCTGCCACCACTCACTTATGCCACCACACACTGGGCAGCTCGTCCCACTTTACTTACTGTGATGGACAGAATCACTCTCCCACTGTGAACACTATTCCTGTCTCCCACCACTTGTTTCTGACAGATCTTTAACCATAGAAGTAAAAAAGAAAGAATGCAGCCAACAAATAGGTAATGAAAATAAACTGTGTCTGTTAGATTTTCAACCTTGTATGCGAAGTTCTGGGAACAGCCTCAGAGTAAACCCTTCTATTTACTATATATTTTTTGCAAATTACTCTGAGAAATTCTCTTTGTAAGGCTTATATGAAATGCTTGAGTGTAAGGCTTCAGAGAAACAAAACCAAAGGTCAGCTGATTGGAAAAAATAGAAAGATACATAGATAGATGGATGATATACAGATATAGATACACAGATACATAGATAGATATATTGCATATGCATAAATGAATAAAGGAGGGAATATGGTGGCAAGGTGGAAGAAGATAAAGGGGGATGAAAAAGACTAAAAAGAAGAGATAACACATGATGAGAGAGAGAGAGAGAGAGAGAGAGAGAGAGAATATTCTGTGAGAACTGGCTCATGTAGCTCCAGAAACCAATAAACTCCATTATATGACATCTACATGTGAAAAACCAGAAAGGCCAATGACAGAATTCTGGGAGGAAGACACACACACACACACACACAAAGAGAGAGAGAGAGAGAGAGAGAGAGAGAGAGAGAGAGAGAGAGAGAGAGAATATTCATATTTACATATTTACATTTGGGGCTTTGTTCTTTTTTAATTAGTTTATTTATTTTAAAAAACTATCTTTTCTCATTTTCAATAACAATCCCCATTCCCACTCCCTCTCCTCCCCCTGCTCTCTCCACCTTCCCACTCACCCCACCCACCACCCACTCCTCCAAGAGAATAAACCTTCCCATGGGGAGTCAACAAAGTCTAGCACATTGCTTTGCGGCAGGTCCAAGGCCCTCCCCACTGTATCTAGGCTGAGAAAGGTATCCCTTCAAAAAGAATGGGTTCCAAAAAGCCAGTACAAGCAGTAGGTCTCACTGCTAGTGGCTCCACAGTCTGCCCCAGGCATACACCTGTCACCCACATTCAGAGGGCCCATTTTGGTCTTATGCTGGTTCCCCACTGTCAGGTCAGAGTCAGTGAGCTTTGCTCAGGTCAGCTGTTTTTGTAGGTGTCCCCATCATGGTCTTGATCCCTTTGTTCTTATTATCACCCCTGAACTTTTGTTCTTTTCTAGCCCTCAGTGAGCACATAGATGCTCCAGTGGTTTTAACGTGACTATGATGTGGGAACAGTCTCACATTTGTAGGAGCCCACAGAAGGGAATCTGTTCCACCTTGACTAAAGGTCAGAGAGTTCAGACCTATTCTTGCTCCTTCAAGGCTATTGGACAGAATGTTCTGTCCTAAAGAGTGGTTACAGAATGTTTTGCCTAGACAAAAGGATATTTTGCTTTAGGGTGTGGTTACTTGACGTTTGGAGATGTGAGGAGGAAATTTGTTTGTTCTTTGTATCACGGTAAGGAAGTCTTTTGCCTTCCCCCTTTTTGGGTTGGAGTACAGAAGAATTTTGAGTAATAAACTTGAGGCAGTTCAGAGTATTCACTAGATGCCCTGCTGATTCTTTCTGTTGTCTCTTGCCTATTTCTTTCTTAATCCTCACCCCTCCCTTCATGTATGAGCAAATAAGTTGAGTGGGACTCCAAGAAATGTCACTTCAACGTGACTCCTGAAAACATGGGGCCCCAAGACACAGTAACATGCAGACATGATATTTTCTAGTCACCCAAGGTAACAACCCAGACAAATTGACACCTAAAATTAACTGTCCTAAAATCTAAAGCTGGAATTTCCATATTGTCAACTCAATACCTTTCTTTAATGAGGTCTTTGGTTCATATCTAGTGATTGGTATGTTCCACTAATAGCCTGTCCCATACACTATTCCTGTCACTTATTTGCTTATTTCTAGTTTGACACCCAATTTCTTATCTCTAGACATTGTCCATCCAGGTGTTTAAAGCTTTAGCTGTTGCCATTGTTTCAAATGCTTCTTCAAAACTTGCTTCTTATTTGCTTATTTCTAGTTTGACACCCAATTTCTTATCTCTAGACACTGTCCATCCAGGTGTTTAAAGCTTTAGCTGTTGCCATTGTTTCAAATGCTGTCTCAAAACTTGCTTCTTCAAAACTCTGGTTATAGAGTTTCCACTATGAAGATTTTTTTTCCAGTTTATTTATTTTTTATTAAAAATTGCCATCTCCTCCCCTCCTCCTCCCCCCTTCCCTCCCCGCCCCTCCACCCACACCCCCACTCCCTCCCTCTTGAGGCCAAACAGCCATCAGGGTTCTCTACACTATGTTGAGTCCAAGGTCCTCCCAACTCCCCCCAGGTCCAGGAAGGTGAGCAACCAAACTGACAAGGCACACACAGAGCCCATCCATGTCGTAGAGACCAAGCCCATCGCCATTGTCCTTGGCTCCTCGGTCAGCCTCCACCATCAGCCACCCTCAGAGAGTCCGATTTGGTCGCATGTTCCATCAGTCCCATTCCAAGTGGACTTGGTGGTCTCCCATTAGTTCTGTCCTGCCGTCTCAGTGGGTGAACGCATCCCTCATGGTTCTGACTTTCTTTCTCATGATCTCTCTCCATCCGCTCCTCATCAGAACTTTGGGAGCTCAGTCCGGTGTTCCAATGTGGGGCTCTGTCTCTATCTCCCAAAGAAAAACATATAGTTATCCTCCTGGATACTGGAAGTAGACAAGATTGCCAGACAAAAAATGGCAACATAGGGGTGGGGTGGGATGGGAGGAGGGGGGATGGGGCAAGAAAAGTGTGAAGTGGAGGATGGGAAGAGCTTGGGGGAATAGGATGGTTGGGATATAGGAAGGGTGGATATGGGAACAAGGAATTATATATCTTACTTAAGGGAGCCATTCTAGGGTTGGCACAGGCTTGACTCTAGAGGGGTTCCCAGGTGTCCAGGAAGACACCCCCAGCTAGGTCCTTGGGCAGCTGAGGAGAGGGTGCCAGAAATGTCCAGATCCTATTGCCATACTCATGAATATCTTGCATATCACCATAGAACCTTCACCTGGCATTGGATGGAGAAAATGACAGAGCCCCACATAGGAGCACCGGACTGAGCTCCCAAGGTCCCAATGAGGAGCAAAAGGAGGGAGACTATGAAGATTTTTTAATGCCTTTTGGGAAGGCTGGTATTCATTCTGTATTATTTCTTCCTGTGCCTATTTCACATGGACAGAAGATGAAAAATAGGCTAATACACACTTAAGAAATACTGTACTGCTACTCTAGCTTTCTAATATTACTGGCTTGGCTGTCTGGAAACATACTTTAATCTATTATGTCCAGTTTGCCTGCCTTACCTGCTTTAAACTCTTTGGAATGAAGATACTGTTTTATTCAGTCAATGGCTCAGCAAATTGCCTGGCATTCATTTAATTCATGACTGATCCACCACCCTGAAACACTGTGACTCTCAAGAGATGATTAACTTGTATTTAAAAGGCAAGGAAAGAGCCAGTTGTCATCACGTGCAGTTTTCAGTTCTTTGTACAGCTTGTACCATGAAAAAATGAGATTGATAATCCAGAGAATACTCTCTGGGGCACACTTTTCTGTTAAGTCAGAGTTGCAAATTAATCTTGTGTTGTCTAATAAGATCACACCTCTGTTATCTTCTCTGGCCTCTTATTTGAGACCCAATGCAGTTTTGCATTTGTTTTATGGGCACTAAAAGTGCTGCTGCATATTTTTATAGGACATCATTTTTGATCGCCTTGCCAAGCACATCACTGTAGTTATTAAGGAAATATCCTGCTTTTAAACATTTGGTAACAAAAGTTTAAAGCATAAATCGCTATTTGTGAGTTGTTTCTCTGCAGGGACTTGAGCCTCAAATAGGTTTTGATAACTTAAAATGGCACAATAGTCATCTGGTAAAATATTTAAAGGCTAAAGCACAGCTGCAATGTGAATAAAATATCATTAGACATGTCCTTGATCTTTAACTTTATTATAGGTTGGAGACTTTTAATTTTTAATAAAAATCTGTCTCAGTGACAGATAAGATAGATTGTTCCCCATGGTAGTTCCCATCAAAGAACTGATATAACAGGTCTGAGTCCTAAACTAATGGCATGATTAATTCACTGAATTAATTGCTTCTTTTGCTGCATATTCATGCATTTTATTGAGAAAAAAATCCCTAAAGATTACTCCTCTATGGAGAAACATAATGAATATAAGATGAACAAGATGTTTAAATTTTTTTAAAGAAAGAGAAAGATATTAAAAGACAGTTATGTAAGCCCACTCAGACAATGTTGGGAAGCATACGATCTACGAATTGAACCAAAGGCAGCATATGTGTTCAGCTTGAAAAGGAGTCTGTCAAACATTGTCAGTATATTGTCATGAAATTTGATAGAAACATACAGTCACAAGTGGTTACAGTAAGTTTTCTGGTTTTTTTTTGTTGTTGTTTTGTTTTTTGTTTTTTTTTTTTTGTTTTTTTTTTGTTTTGTTTTGTTTTTTTTTAGTTACTGCTGAGTTTTTCAAGACCCGGTGGTAGTATTTTATTAGCGGTTGCTGTTTGTCAGCCTCGTTTTCTTTGGAGCCACTCACTAAACAACTGATGAAAACATACATACAATAGACCTAGAAAGTGAGTGTACTGATTAATTATCTGACCGAACCAAAAAGAAACCTCCACTAATCAGAGCGGAGACTGCACACTGAGGAAAAGCAAGCACTTTCAGGAAAGCGCCATGTGATGTTTCCAGGTGAATGGAACCAGTCTCAGGTACTTGCCATTGTAAGCGCTCATCCTCAGACACATCCTCCACAGAAGGGCAGAACCCAAAGCTCTGAAAGTTGCTTCATCATTTTATTTGACTTCACTTTGTTGTACTTTTAGATCTTTCAGCCATGTTTATCTCCAGAAACAAAAAAATTCCTTCATCAATTTGGGCATGTATTTCTCTTTTTTTATGGTTTTTTTTATATTTAAAAATTTCCATCTCTTCCCTTTCTCCTCCCCCTTCCCTCCCCTCCCCTTTACCCATACCCCCCCTCCTTCCCTCTTCAGGCCAAGGAACCATCAGGGTTCCCTACTCTATGTTAAGACCAAAGTCCTCCCAACTCTCCCCAGGTCCAGGAAGGTGATCAACCAAGCTGAGAAGGCTCCCACAGAGCCCGTCCATGCAGAAGAATCGAAGCCCAGCGCCATTGTCCTTGGCTTCTCAGTCAGCCCCCACCGTCGGCCACATTCAGAGAGTCCGGTTTGGTCGCATGTTCCATCAGTCCCAATCCAACTGGAGTTGGTGATCTCCTGTTAGTTCTGTCCCACCGTCTCCATGGGTGAACGCACCCCTCACGGTCCTGACTTTCTGTATTTCTTAAAACAGAAAGGAAACATTAGCAGTATCGCAGATGGAAAGGAAGCATGCCTGGTTTCTAACACATTAATTCCTTTTCCTTTCCTTAATAAGCTATTAATTTTCACTACTTAATATGGTAGTTATTACCCAAATGTGGACATTAAGCACTTGACCTGTGGTTAACTTGAGATATGGTCTATGTGTGAAATACAAAAAGTTCATAAGAAAGCACAATGTATTCTAAATGTGTTTTACATCAAGTATATATGTTAGATATATTTGAGAAACATTCAAGAACATAAATCTCATATGTGACCGATATTTGTCACTTGCACTATATTTCTTTTGAGTAAACTTGATTTTTAGAATTCCTATATTCCAATTTTTAAAATACCATAGAAATGTAATTCTTTGCAAATAGCTAGAGAACGAGAAAGCTATAACAAAATGCACTTAGAAAACAGGAAAGGAAAGCAGGCCTGGGAGATGTCTCAGTCAGTAAAGCCAAGCCAGGCAACGTCAATTCGACCCCTGGGTGCACATATTAGAAGATATGTGATTCTCCACATGTGGGTCCTAGCACACACTTGCATGTGTACACAGCCCCTGCATACACAATGCAAATAAACTGACAATGGAAAACTAACATAACTAGGTAAGAGTTTAAAGAAAAATAATTGCATTTCTAGAATGTGCAGCATCTTTATATTCTTTCCCAGGCTGGCCCTAGTCAAAGATTAAGAAAGACACTGAAGACAACAGCAACTTTATTTCAGGTTTTCTCAGTGGCACCTGAACATATGTGGGTAAAAGGTGACAGGAATCACTTAGAAGATACTACTGATGAAATTCTATCAAGGAGTTAGCGACAAAAGATTAAGTCTTACTATAATTCCTCTAATTATAAAGGATGAGTTGCACTAAAAATAGTCTGAGTCAATCTAGAAGGAGGTATATAAAATATTCAAAACAGAAACAAAACAAAGAATAAGACATAAAGTAATACAGTTGAGTTTGCCAAAATATTTTGCATGCATAATGACTAAGAGATTACCACACACAGGGTGTGCAAGAAGAAGTTTGAATAAGATGGGCAAAAATACCCATAATGTGCCTATCTTTGGTAAAAGAATTCAGCTAAAACTACTCTCTATATCTGCCGATAAATTATCCTAAAATATGCTGAGAAAGACACTTAAAACTTGAAACCTCTGCTTGATTTGTCTCCCAGAGATTTGTGGAATACTCTGTGGTTTGTGCAGTGATTATCTTTCCTAGGGCACAGAAAACTCCAATCCTGCCATCCACAAGAGGCTCTCTCAGGCATTTCTAAATGAACGAGAAGTAAAGACTCTGAAGAGCTGTGGTTATTTTTATCATTCTGTTCTCCTCTTTATTGCGATGAGACATAGAGCAACAGAGGGAAAACAGACTCAGTGCAAAGTTAAAGACTATAGGATGTGCATTCTTAAGTGAACATGCAGGTTCTATTCATGCGAGTCATCTCCAAGTACAAAACGAAAGAACAGAAATGGCAGAACTAACATTTCCTTATCCCTGCTCTGGAAACATTATCTCGACACCTGATCTCACTTCATTCTATTCATTTTTATTTTATATACCGACCACAGTTTCCCCACCTTCCTTTCTTCCCAGTTTCTCACCACCACCCTTCTGTTTCTATCCCTAATCCACTCATCCTCCATTTCTGTTTAGGAAAGGGTAGATCTCCCATAAGTATCAACAAACCATGGTATATCAAGTTGCAGTAAAACTAAGCACCTCCCCATGTATTAAGGCTGGGCACAATAACCCCATATGAGGCATAGGATCCCAAAAGCCAGCAAAAGAGTTGGAGCCAGCCCCTGATCCCATTGTTAAGAGTCGCATGTGAGGACCAAACTACATAACGGTAACATAAGGCAGAAGGCCTAAGTCAGTCCCATGTAGGCTCCCTGGTTATTGGTTCATTCTCTGTGGGTCCTTAGGATTCCAGTTAGTTTATTCTGTAAGTTTTCTGTTTTCTTGTGGTGCTCTTGACCCCTCTAGCTCCTACAATCTTTTATGCCCATCTTCTGCAGGATAGTGGGGAACCACACTATGTCTAATGTTTGGCTGTGGCTCTTCATGTTTCTATCAGTTGGTGGATGAAGCTTCTGATAACAATTAAGCTAGGCACCAATATGGTCACAGGAAATGGCCAGTTGAGGCTACATATCCCCTATTGCTAAAAGTCTTAGCTGGGGTTATCCTTGCAGATTCCAGGGATATTCTGTTGTGCTAGGTTTTTACCTGACCCCTAAATGCCCCCCCCTTTCCTGTAGTCTCTTTTAGTACTCTACCCTTTTGCCCTCCACTGAACCTGATTGCTCCTGTGCACATCCCCACCTGCCATCAATTCACTCACAAACCCTCCTTGTTACATACTCTCTCTGGGCTGTGGATTATAGCGTAGTTATCTTTTGTTTTATAGCTAATAGTCACATATTACTGAGTATATACCATGTTTGTCACTCTGGGTCTGGGTTACCTCATTCAGGATATCTTATTCCAGTTCTGTAGGAGTAGAGCCCAGAACTGAAATAATTACACAGAAACTGTATAATTAAGACCCTGCTTGGCCCATTAGCTCTAGCTTCTTATTGGCTAACTCTTACATCTTAATTTAACCCATTTTTATTAATCTGTATATCGCCACGTGGCAGTGGCTTACCAGCAAAGATTCAGCAGGTCTACCTCTGGCTGTGGATCCATGGCATCTCTCTAACTCTGCCTCCTTTAAACAGGCCAAGGTAGTTTCTTTATTAACCAACACATAGACAAAAGCAACACATAGACAAAAGGACTTCCTACACCACAGTTCCATCCATTTGCCTTCAGATTTCCTGGTGTACTTGTTTTTAACAGATGAGTGATGAGTGATGTTCTATTGCATAAATGTACTATATTTTCTTTAGCCATTCCTTGGTTGAAGGACATCTAGTTTGTATCCAGGCTCTGGCTAGTACAAATAAAGCTGCCATGAACATAGTGGAAAAAGTGTTTCTTTGGTATGATTGAGAATCTTTTGGGTATATGCCCAAGAGTAGTATAGCCAGGTCTCATGGTAGATTGATTCCCAGTTTTCTGAGAAACAGTCATGTTGACTTCCAAAGTGATTTCCACCAGTAATGAACAAGTATTCCTCTTGCTCTACATCCTCATCCACATAAACTGTCACTTAGGTTTTTGAACTTAGCCATTCTTACAAGTGCAAGATGGAGTCTTGGGGCCTTTATGATTTGAATTTCCCTCATGGTTAAGGATGTTGAACATCTTCTTAAGGGTTTCTTGACCATTTGAGATTCTTCTTTTGAGAATTCTGTTTAGATATATACCCAATTTTTAATTGGATTATTTGGTTTGTTGATATCTAGTTTCTTGAGTTCTTTATATATATTTAGAAATCAACTCTCTGTCAGATGTGGGGTTAGTGAAGATCTTTTCCTGTTCTATAGTCTGCCATTTTATCTTATTGATGGTGTTCTTTGCTTTACACAAACTTTTCAATTTCATGAGGTCCCATTTATTAATTGTTGACATTAGTGCCTGTGCTATTGGTGTTCTGTTCAGAAAGTTGTTTCCTATACCTCAAGGGATATCCATCAACATAATAAAAGCAATATACAGTAAGCTGATTGGCCACACCAAATTAAATGGAGAGAAACTGTGTTGTTTGTAGCTGTATTGGTGTTGATCTTTCTCCTTTGGTAGCATGCAGAACAGTTTCCAGTACCATACAAACACTAGTCTATAGGGGTGAAAGTTCTAGGTAGGCACTAGCTCAATTTCATCATGTTGAAACAGTCATTGAAAAGTAATTTTAAATAGAAGAAAATATAATATTCATGTAATAAATTAGACTTTAGAAAATACAGATGCTTTGAAAAGAAAGCAAGCACTCAAAGGGGGAGAAGGCTGGAATGTGAAGATACAAATGAAATTCACAATTACTAAACTAAGAACTTTAAAGGAAGTCTTGAACAGTAATTGGAATTCAGTAAAAGTTCAAATCAGAGGAAAAGTTACAGACTTTAAAAAATAATTCGAGTTATCAACAGATTGAGAAAAATGAAATCTGTGAAGAGAATAAGTGATATTCACAAAATAGAACTGTTTTCCAGAGGAGAAGTGAGATAGTTTATGCTTACACTTGACTTACATTTCAAGCCCTGTTTGTCTCAGTACTGACACTAAACATATTATTCTGTTAGTTTAGTTAATCCTCATAGCAACTCTGAGACAGATGGCTATGAATATCATCTCTATTTACAGAAAAAACGTCAAAGCAACTGGTCAACTGATCACATTCAGTGTTGCAGATCACAGATGCTATTTGATGAAGTCAGAATTCAATCTGAGGTTAAAAAACACTTAGCTGATGTAGGCTGCTGTAATTGGAAAGAGCGTGTCCCTGCAAAACTAAAGTAGGGACTTAATTTCCAACGGAAGGTATTTTACTATCAGTGTTGAAACTTCACTTCATTATTTGATAGAGGTGGAAATGGCAGGAACTATTTAGAAAGAGATTTAGTCATTGGGATGGAGGTGGAAACACTGGGCATTGGTAATCATGGCTGAATCCTAGTATCTTTGTAAGATGGGAGGGGAGGATAATAACAATTCATGCTCTCTGCATATTTACATATGATGCCTGCCATTGCCTACAAACATTACCACTGCTTACAAATGTCTGTAAAAGGCCATTTTCATACAGCCCATCAGCTTTTGCACCCTCCTGAACTGCAGGCCAGCATGAACCTCTCTTGATAACAATCTGTGATATGGTTGTATTAGTCACAGAAAATGAAGCAAAATAGCATACTTCGCCAAGCAAAATGAATGTCAATAAGCCTGTCATAATTAATTTAAGATAACTAAATTTAATTTATATTTATTAGTTTAAGCAAACAATAAACCCAAATTTAAAGATTTATATATATTTGCATATTCTTCAAGTATTTATAATAATCCAGAAATATAAAGAACATAGAAAGAAAGGTATGTGTGTGTATAAAAATCTGAAAACATTTCTCTGTTTTAAGCACCCAGTGGCAAGATAATTAGTTCTTCCCATGACATAAAGAAAGAGAAGGTATTTCCACCAATGAATCTGCAGCAAAGCCAAGTATATATAGCTTATATAAGGAATTCACTGTTGATATAAAACACTGAAAAGCATATATCTGTGAATGTTCATGATTATAGTCAATAATATGTAAACACTAATTAACATTTATCAAAATTAGGAATTTCAATAATAAACACTCACCAGATATGGTTGGCATTTACATTTTATTCCAGCAATTGAGATGCAGAGGCACGCAGATCTCTGTGACTTCAAGGCCAGCCTGGTCTACAGAATGAGTTCCAGACAGGCAGGACTGTTTCACAGAAAAACCCTGTCTCGAAAAGCAAAAAGCAAAAAACAAACAAAAAAACACAAGGAAAGCTCATAAGTGACAGTAATGATAAAGTGTTTTTAATGTATTAGCTTCACCCCTCATTTAACAGCTAATTTAAAAATAAAAACAACAAATTAATTTGCAAAAGCAATTGTTTATTCTAATCATATGTATGTATTGGTATATATGGTATATTTATTTTTATGTGTGCTTGTATAAGCACATACATCATATAGATGATGTTCCTCTTGTTTTGACATGCAACCTTTTTAATTATATCAGAGCAAAAAAACAGTAAATAATCAGTAGCAACCATACTTTGAATTTTGCTTTTTTTCTGGAATAAAAATATGTAGTAAGATGCTCTCTTGGGATATGAGGCATTAGCAGTAGTCACAACACTGAGTCAGCCATATTTTGCTGAACTATGATGTGATGTGGAATGTCCTTTTGTATATGTGTTGCTTTATTGGTTGTGTAGTATAAGGAGCAGGGTCCCTTGTTTGTCCCAGCCACCCAGCTAGCTTACTCCCAAAATAATCACACAGAAATTGTATTAGTTAAATTACTGCCTGACCCATTAGCTCTAGCCTCTTATTGGCTAACTCTCACATCTTGATTAACCCATTTCTATTAAACCTGTGTATCACTATATGACTGTGGCTTACCAGGAAGATTCTAACCTACGTCTATCTCAGGCCAGAGATTCATGGCATCTGCCCCTCTTTGCTTTCTTCCTCCCAGAATTCTATTCTGTCTTCTCCGCCTACCTGAGTTCTGCCCTATCAACTAGGCCAACGCAGTTTCTTTAATAACCAATAAAAGTAACACAAATACAGAAGGACCTCCTATACCATGGTTGATGAATAAAGCTTAGTCCATGGCTTAGCAGAATAAAACCAGGTAGGAAATCAGAACAGAAAGAGAGAGAGAGAGTGAGAGAGAGAGAGAGAGAGAGAGAGGGAGGGAGTAGGCAGAGTCAGGGAGACACCATGTAGCTGCCAAAGGAGGCACGTACCATATAGCTGCCCAAGAAGCAAGAAGTAAAAACCTACAAGTCTCATGGTAAAATATAAAACAATAGAAATGGGTTAATTTAAGATATAAGAACTAGTTAGGAATATGCATAAGCAATAGGCCAAACAGTGTTGTAATTAATATAGATTCTGTGTGACTTGGGTAGCTGGGAAATAAAAGAGCATGTGTATGTGCATATACCTAAGTGTCTGTGAGTGCAGTGATCATGGAATCCAGAAGGAGGCAATGGATCCCTTGGAACTTGATTTACAGGGGTTTCCGGGAACTGAACCCAGATCTTCTGGAAGAGTGACAAACTGCTCTTAACCAATAAATCATGTCTCCAACAACCAACTCCCTGTCACTATTAAAGAGAGTGGGACAGACTTCATACATAGAATTGAATAAATATTATGAATAATTGGATCAATATATTTTTTAAATGAAGAAAAGCAATAAAATCTATAATTTATGCTTCTATTTTCAGATTACTTATAAAATATTTTAAACTTATTTTCTGTTTTTAAGCCTTATAGTCATACTCTAGTGGCTCTTAATTCTTCTTTTATTTGGTCTAATTATTGGTGACAATTTCTAGTAATTTTAAATTTTGATTTATTGAGTTTATTTTTTTAATTTCCCATTGCTTCTATTATTTTAAATTTTTTGTTGCTTGAAAATTCTCATCAAAGTTAATAAATTTATCATGTAGATTTTGAATTGACATTGTTTTTACTTTGTCTTTCTATTTACTTGAGTCCTCTTTGAAGTAGACATTTTTGGTGTCTGGCATTTCAACTTTGTCAAATAACTCAGATGTAGGTATTAAACAGCCATAATTTTAGGGAGATCACAATGACTTTCCTTTTGATATCACTGTGTTTTCCTGATATAATTTGAACAGCTTGGTGGTGGTATACATCTAGTTTATTAAAGGAGTTTGCAGTCACCAACCTTCTCTTGATTTCTCAAAGTCTATGAATACTTCGAGGATGGAACAAAGACCATAATAACAAAACAGGAATTCAAAGTCAAAGAACTGGATTTCGAGTAGAAAAATAACTACAAGTTCAATAAAGATGGTTATAATAATATGATATAGAAAAGGAGTTAAAATAATTATAGAATAAACAAAAAGTTTTGCAGAAATAAAGCTAAAATCATTACTAACTAGGTAATAAGCACAACTATAATGGTGAATAAGAAAGGGAAAAAAGAAAATCAAGATAGAGAAAATGATTGTTTATGAAGGCACGAGAACAATATTGAGGAAAACAGACAAGTGCAAAATAAAACAACAAAACCAAAACATGCAAGACCATCAACGCTTTTCATTGCTGAGGACAAACCCATTTTTTCCCAAAGCTTGTCACTAGTCAGTCATTTTACTTAGTTTTATTTGGCCATTTTCTCTTTTTAACAGATTATACCAGAAAGTCTTATAGGCAAGTTAATCCCAAATTTGCCTTTTCCATTATAATGCCTGCTCCTATGCTTGGTTGCTTACATTCAAACACAAATAGTCCTGTTCCTTTTTACAAAACTTCCCTAGTGTTATACTTATTCATCAGATGGTCACTGACTTGGCCAATGGAGAGAGGAAGGCCCTTAGTGTCTCTGTCTTTTCTGCAGGTGCTGCAACATTCTCTGTATAAGAACTTAATAGATATTTCTTAGAATAATTTCCACCATGACATAGCAAGCAAGCTGTGTCCCCATCCTCTGTGTGTCTTCCTGCTCTTCAGATTACCATGATTTTCCCCACTAAATTATTATTTTTTCCCAAGAAAGAATTTCCTTGTGTAACAGCCCTAGCTGTCCCTGAACTAGCTCTTGTAGAGATCTGGCCTTGAATTCCCAGAGATCTGCCAGCTTCTGCCTTCTGAGTGCTGAGATTAAAGGCGCACCACCACTGCCCAGCTAGAAATAATTTTTTGTAGAGTTCCTGATTATAAAAATGTGGAGTACTCTGAGATTTCCCCCTTTTGTTTTATTTAAGCAGCATTGACTTGACAGGGATCCTTCAACTTCCCTTATAGTTTGCATAGTGCCAGAGATAAAGTCTTTCTCATTGTAAAAATCTAAAGATATTGTGGTATGATTCAGCATTCTTTGGGTATAGGATTGGTATGGCTTGAGGTAGACTGATTCACGGTTTTTTTTTTTTTTTTTTTTTTTTTTTTTGAGAAACCGCCATAGTGATTTCCAAAGTGACTGTACAAGTTTGCATTCCCACCAGCAATGGAGAAGTGTTCTCTTTGCCCCACATCCTCTCCAGCATAAGCTGTCACCAGTGTTTTTGATCTTGGCCATTCTGACAGGTGTTAGATATCTCAGAGTGGTGTTGATTTGCATTTCCCTGATGACTAAAGATGTTGAACAATTCCTTAAATGTTTTTTTGGGCATTTGAGATTCTTCTGTTGAGAACTCTGTTTATATCTGTCCCCCATTTTTTAAATTGGATTATATGGTATTTTGTTGTCTAATTCCTTGAGTTCTTTATATATTTTGGAGATCAGCCCTCTGTTCTGCCTCTTGATGTGCTATGCTTTGTTGAAGCTCATGAGAGGCCCGCCCCCTTCTGAAGAGAGACAGAGGAGGAGTGGAAAGAGGAAGATGGGAAGCAGGGGACCCAGAGGAAAGGAGGGAAGGGAAAATGTGGTAGGTATATAAAATAAATTTAAAAAAAATAATTTACATAAAACAAAAGAACAATCTAAAGATCAATATGTCTTAATTTCACCTCATCTCAAATTGTCAACTGTCCACCATTATGCTACTGTGGCTTTCTATATCTTTGATCTCTCCCTCAAGGCATGAACCTGGCCTGTTGTTTCAGATGTATGGAGGTATAGAGAAATACTGACTCTAATCTGCCATCTTTCTCCAGGAATCAGGTTTTCAACTTCCATTTGTTTGTCCATCAGAGTGCTAATTTTTCTCCAAATGGAACCCATGTCAAGTCACATCTACACCAACTGGGACCTTTTAGGAAATGCATTTTTTTTCAAACCTAGATTGTTTTAAATCACATGCTTGGAATGGGACTCAAAATATTGTCCTGAAATGGCCAGCTAGAAGATGCTGATATAAATTGATGTTTAGGAACTACTGTGTTTGGTGTTCTGTGATCTCTACATTGATTAGCAGAGAACTAAAACAGGTTTTCAGTCATTTGAAATTTGCAAGCCTATAATTTTTTATGTATCTTTTGCTCAAAATTCTTTGGATGCTGTATGATTTGAGAAATCAATTTCAAATATAATATGCAAAGCATAGTAATAATGAAACTAATTATAGCTAAGGGAATAAATATAGCTTTATTCTGTAAGTTACTTTGGTATTTATGTTGTTCTGACATTGAAAAAGATCTTTAATTTTTCATGATCTAAAATTACAATTTTAACATAGGACTAATTTTTTAATATTACTAGAAAGGGAAGTGGAAAGGGTGAAGGGTTTATTTTGGAATTACTATTATTACATTTTCCTGAACAGAAATAATGTATTCAAAATATTTTATTCTTTTAATCTAATGGCCTTTCTCATTGTTTCAATTGGATCTGTTGGAAACACATCTCAGTGCTGGGTGATTGTGTTGTCTTCCTTCGAGCTGAGGAATTGCTGTTGTTTTTATAGGATGCTGCCCACTCATCATCTCTGCACAGATCTGTGGCCCCTGGAATGATCCGCAGCAATCTCCCCAGTGGACAAAACAGACAGTTGTGTTGCGATCTCTTCAGACTGTTGATGGCTCTGGTCAGTAGGAATCAACAGAAAATCAAGAGAAGCATGAACTCTATCCTCCAAGCATGAGCTTTTGACAATGGACATACTCTAAATACAAAGAACATGAGTGTATGTGTTTTTCCTCTGGGCTCACACTGAATCTCTTCCTGAAATACCTGCTATATAGATCTCATATTTTAAAGAAATATTTTGTTTCAATTGTTAATGTATCAGTTGTGTTAATCTGAACTGTTGATGAGACATTATACTCTCACCTATAATTTTACTCAAATATTTGTCAGAGCTCCTGGAATTGGAGTGTTCCTGTTTTGTTTTATCTTTCTTTTTTTTTTTTTAAGAGACACTTAGCATTCCCAAACGGGGTTTTGGGTTGACTACTCCAGTAAAATATTTTTAAATAATTTGATTAACCAATACCTGCATGCCAATATTGACATTTTAGCTTAAGAATTTTTATGGTTAATCTTTTTGAGTATTTTTAGATAACAGATGAATCCCAGTTGAATTCCAAGATATGTTTTGAAAGAAATTTCACCTATCTACAAATGAATGAACAAAAATACTGTTTGCCTTCCAAAAAGGATGTGATTTTATAATTATGCAAAATACATTAATTTTTTATTGTCATTAGCCTCCTGCAGTGAGGCCTCAAGTTTTACATATTGTGTGCAGTAGTGTCTTATACTTTATGTGCTTTTTTGCTTGCACATTTTAAACGGTTGATTGATTTTGCTGTATATTTCACAATCCTATTGTGTTTATGTGGGGACATTTTTGAACAGTTTATGCTTTAATACTATGAATTTATTAAAACATTTAGTTTTGAATAATACAATGTATCATACAAGTTAAAAATATCTAATGTCCTTAAGAATGTGTTATACACTAATGCAAAGGTGAAGAACTCCATGGGATGAAGCTGCTCATGGCCACCCTGGTAAGTTAGTTGAAAGTTGCTGCGTTCGAGAAATGGACTGTTTTATGGTTTTCCAGGACTAGAAGTAACTGAACTCTATTGCAAGGAAGTGGTGTGGGAAGTCCTTTTGTATATGTGTTGTTTTTATTGGTTAATGAATAAAGAAGCTCTTTCAGCCAGTGGCTTAGCAGAATAGAGCTAGGTGGGGAAAACTAAACTGAATGCTGGGAGAAAGAAGGTGGAGTCAAGGAGAAGCCATGTAGCCCCACCAGAGACAGAAACTGGAACTTTACCTGGTAAGCCACAGCCTCATGGTAATACACAGATTAATAGAAATGGGTTAACTTAATATGTAATAACTTGCTAGGAATATGTTATATTGATTGGCCAAGAAGTGATTTAATTAATACAGTTTTTGTGTGGTTATTTTGGGAGTCTGGGTGGCCAAAAAACAAACAAGTAGTCTCCTACAACAAAGAAGGGAATTTTACAGGCTGGTTAAGCCACAGTAATATATTAGGATTCTAAATTTTACAAAATCTCTTTTCTAAGTTCATTCTACAGAAGCAAGCTCCATCTTGTCTGTAGCAAGTGAGAAAAACATCACAGGCAATAATTCCAAGACCAATTTGAGATGTGAGTGTTTATTCTCCATTTTCTTTTTTAATGAAATTTATGAATAATTTGGAATTTCCTAAACATGAGTATCTGATCTTTGACTTATATTTATTAAACATCATACCAACATGTATCCATAGAAAAAGTTCAAAACTTTAAACTAAGGACTGTTTTCTTCTTTCCCTGTCTCTGTAGCCTTCCTAATTTACATATTGTCTGTCACTTTCCCATGCTATGGAACAATAATGGATTCATCTAATTAAATACAAGATTCTCATTTATTATGACACAGACAGAACATAGGTCTTAAAATTACAACATCCTACAAGGTTTGCCTCTTCAACTGTAAAATGGTGTAATTACAATAACAGAAAAGGGACTAGGAAATAGATAAATGCCTTATAAACATTTTGTAACAACATATAAACGCTCACTCTTTATTCAGTTTGTTTACTTTCCATAAAAATATTAAAACCACAAATTAATGACTTATATATTACTTATTTTCTCTTTATTTCTAGCTAGAAACCACCAAACATTATTTAATAAATGTCCTAGAGTAGCTTTAGCCATGCTACCTAATAGGCAATTTACAGATTCATTTTTGCTTCCTATTTATAAGGTCTTAAATTAATAAAAAATCATAATCCAGCACTTGATTTTATAGATACACAAAAAGTTTTAAGAAAATATTTTAAGTCTGCATGAAAATTTACACAATTTTTAGTCAATTTTCTTTTAAGGATTTTTGGCATAACTGAACTAAACAATTGATTACAAGGGCTTATTCATATAAAATAATTCTCAACTACTAGTTATTGATGGATTAGATAGTGTTCTGTCCCTTTAAAAAGTAATCTTTAATTACTTTAATCATCATACCATGTCCAGATGAAGTATTGTTAAATTCTACCTGGGTAGGAAAAAGAAAGCTTGGTCTGTATGTTTCGAGACATTTTACACAGGATCCTAGCATTCAAATCAATTCAATAAATATCAAGGGCATTTTGTACATTGAGTTCCTGCAAGGAATTTCAATGATATGACAACCTTTTTATACTGACTGGTAAAAAAAGGTAGTTATTAATAAAAAAATGTGTGCTTTTGATAAATATATCACAATAAATGCCTGAATTCCTTTTAAACATTGTGAAAATGAATATGTAGCATACATTCTTAGTAGATAATATAGGGTATAAAATTCAGTCTTCAAGCAAATGTGAGACTTTTAGGGTAGAATGTACATGTACATACACATACACACATACTTTGGTGATTTTGTATTGCAATGACTCTGATGAAAATTTTTATCTAATTTCTTCCAATATAATTTTATTTAACAATTATGTTTATGAAATGGCATCAGAAATGAATATAAGTTGTTTTCGGCCCTTAAAATTCATTTTTGGGTGCTGTTGACATTCTACATCTGTAGAAATAGATCAAATGATCCACATGTGATGAGAATGTTTTTAATAAGTCTATTTTACTCTAATATAAAAGATACATACAGATGTTCAGCAATGTAGTAATCAAAGCTAATCTGAAACAAATCTCTTCATCAATTAGATTTTTTAATTTGTGCAAAAACCCATAGCCTTTGGGCTACTTGTTGGGTGCCTGCACCCCTCTATGTCTCTCTCTCTCCTTCTCTGTGAGATACAACAGATGACAGATCGGTCCTCACCAGGGATCCTCCAGCTGGCCTGTGTGGTTGGGAGGCTGACCCAGATAGGCCACTTGTGCTCCTCATCTAACCCCACTTCAATCCTAGTCATCCCAAGGTCCTTCAGCTCTTTGTCATGGACCAAACCCTTCTCCTGGCCCCTCTCCCTTCTTTTGCAATTTTCCAGAAATAAGGAGAGAACAAATCTTGCCTCTAATTCACTCCACATATGCTTTCTATGGCTAAAATGCTAGCAAATGAAATAGGAAAGCAGTATAGAAACACTTAAAAGCTTGTCCCCAGTGATCCTCGAAAGAGGAAAAGATAGTCAAGTAGAGAGTAGGTTTCGTTTAAGACAGAGCTACAACAATTAAATGTAGAAATAAAGTCAGGAGCTGAGGGAGGCAGGCCAGCAGAGAGAATGCTTTACACAGTCTGTGTATGATGTGGCCAGTTGTTCCTGCTGGGCATTTGAAGAATCTAGGAGGCACCAGACAGAGAAATGTCCTATTTAAACATCTGTTCTACACAGAGAGTGCATAATCAACTTGAATGGGCAAAATAAAAACTTCATGATCCCTGGGATGGCTAATTCTTGCATTAACATAGCTACTGTGTCCAGAAGCATTGCTCAATACCAGGTTAGCTATAGCTGTATTATTTAGGGTAACATATGCACTGAAGTCAACAGAGTTTGAATAAAGCATTTCTTTCTGTAATGTATGTGAACCTCATGCAATCAGTTGAACACCTTAAGATAAAATCATTTGCATTTTTGCAGGTGACTAGAACATCTACCTATCGCTTGTCTTTGTTCTGGAACTGTGTAGTGGTTTGAAAGAAAATGGCCCCCAAAGGGAGTGGCACAATAAGGAGGCGTGACCTTTTTGGAAGGAGTGTGTCACCTTGGGGTGGGTTTTGATGTCTCTTTTTCTCAAGCTTCCTTCAGTGTTACAGTCAACTTCCTGTTGCTTCTGAGTCATAATACAGTACTCTCAGCTTCAAGATTGTATCTGCCTACATGCCCCCCTTGCTGATGATAATGGACTGAAGCTTTGAAACTGTAAGCTAGCACCTCAATTAAATGTTTTGATTTATAAGAGTTGCCATGGTCATGGTGTTCATTCGCAGCAATAAAAAACTCTAACATAGACAGACTCCGTTTGTTCTTCTCTGTATCATCAACCCTGAGAAACATGACAGCCAATTCTTACAATAAATTTATTCTCTACATATGCACATAAACTTATTGACCCTGCTTTCTTGGGAAACCCTGATGAGCACAAATATTCAACGTGTGTCCTTTCCTGACTATGAACAGATTGCCTGGGAAATGTGATGACATGGAAGAATGGAAATATTGGGAATAATTTGAGGTGCTGGTTTGAATGAGAATGGCACTTATGTTTGACTACGTGGTCCTCGGTTGGTGGAACTGTTTGGGAAGAATTGGGAGATGTGACCTTGATGGAGCAGGTGTGTCCTTGAGGTGGGCTTTGAGGTCTTAAAACTCTTGTCATCTCCAGTGCACTTTCTGCCTATTTTCAGTTTTGATGTATGAGGTCTCAGCTGTTCCTCTCACCGTGCTGTCCATCTGCCCTCGTGAACTATAATTATATGGAAACAAAACCACAATTCAACACTTCTTTTATAAGCCTGAAGAACAGAAAATGTATTGTTAACCAACCATATTCTAAAACAATACCAAGTAGGCATAGACGTGGACTTAAAAATCATTCAACAGTCTTCTCTCTTTTTTTTGTTAACTATAACTTTATTTTAATCTGACAAACTAATAACTTTGGGGTTAATTAATCTAATAATATTCTATTATTCCTCAGTAACACTAAATAAGTCATTGAATGAGTTTATAGATTGAATATTTTGCTTGATATCAGATATAATATTGATGTGTTTCTAAAGAGCATATTTTATGCTTCATAAATATTCATATATAGTTCATAAACTAAGAAGGTAAACAAACTGATAGTTTTTATCAAAATCTATTCTAAATGCTATATCTTTCTTTCTTTAGCAGGGATAATATGCCACAATGAGTCAATATGTTTCGCTTCATCACACCATTTTGGAATACAAGACCAGACATCATAAAATGAGGAAGCTTATTTTACTTCATAGCTAATAATACAGAAAGATAAAAATAGCCAGTGCCAGAATTAGAGGAGAAAGTAGAAGGAGAAAGAATGAAAATCAATACAAGGTTAGTGAGGCGTGGCATGAACAAAAGACACAAAGCCAATTGTGATGAGCAGCATTTGCCTATCATAGAGTTCTTGAGTGTCCTACCAAGGAAAAGCAAGGAGAAACTCAGGATCTAATATTGAGACACACAGGAAGACAGAATTCAGTTACCGACTGGAAGACCTGGAACTAAAGAATAAAGTCTTAGGCACAGATTTGAAAGTTTTCATAGACAGAATTTCATCTCTTCAGGAAAATTATAAAATAAAACAACCTCATAAAGAACTCTAGTCCTAAGAATATTGGAATACTGTTTTACATCTCATGTATATTTTTGAGACATAGCATGTATTTTTTGATAGTAATTGCCAAGAGGAATGTGTCTAGTAGTTCTTAGAAACTTACAAATGACTAAAAATTAAAACCAGTTCACACAGGCAAAGCCACTCTACCAACAAAATAAAGGCAATTTAATGAGCTCATTATTAGTCTAGTGATCAATTCCCAAAGTAATGTTCATTATTTTCCCAGATCTTTATTGTGCTCATCAGTATTTTGTTCCTTACAAGTCACAGAAACACAACACAGACTAAGTGAGGAAAATGAGGAAAAGCCCAAAAACCTAACTGGGCTTGGTAGGAATTCAAAGCTGAGGAGCCATCGAGCTACCACAAATATTTCTGCTGTCACTCTCATCTGCCACTACCTATTGCAGCTCACTGAGAACCTCACCTTTGTCCCTGGTAGTGGTGAAACTTGACCGACTTTTGGCCTGAGTGATACTGGAGAGTGTAAAACAGTACAAAAGCTCTTCCTTCCTCCTCTTGCGCTAAGGTCGACTCTTCTCACTCTAACCGATGCTGGAGTTTCAAAGCAGTTTTACCCAGGCCATCATAAATTTCACCCACTGCCAAAGGGCGTCCTTTGTGTCTGGTTCCAAGCTCCTCTTCCTTCTTGCAGCTAGAGAAAATGTTTCAGAGCACCAGGGAAGAGCCAAGAGACTCTCATCTGTGCAAGTCAGAATCTTTCATCCTCACTAAGAGTCGACCAGTGTCCTGAGCTAGGTTATAAGTCCTAGCAGTCTTTGTTTCTGAGCCTATTCTTATTTATCAGAAGGTATATTACTATTTTTAGAAAATGATATGATTGTTTTACCTATGAGTTTCGATACTGGTGTCTGAGGGTGTAATTATTTACCAATGTTCTTTCCAGAAAGATAAGGAAGTCCTCACTTCAACATGGTCATTCTAATCTCTCATTGTCTTGAGTTGGTATGCATATACATAGATCACACAGGTCAGTTATTGCTAAAAAGAGAATAAAGAAGCTATGTAAAGTACTCAAAACCTAAAAGTGCTTCCTTCACTACAGGTTCCCTGTTTCCTAACATAATACAGATTACAGGATCAAAGTCCAGAAAAAGGCAGATTTCCATTTTTCGGCTTTGGGATTTGGTCCTATCAGTTACAGTCCTTGTAGGAGATTTAACATAATTAACATAAAGTAGTTAAGCAAAGGCTAATCAAGAAGTGATCTCTTACTAAGATGATTAAAGATGCACAGAATAAGCAGGATCATGTGCCACCCAGAAATTCACAGGAGTGGAAGGCTGCTATCTGGCATGTCCCTAACAGTAAGAAGGGGTGACGTATGTCAGAAATTCTAGAGGAAGCTATACCCATCAAACAGGGACCCAGCGACAAACTGTGGCCATAACGAAATGTAAGTGCTTCAAAAATAGTATCCCAAAGTAAAGGGTGATGAATGCCCACAATTTCTCTGCTCTTACCTACTAACCCTCTATTGATACAAATAACACCAAACTATCAAAGTTATGTGGTGATATTTGTAGATTTCAGCCTCCTAAACACATAACAGTACAAGATGATTGAATATCCATAGGTAGCAAAGAATAATTAGCAATAGCAGCCCAAGACTACACTTCCAAAGTACAAGACTGAATCACAGCTTCTTGTCTTTGGACCTAATTACCTATATTATACTAGGAGACAAGGAACCTGAAGTGAAAGTGAAGGCAGTACTAAGTATGTGTGTGTGTTTATATGTATATATACATAGATGTAACATTTTATTCTTTTTTAAAATAAATTTATTTATTCATTCATTCATTTATTTTAAATCCTGGCCTCAATTTCTCCATCTTCCTCCCTTTCTCGTCTCTCCCCATCCATCCACCTCTGTTTCCACTCCCATCTATTCCTTCTCTGTTTCCATTCAGGAAAGGGCAGTATCCCATGGATATCAATAAAGTATGGCATATCAAGTTTCAATAAGAATAAACACCTCTCCATTTATTTATCCTGGACAAGGCAAATGTGAATGAGGAGTAAGGACCCAAAAACCAGAGAAAGAGTCAGAGACAGCCCCTGATCCCACTGTTAGGCATCCCACAAGAGGATCAAGCTACACAATTATAACATATAAGAATTTCATGTAGCATATTTTGATCTTACTCTTACTCATTTCTTACTCTTCCCTCAACTCCTCCCAGATTCACTTCCTAATTTTCCTCCACTCCCCTTCTCTTTATCTAGCTTACTCCTCCCTTTCTGTCTTTTCTTTTTTATTATTGTTAATTAAATTTATTCATTTATTTTACATCCCTATGGTAGTTCCCCCTCTTTCCTCTCCTTCTATTCTCTCCCTCAATCCACTTCTCTATTTCCGTTCAGAAAGGGGAAGTTAATAACCCATCGAGTAAAATTTGTGCTGCCTATGTACTCATGGGTGCGGGGCCATCCACTAGAGTGTGCTTGACCTGCCAGGAGCCACATCCTTAGAGAAAATTGGTTCTCCCTGCCCTAGAAGCCATAAACTGACAATTGCTCCTCAGCGCTGGGAGCTTTGGATTTGCCCCTTACTCCATGCTGGATGTTGACTGGCTTGACCTTGTACAGGTTATGTGCACACAGCCATAGCTCCTGTGACTTCATGAGTGTCTAGAAGACATTGCTGGGCTCTAGTGCCCCTACCCCGCCAACCTCTGGTTCTTATGGTCTCTCTTTCTTCTCTTCTGCAAATGGCACCTGATATTTTAAGGGGCTATTATATAGTTGTCACATTGATAGATGCTTACTTTACTCCTTGATGAGTGCTGAATTTACACGTAAATCATCATCCACTACACGAAGAAACTTCACTGATGAGGTCTGGGAGCTGCACTAATCTCTGTGTGTAGAGACAGAAATTCAGAAGGTAGCTTATAATTCCCTTTTAGCAAAATATAATTAGAAAGTTTGCCCTGAGAAGCTTGTGAGCTTCGCAGTCATGGGTCAGAGTTAAAGTACCAAGCATATCATTCTTTTTGGAGTCATTCTCCTTGTTTTAAGTATTTTTCTGCAAACCTGCTTTATTTATATCAGTCATGGAGATTTCTGATAATTTCTGTCTTTTCTTGCTTTTCTCCAGTTGCCTGATTTCCTATGCTTATATCAAGACTCCATACTGTGGAACAAAATAAGTAAACAACAATTCTTTATTTAGGTCATTATTAGCCATGTATTTGAGCAATTCTTTCTGAGAAATTGACGAGATGGGTGGTAGTTTCAATTTAGATCTTTGTGAGAGGGGAGATTTCATATTCCATTTAGATGAAAGAGAAAGGAAGAACGTGTTGAAGGAGAAAATACTGGGAAAGAATTGGAAATGAGAAAGTCTATTACTCACAAACAACCAAAACATTAAAAATCGCGTAAGGGAAAAGTCCATTTTGTCTTCAGCATGACAAAGCTACATGACATCAGGAATGCCTACAAAAGGCAGATACTTCCTTTGCTCTTCAGAGGAGCGTATCCATCAAGTGTCTTAATGTTCTTCCGTGCACTGTCTCAGAAGCGTTGCTAATGCCTGCTGATTTACCTGCAATGCATTTCCCAGAGACTGTTGGGTGAAATGACGTGAAATGACAACACATGCTTAGCTTCACACTGCAGTCTGCCCAAGGAGCAGTGTGGGCTGGGCCAGCTGTGAGCCCAGAAGAGGATTTCCTTTTCAGTACAATGGTCTATCTAGTTAACAAAAAAAGAAATGGGGGGATCTGATGCCGAATTGTTCAGAGTATTTCTGTAAAACCATTTGTTTCCGCAAAACCATTCTTTATTATTATTACTAAGAAATGCTCAAGGCAATGGCCCTTGAAACGCTACAAAGGAGTAGCATGAGGCTGCTATAGTAGGCACTATGATTTCTGTTTACGAATTCCAGAACACCTTAGGCAGACCATAAAAACCTCTAGGCTCGATGTCAATAATTATGTAAGGTATTGAGATCAGGCTGTTCCCTGTTCTAAGTTACCCTACATTTTGCAAAGCAGTGGTTATTCTGTGTGTACTTTGCCCCGAGAGACTGTTTTCTAAGCAGCACTGATTCTGTTTGGAGGATGAAAGATAGCTCTATCTGGGTGGACGTACAGACAACACCATCTGTCTGGTCCTACTCATAGAGCACACTGATAAATGTCTTATTCCTGGAAATAAAAAGGAAAGCATCCACAAATAATTTCTCACAGTAAATTGGTACCATACAAGGACATGGACATATTCAGTGTACAACAGAAAATCACAGTACCAAGAACTCATCAGACACAGCAGACCAAGGAAAGAGTAACCTCCCTCATCTGGCCCCATTAAGAGAAGAACACCTAGCACTCTAATTATGACAACTCCACTGATCTGTCATCTCACCACCCAGACCCCATTGTTAATGCATCTTACCTAAATTTTTTTATCTTCCCATTTTCCTATTTGGATTCGCCTTCCATCCATTAGCCTGTACACTGGTCGCCACTGCAAACAACTCTTTGGCCTCAGCACCTGAGCTCAATTTTGCAGCTTATCTGTGACCCTGCAACCTGACTCTATGACCATCAGCCCCAGCATTTCTCCAGTTTCTTCTGAAGCTATCGTTGGCCCCTTATCTATTTATGTTTCTATTCATTGCCCTGTTTCTCAGGGCTTCTCATGCTTCTATATTTTCTGAGAATGTCATACATGAGTACTATATTTATATCCTTTCTACCTTTCCCTTTCTTCCCTCCATTTCCTCCATTGTCCTCCTCCCACTTCCTTTCAAATTTATGATTTCTTCTTCTTTACTTGCTGTCTTACACACACACACACACACACACACACACACACACACACACACAATGCTTCTTGAAGTCTGCTTCAGTCCGTTAATCATTTACACAAATATTCTATAACCTATCTGTGTAAATATATACAGATATTTTTACTGTTATGTGTAATATATGCTCTATGAGTCAATATTAGTATCAAAAATTGAAATTAAAGAATCTGTGTTTTCCTAATCCAGGCTATCAATGAAAGGGAGACTATCAAGCAAATTTTTGCCATTGAAACCACTATACATTAGAAATTTATTGTAAGTCAGTAAACTCTGGCATAATGGAAGACATGAGCATGTTTGTCTATGTTTCTGACATTGCTCACTCAGGCCAAGAAAGTTTAAGTTTGTCTAAATAAATGGAGGGCTTTCATTGATTGGAAAATTTAATAGTTTAAAGTTATAAATCACCCCCATATTGATTTTAAGGTCAATACAAAACTAATAAAAGAATCTCAGAGTCATTCATGGCAGTTGGCAAGCTGATTTTAATATCTATTTGAAAATGTAAAACACAAATGACAGCCAAGATTGATAAATGAAAACAATATTTGAGATGATTCTATAACACCTATCAATTTGTATTATAAACCCATAGTTATTAGTTATATTGACATGAACATAAAAAAGTAGGCTCATGCATATTCTTTAAAAAGCATCTATAGCAAAGGAATATTTTATGACAAGCACATTACTATTCCATAATATCATAAAATAAAGTATTTAATAGATGGTGCAGGATAAATTGTGTATCCACTTGAAAAATCACCAACATTAACAACATCTCATGAAACACAGAATATTAAATTCTAAAAGGAGACTGTGTGTAAATGTGAAAAACAAATAATAAAACTTTTTGAAGGAAACATGACTCTCTTCATGATATCTGATTAGCCCAAGACATCTTAAAGGCGACATTAATTATACAAAAAAAAGATTCTGTCCTTCTCTTGCTAATAACAAAACAAGGCTTCTAAGTCAGCAGACCAGCATTAGAATTTAGACATCTCTGAAAAGCAAACTTTAATGTTGCAAAAAAAAAAAGTAACTACTCCCCCAGAACTGAAAAGCAAGACACATTGTTTTATCCCTAATTCAGGTAGCAGCTTGGCTGTTGCTCATTGGCTAATTTCAACCTCAGACTTCACACAACTGGCTAGTTTGTTAAGATGAGAAGAGGTCTTGAGAAAGAAGTTTGGAGTGGGGTTGTGGGGATGAGGGAAAAATATGTACATCTGGGCTTTAAAGAGAATGAGAAGTTTATCAGGAGATAGGTAACACTTGTTTTGGGTAAACACAGGCATAATTATAAAACAGCAAAGGGTGAGCTAATGGACTTCACTGCTTGGAGTCTCTCAGGTCGCATGCCCTGAGGAATCTAAGCATCCCCTTCCAAGCTGACAAGGTTAGAATCCTTTAGTTCTTTATTCTCTGATGTTTTGAATCCAAGTTGTCAGATTTTCTATGGAAAGTATTTTCTCGTGAACAAGACTGTTACACAGATTTTGAGAAAGGCCACGCTACAAATCTTTGTGAGATCACCCTTTCCCTACCATTGGCTCGTGTTGTAACCACCTGGGACAAACCATAAGTTCTTAGAGGCACGCGGGACTGATTGGAGACATCTGTGGGGCACACATTTCATCTCCATGATGTGGCCTTTGGTGTGACTGACTATTCTGACCTTTTGATCTTCCAGGAACTTTAGTAAAAGGTTGAACCAGTCAGCCACTTCTTCATGCCACATGTTCAACTGCCATTTGTGACTTTTGCTATCTTTTTCTGTCTGTAGAGGCTATTCCCCCACCCCCAAATTGCTTGGCTTTAGTTCTAGTGACTCTCCTACCCTCTCTCATGGTTTACTGTGAGCACCAAGAATGCAGGCTTTGCTTGCAGGTTCCTTTAATTACTTATCCAATTTCTTCATCCCCAGGTCCCTAGAGCTACACATTTTTGCTACAATTTCATCACTATAAGAACTATCTCCATTATTCATATCTTTGTTATACAAGTTTTACTTCACCCTGGGCTCTCACTATGCAACATTATGGTTAATAATTCTATAAATGGTATGTTCAAAGTGATTTGCAAGTCTGTAACGCATTCTCTATAATTATCTCACCTTTGCCCACAACTTAGTGCTAAAGTCACTCTGACATTCGAGTTATATGTGCAACATACTTGTTTTTTTTAAGAGTGCCATACATATCAAATTGTATCATTAACCTCTTCCATATGACAAATCAATATAAATTTACTGACTTAAAATACCAGACAGTTACTCACAGTTTCTGTGTCTTACCTGGTCTCACCAACTAAAATCAAAGGTAGTATTTGGAACCCTGGCCTCATTTGAGTGTTGAGATCCGCTTTCAAACTCCTATGGTTGTTGGCAGAACTCAATTCTTTGAAACAGTAGGTTGCATGGTGCATATTTCTTCAGCAAAAGAGAAAAAGGAAAATGATGCTGTTTCAAGTCCTGACCATTGGATTCTCATTTAACAAGATCATCTTACAATGTCGGGCTTATCAGACAGAATCTCCCCTTTCATTAGCCTGAAGTTAACAGGTTAGGAACTTAACCACAGCCTCTGAACTGTTTTCACACTTTTCCTACAGTGTTACACCTAATCGGAAAGAGTGGTATTCTTCCTTCTCACATGGTCCATGCACACTCATTGAGAGGGGATTATAGTATTTACACACAGTCACGGGATTATGAGAGGAGATATATTAGGGTTACATTAGAAACCTTCCTATACAAACTGCAAATGTTGAATAGCACTTTTTCAAAGACAGAAATAAATTTTCTTTCTAGTTTTTTTTTTAACTTTCATCATTGTCTCTTACTTTGTTCCTGGTTTTATTTGATATGATGGAAAATACACACACACACACACACACACACACACACACACACACACAGCACACACATTTACTTGAGGTATCTAATGTGGTATTTATTTCAACTATTGTACTTTTATGTAAAATATAGACACATAAATTTATGTAGAAGAAAGTGATTATTTCACAGGTTAGAGGGGGGCCAGAGGAAGTGCTGGTCAAAGGACATAAAGTTTCAATTATACAGAATGGATGTGTTCTGGAGAAATCTAATAGTTACCACATTGTAGCTCTGGGCAATGATGTTAGAAACTCAAAATATTCAGATAGAGCAGGATCTAAGTTTTTGTCTAATTATGCCGGATATTTAGTGGCTATCACTTGGCAACAGAGGTTATTGGATTGGATTTTCTGAGGTTTAGAAGCTCTAATGGTACTCAGTGTTTAAGTTACTGACTATGTGTACTCCCTAGCAATCTATACATCATTGCCGTGACTTCTGTCACAGTATTTGCAGATGGACAAAATCAGGGAATAAGGAGCAGAACTGGAAAAACTTCCATGCAAATACTTTTTAAGTTTTGACAAAATGTATGCCCTTGCCATTTATAACTTAAAGAATTGGGAGCTCACCTTCAGCCTGTCTAACTCCAGTCTCAAGCTAGAGCTGGGATTATAGGACCGTATTGAAAGCAGAAAAACTGAAGAAAAAAAAACACTAAAGAAACTGTGCACAGTGGCAGAGTTTACGCTCACAGAGGAATATGCTCTAACAACTGCTGGTAAGAAGGAAGGGTTCCACGTGCAGAGAAAAGTCCCATTATGCAAATGACTCCACATAAACTACTGAACTTACAAATTCCTGTCCTGCTGGGGAGAACAATTGTCCAGCATGGCCAAAAG
Source organism: Arvicola amphibius (assembly GCF_903992535.2). Classification (NCBI taxonomy): domain Eukaryota; kingdom Metazoa; phylum Chordata; class Mammalia; order Rodentia; family Cricetidae; genus Arvicola; species Arvicola amphibius. The sequence continues at coordinate 103,075,937 of NC_052057.2, forward strand.
AGACCAAGGTTAATTAGTTTGACCTTAAAATGACAAAAAGATAATCCAGTAGCACAGGAGGCAGAATTTAATCTTTATGGAAACGGTGCTAATCGTTAGGATCGGCTCCCTTTGTGAATAATATTTTCATAGACATTCTTCCCTCCCACGGCCAAATTTTCCAATTAAGACTTACATAAAGATGTTTTCTAAGGACTGCTGATGGTTTTATAAGCCAAGCATGGCCCATTCCTGTTGCAACAGTATGTGTGCCAGTATGTGTATTTAACTTCACTGAACCAATTGTTTTATCTTGAACATGGAAAATACTGTACTTTCTCTCTTTCCGATGAGCCTGATGAAAATGGTCTAACCCTGAAATACCAGCCAGTCACAGAGTAAGGATATGGTAGGGAACAGCCATCCCTGATCCCACCCCTAGCTTAAGCACATTAATTAGAAAGGAGAAAGACCTCTGATAAGAGTGGTGCTCACCTAAAAGGATGTTCACAGAAATCAACATAGCAAAGGAGATTTGGTGGCCAAAGGCTCAGCAAATGGTTGACTCTGAGACAGAACCTGAATGGAAAGCAGTAATGAGGAATCAAGTTAAATAGTAGTCAGTGTCCACACAGCCAGAATTTGCAATGTGTACACAAGAAATGACTACATGAGCATTTGTGCTTGGTATTAGAGTTTGGCTTGGTTCTTCCTAATCCCCAGAGGTCCTAACTAGTGTCAAATCAACTTCTAAACATAACATGAAATGGAAGAACTGAGAGTGTGCTAAAATAAGAATTTAAATGAGAAATGAAAGCATATATATATACATACATACACACATGCACGTATATAAACTAGCAGCCCTAAGCATTAGGAAAGGTGTCTTATACTATGTATATGTTTATATTCCTATATTTTTTCAGTCCTCATAAGATACTTTAAATTATGCTAGAAAATCTCATCTCATAATGACCTGATTATATTCTCACTGCTTTTTTAGATAGAAATTATGAGGATAACAGGAGATTATGTAATAGTACCGGATCCAGGGGCTGACAGACAGATGCTTACAACTCCAATCCCTGAGAGTTCTATTTCTCCAGGTTCTAGGTGCTCAAACAAGATACTTTTAGCGCTGAGCTTTAACCACCAGGGGCTCCAGCATTTGGTAATGATTGAAATCCTTGTCTTCTGGCAGCAGTGAATTTTAGCAGCAGCCAACAGCAGGAGGTAGCAAGTGGCACCTGCTAACGTTAGACGTCTTAAATGGGCCTTGAGTTCTGCTACCTTTAGAAAAATACTAACTAATGTTACAGCTTGGTCCCGGACAGTCGACAGTGCTACAGTTCTCAATCCTAAATTTTCTAAAACATGTGAGCCCTAAGGCTTTGTGTTTCCCTGGAACTCTCTCATTGACCTGGGCCTGTAGTTACTCCTCTTTGACTCTTCACACAGCCTTCTTTCTCCAGGCTAACCTGTCGATGTCTCTCACATTTTCTCTGTTGCCTTTGTTTTCCATCACTTCTGCGCCTGCTGCTCTCTACAACCCTGAGCCATCCTCCTATCTCAACTGCTGACGCTATCACCAAAGCCACCCTTTCACTGCTAGTACTGCTCCATTTCTGCTTCCAAAAATGTAGACAAGAAAAAACCCTCCAGAAGAAGGCTTTTATTCAACCTAATGCAATTACACTACCGAGCAGCCTGGAGTTGTTGCCCTCAAGAGTGAGCAGAAAAGCCCACTTATGTAACCAGAAAGAGGCTATGATTAATCGGTGGGCACCAAACACAGGAGCCTTTTATGCAAATGAGTGACTGTGTTTGTGCCAATCACGGCAAGTCCCTTGTGCAAATGGTAAGCTTTGCGTGCAGCATCCTTATCTATCTTAAAGGCTATGGGGAAAAATGATTTACCTGGCCTGGGTAAAAATGGCTGCAGGTTCTTCTAGTATTCACAGAGATTTGTCTTGCTTAAAGTGAAGCTTTCCAAGGCTGGTAGAGTCTGTCTGGACTGTATTTTCAATCAGACCTTTACTGGTTTTCTGTTGCTGAGAGTCTTCAAGGTGTGAGATGTCCCAATCAACTAGACTGCCATCAGGACCTTCTAAGGCTGTATAATGGGTAGTCTTCTGCTCCAGGCTGCCACCTATCAACGGAGAGCCAGGCAGTTTTAAGTATTTATAAATAGCATTAAAATGTATTGTTGGGAGCAGTGAGACCCCAGATCCTGAATTTCTTGTAATCCCCTGATCTGAATGCCTACAGCTGCTCTGAGCACGAGACCTTCAGGAGTTCCTGATGGCAGGAGAGTGGTTTCTGGTGGGTTTGGCTGGGGCGTGGCTATCTCTATATAATCTGCCCCTGAACACAATAAAGGAGGCATTCTTGGGGAATTCCAGGATAACCCGTGTTGCTGTCTCTCTGTCTGTGTGTGTCTTGTGTATTTTAACCTCCAGACCCTTGCACGAAGGTCGCGCACTGGGTTCAAGTGCACCGAGCACAGACACGGGGGCACGGGGCGCGGCAGGCAATGTATTTGCCCTAAAAATCTTAAAAATATGACCGAAGACTACCAATTCTGTTAGCATCAAGAGTAGTTCACAGTATTTAACAATGCTGAACCATGTTTAATCTGTACCCAAGCACCCCAGAGAAGTGCATGCTTCCCTGAACAGACTCCATGGGCAACTTCTAAAATGGTTCCCAGTGTTTTTCTTCTCTTCGTCCCCACATGTAACGCCCTTTGTTGTATGTGGACAGATCCAGTGACTTACCTGCAACTAATAGAATTTAGCAAAATTATTATGGATAATAAATATTAACTGACAAGTCCATAAGTGTATTGTAAAAATATGTCTTCCATTTCACTGACTCTATACTGCCTTGTCCTAATGGAGAAAGCTGCCCTATGGTGGTCCTCAAAGGCAAAAATTAGAAGGTAGATTCCAGATGACACCCTGTAAGAAACTGAGACCCTCTATCTAATAACATTAAAGAAAATTAATACCTCTAAGAATTCTACAAATGTGCTTGGCACATATTTGAGCCCTTATGTGAGACTGTTCTTCTCTTCCTTTTGCTTAAGATACACTACTATAAGAGATCTTAAAGTAGAGTACACATTTAAGCAATGCCAAAGTTTCTGTTCAACAAAAATTGTATTGAAAGAAATATGTGCTGTTTAAAACTCACAGCTTTTAGTGTTAGTTACCTAACAACAGAACAAAACATAGTATATCATCTTGGAAAGTCGTCCTGATACATGGACTGCAGTATAAATCATTATCATCCTGTTACATGGACTGGAGTACACTGCAGTTCATCATAACAAAAAGTCATAAAATAAACACCAATAAATGAAGGTTCATAGAACACTATTGAAGAGAAGTTCTTCCTAGTACCTACCAGCACAGTTTTATAGGCAGATATTTATTTATCCTATCAATGGTGAGTAAAAACAGGCATGAAGTATCATCAATGATGGAAGTTCACCTTGACTTATTGTTGGAGAACAGTTTCATAGACATGGCTGACTACACCACGGACCTATACATCCCTTCCAGATGTGCCATGTAATTGACACCAAATTACATGAGGCCATTACCAGAAGTCACAGAGCTGGCATAAGTATGTGGCATGACCTATGACTCCAAATAAAGACAGTTTCATTAAGCAAGACATTCCAGGCATTACCATTCTGGAGCCGGGTGGAAAAGGCAAATCTCACTTTGACAAGGTGAATCCTTCTGTACACATTGTTACATCTATATTGTGTCCTAATATTAAGTCTAAGTTTGTTCTACGTCTTAGTGTTCAGACTTCTGTTACAATGCTTACCTCAGAGCAGCTGACCCAGTCCTTCAGAGGGGAATGCTATCCATGGACTTTATATTAGTTATCAATATATTTTTCTTCTAGCAACAAATATAACTTTTTATGACTCTGGAGCCATATCCTGCCAACAGATATCTTTGGCCCCCTGGGATGATGAAATGGAGCTCATCAATAGGGAATGCTTGAGGGCCGTTCCTCAGAAACAGAGTTGTCTTTGTTTTTCTTGTCCTGATATGTTTCCCTTTTCATAAAGTGGCACTGTTGATCAGTAGAGAGGGCACCCAGCCTACGGTTGTTTACACCTGGACACACAGTATCCCCAGTATTCTCTCCATGTCTGAGCTGGCTCTGCAGGGTCTTCAGCAGAATCACACCAACACCACAGCATGCTTCCAGTAAATGCAGTCCAAACTAGGCAGCGGGGTGCAGGAAATTCCACCTGCAGCACAGCTGAATGATCAAGCTTGTCCTGCGTTTGTCCAGCTGGCAAGTTGAGAGTAACTAGTAACAGCCCAAAAGCCAGCTACCAGGGAAGGTTGGCCAACCCTTGAATGGCCGTTTCCTGTTCTCCAGTCACAGTCTGTGGAACCTCCTGGATCGCTCAACTACACAGCAGTGACAGCCACCCCTTCTCCAAAGAGCCTTGGTTTCCAGGTGCTCTCTTCTAGTTATCGTCCCTTCTTCTTTGGGCATGCTGATCTGCAGCTTTTTGAGGATTATCGTTAAAACATGCAGCTAACTGCTTGCCAATTGCTTAATAGTATTCACGTAAAATTTTAAATTCAAATTAATTTGTAGTTTCTGTGTCCTGACTAGATTCCAACAAAATCAGCCTTTAGTTTTAAAGTAGTTAAAATCACTTTGTGATGTGTTGTACTTTGTCCAGGCTTTAAAAATTCTTCAGAGATGGTTTTCAGAATATTTCTCAACAAAACTGATGAAGGCTCATGCTGGTCCTACCAAAAGTTTGCCTCAAGCAATAATGTAAATTTAACAACAGCAAAAAATGATCTATGAAAATTCACTTCCTGAAATTAAGAACTAGTGTAACTTTCATTTTCACTTTGAGGAGAGTAGTGGTATAATACACATGAGTGCATTTCCTACATAAAGACAACTTAAATGTAATTAAGCATGATGTGTCCCTTTACCAAGACATTGAAAGCAAGAGAAAGATTAATCCTATACACCTAGTGAGGCTGCCTATTCTTCTTTTTTTAAAGGTATACTTTAAAAAAAAACCTTAATTCATTGTTCTAAATGTTCTTTCTAAGCTAAAGCAGTTTTTCCCTGAAATTTTATTGGGGTTGAGACACAGGGTTTCACACTCACTAGACACTCTGCAAATTTGTGTGAACTGCCTGCTTGACGGAGTCCTTCTGACCGTAGGTTCATTTAGTAGCTGACGTCTGAATTAAAAGTACGGAGAATAAGCTTGTCATGAACCTGACAATTTTATTCTGGCAGCATAGGATTAGAAAAAAAAAAAAAAAAAAAAAACAGAAGTGCCACGTAGCCATGTGGATAAGGGTTTATGACAATTGTGTCTTGAATATCTGGGCTTCTGACATTTCCCCACCATCTATATTTGAGCAAGTTTAAAATGCTCACTGGGACATTGGTGTTACAGAGTCAGTGCTGTGCTGGTGATAAGAAAGTTAATACAATGCCTGACACGTTCCTGGTACTCTCTGGTCTTCTAGTTTACCTTCCCTGCCTATGGTAGATTACTACTATTTGGTATTAAAAAAAAAAAAAAAGCAAATGGAGTTTGTTGAACCTTAAAGCCACATTCTTAATTAATAATAGAGCTAAAAATTGATGTTGGACTTTCTGATTAAAAGGTTGATAATTTCCATTTTCCTATACATAGACATTGGAATCCACAAGTATTTCATTTGAGTATGTCCAATCTTGTGGTAGTCTGAATAAGAAAGACCCTCATAGGCTCATATATTTAAATGTTGGTCCTCATTTGGTGAAATATTTTGGGGAAGGCTTAGTAGGTGTGGTCTTGGAGTAGGTGGGGCACTGAGGGTGGACTTTGATGTTTTAAAAACCAATGTCATTCTTATTAAACCTTCCTTTCCCTACCTCATGCGTGTGTATCAGATGTGAATTTTCGACTACTGTTCGAGCATCATGACTGCCTGTCTGTGACTATGTTGATCATGAGTAGTCATGGACTCTAACCTTCTAGAATGATAATCCCACATTAAATGTTTTCCATTATAGGATGACTTAGTCATAGTGCTTGGTTATGGTAATAGAAAAGTAACTCAAGACTTCATCCACCTACTTAGTAAAGGAATACTACTGCAGTACTTATGGTCAATACTCTATTTGCTATGTTTTATAAAGAAGCATTATTTCAAAATATGAGTTTATTTGTGCCTTTAATAACAACAGGAAAACCTTGTATGTATCAATTCACAATAAGTATAAGTATATAGATTTCTTAGTACTAACTTCGAATCACTAGATGTAACTCCATTTTCTAGTAGTGTCTGAAACCAGAAGGATCTTTATTCAAATAGGCCTCCAATCAGCAGCAAAGAAAACACAATTATTTGTGACACATATTAAAGATATAAGTATATACATGGCTAAAGGGATAAGCACAAGGAAAAAAAATATTGTAATAGAGAGAAAAGGGGGGCAACTTTCTAAAAGGAAAGTTTAGAAAGTATAAACACAAAATTATAATAATTGCATAGGAATGCTAAACTACTATGAGCAAACACTGGAGGTTAATGAAGATCGTAGATAAAAATTATTTAGCAGGATTCTTCTTGGAAGCAAGCCAGGGTGACCAGGCATCAGTCAGGAGACATTAGAAACCAAGAACCTAAACTAATACAGGAAGTTCTCTTCTATAGAGGAAAGTAAAGTTTTGGTTAACCTGACTAAGCAGGATCTTACTAAAGAAGAAAAATGGAGAGTTAAACCAAATGCTACAAAATAAGGGTAAAATGGGATTCCAAAATAAACTTTTCAACAAAAACATCGCTATCAAATTTTGCACCATTGTGTTCCTTTTTGTACTTTATTTATTTAGACTGGATAGTATTTAATATTTGATATGAGTCATATATGCTATTTGTTATCATTGATGCGCAAGCCTTGTCTTCTTTACTAAATGGCTGGAACTGTTATATATGCACATGTTCTAGAATGTGTTTCAACTAAAATGGGTAATAAATATTGACTTGTAAACTTCCACCACTGATTTATTTCCAGACCTATAAAAATCAGCCTTCTTTTCTCTGATCATTTTTTCTGAGAGACATGAAGAAATTTGGGAAGAAAAAAATCTATTGTAAAACTTGGTCATAAAGTCAACAAGGTGTAAAATGGTGATTATAATTTTACAAAATAATTGAATCATGTGGAGGCCAGAAAGAAAGCATGTGTCAACAGAAGTCCAAACAGAGTGTAAGAATTAGGCAGTTCGAATTCTACGAAATGAAGAATTTCTGGTCATAGAAATAGAACAAGGGGTGGTAAAATATGCTGTTCCAAGGGTCTAGATTGCCGTCTTTGAGTTCAGAATATGGTGTTAAAGAATCTAGTTCTGAGAGACTGGAAGAAGGTAAAGGTATATTTATGGTTTGAACAGGAAGTATCATTTACACAAATACACACACACAAACACACACAGGTTGTCTTGAAGTAGTGGTCCTCAACAGTAGGTACAACTGGGAGTATTTGGGTCCAAAGAGATTTAACTTCATCAACACTAAGCCATTGATGAGTTCACAGCAGAAGATGATATTAAAATTGTGTTACTGGAAAAAGCTTGATGGACATTATCATAACCCCTTCCTGTCTCTCTTGCCTTTCTGGCTCTCTGTTGTGAGCAGCCACGCCCTTCCATCATGACGTTTCTGCCTCATCAGAGTCCTGAAAAACAACAGAGCCAGCTGAATATCGACTAGAGCTTCGGAAATGTTCAGTCAACATTAACCTTTTATAAAGTTTATCCTCTCAAATACTTTGTTACAGTGGCAAGCAAAAATTCTGATCAATGCCTAATGCAAGTCACTGTTTCAAACCATGGAGCTGAAATGATAAAGTACAGTTGAGTGACAAAGAAAGATTGGCAGAGAGGGATGGGGAGGCTAGCAGGGATGCGGAGAGTTAGGCTTGCTTTTTCCTTAGGAAGACATTTTTTAATTTTTTGATATTATAATATAATATAATTACATTTTTCTTTCCTCCCTCCAAACCTTCTACAAAATCCCTCCACACTCTTTTTCAAATCTATGGTCTCTCTCTTTTCAATAATTTTTATTGCATGTGTGTATGTGCATTATATATATATATATATATATATATATATACATATATATATATATATATATACATACATGTGTATTTCTAAATATGACCTGTTTGGTCCATATAATGTTATTTGCAAGTATGTTTTCAGGGCTGGTATCTTGACCCTGGACAACAGCTTAGTTGCTCTTCCCTGGAGAAGATTACGTCTCTTCCTTGCAGCTTTCCACATTTGTGTAGGGTAGAGGTCTTCTGGGCTTTTCCCTGTCCACTTTGGCATGGCATCATCATTGCTCAGTTCCTGCCTGAGCAATTGTGCTGTTGAGACTTTCTAGGTGTAACTTCCGACATTATTAGGAGACACGGTGTCACAGCCAACTCTTTGATTCTCTGGCACTTACAATCTGTTTGCTCTCACTTCTGTCCACAATGTTCCCTGGAATCTGGCGCAGGAAATCTTGCAGATGTGGTCACTGAGGCTGGGCCCCACTGTTCTGCATTTTGATCAGTTTTAGTGGTCCCCATCTGATACAGAGAGAAGTGTGACACCTTTGGTCACTAATCAAAAAGCAGAGAAACAGCACATTTGTGCAACTTTATATTTCAGTTGTAATTTGTTCACATAGATATAAAACTAAATACTTGCATTTAACAGTAACCTTGAGGAAAACAATACTCTATTATTATTATATTATGTATTATCAAATTAGCCAGTGATGTCAATGAGATTACCCCCCCCCCCAAAAAAAAGTTTTTCACGTAATGATACTAGCGAAGAGAGAGGCCTGTGGGCTGAGTAACTGAATGGGACTGAGCTGACCTGAAGCTAAAGGACTGTCTTGAAGGGAGCTTGTACATATTGCCACAGAATCTAATCTCTCACCTAAAGTCAGGAGACTTTATTCTGGGCAAAGTTTATCATGTGAAGCTGAAAGCTGGTTTCTACAATCAGCAACAGCACAACTTCCTATCTGATGGGAAGTTGTTTATAAAATGGGACTATAGGTGGTTCAGAAATAAATGGCCGAAATCAATTGTCGAGGGCTACCTGAATATTTAGCTCTTTAGTTTCACACCCCAGAGCCCCCGCTTTTCCACTGGAGATGGTTAAGTGAGAGGGGGAGATTTCTTTACAATCAAGTTTCTAAAAGTTTTAACTCCAAAGATGAGCTTGTCAAATGTTTCCCTGTTTCTTCACTCGTTTCTCCATCCAACTCCTCATTTCTTTACACAGTAACAAAAGGGGTTTATGGAGTTTCTCCAGAGATTCCCTTAGACTTAGAAGCAGTCGCTAAGGACGTGTTGGCTCAGCATCATTAGTATTTCTTTATCTTTGCACGATGGACTCGACATGCTTGCCACTCTTTGCCTCAGTTATCCCTCCCCACTTCATCCTTTAGGGTTCTAGTCTTTCCCAATCTACCGCTGAATGAAAGAAATATCCCGACATGTTTCTTTAGTGCCCTTAAAACAAATACAAAGACATGTTCTAGAAGTGCCTCACCTCACTGCATGCCCTAGAACTTCTCAGCCTCCAGAAATGATGATTCACCTGCTTGTGATAACCACTGAGCTCTCTCCTGCTGGTTCTGTTTCTCCTAAAGAAAATGGACTTCATCCAACATTAACATTCAATTAAAGAATTTCCGGTTTCTCTAAAATACCTCATTATCGCCTGACTTTCAGCTTAAACACGTTTTCCTTGCTGTTTACTCCATCTTCAATCAGCACATGCATGCACACACGAGCACTTTACCTCTTTATTGGACTGGAAGTCTACTTAGCATCATTACACTTCCATGTGCCTGGAAAAGCGCATCTCAAGTTCCGCGTTAATCCATCCCCCAAAGCGACATATTTTTTCCTTGAATCCAGCAGATATTTGGACTGAGAACCGGGTTGATTATTAACTAATTTACATTTAATACTTAAGAGTGTGATATTGGTGGTGGTAATGATAAGGATCCCAACAGCAATAACCTCTATCATTTGTGATCATTGACTAAATCTTCTTTATGCGGGGTTTATTTTTATCAGCCCAAGTTTTTAAAAAAAAAAAAAACAATCTCAAGAAAATTCTTCTCTTTGAATGTGAAAAAGCAAGAAATAAGAGGTTTAAAAAGCTTACTCAAAATTGTATAGCTAATAAGTGGTAAAAATAGAAGTGTGTCCTGTTAAGTTTTATCTTCAGCTTTGCTTAGATTTTATTCCTTTTATATAGTTTCATTTTCCACATGAAATGAAAGCGGCTGTTCTTTAGTGGCGCATCATTTATATGCTAATTTCTAATGTCCTTCTTTGTACATTCCATTTGAAATTGCAATATATGTAAACAATGATGGAATTAATGAAGAGCAAATTAGTAATTTAATTTATAGATGTATTTGGGGTGGCATTTGGACAGCTGCATGATATGTACCATCTTCAATAAAATAAAAGCCTCGTGTAAGGCAGAAGTCTTCCTCTGATTTCCTAGTAATGCCTTTCTAGAATTCCAGTGGGACTTGGCCAGCTACAAGCAATAAAGGAAGACTTGGAAAGAATTTACTACTCTCAGGTGCTACCTGCAAGCTGAGGGAAGATTTCCCTGGTTTTCTGTAGAACCCTACATTCTTTGTGTTAGGAAGAGCTGATGCTCTCACTAACCACATTCATCATCTCTGCTTCTCTGCAAGTACTGAGCTGCCTTCCCACTCTGGGTTTTAAACTATGTTTGTTATTATCATGGAATAGATATAAATGTGATATCTCAGTTGCTGTAGATAAAGAGATAAATAACTTGTTGTGGCTGTTGTTTCTTGCAGGGTTTTTGCTAATCTTTCACGGCATCCAAGCACTGTACATATACCCTTCTCATTCTTATCAGATATGGTTTAGTTACTTGCCAACATCTCCTACTGAATGGTAAGATACTTTAACTAACGAGGCTTACAAAATACTGTTGTGAGCCCTGAAGTTAGAGCTATACCACTGAGCATGAAAGGGGTGTTTGCTAACCCACACTGCATCAAGTTTCTGAAAGTCAAAAGAACAAACAGAGTGGCAGAAGGGATCGGATTCAACTCAGAGTTCTGATGTGCTGCACAGGCTCCTGGGAATCTTATAATAATTTCAAAATTCTGGAAAACCATCTGGCATAACACGGAACTTTCTGAAATAGCCTCAGAGATTTCCAACTTTCCTGAGCATCCTAACTAGCAGTTTCCCTGGGGTACCTTATTTGAAGATATTCAGTATGTTACAGACATAAAAAAAGTTGGAAACAATAAATCAATTGCCCACACTCATTTTGTAGATACAATGTCTTCTAATCATCTTAGATGCTTTGAGAATCATGAAACAGAGAATGATTTGTTATTTAATCTTTTCTGTTTTTCCTTAGGTGAAAAAATTTATTACAAGACACAGAAAGATATTACGACTTTGTTGAACTATAAGCAGTTAGTTCAATAATTAATTAAAATTTGTTTGAGGTGCTTAAAACCCTTGAGTGCAGTAGACTTACTGATTTGTTCATACATGCATTGGAACACAGGCTTTAATTATCATGGATAATACACAGTCTACTGGGAAAAATATACAGGTGCCAAAAAATAAAGCTCATTTTATTTCTAAAGGTGTGAGAATACAGACAAAGTAACAAATACTCACAAAGTTTCCCACTCTGTCAGTTAATTAGTGCTATGGAAGCCCTGCCCGACATGAAATCTTTAGGGCTCATAAGCAGTCTAGGGAGTCTGTACAGACTACAACCAAGCTCTCAGGACTAGTGTCAGGGTTGACATGTGCTATGCTTTTGGTGTCAGGCTATACAGGTTGACCGGCCTTTAAGGGTCATGTGGCCTGTTGCCTATAGAGTAAGAAGGTTTAGCAATTGCCTGCTCACTGCATAAAGCTGATGTGAGAGTCACATGAAAACCTTTATTAAATAAGATGACATACAAAGCACCAAGACATAAAGCAGATTTTCTTGGTAGACTTGATACAGTTAAAAACAAACAAACAAACAAACAAGTGCTCTTAATGCCTAAGCAGATCTTTTAGAACATTGTGTATATTTAAATGATATTAATAATATGTAATATTGCTTTTGAAGCAATTTGTTTGCCATTCAGTTTGATGGTGTCTTCAATCTTTTGTGAAATTTGAAACAGAACTCACTCAACAATGCATTTGGGTAAGAGAAGAAATTATTTAACTGATAAATTCATCTTTGGATGGTTAAGTATTTATTCATGATGAAAATGCCAATATAAATGTTGAACTATTTTTGAAGAAAACATGTATTACTTATGCATTATTCATCACATAAGACACTTTGGCCAGAGAAAAAAGACAGTAAAAAAGACTGTGAGAAAGGACAAAAGCAGAGGTTTTGTCTTTAAAAAACAAACAAAATGCATAAGCAACCAGTACAGTATGACAAAAAAAAAAGCGTATGTCCTTAAGCATAGAGTCTATGTTAAGAAAGGAAACTTGGCTGGGGTGGGGTGGGGTGCTCAATCGGTAAAGTCTTGGCAAGGATGAAGAGCTGAGTGCATCCCCAGATCTCATGTAGGAAAGCTAAACCTGGGTAAAAAAAGCTAGTAAGAGACAGGCAGAGCTCTGGTGTTGACAGGTCAGCCAGTGTAGCATATCAGTGTGCAGCAGGATAGAGAGACTCTGCCTCACAAAACTAAGGTGGACGACTCTTCAGAAACCCTACCCAATGTTGATGTCTGGCTCTGCTGCCACACTAGCACACATGCACACCCCCTACACAAGCTTGTAGACAGAACAGTGAACTTTATTATATGAATTTATATGGGGAGACTGCATGAAGGTCAGAGGGGCTTTCAGAAATGTTTCTCTTCTTCCACATCTGAGTTCTGGGAATTGAACTAGGTTGTCAAACTTGACTCCGAACACCATTACTTCTGAGCCATCTTCCAGGCCGACTCATCAGTAAGATATTTTTTTTTCTTTTTTCTTTTGGTTTTTTGGGGAAAGATATTTTTAAGGCTAAAATAGAAAGGAACTCAGTGCTTAACTGTGTTATGTAAAAGCCTGTAATTAGAAAATAGATACTTTTTAAAAAAAATCAGAGGCTTTGATGTATGTACATGTCAATCAAGTTAGCAATATGACAGAAAACTGGTAGAAATAATATATTATTTACATAGCTACCAACTGACTATAATGTATCCTAAAGTTACATGAGCAAATGTGTACAAAGTACTTTTTTCAAAGGTGTAACACAGTTGTACAATAGAAATATTACTGAATATATTCAGCATTGTGTACGTTTGAATACTTCTTGTCATTTGGAAAGATTCAGATTGATGGTAAAGGTATGTATGCTGTGTTTGGGAAACCCAGAGGAGGGAGGCAATCCATCCGCTTGGGGAAGTCCAACAGCCTTCACAATAGGGGCATATATTTAACTTTTGCATGAAACATGAATTCACTAGACACAAAAAGAGACTGGGAGGATTTCAGAGGTAAAGAAAATATGAACAAAACTGTGGCAGTAAGAGAGAGCAGGTCCCACCCAGCCCTCTGGAGGTAGAGACAGAGAGCTCTCTGTGAGTTTGATGCCAGCTTGGTTGACACAGTGAGTTCCAGATCAATCAACACTATAGAATGAGATCCTTTTTTAAAAAAATAAAAAGGCGAGCCTGATAGACGTGCACGGTGGTGAGCGCTTGGTTTGATTTGGGAAAGGAAGTCTACAGAAAGTCCAGAGAGATGAATTGCAGTGCTCTGCAGGATTGAAATTTGACTGTCACTGCATCGATAAATACCATATGAGAGATGAACTTTGCACTTATGATAGAGCGATGTATAATATTTAAGAGCTCAGAATTTTTCTAAGGTATTTGTATATGATATAATGTAGTGTGGATTAGAAGGATTGAGACTGTGTGCCGTTTACTGCTCCAGTTCTTGCTCAAATTTGGCTCCATTTGCATATTTGTCTTTTGTAATTGATTGTAAACTCAAAACTATTTCCTAATGTGTCCAAGATATTTCAACTTTGCACAACAGATTGAATAGACATTCAGTTATTGGATCAACGTAAACTATAACAGATGACCATAGTCCTCTGTCGCAGTTGGGTTTTAGTTCATTCATTAGACCCCATGCTGTGCTAGGCCTTTATAATTGATAGTGAAATATCAGTGAATTGTCATACAAGCCTTAAAAGATAAACACTATTTTTACCACTGTGCATATCGGACCAAAGAAGAAAGCGGTTCCATATATTGTCTCTGATTTTAGTTTGAAGAGAAGAAATTTTGCCTGACTCCAAAATCATAAAAGCCTTCCATTGACTCCATCACTTGCTTCACTGATCATTGCTGTGTTCTTACTGTCATAGCTTCTTTCTAGCTGCTCTGGAGATCTGTCTGTTGGAAGCAGCCTTAAGCAAAGACGACAGTTGTGGAGCAGACTTCATAGAGAGAACTTTGGTGAAGTAGTGGCTTGAGTGAGAAAAAATGGGAACAAGGAAAGAAAATGCATGGACGAGAGTAAATGCATTGCTTCCAGATCTCAAAGTAAGGAAGCAAAATGCGTGGGGCAGAAGAAATGCATTACTTTCAGATCTCAGAGAGCAGCAGTGCAGATGGGTGGATTACAGGAAATCTAGAAGGAGCCTGGCGTTCAATCGGGGACAGAAGCGAGAGTCTCTCTTGGGATCCAGGAGTGTTCTCTCTTAGGCATTTCCACTGGTGAATTCAGATCAAATAGATTAAAGAAAGCACAGATGAAGAGAAGGACTTATATACATGACTCCCCTATTAACAATTAAGTTCCATGAGCAGCAGTGACTGTGGGATGTTCAGGGTTCTGAGTCAGCAGGAAGAACCGGGGGGTTACTTATCAAGCACCTACGGGAGAGAATGAAGTGATAACTAGGTCACAGACAATAAACTGGAACTGGTTTAATGTAAGTTATGTCAAGTCTAACCATGGATGCCCAGATGGCAACTTAATTAAGCAGATTATAATAAAAAAATATAAATAAAAACATTTGATAAGTAAAACAAACCATTGTGGTCAAAGGAAACAATAGAAACCAAGACAAAGATGGGAAATGACAAAATCAGAATTATAGGTTTATCTTCACAAGCCCAGAAGGTGAGCCAAAAATCCACAGCAAGAAAGTTAAGTGAAGTATTTATTTCTGTATGCTAATTTGTAGGTTCAGCCAACTATTTGCATAAGTACAATATTATTTTGAAAATTATCCTACAAGAATCCAGGTAGGGTTTTTTTTTTTTTTTGAGTTCTCGCATGGTTATAAAAATAGTTAGTTCTTGCATATTCAGGAAGTTTTAGGAATACAAGTTAATTCATCTGGAATGCTAGAAGGCATAGAAAGGACGTCAGTGCTCTGAAGATGCCACAGGCCCTCTGTGGTTGCTGTCATTGTCAGATCTCCTCTTCGCAGCCAGCAGTAGTGTTTCAAATCAAATCTAGCAGTTTTAGTTACCAGACCTGATTTTACATTTTATTTTAATGAATTAATTAAATGGTAGTAAATTCAATCAATGACTGCAAATTCACAATTATGAATATATTTTTATCTTTGAAATAATTATCTGGAAGAAACTGTGTTAGACCCATCACCAGATAGTCTTATTAGATTTGTTGGTGGACAATGAGTTCTTGTAGTATAACCTTCAATACTGACTCATGCTTTTATACATATCAGCTGACAAAACATCATGTTTAGTCCTCGCTATCAAATTACAATTTCTTTTCAAGTTTTATCCCCTATTTTTTCTCTTTGTGAACATGAAAAATCTAAATGTGATTATTATTATTTTAAAAGATTTCCATGTTAATTATTCAACCCTAGATATGAATTATGCTCTTAACATTTGCTGATGCTCTTCTCTGAACAACAGACCCATGAATTTTATATGAAGTCCCTGTCACCATGTGTTTAATCATATAGAGGTAACATTTTAAAGGTTTTGGGTTCCTTATCTATGCAACACTGTGCCGAGAAGCTATCCTGGTAGACTGGGGTAGAATTACATGGAGTACACATCGAAATTCCACATAACGCTTGGTGATTTAGGTCAGGAAACAGTAGATCATGGATGAAAAGTATAATTCCCGTGTTTCACTATCATGTCTATTTCCCTTTGCTTCATAATTGACTATAAAAATGTGAAGCTCCGCACTCTTCTCTGTCCCTCAACAACCTTCTCAGAGACTGCATAAGAGAAATGAGGCCAATACAAACCTATTGGCAATTTCAGAATAATGAAATCAATTCTCACTTACATAATAGCATAGGTCTTTTGAACCCAGTATGCTATTTAGGTTAAGATGTCAAAATCTTACATAAGTTATCCTTAGTCAAAAAACACAAACAACACTTTAAACCATCTATGACCATTTCCAACTATGACCACAATGATCAGAAGAATTCATTGAACTCAAAGAATAATTAACAAAAATTAGCAGAAGAAGAATATATGCATGAGTTAGATGTTTGAGTCAAAAATCACTTCAACATTAAAGCTGTTCAAAGGAGGTCATCCAAAGATACATATAAGCTCAATGTGACTCTAACTTGAAAAATGTTAAGTGTCTTAAAATAAATGCCAAAAATTGCTTATGAAAAAGGAAAAAGCAAAAAAAGACACACAAGGGAAACGGGGTGGCAAGGGACATCAGCATTAATGAAGGAATCTCCTCCTATTGCTCCTACTGCTCCTTAGACACTAAAAGACCCGACACCCATCTTGTAAGATGTTGAATCTGTTAGCCAGACTCTGCCAAGGACGGAGGAAGACTATGAAGCCAAGAAAAGCTAACAGCTGAGTGTTGTTTTCATGCTGCCTCAGCATCCTCTGGGTACACCCTAAAACATACACAGAAAAGAGATTTAAATCTTCAAAATATTAATAAAATAGTCATAGGTGCACTATGCATTATATATGTGGATTCTATCAGGTGTATCATAACATTTG
Organism: Arvicola amphibius; assembly: GCF_903992535.2. Lineage (NCBI taxonomy): Eukaryota > Metazoa > Chordata > Mammalia > Rodentia > Cricetidae > Arvicola > Arvicola amphibius. The sequence goes on from NC_052057.2 coordinate 103,093,006, forward strand.
GTCTTAAATTTGGAGCTCAAGTAAAACCAAGTGTTCTAACATGGTTAAAAAAAAAACTAGCTTGGTAACATGCACATAATCAATAATATAAAAGACATCCAATATCTTCGATATCTCTACTCCTATATTGGTAACCAGAGAATGAAAAACACTTGCTAACTGTAAACAGAGACTGTGCTTTAGTTTCCTGGCTGCCCAGGCCCAAATAATTACACAGAAACTATATTAATTATAACAGTGTATGACCAATAGTTTAGGCATATTCCTGGTAGTTCCTTCATCTTAAATTAACACATTTCTAGTGTATTGCCATGAGACTGTGGCCTAGTGGTAACTTTTCGGTATTTTTTTTTCCTTTGGCAGCACCACAAACCCTATTCAAACAGGACCTCTCCAAAGAACCAAAGCCATTCATGCCACCACCAGAAATCAGGAAGCAGTATTTGCTGCTAACCCTGAGTCAGGAAGCCTTCTCTTAAAGGAGCCATGCCTCTGCTCACCACCAACAAACAGCCTATCTGAAAATATGCAGCTACCAAAGAGTTCCAATTGACTTCCATTTTTGTGGATCTAGAAGCCTCTATTTTTTAAGCTTTCTTAGATTTTATGTGGATCATGTGGCCAAAAATTTGGGTGCCATTTTGTAAGCAGAGACTGCACTTTGGTTTCCTGGCTGCCCAGACCCGAATAATCACATAAAATCTGTATCAATCACAACACTGTTTGGCCAACAGTTTAGGCATATTCCTAGTTAGCTCTTGCATCTTTAATTAACTCATTTCTATGGTAATAATACATAGTCTCAGCATACAGAGGCGGATCCCACATCAGCTAGCTAGTTCTATTCTAAGTTGTTCAGCGAGGGCATGCGTTATGCTAAAGTTTGCTACTGCTTTTCCGTCATCACTTCAATTCCTTTTACCTTCTAATTTCTGTGGTGATGGAAAATTTGTTGTCACTGTATGTGTGTTGCAAGTGTATGTTCATATGTGTGTGTACACAAGTGATGGAAGTGTGTATTTTGTGTGTGCACATGCATGCTGAGGCTGGAGGTCAATGTCGGGTGTCTTTATTAACCATTCATCACCATTTTCTGCTTTTGAGACAAGCTCTTTCAGGGAACCTGGAGCTCACAACTTCAAACAGGTTATCTTACTAGTAAGCTCCAGGGATCCATCTGTCTCTCCTTCCCCGGTATGGGATTAGAGGCACGTACATCTCTCCACTTGGCTCTTGTCTGAGGATTGTGAGTCAACACTCTAGCATTTAGGCATACACAGCAAGTGCTCAACCAAAAAACAGACATCTCCCCCGGGCCCCATGAAAGATGGTCTTATATAGTGAGAATCGGCATAATCACCAACAGTAATCACGCCAAAAGCAGTCTGTTACCAAGCACCACAACTATAGACAGGGTCTTTCCTCGCTTCTAACCCAACTTCTTTGCACAGGAAAGAGAACTAACACAGTGAATATATCATCATATTGCTGTAGATAACACTCTAAATCTCAATGTTGTTACATTTAAGGAGAGATATTAAAATTTCTTTTATAAAACAGAAGTAAAAGCCTCTACAGCTTTGACTAGATACAAGCATTAATATTTATAGGTAGCATATCCCCAGAGTCAAACTATGCTCACACATAGCAACACTGAATGAAGATGGCAGGGGGTTTGTTTTGCATGTGTTATTATCAGAATTTGAGGTCCCTAAGGGTGTGATAGCAAAGGATCAAAAGTTTCAATCCAGTGTTTTAAAAATAACTGTTTTTTTTACTAGTTTTAAAAATGACTTCTACCAGGGCCATGTGTCTGATAATCATTATATCAGTCTTTCATTTACCTGCCTGACTTCTAAACCCTCTTTTAAGAAAACAAAAGTTAAGAAGTGGTGGTGCACACCTTTAGAGGCAGATATCTGTGAGTTCAAGGCCAGCCTTGTCTACAGAGTGAGTTCTAGGACAGCTAGGGCTACAAAGAGAAAGCTTGTCTTCAAAAACCAAAAAGAAAAAAGGAAAGAAAGAAAAACAAAGGAATAAACAAAACGATCTAAAATCTTCCCTGTGTTTAATAGAAACAGAAAATATCCTGGATGCTGCTTATTCTAATACATAAATTATCAGAGAATTCAAAATAGGCATTTTTACTAAGTGTATCAAGTCTTGTTGGCAATTCAACCATGATAGGACACAATTTTATTTATAAACTGCTCCCTTCTGACACGCTAGTTAAGAATTTAACTATGAAATGCATTGGAATATTTCACCAAAAATAAAACAGTGGAAGTGAAATAAAATGTGAGTGTAAAATCACATGGTTTTTGAAGCTAGAGGGCATGGATCATGCTATTAACTTCAGCACACTTGGAAATGTTCATGCTTAAGAAGCAAAAGTGTAAGAGGAATTGTGCATAAGTGTGCAACAGCCTAGTCTATTAAGCTGACAGATGAAATAATAATTGTATGATTCTGCTTCCAGCACGTCCGAAGAGGTCCATGCAATCCAGAGCTTTCTCTATGTTGGTTCATTTTTACACTGAAAATTAATGAAGCCCTGTGTCCTATTTTATTTTGTCTCAGAAGGCAGCTAATATAACAATTCATCTTATAGGGAAACATTGCCACACCTTACACAGACAGGTGCAGGAGTCAGGAACAAGAAAGACATTAGAGAAATTTCTCCTCTGAAAACTGCAAAGCCGAAAGCTTTCAGGAGGAAACTTGAAGGTGAAGGTGAAAGAAAACGGGAGCAGAGGGAACCATGTCCTGCGTATGGTGACAGCACCGCCGGGGCCTCCCCAGATCCACCTGGTCTTTAGCCAAGGGTAAGAGAGCCACTAAATTATACTTGAGACAGGGTACCTCCCGGGTGCTGGAAAGAGGGGAAGTTGACAAGTATTTATGTAGAGAAATGAGACAGCAAACTGTGATCCTCCTACTGCCTGGGAGGCACAGGCATTCTCAACAGTGACTATCACTGTTAAAGGACAAAAGGGAGTCCTTTGTTTGCCTGCTAGCCTTGAAAGTTGAGTATTTTTTCCTGGTCAGATGCAAAAAAATAAATAAATAAACAAATACTACTCTCATTTATGTCTATTTCCCAATGTTTTCTAAGCCCAGTTGGAGCGTAGAATTATGGTAAAATGACTCTCTTGACTCTTCCCTGATGAGAAGTACAGTAGGGAACACAGACTACAGAACACCACATCACTCTATTGGTCTGAGCAGCACTGACTGAATTTGCTGGTGGCTGTTTGTATGAAAAGAACAGAAGGGAGTCCTAGGAACCCTTTTTTTGCTTTAAGAAAAAATAATTAGTCCCTACGATGGCAGCCACTAGAGATTCTATTCTTTTCTTTTTAATCTTTTTTTAACTTTAGAATGATATTTGAGATTGTTCCCATGCTTCTATTTAGTTTTTTTTTTTTTGCAGTTATATATGCAGCAGCAAAAGAAATAAAAATGATCTACGTGTGAGTGCTTTCTTTGACCACACAGAGCGTGCTGGGGCCTCCCACACCAACCGTCCACCAAGAAAGCGCCAGGCAGACCAGTCCACAGGCTAATCCCTTGGAGCCAATTCCTGAACTGAGGAACCCTTTTTAAGCTGACTCCAGCTTGGGTCAAGTTTACAAAAGAGAAGCCAGCACAAACTCCCAAGTACTGAGCCATCTCTCCAGTCCTGAGAACACTTTTAAACTGGGAAAATGGACATCACTCTACAGAATCCTTCTCAAAGATGTGCTGAAATCGGCTATAAAGATATAAAAATAATACCTATTCTTTAAAAGGAGATCTGAATTGATAGCACATAAACGCCTATGAAAACTAAGAGGGCAAACTTCAGATAAAGCTAACAAAACCACAGGAATGACTTCCTTACTTTTTAAAGCCTTTTGTCTTTTTAGAAGGCAAACTGCTTTAAACTGATATCAAGAGTTTGCCAAATCTCCGCTTTCACACTTAAGAGCGACCACCAGGTACTTGCGTAGTGCGGATCGAAAAAGTCAGTATTTCTTCTGGAAATGATAACCTGCTATAAATAAGTGTGAGGCAATGTTGGGTGTCTTTCATCTTGGCAGGTTGTTTTTACAACTTTATAAGCTGAAAGATACGGACCTCTGTAGATAAATGTTGCCAGGGGCTGAATAGCTTCGCTGGGTCCTCAGCCTTTTGATGCCAGCAAGCTGCAGTGGAGAATTCCGGAGGAGTATTATCAATTCACAGCAACCTCGGGTGAGTGGCTAGGGATTAGGAAGCATCCGTTTTAGCCCGCTGTTATCTTTCCCTTGTCAGAACAGAACTCTGTAATGCTTGAATGCCTTTCAGCTGCTAAATGTGATGGTAAAACCTAGTGATGATGACTAACTTAAGGGGATATAAATAATATCTAAGGTTCGTGCAGGCCGGTCTGACTTTAAAAGCACTAATGCATTCATTCTCCAATTTAACCTCCCAATAATTTCACAAGACAGGTAGTAGTCAAATAATCTCTCTCTCTCTCTCTCTCTCTCTCTCTCTCTCTCTCTCTCTCTCTCTCTCTCTCTCTCTCTCTCTCTGTCTCTCTCTGTCTGTCTCTCTCTCTGTCTCTCTCTCTCTCTTTCTTTCTCTCTCTCCATCTGTATGTGTGTGTGTGTGTCTGTCTGTCTGTCTGACTGACTGACTGTGTCTCTACCTCCCTCTCTCCCTGCCTCCTTTCTCTCTCCCAACTTAAAACCAAACTGAAACCAGAATTCAGTGGTTATACATTACAAAGTAAATAATGCCTAAAACTGGGCCATGGTTTCCACTGCACAGCTAAAAACCAAAGCACCAGCGTTGCTGGCTGTGTGACCTTGAACATGAGATTGGATGTTTCGATTAGGAAAACATGCTCCACCAGAATGGTGTTATAAGTTGAGCTATTCTTTCCTGGACACTCAAGCGGAGTAAATGTGTTGTTGCTCATCCCATGGATTTATTCGTGCCATTCACTGAATTCTCAGCCACTGGCTAGAATTAGTTGCCAGGGTAAATTTCATAGACAACTGAGACTGCTGCAGTTTAGTAAATCAAGCTGAACCAGGTATAGGTGGTCAGAATTGCATGTTGAATGGTAAATCATAGAGAAGTTTATTTTAAGATGATTCTTTGATATACACACAATCTTACTATTTATTTAACTTTTTTAACATAAAGAAATCTTTGCTAACTTTTTACTACAACCTAGTTCCTTCCTGCTGGTTTGAATTTGCATATTCTCTTTTTTACATGAGTTAAGATTATATTTTTCCACTTTAAAATTTTCATACACATTTACTTGTGTGTGTATTATTTCCCTTTCTTCCATCCAACTCCTCCCATGCCCCAATACTTTGTCTCAAAATCATGACCACTTTTTCCTTAATTATTATTGTTACATATAAATGTATACTTAAATGAATTAATATAGAAAGCTACACTTCTGAGTCTATTTGGTGCTGCTCATAAACACGTATTTAGGAATGACCACTTGATACTTTATAACCAATTAGGGTCCTAATCCCTAGAAAAATGAATCACGCTTTTCTCAGCAGTTGTTAATTTTCTATAACTTTGGAGCTGGGGCACTGCGGGATTTTTCCCTACCCATGTTGGCATTGTTCTGGTCTTGCTTAGGCAGACATATTGTTGAAATTTCTTTGGTGCACCTTCAGTACATATATAGAAGGCACAATCTGCCAGCACATATCCTGGTCCTTTGGCTCTCACAATCGGTTTGTCTCCTTTCCCAAGGTGTTCCCAAAGGCTCAGATGTAGGAGTCACATTGTAGTTTACATAATTCAGGGTTGGCCACCCTAAGGTCAATTGTTCGCTGAATTTTGGCCACTTGTGTCTTTCTTCAACTGTTTCCTCTGCTTCAGAATGAGGCATCTTTGATGAGGGCTGAGAGCTACAAGTATGTAAGTATAAAGATAAACATTTAGGCTGCAGCTAGAAACTATGCTGGTTTAGGAAAGCAGCTGTAGTAGGCGCTCTTCTAGTTTTCACGGCCTCAAGCCCACAAGGAATTTGACTAGGTTTGCGGTACCAGGCTTGAATTCCACTAAATAGGCCTTAAGGTCAGTTAGGCAGCTCTTGGTTACCACCCACATATAAGTGGCGGTGCTGCATTTTGTGGCTATCTTTCCATGATGGTCATTGTTTTGGCTGCACAAGAGGACTATTGGTTGCTTCTCTCTCTTGGCAGCTTGCAAAGCTGCTTCCTATATGGTAAAAGTTAATTCTCAGAAAGGAGGTTTCCAGTTAGATCCTGTATGACTCCGGAGTCCCATGTCCGAAGTATAAAGTGCCTTAAGCTATAGGTGTTATCATTTATAAAATGGGGTGTCCCAAGACCTCTGTGGGTCTCCTTGCAGGTGGGAGACCACAGTGAGTAAGAGACAGACACGTCACGCAGAGAGCTTGGCTATAGAGTTTATTTAGTGGGTTATAAAGGGGGAAGGAAGGAGAAGAAAGGGGGAAAGGGGAGAAGAGAGAGAGGAAGAAGCTGCCTCTATAGAACAAGGGCTGATAGAGAGAGAGCAGGCTGGAGAGGAGGTGGGGGGATGGTGATCTGCCTGCCTTGGCAGCAGGGGAGGGGAGTTGGGATTGGGCAGGGCTTGTCTCTTAAAGGGACAGTGTACCCAGATGACAGGTTAGGCTAGCAGATTACACCAATAGGTACTTACTTTCAACTTCTGGGAGGCAACCAAGGCAACAGTAATGGATAATAATGTTTTGTTAGTCTCCTGGATTCCCTTCAGCTACAACAACTCAAAATGAGACTCTTCATGCCTAATACTGAAACCTGTGTTAGTCTAAGTCTCTGGATCTTACAGGGAACATTATCACCTCAAGTCCTCAAGTAGCATAACTTCATATATATATACTATATATATATATATAGTATATATATATATATATCTCACTAAGCATAAATAACATGACTCGCCATTGCTTTTTCAAGTTTCCTTAGTGTTACTCATTACTCTGCCCCCCTTCCCCCTCAGCATTCCCACAGCAAGTCAAAGACCCCCATACTTCAATAATTTTTTAAATAATACTTGATTTTTTTTTACAAAAACAATCTGTTATCTCACTGCCATTCATAAGATGAGAAAAGTAGTGTCCTGATCTGTAAAGATGTGGCTATTTAAAACTACCAAGGTGATTAAAGAGACATGAGTGAGAATGGTACTCCTGCTCCCCAAATTGTACTAAGATTTTCCAAAGACATGGAACAGTTTCCTCTTAAGCTAGGAGACAAGAAAGGCCACCACAGTGAACACAAGATTAGTGAAATATTAGTACAGATCAAACAGAAATCCAGACTCCCAGTTTAATAGGATATAACCCGCAGCTGTTTCAAAATAGCCTCTGCAGTCTTTAAACTAACATGTCTTTAACTTACATATAATCAAAACTTAGATTTCGGGAGTTTAAACTTTAAAGCATTCTACTTCCAACTTTTAAAGGAAATAACATTACCTCTGAGGCACATGGACCTGTGCAGTTAAAATCATCTCTGCATTTCATTCTGCAAAACAGAGACTATCAAGGGATGTAATAGGGGGTTCTTGCTTCAGTCTACTTTCTAATCTTATTCAGCTACAAAAACATGGTTATAGTCAGGAAGTAAACATGGAGAGACAATTAGGGGACTCACCCTCGAAAAGATGATCATCCCTCTCTCAGCAGCCATTAATTACCCACAGTTTTTCATCTAGTTGTGAAGCCCCTTGAGATACCTTGCCAGGTCAACTCATATTGTCATTGTTCAAATATTGTTTAGACAACCATGCCTTTCACATTTCATGAATGCAACTTCCCTGTCATTTACAGAAGATGAACACTCTCAGTAGATGTCCTGGTCCTCTAGTCAGTCCTAAAACCATACAGATATGAGCAACACTAAAGTGATTTACAAATTGTTTGTGTGTGGGGGGGTGTGTTTGTGTGTGTGTGTGTTTGTGTGTGTGTGGGTGTGTGGGTGGGTGTGTGGGTGTGGGTGGGTGTGGAGGGGAAGGGTTGGGAGAATTGGGTATAAATGATAATTAGAGGAAAAGAAAAGAGGCCATGAATTAGAAATGGAGTAAGGGCTGATAAGAGGAGAATACATACAACATTTATACATGAAGTTCTCAAAGATAGTAAATAAAAATCACTAAATATATAAATAGCCATTAATGTGTCCCCAAAGTGATTACTTGGGGGAACTTACATATATTTTTCTAGCTATGTTTCTATGCAGTGCTTTCAGAATTTGCACACACACACAGAGAGAGAGAGAGAGAGAGAGAGAGAGAGAGAGAGAGAGAGAGTACATCACAGTATGATTGTAAATACTATAACTCTCTAAATATTATTCATTAGAATCTATTCCGAAAAAAATTCCAGTGAACTTTGACAATAATAGTAGCAGACAGATGTGTGTGTGTGTGAATTAACTGAAGAGACAACAGAAAGAAATTACAAAAGTATTTGAAAAGAAGAATTATTTCACATTTCTGAGATATTTCTCCATTTCCTAAAACAGAAAAAAATAGTTTGCAAGTGTTAAATGTTATTTCCAAATTTTTTATACTTTACTCTGGATAAAGATTATATCATCATGCCCCTTTACCATTTTTAATACTTTCCAATCTGAGAAATTAGATATTATATTTTCATTTCTACTGAGATCATGTGACTTTCAAAACATGAAATACTGCTGAATCTGAAATCAAAAAATTTAGAGAATTAAAGATCTCCATAATCAAGGAAGAGAACTAAATGGAGTAAAACAAACATTTAATATAATAAATTTTGTAAAGCTAAGGCTAAACAAGTATAGCGAGGGGGAAAAGAGCTCAATGAATATAACATTAAAAGTAATTAAATTATATAAGTTTTAAGATTATTTCTTTTATCTTTTTAGATTGTAATATCATAACATCATATACCTTTTCCTTTATACCCTCCAAACCTTCCCATGCATCCCTACTTGAGCTCTCTCAAACACTTGACCTCTATTTTCATTAAATACAATATACTAATTACAGTGCCTAATTTATTAGTCAATAATCAACAATGGATGTGTTGCAAACCATGTAAGATCTCAAAGTGGTATTGAAAGAAACACTAGCAATTTTGTGTCCTCTGGGGAGTGTGGAATCAGGTGGGATTCATCTGTTGATTGCTCAGAGGCAACATCTTTCTTCCCAGTGTCTACCAACCCCTCTCCAGCTAGACTGTATTGGTGTTTCCTCTATGAGAGAAAACACTCAGGTACACAGAACTTCTCCAGCTTGTGTACATTATGCCTGCTAACATTCTCATTCTGAAAGTGATTCATGGAACTAATTCCAAGCCCCGAAACAGAGAAAATTGACTTGTTAATTACAGACTAAACAATGTAGTGGTCAGCTTGAACCTGGGTTTGAAAGAAAAATTAATAAACCACTTAACATGTGACATAAAAGTTCTCAATAATTTTGTAGCTATATTAGCCTCATCATTGTCTTCATCATTTCCAAGTTTTTTTATTTAAAATTGGTTGCCAACCAGGCGGTCGTGGAGCATGGTTTTAATCCCAGCACTCGGAAGGCAGAGGCAGGCAGATCTCAGTGAGTTCGAGGCCAGCCTGATCTACAAGAGATAGTTCCAGGACAGGCTCCAAAGCTACAAAGAAACCCTGTATTGAACCCACCCTCCCCCCAAAAAAGAAAACATTATACAATGCTAACTTTTTCCTAAAACCTCAACTGTTAAATGATGTGGGGAAAATAGCCCCAAGTCACTATTTCCTTAGAAAATATAAGGTACTTGATTAAATATCTTCAGTCTGACAATATCATAAGACAAACATAAAACCCTTAGCATATATCCCTCCCCGTGTGTGTTCCACAGGATGTTTCTATAATAAACATTGAAAGACACAACTACAAGAGAAAAGTAATTTATTTGGGTTTTAGAAGTTTTGGTCCACGGTTGATTTATTTTGCTTTTAGAGATTTCACACCATGGTTGACAGGTTCCATTGTTTTGAGGCCAAAGTATAATTGGATATCACGCTGAGAAACCCAAGTCAGAAAGAAATCAGATCATGCAGGCAGACAGGAAGTGGAAAGGGTGCCTACACCAGGGCATGTTCCCTGGCCCCTTTTAGTTTATCTGATCTCTTTTTTTTAGATGGCATTGCCCACTTTCAGGATGGGACTTTCTCCTTTTGTCAGCTCTGGAACTGGGCTTATGGACACATCCAGAAGGATGGTTAGCCTGGCACCTAGATGTCACTCACTCCAAGCTGATGATCAGAAGTAGTTCTCACAACACAGCATATAAGTTTAATTTGAAATTATATAAAACCAAAGACAGCAAAGCTAGAAAAAGATGAATGGGTGAGGAAATGAGGAGACAGCTGCTATTACTGTTCTCAATAGGTGTGATATATCGAGCTTAGAGTTTACTGTTTTGGTTGTAGCTGTTTCCTACTGGTTATAAAACCCCACCTGCTTTCCTACATAATGGCATTGGCATATAAAAACCACTCTATAGTCGATAAGGCAGGCATCATTATTTATAATTTATACATGAGGTAATTAAGATTCATATAGCTTTTACCTTGACAGAATTCTTAAACTAATTAGCAATAGAGCTGTTATTTTAACGTGAGTCCTCAGCTTCTTAAACCACTGTTCCTTCCATCAGGTGCAGAACATCCTGGATCTGGCTTAATTATGGAATAAAATGCATCCAAAGGCTCTCCTGATTAGCGAAGTTGCCACACAATTTTCATCAGTCCTCCTCAACAATCTGTTCAGGGTCTGTAATCACAGTGTTTACAAGCCCTGAACCGGAGGGAGACAGTGTGGGCTGGAGATCAAAGCAAAGGTGCTCCATTATCTGGGAAACCCAGCCCAGAATGTGATGTAAGAATACTCATCTCTTGAATTTTGTCTGCAGTTAACGCACCATCTTCATTTACTTTGCTACTTGTACACTCATTTGCAGAAGAAAACCTAAGCTAACATTCCACTTGATCCTACATTACTATAGCAAAAACCCTGACAGTATTAAATAATTGATCTTTCCTTTGTTCATCGACTAATGGTGGGCTGGCGAATAGGTAAAACTGTTAAGTTAATTACATATTGAATCTATTTGCTGCTCAATTAGAGGGGACATAAACATGGAATTTGATCATATGACTTAAGATTATAAATATTAATGAAGGTAAATATTTAATTTATGAATAGAAAATTAATTTGAAATACTTTTTGAAGAGACATATACACACAATTAAACAAAGAGGCTTCGCGAAAGCCAAACAATAGCAATAACAATCAGAAGCGACATTTTAAATACCAAAGTCTTTCGAGATTTTTGCAGTTTTGGAAAATAGAAACACTTTTCTTTCTGTTTTCTATTTCTAATAAACCCCAAATTCTCACATCATATATAAATTTGATCAATAAGTTTTAAAAAAAATCATTGAAATTTCTGCCTTGTTTATCCTTATTACTGGAGCTATACAGAAGCCAACACTGTATATTCCTAGAAAATTTGCAAAAAATATTTAATGCATTGAGCTCTTATTTCAAATATATCTCTATTCCACTACCCACCAGTAGTGCTGTCCATCATTTAATTTTCTTCAAAATTAAATATGGTGAAAAAGTGTAGAAGGTGTTCCAAAGCACTATTATCATATTTAGAGATCAACACTGGGCAACAGTGTTAAATCATATGTTTGAATGTAAAATGGGACTCGTTAATATGCAAAATTCAATGAAGATATCAATGTGTCTTTTGGGAAAATAAAATTATGTCACTCTCTCCTCAAATGTGTCTTCGTTGCATACAAATTAAAATTATATACCTTTAAATGGAATAGAAGCTTCAAAATAATACTAATCCAACAGCCCTGTATCTCTCTGGGACTTATTACGTGGTTCCTGGAACTCTAGGTCTTTGCCTTCGTAGACTTCATAGCAAATTCCATTGATCAACTAACATCTTACTGTTATCTTTGAAAGGTGTCTCTCTCTAATATGTGGAGCGCTGGTTCTCAATTCCATTCTGCTTATTGCATTAATAAATATGGACTACCATCCAATCACATCAAAACTTATAGATAGGACCTAAGTTCAAATGCTTTCATGGTTAGTCCTACTACCTATGAAATAAAAGCTATACTGGGAAATAATAATATAATAATTTAGTTCATAAATCCATATGGTGTGTTGGAGTCATCTGCTATTCTGGTTTTAGGAACCAGGAAAGCAGGGATAAACAAATTGACTTGAAGTTTTAGACCACAGGCGTCTAAGGCACTTCTTTAACACCTTACTTACGATGTGACCTTGTAAAAGTTATTTCCCTGTTCTGAGCTTCTATCACTTCCTCAGCACAGAAGAGGATGACAAATCTGGCTTTAATTCACAGACTTTATAACAGATTGTTGTAACCCCAGGGTAGGTGTGAGTCACTAATGAAGACTTATAGCCCTCAGCCCCTTGCTAAGATCTCTAATTTCTTTCTAGCCTGCATGAGCTGATCACATTAAACATGCTTGACATCCAGGCTCTCTATGAAAAAAATTGTGTAGTGGGATTTGGTATTCAGGTACCAAGATAAGAATTATGGTTCCTGCTATTGCTAACACCATCCCCTGCCACAAATCTGGGAATTCTCACCAGCAAGGCTCCACAGGCCTGAGAGGCACTTGAATGTAGAAAGAAGTAAAGGCACAGCTTGGGGAAAGTTTATTCTATATCCTACATGGAGCTCATAATTCTTCAGCTAAGAAAGGAGACTTCGGTGCCCAAGGTCAGAGCACATTTGTTCAGTAAGTATCTCTCATGCAACCAAAAATGTAGAAGCAAATACCCGCTCACATCCACAAGCACCTGCTACTCAAAGAACCAATCAGCTCCATGCGTTGAAATCTTATCTCCTTTGTCTTTTAGCTTTTCCCTGCCAGAGGTAAGTGGGTATTATTATTTGAAGATGTGATTTCTCCCACAAAGTCACGAGACGAACACTTGGTCCCAAGCTAATGGCAGTGTTAGGAAGGCTGTGGAACCTTTTGAGCATAGGGACTAACTGGCAGCCCTAAGTTGGAGGGTAGAACCTAAGTCTATTGTCATAATGTTGTTTCCACCCAGATTCTGATGTGGGCTATTGAGGAGTCCCAGCCATTCACTCTGCTCAGCAGACCTTCACCAGATCTCCTTTGCCAATAGAGACTGAACCCTCTTAAATTATGAGCCAAAATAAATCCTTACTTCATTAATTTGATTAGGTATGTCAAGTTACCGAAATGTCACTGTGCCCTTTACTACAGAGACTGTTATCAAAAATTAAAAAAAAAAAAAAAACCTTCCAATGCACCTGGTTAGACTTACAAACTTCCTTGTTCTGTTTGTTTTAGGATTACCCATCCCCCTCTCTGTCTCTCTCCTCTCCTGCCTCCCTTCTCCCTTCCTTCCTTTTCTTTAACTTTTTTTTTCCACCAGCACCTCCTTCTCATCATCTTCTTCTTCTTTCATCTCTTTCCTTTCTCATTTTCATCCCTTTGTATAAATGGGCTTCTCCCTCTCAATTGATTTTACTTTAATGGGTCCATCTAACATGTGACATTGTATAAAAAAAGCTTATACAATTGGTCCTTGATAATGGATTCAAATCTATTCTTTTACATATAATTCATCATATTCTATGTGATCCATTACTCCATTCTTAAATCACACATTCTCAGATGGGGAGAATAGTGAATATCATCTCTATGGATTTACTACAATGTCTGTATAAAGGTCAGCGCACAGTGTCTGAGCACAAAGTAAGCAGTTCAATAATTATGAATATGAATCTATTACCCTTCTATCCATCTGCTTGCACTAGGTGCTACAGCCAACTCAATATCAGCTTATGAGATACTATTCTTACACATTTGTAAATTTGATGAGCCAAATCTTAAGTTGTTGGCTCTCGAAATCCACAACATTGTAAGTATATATAGACCAGGAAAATCAGGCAATGTTCATCAAGGCTTTTCTTTTTCTTTACTCCTAGCTTATCAATGAAAATTTGATTATTTTTATAAATATGAAAATTTTTAATTTTATTTTTTAATTTTATGTTTATAAAAATTAAAATTATATTATTTTATAAATATGACCAAATAGTAAATTAATGTTTAATATAAGCAAATAACTCACTGTATTAATCCAAACAAGATTCTAAATATTAATCCACATAGATTTCTTCCTTTCTATTAGTAGATGATGCTAAAATATCTCAGAGAACAGTATAAATTTAAAAACTAGCTGTAAGATCATTTCTAATATGCCATTGATGGAATACAGAAAACATAACACATATTCCAAAAGTAACCAGAGATTAGACATTCTTTCTGCATTCAAATTCTAAAGAAATGTCTACCAGTGACATTTCTAAATATGTTGCTTAATTTATCCTTACCTTTTAGTCAGATAAATAAGTGATCACTCTATAGAGAAGCAAGATCCAGGTTCTTTAACCACCAGCAATGGGCTTTCACCTTGACTCATTCTACTTACCTTGTCTAGGGCTATACTAAAAGCCCCTCTGGTTTATTATTGCAACTACTGAGACATTTTATATTCTGCATTTTCTTTATATGGACCCTAGAATTTACCTTTAATAGTCTTTTCTCAGTCACTCAGAAACATGATAACAACTTCCTTCAGTATGCATATGGCCATCTATATACCTAAATTATACTTTCCATTGTCCCACGCAGGCAAATCTACCTTATCTCGCTCTTGTCTCACTCTAATGCCTTGGACCCATCACTACTGAATGTATCAATGCATGAATTTCAATTATATGCACACCTACTTGTCATTTCTTAGACACTGTGAATGTTTCAGACTGAATAGAGGATAGCATCAGTATGCAAGATCATTTATATTCGCCTTAAAATTCTGCTGATACCTCGCCTTTCTATTCTTTACTATGTTGTACAGGTATTCTAACGACAATTGTCTTTTTTCAGCAAGTATGTTGAATGGAAAGGGTAGTGCTTGCTGGGAATTGTTCCTCATATTTTTCTAGCCCAGAGTTACAGTCTTCAAGGACACAAGCTAAGCCATCAAGAAACCATGCTAGATTTACTGCCGTAAAAATTGCAGTCGTCACTGTTGGCAGAACTCCCATTTCCTAATCTCCAATACACAATGGATTCATTGGGAAGCTCCATCCAGTGTCTCATGCAAATATTAGGGAAACTCTGCACTTTACCATCCAGCTAATGGATAACAGTACAAATGAAGCCAATGTCATTAGCTGGCTTCCTTGTCATCAAGTAAATTTTGAAAAAGGTAAATGGCTATCGAGCTGATTAAATGGAGGGAAAAACCAGAAGCACTTCTTCATCCTCCATCATCCCCTTACTCATCAGGAGTGACATTCTCCCAGTCACCTGCGTTATTTCAACAGTCGCATTAATTTCAGTCTTTAGCAAGAGATGGACTTTTGTAATGCATTGTCTTTTTCCCTTCGCCTTTTTAAAAAAGCAAATCCATGTGTTTGGTACCTCTTGGGTTGGTGGACTATATGAAAATCTTCAGTTCAATGTTTATTCACTAGAGGGATCTTTTTTGGATCTATTTCAAAGACTTTCATTCACTATACCCTCTGTTGTATTATGGTTGGTAGCCTGAGTTCTCTAGAAGGTTCTCTGAGCACAGTGTTCTTTGGGGATAAGGGTCCTTATGTATGCCATATCTTGTTCTTCTGAATTCACCAATGAAAGCATCTCAGTATTCTAATAATACTCAATCCTCTCAAAACTGAACCATGTCTGACATTTGGGGACCTAGGTTTCCCATAGGTGTTAGTAAAACTAGAGATAAAGATCTCCTCAAATAGAGACAGAAATTTTGTATGTTAGCATAATGTTCTCTATAAGAATTGCAAAGTAATCAGTTCCTTCTATTACCAAAATCAATCTTTTGATGTTCTGTTTTTACCTCTATATGCGCAAGCTGGGCCACAGAGACAGCTCAGTGGGTAAGGGTGCTTGTTGACAAGCCTAAGGAATTGAGTTCAAGTTCAATTTCTGGGACACACATTGTAGAAAAAAACCAACTCCCTGACTTCCAAATGAGTATACACACACACACACACAAACACACACACACACAGAGAGAGAGAGAGAGAGAGAGACAGAGAGAGAGACAGAGACAGAGAGACAGAGAGACAGAGAGACAGAGAGGAGAGAGAGATTTGCATGCTAACCATTATAAAGGCAAAAACATTCCTCTTTTGTTTCTGTAGAATATAACCTGCTACATAGTAGATATTCAAAATCTTGTTACTGGCTACATGAAAGAGAAAGGGTCTCATAAGACACATAAGGAAAGAGTACAAATCTAGAGTAAGCTTACTGTACATCATGCTTCTTATCCATGCTTTGAATATATACCATTTAATCTGAAACCATCACAGAAAGATAGGTCCTAGCATTATCCACTTATTTTGGTTGCTTTTTAAATTAAATGCTTTCCCTGGGTTTATAAGACATTCTTTTTGCCTGCATAAATATTTTCTAACATTTTTATCCACTAATCAATTTATGCATGTTTTTCCAATGGCAATAACTTCTAAAATTTGAGATTTATAGTCTTTGTAAATATGCCGCAGATATGCTTTCAGTTGCTTTTTATATTTTGTTTACCTTGCATCTTGTAGATGAGTAAACTTGCTTGTGCATTTAGCTGACTTTATTCTATTCATCTTGTTTTCCTTTCTCTGTTTCAGGTATTACCCTTAGACAAGGCTATATGACACAAGGATTAGATTCCATTTCAATAACATTTTCTTCCAGAAGTGACTTCATTTTTCACATTTAAAGCTTTAATTTATCTGACATTTACTACTATATACGATGTGCAGTATGAATATGATGATTCTTTTCTCTCCAAATGGCTAGCCATTTGTCCCCCCAGCACTCATTAAAATATCCATCATTTTCTTCCATCTGATACAAAAATGTCACCTTTATCATAAGCTAAGTTTAATATATTCCTCAGTAGTTAGATGATGTTGTTTTCTGTCTTGTTGTATCAACCTGCCTCTTTATTCTTGTTCTGGATAAAATGACGTGTTATGTATGTTTCTGTAAAAGTCAGTGTCAAGAGAAAGATGGTTTCCTTTCTATTCAGCAGTTCAGATTGCTTTAGATATAAAACAAACATATAAAACATGAAAGCAGAAATAGAGAAAGTACTCCATTTATCTATAGGTTCCTGTCACTAAGCTTACCATTATAAAAATCTTTAGCCACATACCATGCTTTTTATTTAAAATTACATGAATTAAAATCAGAAATTTAACTGGGCAGTGGTGATGTATGCCTTTAATCCCAACACTTGGGAGACAGAGACATGTGGGTCTCAGTGAATTTGAGGCCAGTCTGGTCTACAAAGTGAGTTCCATGACAACCGGGACTGTTACACAGAGAAACTGTCTCAAAAAGTCCAAAGAAAAAAAACTAAAAATTTAGATTTTTCAGATGTAAGAGCTTATTACGAGTATGGGATCAGGGCTCACTACACTAAAATAAAGATCTTTGACTTTGGGGAAACAGTACAGATACATGTGACTTCATTTGGTCAATCTGTTCAGAAATCATACTGAGATGCTGTCTCTACAGCCAGAAGAAAGTACCATTCTATGCCTTAATACACAGACACAGAGATGAATGTCAATGACCAGCCTTCCTTGGGCCTCTCAGTTTGCTGTTATAGCACATTCTCTCTGCATACATCTCCGTGGCTATATCTTCATCTAAACTAATCCTGCACTTTCATATGTGCCTGCATGGTTGTAGCTGTATTTCTCTTCCTCGGAACTAAACCTGCAATTATACGCGCACTTTTATCTCTGAGTCATCAATCTCTTATGAAGTCTCCCGTGTCAGGAAAAAAACTTAATAATCTTCTGTAGTTTCCTCTTGTAAATCTGTCTGTCTCAGTTAAGGTTTCTATTGCTATGATAAAACATCATGACCAAAAGCAACTTGGGAACGAAAGGCTTTGTTCTAGTTTATAGCTTCACAGCAAAGTTAATCACTAAAGTAGTAAGTCAGGGCAGGAATTCAAACTTATCAGGAACATAGATGTAGGAATTGAGGCAGATGCCACGAGGAATGCTGCTTATTGCCTTGCACAGCCTGGCTTACTCAGTTTGCTTTCTTAAACAACGGGGATCTCTAGCCCAGGGTTGTAGCACCACCCACAGTGAACTGGACCCTCCTGCCACATCAAACGTCAATCAAAATGCACCACAGGCCAACCTGGTGAGAACACTGCTTTCAGCTGAATTTCCTTTTTCTCAAATGACTTCAGCTGGTGTCAAGTTGACCCCAAACTAGCAAGCACATTGTCTATGTTGTGAGGTTTTCAGTCTACAAATGTAGCGCTGAGTGAGGGAAGGGAGAGTCCATGTGGGGCCAGACTTTGTTGCAGAATGTGAGATGACCTGACCCTGCTCTAAGGAAATATTTTCCTGATCTCAGGGGCAGGCAAACAGATCCCACTTGCTCTGGACTTGGAATGTGACTTTGATCTTCTGGCCACGTTTTGGGCACACTGGTCTTTCTTATATTCCAAGCCCCTTGAGAGTAACAGACATGCTTGATTCTCCATGATCAA
Source organism: Arvicola amphibius (assembly GCF_903992535.2). Taxonomy (NCBI): domain Eukaryota; kingdom Metazoa; phylum Chordata; class Mammalia; order Rodentia; family Cricetidae; genus Arvicola; species Arvicola amphibius. Next base: position 103,111,687 of record NC_052057.2, read on the forward strand.
CCTATATCTCTTTAAAAATGTTTGATAATTCTTTTATCCATTTAGAAAATATAATAAATTATAGTACAAAATGTTCTTAAGAAAAATAAATGAGATTTTCACTGTAATTAAAGCTGTGTCGCATTCCTAACATGAGCTAAGACTGTACGAATGGTGCAGGGCAGATTTGCAAAAAAATCAGTAATAGAAAACTGCCTTCCCACAAAAATACAGTGTGATTCCAAGTCAAAGTCAGTATCTTTCGCCTATTCAACAAGTTCATTTGTTTTCCCAGGAGACTTTATACTCCTTTCAAAATCTGACCTTTCTCTGTGTTGTTGTCTGATTTAACATGCACATCTCAACTTGCAATGACCAATGACGTTTCTTATACTTAAATAATTTGCTTGAGCTTTGCTGTGTTTTAGCTTATAACTCACAAAAATCATAACTTTAGAATAAAATCATTTATTATCAAAAAAAGAAAAAGAAATGATGATGAAAATCTTCGCTGCTTAATCATTCCTCTTCCTAGTTGAGAAAGTTTCAACTGACTTTGAGCTGTCTCTAACTTGGGAGAAGAATCAATCTCTTTTGAATGTGAATAGACACTGAGAATATTTCTCAGTTTCTCAGTTTCCAAGGTCCCTCATTCTAATTCAAAGCAGGGAGAAGGTATATCCTGAGCTTTAGCGCTTTGAGTTTCTGCCTTATAATGAAAGCAACACTCTTTGTGTCTCAAACAAAACAAGGTTAAAAAAGGCATTAGAGGCATAATTACATATCAGTTATTCTTTATGATCTATATAATCAGATACCATCTGGCAACTAGGTTTCAAAAAGGCAGAATTAACTACGGTAGCAAGCGTCGATTGCCACTGTCAAATGAGCTCTTTAGCATCTACTAGCGTAGTCGGTCTCTCTGGGGTTCTTCACTGAACTTGAGAACACCAGGTAGCTTTGACAAAAAGAAAGTGTTTTGGTGGAAGTTCCATCCCAAGACCCTTCTCCTGGGAGATGCCTCAGTCCAGACTCCATCCTGAGAAAGCCTGCCAAACAATGACATTTGATTGGAAGTGAGTCCCCAGCCCTCTAACACTGCTATATCCAAGGACTCTGGAAGCATCAACCCAGTCCCTGGCATCCACTTAAGCTCCCTCCCCTGGGATATTTGGTTCGAAGGGTCACCCCAGGTCCAGACTACCTCTGGGAAGCTCAGCAAGTGCTGATCCTTCCCCAGGGAGGGTCAGGACCACTCCCACAGGCTATTTAGGCTCACCAGAACAAGGAACATGTGGTTTCCGGGTCTTGCATGGTCTCTCCCTCTCTGTCTTCCTCCACTATGCTCCAGGCCACCCGGGAGCACTGCATTTAAAAAACGTGGGCATCTTTGATTTGGTCTAATCTGGTTTAATTGGAATTATTTGCTTCGGCGGAGAGGCTCCTCTTAAGATTATACCTAATAGATGATCCCTCCCCAGAGAGGCTCATGATCACTCCCACAGGGTATTTAAACTGCACCCTAGAGAAAAAACACATGATTTTCCAGGCTTCCTTTCCCGTCTCCTCTATGGTGGGGCTAGGGTGTCATCTGGGAGCCTTATTATCCATTAAACTTGGGCTTTTTTTTAATTTGGTTTGATTTTGTCTTATTCAGATTATTGCATCAGTGCAGAGGCTTATCAGAGGGCAGAAGCTTTTCATCTGGAGGTCCCACCAAGGGGGCTGTTTCTCCCACTAGCCAGGGACCACCTGTTAGGGAAACACCCTTCTCCCCTGGCACCTACTCTCGGCCAGGCTAAGATCACTTTCAACTGGGTGAGTTCCTAGTCTTTGTCTTGGAGACCCAGGGCCTCAAGTGATTTTCAGGCATCCTCTAAAAGACACTGCCACCCAGGCTCCTGATGACCTGTTGCCAGGACAAGGGCCTGCCTTGTACCACGGGACAAGGGCCTGCTTTATTCCGTGAGATCCCTTTTTCAGGATACACCCTGTTTGAGATTTCTCACACCCCCCTGTTTTTTATGACCAAAAGTCTACTACAATGGACGCATTGGCTATGGGTGTAGTAATGAGGTGAGCAGGCCTGCTTTTCATCCCGCCCGGATCCCACACAGCTAGCTTTACACCTGAAATAACAACACACAAATTGTATTCTTTTAAACAATGCTTGGCCCATTATCTCTAGCCTCTTACTGGCTAACTCTCACATGTTGCTTAACCCATTTCTAATAATCTGTAGCACCACAAGGTGGTGTCTTACTGGGAAAGATTCAGCATGTCTGATCTGGTGGCTGGCTTCATGGCGACTGTCTCAGATAGGAGAGGCATGGCGTTTTCCTAACTTCCCTTCTTCCCAGCATTCTGTTCTGTCTACTCCACCTATCTAAATCCCGCCCTATCAAAAAGCCAAGGCAGTTTCTTTATTAACCAATGAGGGTCCTCCATCATATGGGTCTCAGCATAGACTTGCAAAACGGGAACCTATAATTAAAGGCCAGATCCCCAACCACCCTTGGGCTGCCTTTTACAAAATCTTTTAAATTGGGGCTATCTGACACCATGCAACTCTTTCAGTCCTGTGTTCAAGACTTATCTGTGACTCCCTCTAACTCTGAAATTTATACAGCTTTTGCATAAGTTTTCAAAGTAATTTCCAACCCTATTACATTGGCATCTAAGTAGATGTCTGCTCACAGCCCATTAAACACATGCTAAAAGAAAGACCAGATTCTTTCAAGTGTATAATAGATATGATTTGAGCCACCATTCTAACAGCTGAGCTTGTTGAACTTAAGGGACAATTATGCACATATATTATATCTTATTTTTCCTAATGTGATACTGTGGGTTTCCCTTAGAAAATTTGTAGTATTTGTATTTTTGCCTTGCTCTTTGGAAATTAGTATTAAAAACATATGAATTGTAAAGATGGCCAGAAAGCTAAAGCATTTTTTTTAACTTTTATAGATTCTTTGTAGATTTCACATAAGGCATTCCAATCCCCCTTTATGTCCCTGTACCCTCCAATCTACCTTCCGTCCTTGCAACTGAAAACTTTCTGCACCCCGATAAGCCTCTCTGCCAATGCAGCAATCCAAATCAGACCAAATAAAACTGAACTATAAAAAGCCCAGATTTGATGGATACAACGCTCCTGGATGATTTTACAGCTCCCCTGTCCTCCAAGGGACAAGATGGGAAAGGAAGACAGGAACATCACCACACATCTCTTTTCTGGGGGCAGTTTAAGTATCTTGTGGGAGTGGTCTTGAGCATCTCTAGGGATCCTTTCTGAAATGCACCAGGGTTTGAAAAGAGATGGGGGAGGGGTTTTGGATGGAGTTTCCACCCCAACATTCCAGACTCTTTAAGCATATGGATGCCGGAAACTAGGTGATGATTCCACCAGAACAGCAATTTCCCCACAAAACCAAATTTAAAAGTAAAACCAAAATTAAAACAAAACTAACAACCATACAAAAACAAAGAGAATAATCTTGTCTTGGAAGCTGTAGTGTGGCTCATTGAGACACACATTTACTCTTTAGTTCATTCATCTTTTCTTGCAAGTGCTCATTGCCATTGTCGACTCCAGGTCTCTGGCTTCTGCTACACCACCGACAATGGACTCTCACTGCGGCTGCTCTTGAATATCCTGCTTGTTACAAATTTAGATGATTTCAGATTTTATTCTTTTTTGTTTGTTGTTTTTACTTTTATTTCAATATTTTATTACTAGCCATTAATTTCTTTCAGTATCTAATTTACATATTAAATTTCATCATAGGTATATAAGTATAGGTGAAAAAGTTTACACAGGGTTTGGTACTATCCAAGACACTGGGAATCGACTAGGTACTTGGTATATCTCAAGAACTTTTCTATATTTTATTTATTTTTTTCATTGAAAATAGACTTTTTATACAATATATTTCAATTACAGTTCCACTTCCCCCAAGTCCTCCCAGATCCCCCCTACCTCCTTACTCACCCAAATCTATACCCTTTCTTGTTCCTTCTCATTAGAAAACAAACAGGCATCTAAAAAGCAAAAAAGAAATAAGAAAAAAACCCCAAATGGTACAAAACAAACAAATGAGCATGAAAAAAGCCAAAAAACAAAAATAAAAAAACCATAAAACACAATTAAACATATGAAAGTACACATATATACACACGTATACATACACATTCACACACACACACACACACACACAGAAATCCCATAAAAAACAAAATTAAAAACAATAATATATAAGCAAATGATTTTTAATGTCCAGAAAAACATGAGACAAAAAATATCCTCCCAAAATAACATTGAATTCTATGTATTGGCCATGTGCCACTGGACATGTGACCTGCTTTTACGTGTGATTTGTGAACCTACTATAATTTATTTGGAGAAAACCAATTTTTGTTTACATGCAGTTACCAACTGGATATAGTAGAGCTGAATTTTTTTTGTTTGCATTTACTCTTTGGGGGTCCACCACCCAGCTTCAAAATAAATACATGGAGACTTATTCTTGCTTATGAATGCCCAGCTTTATTGGGCTTATTTCTAGCCAGATTTTCTTAAGCTATCCTATCTACCTTTTGCCTCCTGGTTTTTACCTTTCTCTATTCTATATATCTTTCTTTTTTATCTTCCTTCATGGCCAGCTGTGCAGCTTCCTTTCCTTCTCCTTTTCTCATTCCTCCCTCTTCTCTTTCTCATTTATTCTCATTGCCTGCCAGACACACCTGTTTCTCTCTCCTGCCTAACTATTGGTCATTTAGCTCTTTATTAGACCAATCAGGTGTTTTAGGCAGGCATAGTAACACAGCTTCACAGAGTTAAATGAATGCCGCATAAAAGAATATACCACATCATTGTATCATTAAACCAATATTCCACAACATAAACAAAAATAACACTTCCTAAAATAATATTTCACAACAAAACAGATTCTGGGTTAGGGATGGGAACTTGTGCTCCCTTCCTGTTTCAGCGCTGGAACCCCATCTGGCATAGGTGTGTGTAATTCCTGAGCATACTGCCACAATCTCTTTGAGTTCATGTAGATCATCCCATTGTATCTAAATGACTATGTTTCCTTGTTGCCTTCTGTCACCACTGGTTCTTAAAATCTTTCCACTCCTTCTTCTACATTGTTCCTTGAGCCCTGTGAGGAGGGATTTGATGGAGACATCCCATTTAGACTGAGTGTTCCAAGTCTCTTGCTCTCTGCACTTTGTACAGCTGTGTATTCCTGTATTCATTCCCATCTCCTACAGGAGGAACCTTCTTTCATGATGGCTGATGTCATTAAGAGTTAATTTGGTGCCCTGTTCCTAAACATAAAGGTACTATTTGGTTTTTCTTTAGGCCTTTGACCTATCTAGTCTTGGATACTTGGCCACACAAGCAGTGTTAAGCATAGGTCCCATCACATGCGATAGGCCTTAATTGCAATAAGATGGTGGTTAGTTACTCCCACTTTTGTGCCACTATTGCACCAGCATATCTTGCAAGCAGATCACCATTACAGATCAAAGCATTTGTAGCTGGGTTTGTGTTTACCTTTCTCCTCTGGTAATGTGCAGAGCACCTTCCAATATCATGAACACTTGTGAGTGGGGGGGGGGGGGTGAAAGCTCTAGTTAAACACTAGCTCTTTCTCTCCATGTTCAGTGAGATATTTAAGTGTTTTCTTCAACAATAGGACCTTACTATCAGTTTGTGGTTAATAGCCAATAGCCTTGTCAATAGCCTGGGTTTGGGGGGGGAGGTACTATGGGAACCCTTTGACTAACAACTTAATTTGATGTAACCCATTCCTAGTACTGGGGGTTTCAAATGATGGAAAGGCATGTCTATTTGGGCTTTCTTCTCCATACTTATGTGGTATTTCCATTTAGATTTCTTTCATACTGCATTTTGTTTCCATACTACCAGTCAAATGGGCCTTTTAGTTGTCCCTCCCCATATTCCTTCCCTACCCTCCACTCTCCTCTACTTCCCTGTTTAATTCTCCCTCCCATACCAGGCTCTTCCTTAGGCAATGCTCATTTATAGCTATCTAGTCTATTTTCCCTTCTAGGGAGGTCCTTCTCCCATTCCCAGTCCCTACTCTAAACTGAACCTCTGTGGTCATAGGCACTGTAGCATGCTTATTGAAGATGCAATGGCTAGTATACACATATAAACAAATGCATACCATATTTGTCCTTTTGAGTTTGGATTACCTCACTCAGAATGTTTCTTTTTCTAGCTGTACCTATTTACCTCTGAATTTCGTAATTTCATTCATTTTTGTTAACAACTGAGTAATAACTCCATTCTATAAATACACCACATTGTTTTTTATCCACTCATCCATTGATTAGCATCTAAACCATTTCCAATTTCTGATTATTATGAATAGAGCGGCAATGAACATTGTGGAGGAAGTGCCTCTGTAGGAAAACAGAGTCCTTTGGGTATATGCTGAAGCATGGTATTTCTAGGTCCTGAAGTAGAACAATTCTCAGCATTCTGAGGCACTGCCACACTGATTTCCATAGTGACAATACAAGTTTGCAGTCTCTCCACCAATGGATGAATGTTTTCCTTACAATATATCCTCATCAACATGAGCTATTATTTGTTTTCTTGATCTTGGTTATTCTGGTGGATATAAGATGAAATTTCCAAGTAGTTTTGACTTGCATTTCCCAATAACTTTTCTTCATTACATATTTTTCTTAATTGAAATGAAAGTCCATATTCTAACTCTTCTTTAACTTCTGGTATGGTTTAATGAATTATTATTCTATTATCTCAAAATTAAATATCTTCCCCATTGGCCCCCTCATTCTGAAAGCATTCCCTTGAGAAAGAGAGCATATATTAGCAAATGAATTTAATCAAGATTTAAAGCCCTTTATCATTGACCCACGGCTCCAGGGAGTAGACAATGCTTAGATATCAGGATTCTCATCTCTCTAGGAATATGTGCTCAGTTACATGTAGAAAACTCAAGGTCCTGATGAACGGTATATCTGTTGTGATTTCTCTGGAAGAGGGAAACAGAAATGTTGGTGAGTTCCTGTGACTGAAACAATTGTAGTTATTATGCTGTCTTGAAACTATGATAGTATCCTTCCTTTGATAGGCTTAAATGTGTAACAATATTGCTAGATTAAAGATTGGAAGGTCCATTGTGGCCAGGTCAACACGTCATAGCACTAACGACCTTCACGGGTTTATAAACTTAATATAATGATTGTATTAAATCCAATAATTCCATTGTAACTTTTAGTCATTTCTGTACAATCTACCCTGCTTCATAGCAGCTTCCAACAACTGTTTTCTTTGTTCATTATTAAAAAATAAGGAAGCATCTTGGCATTTCTAGTGGACCAGCCAGGATTTACTGGCATGGATACATTGTGCTAGGGAGTCAGTGGGTCTGGGGCAACTGAAATTGGGCAAGGAGCTTTGCTTCTTCACTGTTTGCTCTTACAGCTCTGCTCAAATATCTGGTCCTGATTGCAAGGAAGGATAAGAATCCCAGTGTGCAAAACATGGTAGTTGTTGGCCATTTTGAAGGGTAGTTCTGAAACATAATCATGCCTATCATCCATTTGCTTAAAACAGATGCTAAACCCAGATCCAAGTCAAGGAGAGTTGATAACTCAATTGCGTGAACACAGAGAGTGTGATTTCCTATGAGCATATGATTACAAGGAAACAAAATTCTTCAGCTGTGACCAAAACTAGTTTGATTGCAAGATGTAATAGTTGTTGTTTAGTTGCATCAATATACCCATATCCATTTCTCTTGGGAAGTCCTATGGATGAAAATTTCAGTTTAACATGAAATTTTAAAGTATTAGATTTTGGGCTGGAGAGATGGCTCAGCGGTTAAGAGCACTGACTGCTCTTCCAGAGGACCCGGGTTCAATTCCCAGCACCCACATGGCAGCTCACAACTGTCTGAAAATGCAGTCCACAGGATCTGACACCTTCACACCAATGTACATAGTTAAATAAATCATTAAAAAAAAATTAAAAAAAAAAAGTATTAGATTTTAATAGAAAAATCATTAGGAACATTATATAAACTCACCAAAAAACATGGACATTCATATTTTGGAAATCTCTTACACAGAAACTGGTTGCATGTTGAATTGTTGTTTTCATTAACTTTAAGCACCTGTGACAGGTGGTTGACTAAGTTGCCGGGAACCAATTTTGTTTTGTGTAAATGGACTAAGCAAAAAAAAAAAAAAAACCTAGCTTATAAATATACTACCTTATTTTTAGAAAAAAAATAAACTTGCTTGCTATAACTGGGAACTAAAAGCAATTATAACTGAAAATCTTCCTTGACTGAAAAGTGAGCTAGCTAGTAATGTCAGCATACTGCCGCTTATAGCAAGCTTCCGCATCTGGACCAGCTCACAAATAGTGACACAGAGACTTATAATTGATTGCGAAAGCTTAGCCTCAGTTTAGACTTGTTCTCAACTTGTTTTTATCACTTAAATAAACACATTTATATAAATCTACATTCTGCAACACGGTGTTACCTATCTTCCATCCCACGCCTCCTGTTTCTTCTCGGTGTCCCCCTAGTGAATTTCTGTGCCTAGCGTCCTCCTCCCAGAAACTCTTTCCGGAAGTTTCGCCTATATCTCCTACCTAGCTGTTGGCCATTCTTCTCTGTATTACACCAATCACAGCATTGCATCTTAACACAGCGTACAAGTATGCCGCGAGAGCCTCTGGTGAACCTCATTGAATTTGCATAAGCATGAGTTTCTGATAATAAAAATGAGTACGTGATAATTACTGTACATTACTTGTTTTTCCTTACTTTTAAAGAGTCCGTAATACTTTCTGAGATTGGCTTATCTTATCATAATTTTGGTCAATCTTTTGAAAGTTTAAGTTTCCCCCAAGGTACAAGGTCAAGTGGATTCTCAGGAAATCACAAAGTCTAATCTAATGATTTCATGAGCTTCTTGCTCATCAATACTTTACCTCAGCCTAACATTTAAATTATTTTAAGGCTTTCCTTCCAGAACAAAGTAGGGAAATACAATATTTCTTTCTCAAATTATTTCTGCCTTATCCTTCCTTCTACCTACCCTTTCCAGAACACAGTGGTGATCTGTATTTAGATGGCTCGTGCAGATTAATTGGGGTAAAACATGAGCTAAGTCTTTGTTTAAGCTACCTTAATCCTTTAATTCAAGGAGAATTACAGATGCTATCGAAAATCTAACTTACCCTATTAAAGAGGATATGGGAAACATTTCTTTTGTTATAAGAACTGTAAGGTTTAAATTTCATGGCCCAAGTTTTTATTTCTTAACCTTGATCTAGTCCTTGAATTTAAATACACAGTGATGTATGCTTTCATAGTCACTGTGAGTTTATGGGAGCTTCAGCCCTGTTGCATCTGAAAAAGTTTGTTTTCTTGAAGTCATTCATTACCTCTGGCCCTTGCCATCTTAGTTGGGTGGATACAGAGGAGGGGAAGATATAGAAAGAGTTCAGAGAGAAGAATAAATATGATCAAAATACATTGCATGAAATCCTTAAAAGTAAACAAAATCCAAATAAATAAATAAATGCATATAAATCAGTGGAAGGGATGTGCAAGAGAAAAGCAAACCCAACACAATTTTCTCCCTAAGACTTCCTGCAATTTACAATTTTAGGAAGTTCAAAAAAGGGTTTTTTTCTAATATTTAATTGTAGAATGAAAGATTTGGGGGGTTATTTATTTACTGCTTTGTTTTTGTATACTGCACTCTGTTTATCATGAACACAATAGTAATTACATATTTCCTCAGAGTTTAACAAGCCTCATGCCTGCTGTTTTTAAGTTTCAGCTGGAAGAGAGGTTTTGTACAGGAACTCTGGTTACTCTTTACCTACCCCTGACACAATAGGTTTTCACTCTCAATAGCAGTTTTTACAGCAGTTCTCTGGGTTGCTCTGGCCAAACACTAACAGATGGCTTAAAGCAGCAGAGACTCTGCATCTTACACTTCTAGAGTCTAGAAACACGAATCTGAGCAACCTTCAGTGTTGGTTTTTCTGAGGGGTTTGTTTTGTTGAATTTTTAAGACAGGGTTTCTCTGTGTATCCCTGGCTGTCCTGGAACTCACTCTGTAGACTAGCCTGGCCTCAAGCTCACAACGATCTTCCTGTTTCTGCCTCCAAGTTGCAATTAAAGGCATGTGGCACCACCTTTGGCCTTTTCTAAGGGGTTTTAAGAGAATGGTCTCATATCTCTGTCTCTTATTAAAAGGAATAATATTTTATTAACTCTGAAAATGTCATACAATAGGTTTTGAAAATATTTACCACCCCGTTCATTCCAGACCTATCTCCACCTCCCTACCCACCCAATATCATGTCTTGTCTTTATGTTGTTTAAAACACATTGAGTCCAATTTATTATAGGGTAACTCCATCTAAAGTACTTTTGTGTGTATGTATATGTATATGAATATGACATACATTTTAGGAAGCTTCTGCAATAGCAAGTTTCAATATGACTTTTTCAAATGCCATTAGAGTTAGTCATCTTTTTCTATACTCCCTTCCCTCACCTGCCTGTCTGCTTTACCCTCTCAATCCACTTGCTACTCGGGTGTTACAGTTTGAGTATAAAATGTCTCCCACAGGTTCAATATGGACACTCAAGCTCTAACTGGTTGCTAGATTTGGGGATGTTATGAAAACTTCCAGAGGTAGATCCTAGCTGGAGAATGGGGCCGTTGGAGGCAAGTCTTAGAAAATTATATTTAATTATCTTTTCAGACAGTTTTCATTCTCCTAAGGATCCTCTGGCTTAGCAATACAAAGCCATTTTAGCTATGATGTCTTCCTTAAGAGGACTGACCAATTAAATTCCCTCTGAATTCATGAACTAAAACAGTCTTCCACATTTTAAACTGCTTTATGGATTTTGTCAATGTAATGAGGAAAGTAATGAAGACCAGGTGGTACCTGACAATCTTTGACATTCCTGGATTGTAGTTATGGCCTTCCAATTTTTGTAGCCATTTTCACATGATGCTCACACAACATCTCTGTGTCCAAATGTCTCAAAGGCATCAGTCGTTTTTTATTATTTCTGCACAATGATTATATTTACAGACTATATTTCTAAGTGAGATCAAATCCATTGATACTAGTGATTAAGAGTTTCACCATCTTTGCAAAGCCCTGTGGTATAGTCACAGTCTTTCTGTTTGTCAATAATTCTGAGTTTTCTCATTTCCATTGTGCGAATACACTCTTCTTCCTGGCCACTTATGTTGAGAATTGAGGGATGAAAGGTCACTTGGCTAAGACTTGTGCAAAAGAAGAGCTTTGGAGTTAGCATAGGGAGTAGAACCCTATTGAGTACTCATGGAAGACTTAAACTATGAGGAAGCATGAGTTCTTTGGGTTTTCAGCCCAAATTACATTATAGGTGGTTTCTTTCCTTACTCTTATGCACCAAAATTTATGAAATACACTGTTATTTTATTGGCTGAACTCACCAAAATCTAACACCAAAGTGAACAAAAAAATTTCCTGCCTTATTCTCTGCCTTACCTTAGTGGTCTGAAGACTGATAACAGCGGTAGGAAAATAATAAAATTTGGTGGATGCACTAATGAATAGATGAAGAATGAGATTATGCACTGCGTTGTTGTGGGGGGGGGGCTGTTAGTTTGTTTCCTGGCTATCTGGCAGCTCAGACCAGAAATAATCACAGAGAAATTATATTAATTAAATCACTGCTTGGCCTATTAGCTCTAGCTTTTTATCTGCTAACTCTTACATCTTAATTTAACTCATCTCCATTAATCTGTGCATCACCATGAGGTCATGGCCTACCAGCGACTTTTCAGCATGTCTGTCTGTCTCATGGCTTCTACCTGACTCTACCTTCTTTTTTTTTTTTTTTTTTTTTTTTTTTTTTTGGTTTTTCAAGACAGGGTTTCCCAAGACAGGGTTTCCCTGTAGTTTCTAGAGCCTGTCCTGGAACTAGCTCTTGTAGACCAAGCTGGCCTTGAACTCAGAGATCCGCCTGCCTATGCCTCCCGAGTGCTGGGATTAAAGGCGTGTGCCACCACCGCCCAGCCATGACTCTACCTTCTTTCTCCCAGTATTCAGTTTAGTTTTCCCCGCCTACCTCTATTCCCTGCACAGGCTCAAGACAGTTTCTTTATTAATCAGTGGTATTCACAGCATACAGAGGGGAATCCCACATCACCTCTTTAATCCAGGCTTGTCTTTAACCTGCAATCTTCTTGCCTTAGATTCCAAGTAGCCAAGATTGTAAGACTTTTACACTAGGCCAAGTTTTTTCTTTGTATTTTATATAAACATTTTCTTTTACTTTAAAAAAAAAAAACATCATCTTTCTGAAACTAAAAAATTGAGATTATTCTTGGGCAAAATTGGCTTGGGAAAAAATCAGTTTTAAAATTAAATACTAGTTCT